>NW_006408526.1:29027137-29075513 GCF_000296735.1 Chrysochloris asiatica
AATACAGAAACGGCTACAATCATACATTGACAGAGAACTTCCAGAAGTTCTAGCTGGATTCAGAAGAGGCCGTGGAACGAGAGATATCATTGCTGATGTCCGATGGATCTTGGCTGAAAGCAGATAATATCGAAAGATGTTTACCTGAGCTTTATTGACTACACAAAGGCTTTTGATTGGTGTGGATCATGACAAGCTATGGACAACACTGCGAAATATGAGTATTCCAGAACACTTCATTGTACTCATGAGGAATCTGTACCGGGACCGAGAAGCAGTTGTTTGAACAGAACATGGGAACACTGAATGGTTTAAAATTAAGAAAGGTGTGCGACAGGGTTGTATTCTTTCACCATACTTATTCAACCTGTATGCTGAGCAAATCATCCGAGAAACTGGGTTCCATGAAGAAAAATGTGGCATCAGCATTGGAGGAAGACTCATTTAACTCATTTAACATACGCAGATGATACAACCTTGCTTGCTGAAAGTGAAGAGGACTTAAAACATTCACTGATAATGATCAAAGAGCACAGCCTTCTGTATGGATTACATCTCAATGTAAAGAAAACAAAAATCCTCAACATTGGACCAATAAACAACATTCTTATCAATGGAGAAAAGACTGAAGTTGTCAAGGACTTCATTCTCCTTGGACCAACTATCAACACTCATGGAAGCAGCAGTCAAGAGATCAGATGACATACTGCATTAGGCAAATCTGCTGCACGAAACCTTTTTAAAGTGTTGAAGAGCAAAGATGTCAGCTTGTGGACTAAGGTGCACCTGTCCCAAACCACGGTATTCATTTGCATGCGAAAGCTGGACAGTGAATAAGAAAGACCGTAGAAGAATAGATGCCTTTGAGTTATGGTGTTGGAGGAGAATACTGAAAGTGCCATGGGCTGCCAAAAGAACCAATAGATCTGTTTTGGAAGAAGTGCAGCCAGAGTGCTCCTTGGAGGCCAAGATGGCCAAACGTCGTCTCTCATACTTTGGACATATTGTCAGGAGGGAACAGTTGCTGGAAAAGGATATCATGTTTGGTAAGATGGAGGGTCAGCGAAAAAGAGGAAGACCCCCAATGAGATGGACTGGCTGGGTGGCAGCACCGATGGACTCAAGTGTGGCAACAGTAGTGACGTTGGCCCAGGATTGGACACTGTTTAGTTCTGCTGTGCATAAGGTCGCTATGAGTCAGTGCCGACTCAATGGCACCTAACAACAACATGAGAGACGAAGTTTGGCCATCCTGGCCTCCAAGGAGCACTCTGACTGCACTTCCTCCAACACAGATCTGTTGGTTGTATGGGCAGGCCATGGCACTTTCAAAATTCTCCTCCAACACCATAACTCAAAAGCATCAATTCTTCCATGGTCTTCTTTATTCACTGTCCAGCTTTTGCATGCATATGAGGTTATTGAAAAGACCATGGCTTGGGTCAGGTGCACCCTGTGGTAGCTCTTAAAGCTGAACTACTTCTTACCTTCTCACCTCTATATATACCCCAGTCTGGGAACCTGCTACAAATATCTCTTATGTGGATTATTGTAAAAGTCTCCAACTGATGATTCCCCTCCTTCAGTCCTTGAACCTTACAACACAGCAGTCAAAGTATCTTTACCAAACTAAAGTTACTATAAAAACTCCAACTTTTTTGTATGCTTAAAAATTTTATAATAAAATTTGGGAAACAAACCTAAAGGTTAGACCCTTCAAAGCCCTCTATACTTCGCATTTCATTCAGAGTGAAAATAGTCTTTCTATTCACTGACTGGGCCTTACAGCCTCCCTCTTACCTCTGCGATTACTGCTCTTCTGCCTGTCACCCATTACTGCATAGCAAACAGACCTCCTTGTGCTTCCTAAACACTCTAATCATGCTCCATCCTCTCTGGGGTTTTTCACTTGCTGTTCCCTCAGTTTAAAACATCTAGTCTCTAATATCTGCCAGCTCAGGCCCTCACATTCTTTAAGTCTTTGCTACAATGTTACTGTCTCAGTGAAGAGGTTCCTGGACCACTCCTTCATAAACTACCTCCTACCCACCATCCCTAATTCCCTGTGGAGTCTGTTGCAACTGGTAATGAACCTGCATAGGGTTTCCCAGGCTGTAAATCTTTGCAGTAGCAGAATACCTCATCTGTCTCCAGTGGAGTTGCTGATGGGCTCGAACCACCAACCTTGTGGTTCATGGTCCATTGTTTATTGGACAGAGCCACTGTGCTCCTAATCAAATACGCTATTAAATCATTAATTCTAAGAAGACTTAAAGGTAAGTCTAATCCACATTTCACGTATTTATTTTAAAATGCAATTTCCAAGTGCTTATGTTTGGGTACCAACCCCATGCACATGCACTGTGTATGTTCCCCTGTAAAATGTACAGTGACAATTATGCAAACTTACTCATTTGTTGCTTTGTGTACTGCTCTAGAATGTTTTCTTCTTATGTGAGTAGAAATAGTGACAGAATTCTCTAGACGCTGGGCATCTGGTGTCTGTTTTCAGTGTTAAATTTTTCTAAGGGCTACTTACCCACTCATTTAGAAGGGCTACATTGCCCACTCATTTAGAAAATGTTTTTATTTTTATTTTTAAACTTGAGTCTAGGGGATAAATGTCATTGAAGTAGAAAATAAAATTGCAAACTAACTTATAAAGTGTGCTTTATCCTTGGCATTTAAAACCACATCTCATTGGGGCCAGTATATAAAAGTATTACCCTATAAAAGGACCGGTGGAGAGGGGAGATGAAGAACAGGTGTGAGATGGGAATTTGTATAGCACTACTACGACGTGATGGGTCTAGTGAATCTCTACAAACACTATCTAATTTAATCCTGATAGTAACAGCCTTCACAAAACTCTCAATCAATGTACAGATAGGTAAGAAAACGCAAGTTCAGAAAGACTACCTAGTAATCTGCCACACAACACTAGGGCTACCTGAGGCCAAGGCCTGTATTTACTTTCTTACAGAATTCTCTTTCCTTGAGGTGTCACATAATGATTACATGTCATCATTAAAGTCCTTGATTGGCTTAGCATGCCTAGCTACCCATGAGCCCAGTCAGAGGTGCATCTGGCAATTTCCTTACCTGTGGACATAAAAAATGGGATGCGGAACTTTCCACTCAGCACCCGGGCCCGCAGATTCTGCAGTGTGCTTCCATCAAACGGCAAGGCCCCACATACAAGCACATAGAGGACAACTCCAAGGCTCTGCATCCCAAACACAGACAATTAATTGCATCCGAGGAAACAAAAGAGCCCATTATATCGCATGCATGAAGATGATGGTGAGTCATGCACAAGATAACAGAACAAACTTTCTCCATCCCTTTTTTAAGTGAGAAAAAATATGGGCATGTCAAGACCAATTATCTCCAGAAAATCTAACACTTTTCTTTGCTTTTAGGCACTAATTGTGGGTAACAGCCTAGATTTCTCTCAGGCAAGTGGCAGCAAAAAAGAGAGTGTCTACTTTTGGCAAGGGTACCCATCCAAGTTGGCTTGAGGCTCGCTTGTAGTAACAAAGGGGAATTTGAAACCTGTGCTTGGCCCATTTAATAACTGTAGGAGGAAAGACTATGTACAGAATTGGGAATTCAAAGAGCAGATAACCTTGACCCAATCCACACGTAGCATTAGGAGGTATCATGAGGGCAGGAATTAATGCTGTGGGCTGCAATAGAAGGCAGTTGCTTACCCAGATGTCTACTTTGGGTCCATCATATTCCTTCCCTTCAAAGAGTTCAGGGGCAGCATAGGGAGGGCTGCCACACCAGGTCTTCAGCAGCTGCCCAGGGGTGAAGAGGTTACTGAAGCCAAAATCTAAAAAGGCAAATGGACATTGCTTATGTCATTTTAAGCCAGCAAACACGAGTCTTTAGTCACTAAAGTTAGGTTGGGATACCAAATTTGAAGAGAAAGTTTAGGAAATATACAGCCTAAATTTTTTTAAAAAGGTAGTGAACTAGAGATATAGATGAGCTACAGTATAGAAGAAGATATCTGACAATGAAAAGTACAGCACATAATTACCTTGCCTATTGGGTAATCCATCCCTGTTCACAACCAAGCCTCACCCCACCTTCCCAGTGTATCCCTGGCCATTTTAGCATTACTAGACTATTCACATTCTGTGTCAATGTGCCCTTCTGAGAGACAGCCTCTCTGTGCCATGTCTTTTCCTGTCCACCTTTGAAATCATACTCATCAAAATTACTTCCTGTATGAAGCTTTAACTGACTTCGACCTCAAAACACCATGTTGTGGCTTCCTCCTCTGTGCTTCTAAGTCCTTAACTTATATACCTCTATATCCCAAGCACTATTCTGACTTATCTTGGTTTTATTATGTGCTTTTATCTTCCACTGGAGTCCTGGTGTGGCGTTGTAGGATACGCACTGGACACCAAGGCCAGTTTGAACCACAACCTATATACATAGGGTCAATATGAGTCAAAACAGACTCAATGAGACTTTACAACATATCTTTCACTAATCTGTAAGTGAGTACAATGGCTCTATAGGATAAATACTGGACTGTGAAAGACAAGGATGGCGGTTTGAGCCCACCATTTGCTTCATGGGAGAAAGATGAGGCTTTCTGCTTCCGCAAAGATTTTTTTTTTTTTTTTTTAAGGTTTTTATTGTGGATTGAGTGAAAGTTTACAGGGCACATCATCAGTTTCGCATTCAACCATTCATATGACTTGTTTCATTACATTGATTACAATCCCCTCCATACATCATCAGTCAACAGTGTTTCTCTCTATCCTCTTTGGCTTTTCTCCTTTTTGGTTCCGCAAAGATTTACAACCTCTGAAACCCTGTATAGGGTTGCTATGAGCTGGAACCAACACAAGGACAACAATTTGTAAATGGGAGGATATAATTTATCCTAATTTCCAGCAGTGTTCTTATACATACTAAGGACTCAAGAAAAACTTACCAAATTAAAATGCTGTAAAATCAGTGGGTGATTCTCTCCTATCTTCTGGCTACTACAGCATCTCTCATACTGACAAAGGCAGCTGGTCAGACACTAATGGCGCCACCTCCTAGCCATCCCTCCTAAGGTTCTAAAATAACTTTATGGTCATGAGCTGCTTGGAGGTCTGGGTCACCATCAGTACCATTATAGCTACTTGCATGAGAAATCTGTACTCTTAATCATCAAAGGACATAAATATCTCTTTGTGAAGACTTCACCGATCCCCTGTAAGCGTCCTCCATTTTCTCTATACTCTACAATTATTTGTATTTCTCTTGTATTTTAGTTAATTTTATATATGTAACATTCTCTCTCTCCCTCTTTTTTTAAATATAACATTCTCTTATAACTCCTGAAAACTGGACTGTGAACCACAGGTTGGCAAGCCCACTAGCTGTTCCTCAGAAACACTATACAGGGTGACTATGAATTGGAATCAACTCAACAGTGTTAAACAACAACACAACCCTCTCTCTCTAGTTCCTTAAGAAGACCTTATTCACTGCAGACTCTCTGACATTACCTAATATAACACTTAAACTCAGTGGACATTTAATAAATATTGACTATAAATGAAACCGTAGTCCTGGTGTAGCACTCCACCATAAGGTTGGTTTGAGTTTCAAGGTTCAAATTCGCCAGCGGCTCCTAGGAAACCCTAAACAGGGTCACTATGGGTCGGAACCAACTAAATGGCAATTAACAACAACAATAAATGAAACTACATTTAGAGTTGTACCAAGTAACTACAACTTTGAAATGGCATTAATTTCCATTTTCAAGTCTGCATATAGTGAATCTTGTTAAAAAAAAAATTCTTAAGTGAGTGGGGCTAGATAGGTTGGTAAAAATCCCAACAAATGAGATTCAGAAAACTTTGGAAATTCTATAGAAAGAAGACCCTTCAGTTTTCTTTAAAAAATAAGTTATTAAAGACCATTGCCAGGTCTGTTTCCATGACTGGCCTTCCTCTTCTCAGTGGAGAGGAGAAATCTGGTGGATTCTGTGATAACTTGTGGACTAGGTCTGGCATCGGTGCGACCAGATGGCAAGACACCAGATGAGATCATTTTAAAGCTTTTCTGTGTTTTGAATTGAGAGTGCACCAAGCCAAGCCATGAATGTAAACTCAAAGGTTTAAGATTTTTCTAATAAGCAGCTTAAAACATATAGATTTCTCATTCTGAACCACAAATGCTTTAACTACAATTGGCTACTCGTCTACTCTCTTACTCTGCCAGAGAGTGCAAGGCACACACTTACTGGCACCAGCTTATTAATTTGATCTGTCAAACAGGAAATCTTTACAAATTAGACAATAACAAAGGGAACCAGCTTCAGGGATACCCCCAGGCTTAGATAGCTACTAGGCACTTATATTAGAAATGTGTGAGAATGACTGATCTGACTGGGGTCTGACAACTAGAGAGGGTCACATCTGGGGAAGCACCTGCTTCCCCAGCATGCTCCGGCTAAACAGCTGGCTTCAAGAGCTCAACTCAGTAACCAACAGCAAGATTTCAATAAGATCCAACAATAAAACCCCCCCACCTACTTACACTTAATTCTTACTACATACCAAGCAAAAACCCTCATATCTTATAAGCCTGTTTCTCAGAAACACTATACTGTTTCCAGATACTGTTCTTACTCCTAATTCTAAGATAATGTACATTTAAGCAAAACCTTCTCTGTGATAGCCATGACACATTTTCTTGCATTAAAGCCACCTTCCTCTAACAAATGGTCCTGCAGTATCCCAATCCATTTGTCAACTCAACAAAGCTAACAAGCTGTGACCCACCTTCCGCCTTCAATACACGTAGCACTCATTATCCACGGACAGCCTCACTGAGAGCATATTGCTCTTGTCTGAATGGTTCTTTACAAGTATTGTACTTTAATCTTGCAAGTTAAAAGTCTGGCTAGTTCATTGTCCATTCAGCTGTAACGCAATTCATTTTCTGAAATTTTAAATTACTTGTGTAGGAGAAACCACAAATTATGGAAGTATACTAAATCAATAACCCATTTTGAAAGTTCACGTCTTCACTGTTGAAAACTTCAGAGACTGCTCTGGATATAGTACAACGTTGGTAGTAGTATATGGTAAGAATTAAGATAACAAAAGACCATTAAATACGGCTTTAAATGATAGTTAGAGAAACTCAGACTTGTGGGCCATTGCCTTTCTTCCTAATTTTTTTAGGTTTTATTATACATCAGAAACAGAGTCTGATTAGGAATTAATTAGACTCTTTGGTCATAATAAATAAAACTTGAAACGCTAATGCTTTAGTGCCATGAGCATTTCTGACCCTGTTCATTTCTCTAGTAAACCTGTTAACTCTGAATATGGTGTCTGAGTTCTGTGTGGTCATTACAATGAATTATTGAATCCAGCAGAGTAGAGTGTGTGGGAGGCATGGTTGGTGCCATTTTTACCCTCCCCAGCCCACCAGGCCTAAGTAACCACTAATCTACTTTCTGTGTCGATGAATTTGTCTATTCTGGCTATCATTTAATACTAATGAAATCGCATAGAACTGGATTTTTTCAGTTAACATGTTTTCAAGGTTCAATGATGTTGTAACTTGTACCAGCCTGTCAATTCTTTTCTGTTACGAAATAACAATCTATTGTACAAAAACATACCACATTCATGTAATTTTTTGTGCGGATATACATTTTCATTTATCTTGAACATATAGCTAAAAGTGAAAATGCTGGGTAATGCGGTATACGGTAAATCTCTGTTTAACCTTTAGAGGAACTGTCAAACTGTTTTCCAGAGTTGCTGTACCATTTTACATTCCCATTAGCGATGTCTCCAGACCTTTCGACCCTGTCTAGGGTTTCTGAGGAGCAGCTGGTGGGTGTGAATCATCGACTTTGTGGTTCCTATTGCCCTTGTGGTCCAGTGCATTATCTTACAGTGCCACACTAGGGCTCCTTTTAAAATCATAGTCATCCTAAACCCTACTGCCACTGAGTTGATGCTGATTTATAGTGACCCTATAGGACAGAGGAGTGCTGTCCCATAGGATTTCCAGGCTGTCATCTTCACAGGAGTCCTGGTGTGGTGCTGTAGGATAAGCAAGGTTGGTGATTTGAACTCACCAGCTGCTCCTTGGAAACCCTATACAGGACCGCTTTGAGTCCAAACCAACTAGACAGCACTTAACAACAACAATTTTTACAGAAGCCAACTGCCTCAACTTTCTCCCACAGTGGCTGATGGGCTTAAGCTGCCAACCTTTTGGTTAGCAGGTAAGTACTTAACTACTGTGCCACCATGTCTCCTTACAGCCATCCTAGAGGATGTAAAGTTGTATCTCACAGTGGTCTGGATTTGCATATCCCTAATGGCTTATATCAAGGAGCCCTGGTAGAGTAATACATTACAAGCTGGGCTGCTATCTGCACTCCAACCAATAAGGGATCATGTCACTAATGCCCAGGATGGCGTCCTGGTGTGGTACTGTACAGTAAGCTTTGGACTGCTAACCACAAGGTTGGTGGTTCAAACCCACCAATTGCTGCTACTCTGAAATCCAATACAGGATCTCTATGAGTTGGATTGGACTTGACAGCACTTAATAACAACAATGGCTAATAGGAGTCCTGGTGTGGTGCTGTAAGATAGGCACTGGACTGCAAGGTCATTCAAAACTACCAGCTACTCCTCTGAAACCCTATACAGGATACTATGAATCAGAACTGATTGGAAGTTACTTAACAGCAACAATGATTAATAATGTTGAACATCTTTTCATATGTTTCTTGGCCATTTGTATATCTTTAGAGAAATGACTATACAAATCATTTGCCCATTTAAAACTTATGTTATTTGCCTCTTCATACTAAGTTGTAAGATTTTTAAAATAAATTCTGTTGTGTGAAATAAGACACAAAACAATGTAGTCAGTATGATTCCATTAAGATACAGTTTAAAACCAAGTAAAACTGTATTGTTTAAGGATAGGCTCATTGCACATTATAATCAATATAACTGGTACTGCTTGGAACAAAATGCCTAAGGGATGGCAAAAGCATTAAAGAAAAACACACACACAACAGTAAAACTATAAAACAAAACAGGCAAATCATCAGTATGAATATCAAGACAGCAAACAGTGTTGGAAGAGACAGAGAGTTGTGATTGGTGGGCAGTCAGTCTGGGCTGCTGAAATGTTCTACTTCTTCATCTAAATGGTAATTACACACGTTCACTTTATTAAAGTATATGTATATGGTCAAAGCACCTTTTTGTATGTTGTTGTTGTTAAGTGCCATCGAGTTGGTTCTGACTCAGAGCAACTCTGTATAGGGTTTCCAAGGAGTAGCTGCTGAGTTTGAACCACCAACCTTGTGGATCCAACTGGCCTTTATGGTGGAGTGCTTATCCTACAGCATCACACCAGGACTCCATCCTTTTTGTATATAAGTATAATACTTCATAATAAAGGAAAATCAAGAAAAGAATAGTATAATTTTCTTTCTACTTCTATTTCTTGCCCTTTTGGGTCATTTCATTGGAATCTAATGATTGGAGCTCATGGAGGGGAGGGATCGGGTTGCTTTGCTCAATGCTGATTTTCGAGTATATAGGCTAGAACTTAACAGAAGAACTCCCACACCCACTGCCATCTAGTCGATTCTGACCGATAGCAACCCTATAGGAAAGATTAGAAGTGCTCCCTAGGGCTTCAAGGCTGTAACTCTTTGCAGAGGCAGACTGCCTCATCTTTCTCCCAGAGTGCCTCAGGGGTTCCAACCGCCAACATTTTGGGGAATAGTCCAGCGCTCAGACCACTGTACCACCAGGGCAGAAGAAAGGCACTAAATAAATCTTTTATGAATAAATCACTGATTAAGAACAAAGAGGGAGGGAAAAAGAGGAGGAATCTATATATATGAAAAGGGAATGTATAAGAATTCAGCAGCTTTTAGTGAACTGCTAAGAAGGTAGGAATTGGGAATGTAATCTCAATGAAGTTTTTTGTTTAAAACAGCAGTCATATATTAAGAACAGCAAATTGAAAATTTTATATACAATAATAAAGTTTACAGTTCTAGTTAAAGAAGATTTAAAAGGAGAAATATTTAAATAATATATGCAATCATTATACTACAATGGTGATTAGGTGTAAGTAATAAATTGTTCACAACCTTAAAATATTTTTTATCCTATTAACTTTTGCCATAACCCATGCTAAAAAAGAGACAAAAACAGCATATATTACTTATGCTGTTGTTATTAGGTGTCCTCATAGCAACCTAATCATAATCTGACTCATCATAGCAACCCTATGTACAACAGAACGAAACACTGCCCAGGCCTGCGCTAACCTCACAATTGTTGCTTTGTTTGAAACCATTGCTGCTACCACTGTGCCAATCCATCTTCTTGGGAGTCCTTCCCTTTTTCGCTGACCCTCCACTTTACCAAGCATGATGTCCTTCTCTAGGGACTGATCTCTCCTGATGATGTGTCTGAAGAATGAGAGACGGAACTCTTGCCATCTTGGCCTCTAGGGAGCATTCTGGCTATACTTTTTCCAACACAGACTGGTTTGTTCTTCTAGTAAGTTCATGGTACTTTTAATATTCTTCTCCAATACCATAATTCAAACACATCATTTCTTCTATGATCTTCCTATTCATTGTCCAACCTTCATATGCATATGAGGCTATTGAAAATACCATGTCTTGGGTCAGGTGCACCTTAGTCCTCAAACTGACATCTTTGCCCTTGAACACTTTAAAGACATCTTGTGCAGCAGATTTGCCTAATGCAATACATTGTAGATTTCTTGAACACTGCTTTCATGAGTGTTGATGTTGGATCCACACAAAATTAATTATTTGACAACTTCAATCTCTTTTCCATTTATCATGATGTTATTTATTGATCTAGTGGTGAGGATATTTGTTTTCTTTACACTGACATAGAATCCATATTGAAGGCTGTAGTTTTTGATCTTCATGAGTAAGTATTTTAAGTCCTCTTCACTTAAGTAATCATTATGTTGTTGTTAAGTGCTGTCAAGTCTGTTCCAACTCATACTGACCCTGTATAGGGTTTCCAAAGCTTTTGATCTTTGCAGGAGCAGAAAGCATTCTCTCTCTCCCGCAAAGCAGCTAGTGGGTTCAAACTTCCAACCTTGTGGTTCATAGTTCAGTGCTTATTCTATCGAGTCACCAGACTCCCAGATATCATTATGTTGTTGTGAAATGCTATCAAGTCGGCTCCAACCCATAGTGACCCTGTATAGAGTTTCCAAGGAGCGGCTGGTGAGCTTGAACCTCTGACCTTACAGTTCAAACGGCTTTGCAGTCTGGTGCATTAACCCAGAATGCCACACCAGGACTCCAGTTATTATTATAGATAAGTTAAAATTCATTTTTGTCTCTAATGCTATTAGCCTCCCTAATCAAACCAGAACTGTTACCAAAGAACAACATTAAAGAGATCTAGATTTCCTTTCTTTTCCTTCTATATCCAACTTAAGATAAACAGTCCTGGTAAAATATTAAATTAGAAAGCAGGATGTCCAGAAAAAAAAAAAGGCGAAAAACAAACCGCCCCAAAGAATTGAACCCATACACACACAATTGGGTAACTTCAAAGATTACTACAATTTTCACCTTCAGATGCTGCTGCTGTGGTTGTTAAGTGCCATCAAGTCGGTTCCGACTCATAGCAACCCTGTATAGGATTTCTGAGGAGTGGCTGGTGGGTTTGAACTGCTGACCTTGTAGCTCAAACTGACCTGGCATTCCAGTGCATAACTTATCAGATAAATAGTCTTAACTCTCACCAAATTTTTACAAACACTTTCTGATAATAGCCTTTTTAATAACCAAACCCCAGAGAACAGTGTTTAGTCATTTCTTTACAACCACAGGCACTCTGTGTATTCTTTGAGCATTATCCGGAGGCATGCAGGGATGCGGGCACTGCGGCTGCTCAAACAAGCCTGAAAAGGGGAAAGGGAAAATCTGTGATCGCTCTAATTGGCTGGGTCCTAGGTTGGGCCACAAGTAAAATAGCGTTGTTTACCCTGTCATAAACTACAGTTTCATTCACAGGGCTCTAGATGAAGAACACTATTAGACCCAATATTGGTGCTCTACAAAGAAAAACGACAGAAGAGGCATAACTCCAATTTAAGTTAAACAGCAACATAATTAAAACAGGAACTTGAAGCAAAAGGCTCCAGATTCATAGTGTATATTCAAAGGATTAAACAGAACTACATTGCAGTTTTGAGGGACATAATTAAATGTTAAAGAAAGGAGAGGGGGCTGTCAGCACCAAAACCGTACCAAGACCTACTGTGATCTTAGAAAAATAAAGGCACTGACGGTATATTTACCTGATATGTAATCATTTTAAAAGGGGAATTATGTGCAACAGCATGGAAAAATATTTAATATTAAATAGGGTTGCTATGGGTCAGAACCGACTAGACAGCTCTTAACAACAACAACATGGTTAATAAAAGCATATAAAATTATACAAGGGGGCTTCAAAAAGTTCATGGAAAAATTCCACTGTTTTAATTTTGCCCACAAACTTTTTGAAGAACCTCCCTGTTCACATATACACGGATTCTAATTATAGAAAACATGCATAGGAAAAAAGACAGACGAAAATGCATGTAAACTGTTACCAATAGTTTTACAGGTAGGATTAGTTTGAATATTTAAAACTTGTTGCTGTTCAAATTTCCTATGCTGTTGTTACTGTGCGCTATTGAATTGATTTCAACTCAGACTGACCCTATAGGACCAAAAAGGATTTCCTAGGCTTAGTGGGCTGCTAAGTGGGAGTCCTGGTGTGCTGCTATGGGGTAAGCACTGGACCACAAGGTTGGTTTGAACTACAAGGTCAGTGGTACTACTTGGAAACCCTGTACAGGGTCGCTCTGAGTCAAATACGAATTGACAGCACTTAACAGCAACAACAAGTGGGTTGCTAATCTCAAGGTTGGTGGTTCAAACCAACCAGCTGCTCCAAGGGAGAAAAAATGAGGTTGTCAGCTGCAGTGCGTACAATCTTACAGGAGCACACTGCCAAGTCTTCTCTTCCATGGAGACTCCTGGTGGAGTTTAACCTACAACCTTTGGGTTAGCAGCTGAGCACTTAAACCATGGTGCCATTGCATCCCCAATTTCCTACAGTGTATTTATATTACTCTAGGACTCCTGGTATGGCACTGTAGGATAAGCACTGGACTGCTAACTGAAAACTCACCAACTACTCCTTGAAAACCCTATGCAGGGTTGCTATGAGCCAGAACCAACTCAATAGCACTTAACAAAAAATTTATATTACTCTACAATTTACATTTTTATTTTAGATGTAAAGACGTTATAACATTACCTAGAATAATAAGAATGAAAACATTGAGTGGTTACTATTTTGAAAAATTCTCAGGTACAAAGATGCCCATAAAGACTCTTTATGTCCCTTACTGTTGATGTAACAGCAACACAATCTATAGATCCAATAATAAATTGATGAATATTCTGAAAGGTTATAGAAAAAAAGAGAGAAACAATAGAAGAAACTGGTTAAGAAGGATAGTCCCACCCGCACAACAGAGACCATGTGGGTTCGCTCTTGATGTGGCCTATGGTCACGGATTTCTCCATTCATAAGTGGCCCTTAGCATCATTTGTTAAGTCTCTTTTCCATTCCAACAGTCGACACCCTAGATGCTTAGCAACTATATATAGGATGAAATGGCAATTCATATCCCTGTCTGTTAGTATGGAGCAGCAGACTCTAATTTGGACCATATGTCTGTCTTCCAGGGATGGTTTAAATACTAGGGCTCTACTATCAATTATGAAACTTAAAATTCTTTGTTCTCAGCAAGATCAGGAGCCTTCGGTAGAGAGACTGTATCCCTCAAAGTAAACACATCATCAGCCGGGCATGTGTATGTGGTGAGGAGACAGGGAGACTACTGGCAAGCTGAAAGATCAGAACCAACAGCAACAGAAAATTTTCTCATTTGGTCCACCACTTCACAGTGATCTCCTGACTGTTTGGGCTGACCAAGGAGCAATTCAAAGCAGATGTAAACAGATTAGGCACAGTCTTCAGCCAGTTCCAATGATTGCAGTGTCTGTGCAGGCAGCACAGTACAGCTGCAGTTGGCAGCCAACCCTCTCAAAAGGAAAGTGCTTCATTTCTTTACTGTTAAAGTGAATAGGTGGAGGCAGAGTGGGGAAGAGAAAAAAAGTAAAGTGGAAAAATAGCAATTTATCCCAAAGAAACAACAACTCAGACACGCAGTGACAAGATTTCCCATGTTTTAAAATCTGGAAGCATTAGAGGTCTCAGAATCCCAATCTGTAATTTAAAAAAAAACCAAAAACAATTAGAGACAATGACCAAGTACAGAATTAATTTTGGCTCTTTAATTTCTCAATGGGCTAAAAGGGAGAGAGAAACCAAGCTGTCAGTATTCAGGTTCTTGCTAGAAGTGATCCAAAGAAAAAAACAATCAGCATCAGTGTGAGAACACTATAAATATGTTGTTGTTGTTGTTTTTGTTAAGTGCCATCAAGTTGGTTCCAACTCATAGTGACCCTGTATAGGATTTCGAGGGGCGGCTGGTGAGCTTTAACCACCAACCTTGTGGTTCACAGTCCAGTGCTGATACTACAGTGCCATACCAGGAGTCCACACCAGGATATGTTGCTGTGATTGTTAAGTGCCGTCAGGTCGGTTCCGACCCACAGTAACCCTGTATAGGGTTTCTAAGGAGTGGCTGGTAAGCCTGAGTTGCGGACCTTGCTGTTCAAATTGACTTTGCAATCCAGCATATTAACCCGCAGTGCCACACCAGGATAGAGTAGGCTGGTATATAGACTATTAAAATGGAAGACGACACAGATAAAGAATTAATTTTGCTTTCCCTATGCAGCATTATTGGTCTGGAGTCCTGGCATGGTGCTGCATAATAATGCAGTGGACTGCAAGATTGGCAGTTCAAACCCACCAGCTAACCCTTGGAAACCCTATGGAAACCCCTTGGAAACACTATGAGTTAGAACCAACTCAAAGGCATTTAATAACAACAGTATTACTAGTCTAGAAATCATGTGGCCACAATAGTTTTATTTGGAGTTGAACAAAACAAGTCAACTGTGTGGGTCAGTGATGAAGGATAAACGTCAAAGTTCCCAGTAGGCAGACTGTTAATTCACTCTTGAAAATGATTCTTGGGAAGTCCTCAATGTTTAGCAATGACTCCAACCCCTGGCTGAACTTTCTGACTAGGAGCTAACAGAGAAATAATGCCAAAATCGACTGGCTCACAGGCTGAGCAAATGTACACAAGAGAAAAATTCTTTCATGAGAAAAAAGAAAGTCATATAATCAGTTCATTTGAGGAGTTGATTTAGTTTAAGAAACGAAGGAAGGTCTTGGAGGGGAAAGGGTAATCTTTGTGAGACTGAAAGAATCTATATGGAAGTTTGGAAAGGTACATAGAGATACTGTAGTATTTTAATACAGCTGCTGCTATTACAGCTTTTCCAAGTAAGTCACTTAATCTTAACAAACTCCTGACTCTCCGCATATCCTGAGCACTCCTGGGTTTGCAGATGCATCTGTCTCCACTGTGGCAAGCTAACCCCGGCAGCGAACAGGTTATCTGACATTTTTTTTTCTCAATATTAAAGATAAATGAAGTCCTGACTCATGTCACAATATGGATGAACCTTTAAACATCATGCTGAGCAAAATAAGTCAATCCAAAATGACACTTTAAATTTTTATTATATTTCAAGCAATTGTATGAAATAAGCAAATATGTTGGTGGTGTTATAAAATGCTATCAAGTCGGTTCTGACTTATAGTGACCCAGTATAGCACTGGACTACAAACGACAAGGTCAGCAGTTCAAACCTACCAACTGCTCCTTGGAAACCCTCTACAGGATTGCTATAAGTCACAACCAACTCAAAAGCACTTAACAACAACGTATGGCCGTGGGCCGGACATTCCCCCACTGCTGTATAGGGTTTCCAAGGAGCAGCTGATGTATTTGAACCGCCACCTTTCTGTTCAAATCAACCTTGCGGCCCCAGTGCTGACCCTACAGTGCCACACCAGGACTCCAAGCAAATACATAGAAACCAATTAGTGGTGAAGAGGAGTGGGAAAGAGAAAGGGGAACCTGCTTATGGGGCATTGAGTTTCTGTTAAAATGGTGGAGGAATCATTTTTTTGGAACATTTTGTTGTGGTTTGGATAAAAGTTTACTGAGCAAATTAGTTTTCCATTCAACAACTGATACATTTTTGTTTCCTGACATTAGTTGTAATCCCCTCAATGGAACAACACTCTCTCCACTTCCTCTCTGGGTTCCCCATTTTCATTCATCCTTCTTTCATGCCTCTTCCTGCCTTCTGAACTTTGTCTTTGGGCAAATGCTGTCCTTTTGGTCTCATATGGTTTGTTTGATTGTTCTGAGAAGTTTCTCCATGGTACTACTGTTGACTTTATATTCAGGCCTATTTGGCTAAAAGGTAATCCCTAGTGGTGAGTTCAGTTCCAAGTTTGAAGAGCGTCTAAGGGCCAGTCTTTACCATACAGACCAGTTAAGTCTGGACTTTTTTATGATTTTCAATTTTGTTCTACATTTTTCTCCCACTCTGTCTAGGACCTTCTATTGTGAGTCCAATCAGATTAGTAGGTAGTCATAGCGGGGCACCATCTAGTTCTTCTGGTCTCGACTAGGGGAGCTTGTCATTCACATGGTCCATTAGTTCTATGGACTAATTGTTTCTTTCAGTCTTTGCTTTTCTTTACTCTTGTTTGCTTCAGTAGGGAGAGATTAATAGTTGCATTTTAGATGGCCATTCACAAGCTTTTAAGACCCCTCTTGCTATTAGGTAGTGGAATAATTTGGAAAAGGATAGCAATAAGGGTAGCAATAGTCCTGGTGTAGCACTGTAGAATAAGCACTGAACTGCTAACTGCAAGGTCAGCAGTTCACACCCAGCAGCAACACCATTAATAAAGGTTACACACATGACGAATGAAATCAATGTCACTGAAGTTGTTGTTGAACTTGCAAATGTTTTGCTGTGTATTTTGTGTGTGTGTGTATTTTTGACCACAATACAAAAATTCATTCAAAAGTTCGTTATGAGTATTATTTAAGATAAATTCATTTTTCATTTTGTAAGAGACTGCAATTGATTTAAACTATGTCATTCAATGTATAAAAATTTTAAATGCATAATAGTTAAAACTGTTAATGGTAAGAACTACTTCATTTGAGTGAGAGATAGAATGACTGAGACATACACATGATCATTGCTCCCCAACATCAGGTATACGCTCTTGATTAATACTCAGAGCTTCTCAAACTGTTCTATGTAAGTAAGTAGGATGGGAAAGACCTAGATACTTTATAAGCAGTCCCCAGTCATGAACAAGTTTCATTCTTAAATTTGTCTTTAAGTTCAATTCGTCCGTAAACTGAAACAGTTAGGAACACAGTTTATATGTTTCAAGGAATGAGGTCCAGACCTGCACTCTGGGGACTATAAATAACATCCTGCTATATAGAGAATGCCTGCTTTAAGAAATCTGTTGGACTATTATCTTCTCTGTCTAAAAAAAAATTTTGTTAAAATACACATTAACACATTTGTTGATTCACCATTTTATACACAGTTTCACTCTTTTTTGACAATTCCTTAACAGTAGAGTAGTGGATTACGTACTAGGCTGCTGACTGCAAGGTCAGTAATTCAAATCTACCAGTTACTCCGAGGGAGAAAGATGACGCTTTCTGCTCCCGTAAAAATTTCCAGCCTCAGAAACTCTATACAGGGTTGCTATGAGTTGGAACTGACTTAGAGGCACACCACCACTATCATCACATTTTGGAGTCCCTGGCTAGTCAGCTTGGCTGCTAACCCAAAAGTTAGTGGTTTAAGTCCATTTAGATGTCTTGGAGGAGCCCTGGTGTGCAACTGCAGGAGAAGCACTAGACTGCAAGGTTGGTTTGAGCTGCAAGGTTGGTGATTCAAATCCACCAGTTGCTCATCGGAAGCCCTATACAGGGTCGCTATGAGTTGGATCCAACTTAACGGCACTTTAACAACAATAGATGCCTTGGAAGAAAGACCAGATGATCTACTTCCAAAATATCAGCAAGTGACAACCCCATGGTGCAGAGCTATCTCAGGGGTCACTTCTTGAGGAATCAAGTGTGGGAGCACTCTCAATGTTTTGTTAGTTCCTGCCCAACACCAAACTGTGGTTGGGGAGCTTAAGACAATGAGAAAGATGAAGCTGGGGAAACATGGTCTTCAGTACACTTCAGAAAGAAAAAGTTCTTAACAGTTTCTATACCCACTAATAACATAAAAAGAATCTAAATAAAATAAGTTTTGTCTAAATCAACTTAAATTAGAACCCACGGGTAATTTTCCACATAATTTCCTTCAGCCTTACTTTGCTTGCTAGAGAAGTTTCAGAAGTGTCATTTTTTACAATGGCAGTAAATGCAGGTTAAGTTTATTTTCTTTTGTTCCAGACATCGTGTAGCTGAAGATGTGCCACTTTTACTTTGAATCATCATGCATCCAAAAGTTTCTCTCCATTTGAATTGTTGTGATGCTTTGGCTGATCAACAGCACACACCATCACTCCCTCTTACCCTCAGCTCTGTCCCTTTGTCCCTCTACACGGAGGAGGACAGCACTGAGTCTCAACTTGCCTTTTCCACAGCTTCTCTCCTTTTGCTCAAAAGCTCCCACTTCTTTCCTGCCGTCTGCTTTCCTCTCCTTTTCTATGCTCCACCTCCAGTTCCTTCTCTTTTCAATTATCCTCCAAATCAGATTCTGGCAATTAACTTATTTTTAAATTTAAGTCAAGCTTCTCAAACTGACTGGAGATTCTCAAGTGTAATCCTGCAGTGTGCCAAGTTATGTGAAACCACAGGCTAAACAGAATGCATCTTTTTGGAACATCAACTTCTTTCTATACTAATGAATAATTTGAACATTAAAACACATATAGGTATGGCACTGAGTAGAACGTTAAAGGCCCACAGTACTGGAAAAAGTGGGCCATTTTGGACTGTGCAGTTACTCTCCCATTCACTAACACCCTGAGTTTGTTCTCTATGAGAAAGTAGAGAGGCTCTGCTTCTAGACTGGTAGTGTATACAAAACAGAAAATCATTCTTGACTCTTGTTGTTGGTAGGTGTCAGGATGTCAATTCCGATTCACAGAGACCCAAGCGACAGAACAAAATGCCATCCTGCATAATTGTCTGATCACTGCTACAGCCACTGGGCCAGTATATCTCGTTGGAGGTCTTCCTCTTTTTTGTTGACACTCTACTCTACCAAGCATGATGTTCTCCAAGGATAGGTCCTTCCTGAGAACATGTCCAAAGACCTGGAGATGAAGTCTTGTCATCCTCCCCTCTAAGGAAGTACTTCTAAGACAGATTTGTTCATTCTTCTGGTAGTCCATATATATTCACTATTCCTCACCACTAACTCAACTGCATCAATTCTTTTGGTTTTGATCTTTGAACAATGCCATTGCTTTTCAAGATCATTAAGGTCTTATCTATAACCTAGAACCATGACTGGCATACATCTGTTCACTTGAATTTTAACTTTAGGTGTAAGGACTACAAAAGAAATCAACGTATGTAACTGAAATGCCTTTTGCATACAGTTACATTAAATTTCCATTTGCAAAGTTCCAGGCTCAAGAACAGGATTTAGAATAGATTGTTTTTCAATTTTTATTGAAACACACATCAATTAAAGTTATGGAGAACCTTCCTGAGGGTTATACATCATGTCATGGTACAAACACATGCTGACACATTAAGATTCCTAGGCTCTACATAGGAACAATTGGGATGATGCCACAGGACCGGGAAGTGTTCTGTTCATTGGGTCACTGTTCACTGGAACTACCTCGAAGACACCTAACAACAGTATGACCTGAATTCAGGAAAGTCACAGGGCTGCTCTGATCTGCCAACCACCTTCAGCGAATGATGATTTTAACAAAAGGAGTTGGTATCAAATCAAATTTGGGATTGTTATGATGAATATATTACATAACAATTTTCCATAGCCAGTAGGATATTCTGAATTACCACACCGTGGAATGGTTTCCACAAACCCAAGATTTCCAACCCTCTCCTTTCTTTTTCCTGTATGCTGGCATCCTATATTTATACTGAGAGTGGAAGACCAGTGGATTTAGGGAATGTTTTAATTTCTCACTTTTAAAGACATGGAATAGTCTATATCTCACTGCATGAGAGTAAAAAGTTTCCACAGTACCATGCACTCTGAAAATTCTTTCCCAAACACTGCCTTTTCTATAGCTGCACTTCAAGTCTTTGCTGTCGAATCACTGCCAACTAAAACAACACCGGAGTGGAAAATATCTCATGGAGACCATTTTGGGAGTCGACATTTAAAGAGAAAAGTTTCCAGCTTCCTTAGGTTTAAAAAAAAAAAAAGTTTCCACAATTATCAAAACATTCTCATAGTGTCTGAGCATTTGAAAGAACTTTTCTTTACGGATATGCCAGCTTCATTTAGGTTTTTCCTAGGCAATCTTTTAAATATAGAGATTTCTATACTTAATCCGTGGAGACAAGGATTAAAATTACTTCCAAATGGGATTGCATCAAGTACTACAAATAAATATTGACAAGACAGTTCCGTTTTCCTTTCAATTAGGAGATCCGATTTCCCTATGTGTAAACATCTGTGACAGCACCCTCTCCGGGCAGTCCGACCATCTCTTCCTTTGTGCGTTCTCACACAGTCTCTGTCCTATCTGTTGTCCCTTTCTTCTTTTCCATGTCTACTACCACCACCCTCATGTACAGTTTTACTATTTCAGTCTTTTAACTGGCTTTCTTATTCCATTGCTCTGGCTGCAACCTATGTTTTGTTTTGTTTTTCCTTCTTATTCAACCTTGAGCATCATTCATTAACTCTAAGATTCACGTAACTTCATAGTCTAGTATAGATACCTGCATTGTAAGTACGATTTCTCAGGCCGGGTTGCTGTACCTTTTTGGCAAATATACCAAATACTTCTCACTGTTGTTTAATTATTTTCCAACTCGATTTCCCATTGTAACAACAATGAATCTCAAATCCTTACCCATGTGCTTCTGCCACGCTGTCTGGCTTTTGCTACTACTGTCACCCCAACTTTTCCCAATCCCCTCTTATTTAGGATCTACATCCATATCTCTACCTGATCTTTCTCCTGTCCCTCAAGTATGTTACATTTATCTGTCTTAGACTTTTGCATTGATTTTCCTTTTGCTTGAAGGCTCTTCTTTGAAATTCAGGTCTACTCCTTTGGTCTTTTTTAACATCAACTCAAATTTCACTGTCTTAGATAAACTTTTTTGTCTGTCCTGGTTAAAAGCAGTTATCTCTCCCACAAGTTATTCTACTACAGTATTTGATTTTATCTTTTTATGCCACCATCCATCAGAATGTTAGTTCCTAGGAAGTATTTCATCTGCCTCTGTATCCCCAGTGCTTAGATCCATGTTTGTACACTGTAGGTACCTTATGAACATCTGCTGGCTGACTAATTAATCCTATAGAATTTTCTACACCCACCACTGCCACCCACTTTCCTGACTCACCTCACATCTTATGTCATCTATAAGATACTGATGTCATCAGCACTGTCTAATTTCAAATCAACACAGTAACTAAGCACCGACTTTAGAACAAGCATGTATTAATAGTGATACAATAAACAGGATTTAGTTACAATTCCTGTGGAATCTGCTACCTCATGGAAATTAAAGCAGTTTCTACATCTTTTGCGCTCCTGTGATAATTAGACTTATAATGAATCATGACATGACTCTGTAACATCTCTTCTATAGTATCAATCCGTAATCTGATTGTTGTTGAACACCCTCTCATCCAGGGATGCAGACTGTACGCTGTGAGAGCCATACTGTTCTTCCCCATCCTTTACCTGCTCTTCCAGATTCTGGCACTGCTCCAATTTCTTGCTTCTACTGTAAAATCTACTCCTAACTCAGAATTTTCTGCTTCTTGTCTGAAAGACTGTTGTTGTTACGTGCCATCGAGTCAGTACTGATTAACAGTGACCCTATGCACACAGAACGAAACACTGCGCAGCCCTACGCCAACCTCACAATCGATTCTATGCTTGAGCCCATTGTTGCTGCCACTGTGCCAATCCAGCTTGATGCGGATCTTCTTTTTTGCTGACCCTCCACTTTACCTAGCATGATGTCCTTCTCCAGGGACTGGTCTCTCCTGACAATAGTTCCCAAGTATAAAAGATGAAGCCTGGCCATCCTGGCTTCTAAGAAGCATTCAAGCTGTACTTCTTCCAATACAGATTGGTTTGTTCTTTTGGCAGTTTATGGTACTTATACTATTCTCCTCTAGTACCATAACTCAAATGCATCAATTCTTCTATGGTCTTCTTTATTTACTGTCCAACTTGTACATGCATATGAGGCTAATGAAGGAGTATCTTGGTATGGTGCTGCAGGTTAATGTGCTGGACTGCAAAGTCGCTTTGAACCATAAGGTCGATGGTTCAACCTCACCAGCCGCTCCTTGAAAACCTATACAGGGTCACTATGAGTCGGAATAACAACAACAACAGCATGAGACTACTGAAATTATCATGGCTTGGGTCAGGTGCACCTTAGTCCTCAAACTGACATCTTTGCTCTTCAACACTTTATTTAAAGAGGTCTTGTGCAGCAAATTTGTCTAACACAATACGTTGTTTGATTTCTTGACTGCTGCTTCCATGAGTGTTGATGGTTGACCTATCTGAAAGATGAGAGGCCAAAAATCCTATTTGCATCCCACAGGTGAACTCTCTATATGAAGGAAATTTGCTTGATTATTCTTTAAAAGAAATTAGAAGCTTTGGAAAATTAAATGTGGTAAAAGGTGAAAGGATTTTATGTTTTCTAAAATGCTATATTTACATGCTAAATATGAAATTAAATGAAACATGAACATGTTTTGTACAATAGTTTATAAGTAAGACAGCATAATTTTGGTGTTATTTAACTGGGTTGTTTACTTTCTTATTGTTGAGTTTTAAGAGTTCTTTACATATTAGGATACAAGTCCTGTGTCAGACACATTTTGCAAATATTTTCTCTGACTGTGGCTTGTCTTTTCATTCTCTTTATAGTGAAGGTTTCACTTTCAACTAAGTTCAATAGGAAGTTTTTTATTTCATAGAACAGCACCTGATTTTTTCCTAGGCTATCCTCTGTTTCAGTTTTACATTTTACATTCAGATTTATTATTAATTTTGAGTTAATTTGTAAAAGGTGTAAGGTCTATTCAGATTCTTTGTGTATGTGAGTGTGTGGCCCTACTTGCTAAAAAGACTACCTTGTTTCCATTGAATTGCCTTTGCTCCCTTGTGACGGATCCACTGGACTGTGTTTGTGTCTATTTTGGGGCTCACTTGTCTGTTCCACTAACTATTAGTCTATTGTTCTGCCAGTAGTGCCTTGTCTTAATTACTGTAGCTTTATATATAGTTAAGTCTTGAAGTCAGTTAGTGTCAGTCCTCCGACTCGGGTCTTCTTCAGTATTATGTTGGTTATTCTGGGTCTTTTGTCTTACCATATGAACTTAAAATTAGTCACTATCCATGAAATAACTTGAGGTTTTTATTGGGTTTGTGTTGAATCCACAGACGAAGTTGGAAATAAGTTGACATTTTAACAATATCATCATCCCATCTATAAGCAGGGAGTCCTGGTGTGGCACTGAGGTTAATGCGCTGGACTGCAAGGTCGGTTTGAACTCCAAGGACAGTGGTCCAAGCTTACCAGCTGCTTCTTGGAAACTCTGTACAGGGTCACTATGAGTCAGAACTAACTTGAAGGCACTTAACAACAACATCTATGAAAATTGTATCTCTACATTTATTTAGATATTCTTAGATTTCTTTCATCCAAATTTTGTCGTTTTCTTCGTAAAGATCTTATACATGTTTTATTAAATGTATACGTAAGTATTGGGGGGTTATTTGGGGGCAAATGTAACTATCATGACTTTTAATTTCAAATCCCAATTGTTCATTGCTGCTCTGTAGGAAAGCAATTGACTTTTGCATCCTTGGCTTTGCATCCAGCGACCTTGCTATAGTCACTTACGAGTTTCAGAGTCGTTTATTTATTATCTTTTTGGCGTGAGGTGAGGTCAATTATTTGGGATTTTCTGCATAGATAAGAATGCCATTTCTTCTCAACACCTGTACCTACCTTTTATTTCCATTTCTTGCTTCACTGCATCAGCTGATGCTGTGAAAGAAACACTGTCAAGTCCTGCACCATCCTCCTAACGGTTGTCATATTTAAGGCCACTGTTTCAGTCCATCTTATGGGGGGCTTCCTCTTCTCTTCACTGACCCTCTACTTTACCAGGGACTGGTCCCTCCTAATAAACATGTCCAAAGTACATGACATAAAGTCTTGCCATTCTCGCATCCAAGGAATATTCTGGCTGTACATTTTCTAGGACATTTATTTGTTCTTCTGGCAGCTCATGGTACTTTCAATACTAGTTATTAGTTAGAAACTCTAATAAGATACCAAACAGGAGTGGTAAGAGGGTACACCTTCACTTGCTCCCAATCTTAGGGAGAAATAACCTGTTTTCTCATCATTAAGTATTGAAATTAGGGTTTTTGTAAAGTTCTTTATTAAGCTCAGGAATTTTCTCTTAACGAGCCTTTCCTAACAACAGATATTTTTGATAACTACTACAAATTTTTAGTTCTACACTTGGCAACTCTGTTTTTAAGAAACAAATGTCTTTATTTTGAAAATGACTGGTGCTTATCCTGAATTACAAATGACAGAAACATTGTTTTAAAAGAACTTCTACAAAAAACAAGATTTGTTACTGCCGTTAAGAGGAAGTTTCTTTCTGTTTCTAAATCCAGGGGAAAACAAGGTTATTCATCCTAGGCTTTATTCTCTCTAGAAATAAACACCAAGCTAGAATAAGAACTGAAAATACAAAAATTTAAGCACAAAAAAGATCTTAAAACATGGGATGATGGTTAGAGCTTAAAAAACATAGAACTGAAGTTTTTTCTCTTCATGTCCAGAGAACACACATATGCTCTCAGAGAATGTTCCCATGGTGTTTTATACCAGCTAGTTGCTACAGAGTCCTGGTGTGGTACTGTAGGATAAGCACTCAACTGAAATGTTGGTTTGAGCTACAAGGTCAGTGGTTTATATCCACCAGCCGCTCCTTGGAAACCCTATACACTACAGGGTCATTATGAGTCAGAACCAAACTTGACGGCACTTAACAACAAGTTCTTATAGTGGAGTCCTGGTGTGGCGCTGTAGGACAAGCACTAGACTGCAAGGCTGGTTTGAACTACAAGGTCGGTGGTTCAAACTCACCAACTGCACCCCAGAAATTCTATACAGGGTCGCTATGCATTGGAACTAACATGACAGCACTTAACAGTTCTTACAGTATAAGACACAAAATTTAAATTGCCACATTAATTGACAAAAAAAGTCAAATTCAATCAATATAAACATAAGTATTCCCAAGATGACATTTTCATTGTCTACATTTGAACCAATATGCATGTATGTGTGTGTGTATATATATATATATTTCCCCCCTTCATTAAAACCACTTAAGGGAACACTGGCATAAGGAAAACAAGAATTTCATACATTTCCTAGTATCAGTTTGTATTGGTTCCAAGTTAGTTTGCTATGATAACATATATGATGTTTTAAAGGTGAGCTATTGAAAGGATGACTGACATACTTAAAGTAAAATAAAACAAAACCGTTTTCCTCTCTTGTTTTTTTCATGTGCAATGGTTTCATCTTATCCAGAATTATAATAATTTATCAAAAGACATCATTGAAAAGATGTGAAGGTGACTTTTAGCTTCTAGACTATAAAGTTGATTTCATTATCTATTTGACCTTATCATGTCAGAACCATCCAAATGACCTCTCAACAATGAGGTAGGCTCCAGTCAGCTTTAACTAAGCATTTCTCCCACTGGTCCATTAAGTCCAAAGAAGACTTGGAAGATGCAGATGACAATTCTCACTCATTTATGTGCAAGAAAGAAAGTTCAGGCAATAATTAAGAACTGAGTAGTAACTGCATGTAAGAGAAAGAACACATGAGCAAAGGTAATGTTAGCTATTGTGGCAGGCCACAAACTAGGGTGCACATTTATTCTCTGTTTTGCTCTGAAAACAAATAACAACATTTCAGACTTTGTGTTAAATAACTTAAAAATCTTGTAATTGCAGGGCCTGGGGCTCAGGACCATCTTCTGTGAGAAGACCATGGTCAAGTGGCATAGCGTAGTCCATAAAAACAATGTTCTACATCCTACTTTGATGAGTCTCATCTGGGATCTTAAAGCTCATGAGCGGCCACCTAAGGTGCAGCTATTGATCTCTCTATGTGCGGAGGAAAGAAGAGTGGTGAAAACTGAAGACGCTTGGAATCAACTAGTCCAATGAACTAATGGAACACGTGAGCATCAGTTTCCATGACTGAGACAAGTAGAACAAGATGATGCCCAGTTACCACACCAACTGCTCTGAAAGGGAGCACACTGTTGTTGTTGTTGTTAAGTGCCGTTGAATTGGTTCCAACTCACTGCGACCCTATATTGGGTTTCCAAGGAGTGGCTGATGGGTTTGAACCAGTGACCTTACAGTCCAATGCATTATACTGTAGCACACATAGGTTCTGAACAGAGCAGTAGAAAACGTGGAATAAATCTCAAAATTATATATAAAAAAAGATTTACTAGTCAGAAAGAGGCTGGAGAAACCTGAAACTATGGCCCCTGGCCACTCTCAGGTCTGGAAATGAATTCACCCTCTGGGCTTAATTTCCAGCCAAGCAGTAAATAGGTATATAGGGGGTGGGGGGAAACAACACTACTGAGGTATTTACACTATGGACCAGTCAACCATTCAAATTCAAAGAGGCAGCATTTACCTAAGGACAAAATTCAAAAGGGTTGGAAAAGAAGGTTGAATGAAAACAAAAATCACAGGGAGGAAGTGGAATTAACTGATGTTACACTGAGGAGGGGATTGTAATCAACGTAATGAAGCAAAGTATATGACTTGTTGAATACAAACCTCATGATGTGCGCTCTGTGATCTTCACTGAATTCACAATAAAAAATTCTATCATTGTATATGTATTAACACACACCGGGCCCAAGACTGGCTACCAGAACTCTTATGACTGTTGCTGTAAGCTGTTATTTGCCTCATTGTGACCCCAGGTGATGGAGAAAACCCTATCAGGTAAGATTTCCTAGGTTGTAACCTGCTGCACAAGATGTCTTTAAAGTGTTCAGAGCAAAGATGTCAGTTTGAGGACTAAAGTGTGCCTGACCCAAGCCATAGTATTTTCAATAGTCTCATATGCATGTGAAAGTTGGACAATGAGTAAAGAAAACCATAGAAGAATAGATACATGTGATTTATGCTGTTGGAGGAGAAGGAGAAGATTAAAAGTACCATGGACTGCCAGAAAAACAAACAAATCTGTGCTGGAAGAAGTAAAAACAGAATGCTCTTTAGAAGCCAAGATGACCTGTTATCTATCAGGAGGGACCAGTCCCTAGAGAACATCATGCTTGGTAAGTGGAGGATCAGTGAAAAAGGAGACCCCCAGCAAGATGGATGGCACAGTGGCAGCAGCAATGGGTTCAAGCATAGCAGCAATTGTGAGGATGGCGCAGGACCAGGTGGTATTTCGTTGTGTTGTGTATAAGGTCCCTGGAAACAACAACCTTTAGAGAAGCTTGTATTGGTTTTGTGAAATACTAAACAAGCGTGCAGCCATTAGACTAACCTAGATAAAGAGCATGCTGAGTGTCTCTCGAAGGATGTAAAAGGAACATCTGGAAAGTGCGCAGGCTTATCCCCACAAAAACAGTGCAGATGTCACCAGCCTGCAAGGGCCTGGAGTCTGACCTATACCGTGATAGAAATCTGAATGCTCAACTCCCATTCTATTAATGAGAACAATCTTTAAAACTGCATTTTATCTTGGCTCTCATGGGTAATTGTATTCGAGCTATACTTCAATTTTCTGTATGAGAAACCTCCCCTCCCCACTTTTTTGGGAAGATATACAATGTAGTACCAGAAATAGTAAAGAACCAAAAATGACTAATCTTCATACATGTACAGAGTTGTATAGACTGCAGTCACTTTTTTGCATCAATAGGTGGTGAGCTTGTATTGGTTATGCGAAATACTGGGCATTCACTAAAACTGAAGCATGAGCAAATTATGGCCGTAAAAAGTCGCTTGAGGCCTTGTCAGATAAGTAAACTAGTGAAATTTGCAGAGTCAAAAAGCTCAGAATGCTTGCAAACCTAAATCAGACTTATTCTTCCTAAATTACTATAAAACTAAGTCTTTAGAATAAACATGCTCCATGACAACAGTGACAGTCAGCCTTCTCAACTAACATTAAGAGGGGATATGATTTTCAGCAGTTCTCCTTTCCCCTTTATTTTGTATTTTATTCTTATTTCTTTAAAGCAGACCAATCTGACCATCTAAATAACAGAAATGTAAGTATCACTCTTTCTCTTCTTTACTCCTAGTTCCATCTAATACGATATGAAACATAACATATAGTTTGAAAGTTTACCTATTTTGTAGGTCACAAAAAATAATTCTAAGTTGTCCTTAGTTTTATACTTCTTTCTGAAGAGGTGGAAACCGAACTCCTTGCTTTAAGAACCCTGAAAGAAAAGCTCTCTTGTTCTGAGGGCACATCCTCAGCACATGTCTCACCTGCTATTTTGATATTCAGGTTGGCGTCCAGAAGCAAATTTTCTGCTTTTAGATCACGATGAACAATGTTCCGACAATGGCAAAAATAGACAGCTGTGACGATCTGTTTGAACTTCCGACGGGCCTCCTTTTCTGCCATTCTACCATGGGCCACCAGGTGGTCTGTGACAAAGAAGAACAGTTCTCATTTTGGATTCTGGAACGGTTTTCAAGAAGGGATGCAAGGGATCCCACCAAGCAAAAATAAAGAAAAGGAAAACAACACCTTTTTAGTGCTGGTTTATACCTATCAGCATTACTACTGAAACCATGTTAAGCATTAAGTTCTGTTGAGCATAGTATGTATTAGAGTATGCTTGGCTCATTCTAATGAAGCATTCTGAGGGCTGTAACGGAATTGCTCAAGGAACAGAAGATTCAACACTTTCCTCTTCATATACCCATTGCAAACTATGACATATACACAGGAAAACACACATGTAAAGATAAATATCAGCAATATTTCCTGTGCTAAAGTATGAGTCAAAAAACAAAGTTACAGTAATCAACATTTTAGGAAAGAACAGAGAAATGAGTCACTGCAAAGGGAAAAACAATCCTTTATAAACATAGGACTTCACTTGGGTTCATCTTTTTTTCTGTCTTCGCAAAGACAGAATTTGACAAGAAAAGCATACTTGTTTAATCAGTTCTTTAGAATGTGGCAACAATATGCTTGCATCTTTATATCTCTATTTATTTGCTTACCAAATATTTCCAAAACTATGTTACTTTTTTTTTTTTTTTTTGCTTATGTCAGATGGATCTTGAAGGAAAGCTATAATGCCAGAAAGATATATACCTGTGCTTCACTGTCTAATCAAAAACTTTTGACTGTGGATCATGGCACATTATGGATAACACTGTAAAGAATAGGAATTCCAGAACCTTTCATTGTGCTCATATGAAACCTATACATAAAACAAGAGGCAGTCATTCAAACAAAACAATGTAAGTAGTTTAGAATCAGGAAATATACTGGTCAGGGTTGGATTCTTTGACCACACTTATTCAATCTGCATGTTGTTGTTAGGTGCTATTAAGTCAGTTCTGACTCATAGGGACCATGTGCACAAGAGAACAAACACTGTCCGGTCCTGCACCATCCTCACAATCATTACATTTGAGCCCAGTACTGCTGCCATGGATGGTGTCAATCCATATCCTTGGGGGTCTTCCTCTACTTCAATGACCCTCTACTTTACCAAGCATGGTGTCCTTCTCCAGGGATTGGTCCCTCCCGATAACATGTCCAAAGTATGAGAGACGAAGTCTCGTCATCCTGGCTTCTAATAATAATTCTGTATGCTGAGTAAATCCTTCAAGAAGGAATATATGAAGAAGAGCACAGTATTAGAATCAAAGGTTCAATGACTACCTGCAACATGCAGATGACAAAACCTTGCTTTCTGAAAGCAAAGAGGACTTGAAGTACTTACTGATAAAAATCAAAGACTACGGTCTTCAATGTGGATTACAACTCAATGTTAAGACAACACAAATCCTCACAACTGGACCAATAAACAATATCACGATAAACGGAGAAAAGATTGACATTGCCAAGGTTTCATTTTACTTGAACTCACAATCAATGCCCCTGGAAACAGCAGTCAAGAAATCAAATGATGCATTGCACTGGTCATTATTTGCTACAAAAAAACCTCTGTAAAGTGTTGAAAAGAAAATATGTCACTTTGAGGACGAAGGCTAAGTCTGTGACCCAAGTCATGTTATTTTCAACCGCCTCATATGCAAAAGCTGGACAACAAATAAGGAAGACTGAAGAACTGATGTCGTTGAATTATGGTGTTAGTGAAGAATACTGAATTTGTCTTGGGAGAATTCACAGAAAAAGGAAAAAGTCAGAAAGGAGAGACTTTGCCCCAAATGTTTGGAGATGTAATCAGAAGGGACCAGAGCCTATAAAATGCTATCATGCTTGGTAGAGTAGAGGGTCAGAGAAAAAGAGGAAGACCCTCAAAGAGATGAATCGACACAGTGGCAGTAATGATAGGCTCCAACACAGGAATACTGTGAGGATGGCACAGGATGGGGCAGTGTTACATTTGGTTTGTTGTACACAAGTTCACCATGAGTCAGAACCAACTTTATAGTACCTAACTACAACAACAACAACATTAACTCTAATTTTTTTCCCCCAGATAATATCAATAAAAAAATAAAATGAAGTTCCTACTAGCTTAAATAAAATAATTGATTAGTCATCTCCCTAACCATTGTTGCTAACTAAGGTATATCGAAAGAATTTACATGTGATAAACTGTAATAAATAAGCTATCTTCTCCATTTAAAAAATATAACTGACACATAATACATTAAGCTCCTGAATGACTTTTCTCCAGTAGTGGCAGTAGATTTATATGGACTGAATGACATATTTATTCTTGACCCAGTTCAGCCAACAAGATGGATAGGTCACAACTGATAGGATTAGACAGGCTAGCTAAGAATACAGTCTGCTTTGTCTGACATTTCTAATAGTTGTATTAGCACTTCAGCCAACTGATCTAGCCAAGAAAGGTACACATTTGCCATCAAAAGCAACTAGAGATCGTAAGGAAGCAAATATCAGACATTACAGACGAATACATTGTTGGTTTAACAAGAGTAATTTCAGTAATACAACTTAATTATTTTAGAGACATATTACCCAATCCCAGTACTTGTCATGTACATCTTTTCTCATTACAATAAAGTACCTCAGGGTGAAATAAATTGACCAGTAATGACTGCTAAGATTGAGAATGTAAGACAAGATATAGAAGAAGGGATACAGAAAAGGGAAGCCAGGTGGCAAACCATCTTCAGAGAAAATTGTGAAATAATTCGAACTGTATTCTGACCAAAAAGAATGTAAAATTTTGGAATGTAAGTACTATAGTAGCTTTAAGATCAATGCTATATATACAAAGATAATTAAAAATACTGGGAAAGAAGTATTTCCCTCAAATCATTATCGTAGCTAAGATCACCAATGTAACAGGGAAAAAAAGGAGAAAATTATAAATCATCAGCTGAGACGGCACAAAGATGAGAAGTTCGTTTTCTACGGGAATGTCGGGAATGTCGAGGTGGTGATAAATGAGCTCACATTTTGGTGTGTTTAGGCTTCTGGTGAGACCTGTCATCTGAATGTTAAACAACACAAAGTCCCTAACTAGGGACAGTGACTTAACATAAGCTGTTAAGGGACTGGAAATCCATCTGATGTGAAAGCCATGTTTTATTTTAAGACGCCATTCTCTAACAGTTCCTGCTCCTTTGACCCCATATTTCTCTTAACCCAAGGCCTAATTATTCTAATAATATGTTTTAGTTACTAAACATTGTCTAATTAAAGAGCTTTGAAGAGACAGCTATTCTTGAGAAACATAAAAATAAACCCTTATGAAGGTTTACCATCAGAAGCTCATTTGGCCAAGCCACCCATTAATTAAAATGCCCAAGAGACATTTGTCTGGCAGTAAATACCAATTACCAGAACACATCAAAGCACTTCTTAAATACAACAGAATGATTAATTTTGTGATTTCCAAAATAAGTGATTTTCTTCTTTAAAAGAGCTTTTTAAATTTTCTAAGTACCTCATTTTCCTAAAATGATTGGAACATTATCAAAATTGTTACACAGGCCAGGAGCTGGTGGAATGCAGCCTAGTTCTGCTTTATCTTTACAATGACACATTGGTTGTCTCTGGACAACTCATTTATACTGCCAATATCCCGACTTCTTGGTTAACTAAATAGATATAAACCTATGCTATGGTAAGGTGGAGGGTCAGAGAAAAAGAGGAAGACCCCCAATAAGATGGATTGGCCAAGTGGCAGCATTGATGACTCAAGTGTGGCAACAGTAGTGAGGTTGGCCCAGGATCGGGCAGTGTTTCATTCTGCTGTGCTTAAGGTTGCTAAGGGTCGGTACCGACTCGACGGCACCTAACAACAACAACAACAACAACATGGCCAAGAAAGTTTACTTGAGAATAAATTTGTATTATACGTGACATAGCTTTAACTTTCAAAGACAGTTTAAAAAAAGAAGAAAGGGAGACCCACTCAATACTACATGGAGAGTATGGAAACATTTATTAATGCATCATAGGGTTCCCCAGGTTTCCAAAGTGCTTGAAGGCAATTACAGTCTACGTATCAATTGCCATTGTTAAAAGGTGCTAGTTAAAAGGTTTTTGTGATGGCACAAATACTAGATAAAACAGCTTCAATAAATACTTCTCCAAGGCCACCTACGGTATTGCTGTAGGATAAGGATTGGACTGCTAGCCACAAGGTAGGTGGTTCAAATCCACCAGTCAGTTCTCAGAAACCCCATACGAGGTTGTTATGAGTCAGAACCAACTCAATGGCGCTTAATGATAACCTTGTTGTTGTCAGGTGCCATCAAGATGGTAACAACTCATACAGACCTGAAGCTCTGCCTGGTCCTCACAAGTGTTGCTCTGCTTGAGCCCATTGCTGCTGTCACTGTGCCAACCCATCTCATTGAGGGTCTTCCTTTTTTTCACTGACCCTCCACTTTACCAAGCATGAAATGGCAGCCTACTGTTCTCTATTTTGCTATGGTTGTCTACATTGTTATAGTTTTTAAAGAAAAAAAAAAAAAGATATACAGATTGTTATTGTTTTTAATGTTTTTTTAAAAAAACTGTGTTGGCTCCAGACATTAGATACTTTTATTTGATATTCATGTTTTCTTCTCTTTGGGAGTTCTCTGCTTGTCTCCACATACAGGATTATCTTAGTGGGTCACTGTCATTTCGATTTTAGCTGCATCTGCTTTGAGTTTTGCCCACCTTATACTCCTTCCTCAGTGTATGCCTTTGGGGTCTGGTGGCTGTGCCAGGAAGCCAGCAGCCTGCAGTGGTTTTCAGTCCCCTCTGAAAATCACCTTTCAGCTGCCTGCTGACAAATGGCTGCTTTATGCTCATTTACAGCCTCCTATAAGCAGGCAACAAAAAGTTTTCATGCTTAAATATGAAATTTAACTGTCAGTGAAGAAATTCAAAGCAGTAGCCCAGCCTTGAAGTTAACACATAGACACAACATTTAGATAACACACTGGGGAGCTTTCTGAAGGTAACTAAACATAAATGGCTTCTGAATCTCCTCACTATTCAAAGGAGAATATATTCTGACCCTGGTTAGGATAAATCTCACTTACAAGGAACTCTAGAGTTGGCACGCATCTTTCAGGAACTTCAGTGAGCTAACTCTCCCAAACGCTGACCTAGAAATGCCACCAACATCCTCAGTCCCATCCCTGTCATTCCACACTGGAGCCACAACCGGGACTTCCTATAGTTCTGGGACTCCTGTGGCTCCTCTGGAGTCTAGACAATTCTTAATTAGTCACCTGCTGTGTAAACTTCATCACAGTAAGTCCCTTTCAGCATCAAGTCACTACTTATCTATTTAGGTAGCCACTGCAAATTTGAAGCAATTGAAGTTTTTCTACTGTTGTGGTGCTGTAGAATAAGCACTGGCCTGTTAACTGTAAGACTGGCCATTCAAACCCATCAGCCGTTCTTTGAACACCCAGTACACAGTCACTATATGTTGGTAGCAACTTGAAGGTGCTTAGCAACAACCACCACCACAGTGTTACCCAGCCATTCCAACTGGAAGGGATGAGGTGATTATCTGTCCAAAATGGAAATGGTTCCCCTGTTTCAAGTAAGGAGTCTTTGAGTTCTCTTTCTCACTTTCCAATGACCATGAATCACTTGGCATGGGATTTCTTTTTTAAACTTTTTAATCTGTTCTTCTTTCCCAAATAAAATCAAGTCAGTGACACTGAGAGATTTATACACTCCATTAAAAGTAACATTATTAGAAGTGGAGGAAAGGAATTCTGAAGTTTCAAAAGTATTAGAGCACCAGCAAGGAAGGCTTATTTCAGAATTCACTGTTTGCAATTTTGTCTTCATCTGGCTTTGGAAGAAATGTCTTGTGGTACGCTTCAGTTCTAACCTTTCAAAGAGCAAAAATACACATAAGCCAGTCTTCGCTTCCCGAGACCCGCTTTACTGAGTGTCAGAGGCTGGCCACTAATGGGATAGTGGTGGGGAGCCAGCATGTCTTAAAATAAGTCACTTTCCCACTGTCAACAGACTGTGTCACCATTTGTCTGTGAAACTTACAAGTTACAGCCGATTGAAAATGAACATGCCCTAGCAGCTTGATGGCAGTCCAGAATGGGGAGAAGGGGGCATCTGTGTTAATCTTTGGTGGTTACCTAAAAAACAAAACAAAACAAAACAACCAGGTCTGCCCATTCCAAGCTAAGGACAGCAAGCAGTTCTTGCTTTGCCACTCAGTTCTATCATTCTTCTTCCTACGCCATGGAAACCACTTCCTGTTTATCAAACAAATGCTTCTTTCCAAAAGAGCCTGGGCTAGGCCAAGATCATTCAGCCGCCTGTGAGCAGGTTAACGAGAGTGCACTCACTTTAGTATCACATTGTCCTCTAACTTGCCGGCCCCAGGCTGCTACTGACTAGAGGAAGGAGGTTTGTTAAGTTTGTTTTCCTTGCCAAGATTCCAGCTACCTCACACTAAGCTTTATTTGTTACTGCTGCTTCTTATTATCTCTTTTCTTCCTTTGTCCACTTGGAAACTGTGACATCTTTCACTCTTCTCGTTCTCCGCCCTGCAGCTAAGCTACCAGCCAAATTCAAACTCTACCTTCAAAATATATCCATATTTCAACCATTTCTCACCCGTATTTCCCTCCTACTCTAGTCCAAGGACCTTTCGTTCTCACTTGGTAGTTGCTGTCAAGTTGATTCTGACTCCTAGCAAGCAGCCTGTCAGAATAGAATAATTTCCTGTAGGGTTTTCAATGGCTGGGTTTTTCAAAATAAATGGCCAGATCTTTCTTCTGAAGCACCTATGTGTGCACTCAACTTATTTATAAGGCTGCAACAGTCTCAATAATTAGGTCTCTGTCTCAGTATTGTACCTTTCCATCTTGTTCAGTCTATGTGCTGAGCAAATATTCCAAGACACTGGACTCTATGAAGAAGAATGTGGCATCAGGATTGGAGGAAGCAAAGGGTCATGAACCACCTGTGATATGCAGATAACACAACCTTGCTTGCTCAAAGTAAAAACTTGAAGTACTTGCTGATGAAGATCAAAGACTACAGTCTTCAGTGTGGATTATATATTAACTCAATGTAAAGAAAGAAATCCTTACAACTAGACCAATAAATAACACAATAGAGAAAAGACTTAAGTTCTCAATGATCTTAATTTCCTTAGATCCACAATTGATGCTCACGGAAGCAGCAGTCAAGAAATCAAACAACATGTTATATTGGACAAATCTGATGTAAAATACTTCTTTAAAATGTTAAATAGCAAAGATGTCACTTTGAGAACTAATGTATGCCTGACCCAAGCCATGGTATTTTCAATTGTCTTATATGATGAAGCTGGGCAATGAATAAGGAAGACCATAGAAGAATTGATGCATTTGAATTACTGTGTTGGTGAAGAATATTGAAAGTATCATGGACAGTCAGAAGAACAAACAAATCTGTTTTGGAAAAAGTACAGCCAGAATGTTCCTCAGAAGCAAAGATGGCAATACTTTATCTCATACACCTTGGACATCTTATCAGGAGGGACTGAGGCCTGGAAAAGGACATCATGAGTGGTAAAGTAGAGGGTCAGACAAAAGAGGAAGACCCCCAACAAGATGAACTGGCACAATGGCTGCAACAGTGGGCTCAGATGTAACAACAATTGTGAGGATGGTGTAGGGCTGGGCAGGGTTTTGTTCTGTTGTGCAGAGTTGAGTTGATACGGCTCACAGCACCTATCTCTGCTTCTGTCCTTGGGTCTCACAGTCTAGTCTCAAAACAGCAGCCAGGATAATAACCATCTTTTTTTTTTTTGAAGTAATTACAGATTCATAAATGTTACAAGGATGGTATAGAGAGGTCATGTGTATCTTTCACTCAGTTTCCCTCAATGAAATTCTATCTCATATAACTACAGTACAATATCAAAGTCCACAATCTGAAATTGGTCCAATATATGCCTAGTTTTCTGCCATTTTATCATGTGCCTATTTGTGGTCACCACTGCAATCAAGATACAAAACTATTCCATAAACACGAATCTCTCCCTCTGCCACCTGTTCTAGTAACATCCACTCCCCTCCTCCTCACTTTCCCAGACTCCTAGAATTCATTAATCTGTTCTTAATGACCATACTTTCGTTATTTTGAGTCGGTTATATAAATAGAATCACAAAGGAGATCATTTCAGATTGTGGGGTTTTTTTTCTTCACTCGCCATAATGCTTTTGCTATGCATCCAGGCTGTTGCATGCCTCAGTTGTTTATTCTTTTTCATTACTGAGCAATACTGCATGGTATATGGGCATCACATTTCATCTACTCACCTATGGTAGAATATTTTGGTTGTTATCTAGCTTTGGGCTTTAATAAATAGAGCTACTATAAACAGTTGTGTACAGGCTTTTGTCTGGTAGCGTAGTGGTTACAAGTCAGGCTGCTAACCTCAAGATCAGCAGTTCAAAACTACCAGCTGTTCTGAGGGAGAAAGATGAAGATTTACAGCCTCAGAAACCCTATACAGGGTCACTTTTGAGTCAGAACTAACTCCACGGCACATAACCACCACCACCACAGCCAGGGTAATCCTTTTAAATTGTAAATCGATCATGCCAATTCTCTGCTCAAGCCCTCCTAGAGATCCCCAGTTCAGGACCTCTGACTTCACCTTCTATCACTCTGTGGCTCACCCCTTCTATTATAGCCGCCCCGGACCTCCTTGCTAGTGATGGAACATACCAGGGATGTTCCCTCTTTAAGGTCTTCAGACCTGCTACTCTCTATGCTGAAAAGCTCTTCCCCTAGAAACCTGTATGATCTTTCACAAAAATACCACCTTTCCAAGCAGGTCTTCCTTGACAGTAGCTCTACTGTCAATTCTCCACCTGATATTTTTCAGACCATTTCCCCTTTACACTTTAGCATTATCTGTATAAGTGTGTGTATTTTCTGTCTCCCCAGCTAGCAAATAGGTTCTACTGGTGTTGTTAATGCTGTTAAGTTAGTTTTAACTCACAGCAACCTTGTATAGGGTTTCTGAGGCTGTAAATCTTTGTGAGAACAGAAAGCCTCATCTTTCACCCAATGAGTGACCAGAGGGCTCATACTGACAACTGTGTGGTTCACAGTCCGGTACTTATCCTCCAGAGCCACCATGCTCCTTGGGTTCTATTGGTGGTGATGGTGGTTATGTACCATGGTTCCGACTCATAAAGAGACCCTGTACAGGGTTCTGGAGGCTGTAAATCTTTATGGGAGCAGAAAGCCTCATCTTTCTCCCGCTGAACAGCTGGTAGTTTCAAACTGCTGACCCTGAGGTTAGCAGGCCAATTCATAACCACTATGCTACCAGAGCTCCTTTGGGTTCTATTAGGACAGGGCTTTTTGTCCATGTCTTCCACATTCTTTGGCACATTAGAAAGTGGTTCCTATCAGGAACTTAGTAAGCATTTACTGGAAGAACAATGAAAGACTGAAAAATTCTGGTGTGGCGCTGTGGATTAATGAGCTGGACAGCAAAGTCGGTTTGTACCACAAGGTCAGCAGTTCAAGCTCACCAGTCTCTCCTTGGAAACCCTATACAGGGTCGCTATGGGTCGGAACGGACTCGATGGCACCTAACAACAATAACAATATCTTAAAACTACTTTCTAGAGCTTGGATTTTTATTAGCAAAATGACTGCTGATAAATAGTATTGCTTGTCTCATTGGATTTGAGTCCAAGTAATCAAAAAAACATGCTAATGTTTTCCAACTATCTTCACTTACAGACTTCCATACTAGCTATTGGAGTAGAGTGGATTATGAGCTGGCCTGCTAACCACAGAGTCAGTAGTTCAAGTCTACCAGTTGCTCTGCAGAAGAAAAATGTGGCTTTCTATTCCCATGAAGATTTACAGCCTCGGAAACTCTATGCAGGGTCGCTATGAGTCGGAATCAACTCCATGGCACACAGTTACCAACATACTAGGTACTGAAACACAAATCACAATTCAAGGAGGCTTCAAAAAGTTTGTGGACAAGTGGAATTGAAAAATAATGAAAATTTCCCATAAATTTTTGTGAAGCCTTCTTGTAAATTTTCTTCTGTCTCTCCCAACAAAGTCTTCCCTTAAGGGTCTTCAGGAAACACAGTTTCTTTGTGAAACACTTATAGTCACAAGCTATCCTTAAGTTTTAAAATTCTGGCCTAAAATGATTTGTTTTTTCTCCCGCCACTTGCTACATACAAGAGTGCTGTGTATCAGAGAAAAGGCGAAAAGTTTACAAACCATTTGTCTTAACGTTTCGTTTTGCTACTAAGGTTTGTAAACAAAACAATTTTGACATCAGATCTTTTATTTAAAAAAACAAAAACAAAACCTCATACTACCCTTGTGATTGGAAGTCCATCAACATCAGCGTATAAAGGAGGATTTATTTTCTGACGTCTTCTTAAAAATTACTTCTAAACTAAGCCCAAATCCAAGCTGCTTATGATACAGAATCCCACACATTCCTAGAAAAGCATCTTTCAAAGAATGTTACTCAGACTTCTCTGATATAGTGCAACTGTTGCTCATGCTACAATGTATTAACAAAGGCTGTTGGCTACTTTTCTAAGACAGAGGTTCTGCCCTGATTCTTAATAAGATCTGCAGGCTCCATATCAAGACAGGCCCTGGATGATCACTGTGAAAATGTTGCAATCCTAGTTCTAACTAGTCATCCAAAGAAAATAACCCGAGTTATGTACAAAAAAAAAAAAAAAAAAGTTAAATTGTATGCTAAAGCAGAAGATTATGAAGAGAAAAAACTTGACCATTTTACTACTCAGAACTTAAAGCACCACACTACTGATTGATTTTGAACGGCCCCATTGTCAAAGCTGCATATTCACAGGGTAGCAATAGATTCTGCAAATATTAGCTATACCCTCACATTCAAGAAAAATCTTCAAAGGTAAATAAGCAACACTTTAACCACAAACACACAGCAATTCAATATATGGGTGTTAAAGAAAAACACTGTAATTCTGTGAATTTGTATTACGATTCAAAACTTGAAACACATCAGTCTGAATTTTTTGTTCTCAAAAGCACATGCATCGTTTAACTCCAAGTAAAGTAACATTTGGAGGTAATATATAGCCCTAAATGGTTTACCAATGAATTTCACATGTGCACTGAGGTACACTGTGAAGTTAAGGGGTCCTCATCACCAGATTTCAGTCCAAATGAAATAGATCCAAATATGGCAGGGTATGAACTTTTCAGTTCTAACAGTTCTAACTATGTACCTTCAAGATCGCTACAATTTAGCTGGAGAGGCATCTAGTCTTCATTCCCAAATTCTACACTTATTCCAACACTTTTGTTCACTAGGCTCCTTTTCTTTCTCTCTAATTGCAAAAATAGCATAGAGGCCATGTCTGACTTCCTCTGGCTTCACCAGGAGGAAGGAGAATCAGACTCAAAATCAGTCCAAGACCAATTCCTATGAAACAGAGGGCAAACATGTCTCCACCTTTCAACCTTCTTTACTCTCGCTGACACTAACTATTTTTCCTTCATTACCCTCTGCTTCACCTCTAGGTCCAATACATAATCCATGGCAAAGGCCATATAGAAGTCATAGACAATACTCGCAATGGAAGCAAATGGTACAATTCAGGATGGGAAACAACTCCGGAAGCAGCAGTTCTCCAGTCAGGAACGCCTCTTCTCTGCTGTACTGCAGGCTCATCTTGGTCTCTCAGCCATGTAGTCCTTCAGCCTCTGCCCTGCTCAGGCAAGTGCCACAAAGCTCCTTTAGTCAGTCTGTAAATGTCCAAAGGGCACCTTCTGCAAGTTAGCTTCCTGTTCCTATGCACTCAGCATTACTCAGTCCACAGGCTAGACAGCCTGCAGCTGCTCTGGCTCTCCATGCCATCACTTCTGCTGCTGTCGCTTTCCCAAGTAGAGATCTCACATTCTGCTCATGGCTTTTTTTTTTTTTTTTTCTTTTTCAAAGGCAGAAAGAAACATTTTAATGAAAGTTTGGCAAATTTTGTCTCTGACATTTTTGACCAAAAATGTGGTAAATTCCAGTTAGAGATTTTTTAGTAGGAAAGTGAAACTTTCTTTTGAAACACAGGAGCACTAAGTAAAAATATTTACATTCATCAGTTCTGAGATGCATAGTTTGTCACATTTTAACATCTCTAGAACTGGGATGTGCCATAAAATTGTTGGTGGATTGCAGTCTAATTGACAATTTTTTCCTTTTTTACTGTTATATAAAATAATGTATTTCAAGTTCAATGGCATCTTGTTGTTAAGTACCATGGAGTTGGTTCTGACTCATAGTGACCCTGAACAGGGTTTCTGAGGCTGCAAATCTTTATGGGAGCAGACCACCTCATCTTGTTCCTGTGGAACCTCTGGTAGTTTCGAACTGTCAACCTTGAGGTTATCAGGCCAATTCGTAACCACTAAGCTACCAGATGTCCTTACCAGAGCTCCTTAGGTAGGATGAAATCACTTGGTTTAAAATAAATGTTCTCATGAGGTAATGGCTTTTCTTTCTTGAGAGTCCTGGGACCCTCCATTCCTGCTTCTGAGATGGCTCATTTTAAACCTTGCAGGATGGCAAAACTAACCAATTCCAGTGTTAGAGTCCTATACACCCTATTTGCATGGACTCACCCAATCATTCAGTGAGAGTTAAGATTCTGGATAGAAAAAGCGGTATCAAGTAAATTCATAGTCCCACACTGTTCTGCTGCATACCATCAAGTCATTTCTGAAGCTGTAAACCTTTATGGGAGCAGAAAATCTCATCTTTCTCCCACAAAGCAGCTGGTGGATTTGAATTGTTAACCTTGCACAACTCACTACACAACCAGGGATTATATAAAGCACTACACTACTGGTTGATATATTCAGAATTATTAGTTCTTATACCCTTAATTCTTAGCTTCAAACCCATGCTTTCAAGTAAATATAGAAGACCATAGAAGAATTGACACATTTGAGTTATGGTGTTGGAGGAGAATATTGAAAGTGCCATGGGCTGCCAAAAGAACCAATAGATCCGTTTCGGAAGACGTGCAGCCAGAGTGCTCCTTGGAGGCCAAGATGGCCAAACTTCGTCTCTCATACTTCGGACATATTGTCAGGAAGGGACAGTCTCATGTTTGGTAAGGTGGAGGGTCAGAGAAAGAGAGGAAGACCCCCAACGAGATGGCTTGGCCAAGTGGCAGCATCAATGGACTCAAGCATGGCAACAGTAGTGAGGTTGGCCCAGGATCAGGCAGTGTTTCGTTCTGCTGTGCATAAGGTCGCTGTGAGTCAGCACCGACTCGATGGCATCTAACAACAACAACAACAAACCCTTAATTCTGAGCTTCAAACCCATGCTTTCAAATAAGTGTCACAAACTATTTAACCTGTTGTCATTTAGTGTTGTCCAGTCAATACTGACTCATAGCAATCTCACAAAAACCGCATTAATTTTCTCAGTCTTTCTGCTGTAATCAGCTTCTCCTCTTATGATCCCTATTACTAGTTGTCTATGAAAGAAACTTGGGAGTCATCCTCAACTTCTTTTCTTCTTCACTCCTAACACCCAATCACTAATCATTGGCTATTATCATATATTACCTCTTGAAATTGTTGAACATTGACCATTTTTTTTATGGTATGATCACTCTGTGTATTCTTTCATCTTTTGATGCTTTCTGCATCATTCAATATTTTTCCTATAGAATCCTTCAGTATTGCAATAGAGGCCTGAATTTTTTCTTAAGTTCTTTCAGCTTGAGACAAGCACAGAGAAAACTGTCTAAGAGTTGTTGGAAGAAAACTTCCCTAACATCATGAAAGACAAGAAGATAAGCATACAAGAGGCTGAATGAACCCCAAACAGGATACATTCCAAAAGAAAATCACCAAGACATATCATAATCAAACTTTCAAAAATCAAATTCAAGGAAAGAATTCCGAGAGCAGCTCTGGAAAAACGAAAAGCTATCTACAAAGGAGAACCAATAAGACAAAGCTTGGATTTCTCAGCAGAAACCACATAGGCAAGAAGGCCATGGGATGACATTTTTATTTCAGAGTTTTGTTATAAATATAAAACAAAACTCTGAAATAAAAAAAAAAACTGCCAACCAAGCATCACATACCCAGCAAAGCTGTCCCTCAAATACAATGGCAAAATTAAGACATTTCCCAATAAACAGAAATTAAAGGAACTTGTAATGACCAGGTCAACTTTATGGAAAGCGTTAATGGATGTTCTATAGACTGAGAACCAACAACAAACAACCAACAACCTGAGATTACCATACATGACAACACCATCCAGATATACACATCTTTAAAGTAAACCAAACCTACGTGACTGTTAGCAGAGGAAAGATGAAGGTAACAGGAGACACAGGTGACTAGAGGTAAATGTTGCTAACTGTTGGGATGGAGTCCTGGTGTGGCACTGGGTTACTGCACAGACTGCAAAGGTGGCTTGAATCGCAGGGTTGGCGGTTCAAACTCACTAGTCTCTCCTTGGAAACCCTATACAGGGATCACTATATAGCTAAGAACCGACTTAATGGCACTTAACAACAACAACAGCTGTTAGTACATGGAAGGACTTGCTAACATGTAATGAAGCAAAATATATGACTTGTTGAATGTAATACTGATGGTCTGCTTTGTAAACCTTCATTCAATTCATAATAAAAGTTAAATAAATAAGAGAATCTGTCTCTCTCACAAACACACATACACCATCCCTGAAAATACCTTTAGACCATTAAAGGAACACTGAAATACAATTGATTCTAAATAGATCAAAGCTCTGTATGATGAGCAGTGGACTGTAAACCATAAGGTCACCAGTTTGAGGCCACCAGCCACACCGCAGTGGAAAGATAAGGTTTTCTGCTCTCACAGAGTTACAGCCTGAGAAGCCCTTACAAGGTAGAGCTAAGTCAGACTTAACAACATATGTAAGTCAAATATATCTAAGTATTGGGTTTATATTTTTATTTTTCTAGTTATTTCATCATCTTCTACATAAACTACATCTTCCAAAAGAGGTTTTAAAAAAATAGCTTTAGAGAACCCTTAGGAAAGAGCAATATGGGAGCCAAACAGTAGAGTTCCTGGGCGATTTTAACTTTTTAATGAAATAAAAAGTGTGGCTTTCTTGGGAACATTTAATATGTCTGGTGGACCAGACAGGAGGATCCACTCGGAATGGATGTCTGGCAGAGAGAAGAGATCATCCAACGGAACATTTTTAAGCACAAAGCACAGGTGACCAACTCATACACTTTGGGCAGGTTACAAATATAAATGTCAAAGTCACATTAGATACTAATAAAATAAAACCCAAACTAGAGGATAATGAATAGAAAATTAATTGAGGAAGGAAATGGAAGTTAATTGTTTTGATTCAGAGTGACTAAAGTGAAGCTCAGTAATAGGTATTTCTTTGTCAGTAAAGTCTTAGAAAAGAGCTAGTTCTTATAGCCAAAGTGAGGAAATAATTTAGTGGGAAAACAAAGATTTTAATTATAAAGGGACACAGAGTGATGTGAGGATTAAATAAGAAAAACATGGAAAGTAAAGAAAGAAAGCCCAGCATATTCCATGTGTTCAATAAATGTTAATGTTCCCAACTATCTAGGGGGCTGCAAGATGATATGACAGATGTGAAACACTGGACACATAGCTGGCAGACACCGGTTATGCAATTCAGCCTTTCACGTAGCTGCACTACCGTTAGTCCGTTCTTGAGTGTCCCACAGCATCTAAGTAAATGGCTCTCTGAGAGGTTCTGAGTTCCATACATATTGGCACCATGAGAAAATATTATTTTTAAAAGATACTGAAAACATCCACACTTCAATAAGTTCCTGTTAAATTAGTCATTTATTTTAATTGCCCATGAGTTCTGCCAGGAATTCAGGAAACTTTCCTGAATAAAGTGCAGATTTATGACTTGATGCTCTTCAATAGGAAGTTTAGTGGCTTACAAAATTAACCATTCTCAGTTTTGTTTGTAAAATTAAATAGGCCCACAATTGTCATGGCTGCCTCTTTGTAATATAGTGTTTGTCGGTATGCAATAATTTTCTCTATAAATTAATTAAACGAGTACTAGATAATCATTCAATAACCATTTACTGAAACCTATTTATTAAATTGCTTAGAAAGAATAATCATGATCTCTTCCCCTAAATAGTTACCCACAAAACCAAAACGTTTTATTTAGCTAAAATATACTGGCTGTTGACTAAATTGAAAATTCCATGGTTGACTTGGTTTTATTTCATTGTGACACAAACAATATCCCCCAAACCAAACCCACTGCTACAGAGTTGATTCCAACTCATAGCGACCCTATATAGACAGAATAGAACTGCTCCTTAATATTTCCAAGACTGTCAATCTTTATGGGAGTACACAGCCTCATCTTTCTCCCTTGGGGCTGCTGGCAGGTTTGAACATAATTAGGAACTAGAAGTCTAACCCCCTGTGCCACTGTATCTCCTTTTTGCAATTCTAGGAAATAGAATTACTGAGTGGCTACTTGTTAGTTCATTATACAAAGAAAACAGATAATTTTACGAGTTAAAAGCCATAATAATCTGCTATAATCTAGTGACACTGTTTCATCGACTTAGTCTTTCTGGCACTGTTTAAGCAGAAGATTTTCAGTGGTGGTGGTTATGTGCCAACGAGTTGGTTCTGACTCATAGCAACCCTGTCTAGGGTTTCTGAGGCTATAAATCTTTACAGGAGCAGAAAGTCTCATCTTCCACCTATGGAGCAGCGGGTAGCTTTGTACTGCTGACCTTGCGGTTAACAGCCCAACTCATAACCCACCAGAGATTGTTTCTTAAAAAGTTAGTAAGGGTCAAGAACAGACAAATCCTTTATTCTCATTAAGGTTACCTTTTAGTGAGATAAGACAGTTAACAAATACATATATGTCAGTTGGTGATAAATACTGTGATTAAGATTTTAACTAAAGCACTGTTAAGGTTTTGTTTCAATTTGACTGGGCCAGGAATATAGTGGATTGGCATTAAGACATAGTAAGTGCCCTTGATGAGAGCTAATATAATGTAACCATTTTTTGAGATCAGCTATGAGCAGCCAGTCAACTGAAAGGAAGTTTCTTATGAGTGTGGCCTCCTTCTAATATACTGGAGACTCGGGCAAATCTTCCTTTGTTTTTGCTGGGCCTAGATCCTGCATCTGCCTTGTCATATGGCCTCCAGTTTTTTGGACCTGAGCCAACAGTTTTTGTCAGCAGTCTTACCTGCCACCCTTGGATTCATTCACTTCAGTGGCCAGAAGCCTGCCATCTTGTATTCATCAGCTCCTGCAGCTATGTGAGTCAGGAGAAGCCTCCAGTCTGACATCTGACCCTTGGATTTACAACTTCTCTGCCCCTACCATTGTATGAGTCAGTTGGGATCTGCCAGCTGCTCCACAGGAGAAAAATGAGGCTTTCTGCTCCTGTAAAGATTTACAGCCTCCAAAACTCTACACAGGGTAACTATGAGCCAGAATCAACTACACAGGACACAACCACCATCACCACCACTACCACGTATACATATATACGCCACACTGGTTTTGCTTCTCCAGAGAACTCAGCCTATGATAGGCACCAAGAAGAAAAATAAAGGTAGGAAAGAAATATGGAAGTAGGTCAGTATAAGGAGAGAGATTTTATTTTTTTTAAATGTTTTATTATGAATTATGTGATAGTTTATATGGGAGAGCATTAGTTTTACATTCATCCTATTTTATACCGTTTCATTGCCATGGTTACAATCCCCTCCATGCATCATCAACCAACCAAAGGGTACATCCTACAATCCTGCCCCCCTCGTCCTTCCCCAACCCCCAACCCGGTCGTCAGCACACAGACCATCTCCCTCTCTGGGTCTAAATTCCCCAGCTGCTCCGTCAAGGAGAGAGACTTTAAACAGCATAGCTGCAAAGACCTCGCTAGTGAACTAACATTTAATAAAAGGCCTGAAAGAAACAAGGGAATAAGCCATGTAGATATTTGGGTGAAGAGTACTCAGAAAGAAGGACTGCAATATATGAAGGCCTTAACATGGAAATATATTAGAAGGTATGTTGTTGTTGTTGTGAAGTGCCACCAAGTCAGTTCCAACCCATAGCGACCCTGTACAGGGTTTCCAAGGAGCAACTGGTGAACTTGAATCGCCGACCCTGTGGTTCAAACTGACTTGGCAGTTCAGTGCATTAACCCATAGTGCCACACCAGGAGAAGGTATAATGAACAAAAATGAATCATCAGTGTGAGGAGGGTGAAGAGTACTAGGAGCTAAAGTCAGAAGTAGCTTAAGATGAGACTATATAGAGCTTTGTAGGCCAAAATAGGGGACTGCGGTGGCTGTAGCAGACAAGCCCTGGACTGCAATCCACAAGGTCCATGGTGGGAGCCCACCAGCAGCTGTGTGAGAGAAAGATGAGGTTTTCTGTCACTGTAAAGATTTATAACCTATATAGGTTGTCCTGAGACAGAACCACTTTGACAGCACTTAACAACAGCCCACAATAAGAATTTTAGATTCTGTCTGAGAGATAAATACTTGTTTTTCTCTTAGTCTCTTCTACCTTTACAATTGTGACAGTTGCAATCAGTCATGATAACAATTACTCACTACTGAATCATAAGAACCTTATCCCCATCTCCTTTCACCAGACCCATCTAGACAAGATGAAAACTATCCAGTGGGGACTCTATCTTCCCCCATACACTCTTAAACTAAACTCCCTCTTGAAAAACTTGTAAGCCTGTCACTTTGTGCTTTTCTAGTCCCTCCCATTTTAGTAGCCAATGTCTAAGTTGTCCGTCCCTAACAACCCTATATACAGAGGGGGTAGGACTGATACTTGATGTGGAGACTTCTTCCCTCTCAGTTGGTCTTTTGAGCTACTACATCCATAAGTATAGGTCAAGTTCATCAAAGTGTAGCAATTTACACTTGTTTCCTTTAATTTAAAAAAAAATTATTTTATCTTCCTCTAGTCGAGTTCTGATCATCAAGGTCCAATGGGTACTATCAACAAGTTTGGGCGTTCTTGTGTGTCTCCTCTCACTTCACATCCCCTGGACTATTCGGTCGTCTTCTTTTTTTTTAATGTTTTATTGTGAATTATATGGTAGTTTACATGAGAGAACTTTAGTTTTACATTCATTCCATCGTATATCATCTCATTGCCATGGTTCCAATCCCCTCCATGCATCATCAACCAACCAAAGGGTATATCCTAGAA
>NW_006408526.1:29075762-29089573 GCF_000296735.1 Chrysochloris asiatica
GTCCTGATAAGCATTATTCACTACAGGATCACAAATTACCCATCTGTATTTCCTTTCATCCGCTCCTCCCAGACAGATTGAATAGTACCCACTGGAGATTCTGCCTTCTGCCATGCTCCTTAGCACTAGGTTCCCCCTTGAAAGCTTGTAAGCCAGTCACTTCTTGCCTTTGTAGTCCCCCATCCCCATTTGAGTATCCAATGTCCAAGTTGCCCATCTCCAACCACTCTGTGTGTGGAAGGGGTGGGATATTCAGTCTTCATTTTAAGGATAGATTTGCTAGTTAGAGAATTTTTGGTCGACCAGATTTTTTTATTTTTTAGCATTTTTAGTGCCAAGTCACTGCCTTCTGGCCTCCAACTTTTTCCTAATGAAAAGTCAGTTGTTAATGATACTGTTATTATCCTCTATGTGAGAATCATTTTTCTTTTGCTGATTTCAAATTTTTCTCTTGGTCTTTTAGCAGTTTGATTATGATGCTTCTAGGTTTGGTCTCTTTTGTTGAGACTACTCAAAGTCTGCTAAGCTTCTTGAACCTGTACATTTGTGTTTTACATACTTTAGAACTTGTTGACCAGTACTTCTGCACGTATTTTTTCTGACCCTTTTTCTTGTTTCTTTTGCATTCACATTTAAACTTGTTGGTACGCTTGATCTTGTCCCGCAGGTCTTGGAGGCTGTTGTTTATTTTCCTTCAATCGCTTTCTCTTTGTTCTTCAGATGGGATTATATCTACAGTTTTTTCTTCAAGTTTCCTTGGGGACATCCCTATGTCTGCAGTTGTTAGTCGTCAAGAAAGACCTTTTACCTTCTGATGATGATTCAGTTTATGGGTTAAGAAGTACATTCAAAGTTGAGATCATTTCAAAGTAGGTCTCAGATTTTACTCCTTGCTGGGCTTTCTCAGTCAGTGAAGCATGGAACTAGTTTCTCGGTGGCTTTCCTTCATTTCTAGGATCTAACTGATAAACTTCTAGCTAGTCCACAATTCTGCTGCTTGTCCCAAATAAGACAACAACCTTCATCCATCAGGGCTGTAAGGTGTCTCCGTTTGATTCCTAATCAAGTTCACTGTTTTTCACTGACAAAGCCACTGGGCATGGTTTTTGCCCTCCTTTTCCAGTCAAGTCAGGGGCCTTTTGCAGGAAAGCTGCTTGTTTTCTCTATTTAGCTCAGCCTTGATTCCACTACTGTACCCACTAAGGGGAGGGGGAGGCACAGAAAAGAATCACAAACTCCTACTGTTCTGACCCAAAGTTCAAAAGATTTTCATGAATTAAAACTTCTCAATTTCCTGCTTGCCTTTGGATAATTTTCAAAGCTCTAAATGGTTGTTTTTGAGAATTTTGTTCTATTTCATGGTCACTTTCTGAAGAAAAAATGTACCAGCATACTGCCACTTCTATTTACTTTTTAAATCATTTCAATTTCTACATCTCCTTGTCCAGAGGCCCACCTAGACTGATTCCTTCAACCAGGAAGAAAGATGAAGGGAAAGAAAAGAAAAAAAAATGGGAGGAAAGAGATAAAAAGGAGGGTCACAAGCAAATGCCTCTATTACGACTCACTAGCTATCTTGATATTTTAATCATATTAACCACATAGAACTTAATCAGGAGCTCTGGTGGCATAGTGGGCTACACAATGAATTGCTAACCATAGGTCAGCAGTTCAAATCCACTGGTTGCTCTGAGGAGACAAATGAGGCTTTCTGCTCCCATAAAGACGTGCAGCCTCGGAAACCTCACATAAGGTCACGATGAGTTGGAACTCATCATCACACAACCACCACCAGTCACCATTAATCATGTTTCTCTACTCTTTCAAGTTTGAAGACTGTTTCCCAAAATACAGGTGGGTCTTTTCCCTCACCATAACCTGTTGGTTTGCTATCATTCACTTCAAGTAGAAAGCCCACTCTTTTCTAGTTTTTCTTCTTTTTCCTAGAGTTTTTTTTATAAGCCTTGATTCATTCCAACTCTTAGTATTGCTGATATGTTGACAAGTCCATTCATTCCTTTTTAAAACTGCTTTACTGAGATATAATTAGTGTAATAAACAATTCCCTCATTGACAGTTAATGTTTCACTGTTTTGTCACAGATATGTACGACTATCACCACAGTAAAGATTAAGACATTTTCATCACTTCATAAAGAAATCCCATTACATAATCCCACTACCACCCCCCTATTTCATTCCCCACTGCTCTGATCAACTATTCATTTATTTTCTGTGCTAGACATTTCATGGAGAGCTAGTGACACTATAGGATAAGCACTGGACTAGGAGCCATAAAGTTGGTGGTTCAAATCCACCAGTCACTCTACAGGAGAAAGATGAGAATTTCTGCTCTCATAAAGATTTACAGCCTCAGAAACCCTATACAAGGTCACTATGAGTCAGAACTGACTCAACACCACCTAACAACACAGATATTTCATATGGATGTTGTTGTTCTTAAGTGCCATTAAGTTGATTCCGACCCATATCAATCCTGTATAGGGTTTCCAAGGAGCAGGTGATGAGCTTGACCCACTGACCTTGAGATTCAAATTGACTTTGCAGTCCAGCGCATCAACCCACAGCATCACACCACTGAAGCACATAATAAATGGTCTTTTGTAATTGACTTCTTCACTTATTTTTCAAGGTTCATAAATGTCGTAGCATGTATCAGTATGTCTCTCCTTTTTATGAATGAATAACATTCCTTGTGGGACTCCTGGTGTGGCATTGCAGGATCAGCTCTGGACTACAAGCCACAAGGTCAGCTGTTCAAACCCATCAGCTGCTCCTTGGAAGCTCTACACAGCATCACTATGAGTCGGAATCTACTGGACAGCACCAAAAACAACAACAACAATATTCCTTGTATGGATGGATATACCACATATTGTTTATCCATTCATCAAATGATAGACATTTGTGTGATTTCTACCTTTGGGCAATTGTGAATGCTGCTGCGGCTGTAAGCATTCCTGTAAAAGTTTCGGTTTGGACATTTGTTTTCATTTCTCCTGAGAAACTGCTGGGTCCTGTGGTAACTTTATGTTTAACTGTTTGAGGAACTGACAGACTGTTTTTCAAAATAGCTGCACCATTTTATATTCCCAAATGCAGAGTATGGGGGTTGCAATTTCTTACTGTCTTACTTTTTGATACTAGTCATCCTAGTTGGTATGAAGTGGTACCTCTTTGTTTCTTTTCATTTGCATTCCCCTGTTGATGTGCAGTGGGGTAAGCAGCCTGCTAACTGAAACATTGACATTTCAAACCCACCAGCTGTTCCTTGGGGAAAAGATGAGGCTGTCAGCTCCTATAGAGATTCAGTCTCAAAAACCCTAAGAAGTAGTTTACTCTGTCCCCGGTGTGGCGCTATGGGTTAATACACTAGACTGCAAAGTTGGTTTGAACCACAGGGTCGGCGGTTCAAGCTCATCAGCTGCTCCTTGAAAACTCTATACAGGGTCACTATGGGCTGTTACCAACTTGACAGCACTTAACAACATAGGATCACTGGGAGTCCTGGTGTAGTGCTGTGGGCTAATGAGCTGGACTGCAAAGTTGGTTTGAACCACAAGATCAGCAGTTCAAGCTCACCAGCTGCTCCTCAGAAATCCTTTACAGGGTCACTACAGGTTGGAACTGACTCTATGGCACTTAACAACAACAAATAGGGTCACTGAGAAAGATGAGGCTATCTATTCCTGTACAGCTTTACAGCCTCAGAAGCCCATATAGGGCTGCTAGGAGCTGGAATAACTCAATGGTCATGGGTTTTACAGAGTCACTTTGAGTGGGAATCACAGTGGGGTTAGGGATGACTAATGATTATCAAGCTTCTTTTCATGTACTTATTGTGCATTTGTGTAATTTTGTGGTGGTGGGTTGGGGGGAATGTATTCAGATCCCTTGTCCATTTTTTTTTTTTTAAAGTTTTAAATGGTTGGTTTATTTTATTTATTTATTTATTAATGTTTTATTGTGAATTATGTGATAGTTTACATGGGAGAACAGTTTATCCTATCGTATATCGTTCGATCCCTTGTCCATTTTTAATTTGTAATTTTATTTTGAGTTGTAAGAGATCTGTATGGATTCTAGATAAAAGTTCTTTATCAGAAATATATTTGCAAATATTTTGTTTCCTTCTGTGGGTTCTCTTTTCACTTTCTTGATGGCGTCCTTTGACATACACAAGGCCATAGTTCTTAAAGTCAGTTTATTCCTTTTCTTGCTTGTGCTGTTGATAAAATAGCTAAGAATCCTTTGCCAAATCCAAAGTCATGAAGATTTACCCCTAGGTTTTCTTTTAAGAGTGTTATAGCTTTAGCTCTTACATTTAGGTCTCAGATCCATTTTGAGTCCAATTTAACGTAAGGGTCCAACTTCACTCCTCCGCATATGGTTATCTAGTTGTTCCAAAACGACTGGATGGGTCTTAGAACCTTATCAAAATCTGCTGGCCAGAGATGTGTGTGGTTCTTTTGCTAGATACTCAATCTATTCCATTGATCTATAATGTCTACGATTGTGCTAGTACCAATTGTCTTAATTACCATTACCTTCGTAGTAAGTTTTGAAACTGGGAAGTATGAGTCCCTTTACTTTGCACGTTTCTAAGATTTTTTTTTCCTTTCCTATTTTGAGTTCCTTGCAATACCATATAAATTTTAGAATAAGTTTGTCAATTTCTACAAAGAATTCAGCTGGGATTCTGTTAGGGATTACACTAAATCTGTAAATCAGTTTAAGAAATCTGACATCTTAATAATGTTAAGCATTCTGATTTATGAACATGGAATGTTTTACTAATTGTTCAGATTTAACTCCACTTAATCTTTTGTTTTCTACATGTCTCATATATTTTTGTGGCTCTATTCCTCCACTTGGGAGAAAGATGAGACTTTCTACTTCTATAAAGATCTGCAGCCCTGGAAACACTACACAGGGTTGCTACGACTGGGAATCCTACTACTTTTTTTGCATCAAGTAAATATTTTCTAATGTTGTTGTTGTTGTTGTTAAGTGCCGTCGAGTCGGTTCCGACCCATAGCGACCCTGTACAGGGTTTCCAAGGGTGTAAATCCTTACGGGAGTAGAAAGCCTCATCTTTAATATATTTAATCATTTTTCACTGTTTTAAATTTCTTTTTTTTTCTTTTTTAGTGCTCTAAGGAGGTCTGGTAGTATAGTGGTTAGGAGTCAGGCTGCTAACCTTAAGGCTCAACAATCAACAGTGCCCCTTATAGTGAAATGCTCACTGAAGAGCTGAAGTCTAAACTTCAGATTAAAAACAGAAGACTGCAATCCAAGGGCATTGTGATCTTGCATGACAATCCAAGATGTTAAAGCATCCTCCCTATAGTCCTGATTTTACTCCACTGGAATTTTAACAGCTTGATCCCCTGAAAGCAGCCCTTCCAAGACAAAGATTTACCTCTGATGAAGAAGTGAAGATGACAGTAGTGCATTCATGGCTCATAGCTCAGTGTAAAACATTTTTAATAAGGAAATACGAAAGCTGTGGAGAGATGGACAAAGTGTATTTGCGAAACAAGGACATTATGTTAAAAAAATGATACATTTGTTTTTTCTAAAAGTTGATTAAAGCAAATTCTGCAGCCATAGTGCAGATAATTTTTGACTTATTCTTTGCATGATTGTTGGCTGGCAATTTTTTTTTCTTTTAGTGTTTTATATATGTCATCCCGTTGTCTTCTTTCTTGCATGGTTTCTGCTAAGAAATTCAAAGCTTAGTTTTTTTAGTTCTCTTTTGTAAAAGGTAACGTTTAGTTTTTCCTGAACTGCTCTCAGAATTCTTTCCTTGTTTTTGGTTTTGAAAAGTTTTATTATAATATGTCTAGGTATTTTTCTTTTGGGGTCTATCTTGTTTGGAGTTCATTCAACTTCTTGAATGGCTATTTTCTCATATTTCACAACGTTAGAGAAGTTTTCTTCCAACAACTCTTGGATAATATTCTCTATGGTTTTGTTTGGTTTGGTTTCTTCCTGTTCTGGAATTTCAATCACACAAAAGTAATTACTCTTGATAGAGTCCCACATACATATCTTAGGCTTTCTTTGAATTTTTTTGTTCTTTGTTCTGACTGTGCCTCTAAGCAGATGAATATTGAGATTTTTTTCCTTCAAGTTCAGTAATCTGGCCTTCTATGTATTCAATTCTACTTCTTTGTCTTTTCAGTGTATTTTCTATTTCTGAAGTCTTAGTAATCTTCTAGCTTTTTAATAATTGTTTTTGTATGGTTCCCATTTTTTATTTTGTGAGTTTGTTTCCTTAATTTTTCTATATTTTGGTCTATGTTTTCCTTGGTTTCATCTGTAGTTTTCTAGATCATTTTCTCAATCCATTGAAGTTGTCTAGTTAGTATTCTTTTAATTTCTCATCAGGTAGTTCTAATAGCATTTCTGGTGTTAAATATTATGGCTTTATCTTGTCTATTTGGTTTGAGACACTTTGTCTTGTTTCTTTGCGTGGCCTGAAATTGTTTGTTTTTCTGAGACACTGTGGTATCATATTTATATTTCATTGATGAGTGTATGTTGGTATTTTCTCAGGCACTCACAACTTGTCTCCTGGTGGATGTGGTAGAGACTGGACGTGTAAACGCAGTGTTCTGTTCACTGTTGTTATATTACAGTTCAGGGTAGGTTCACTTGCCTCCAAAAGCAGGGGCACTATGCCTGGGGCCTGACCCCAGGCAGATCAGAGGTTGTACACGGAGAGATGACACTGAGCACTAGGATGCCAAGGGTGGGGACTGGCCACGCCCCCAGCTACCAGAGGGCATTAGAACAAGGGAGAACTGTACCCCCTTGCTGTCAATCTCCAGCCTAGTAAAAGTTCAAGATGATCGTGCCACCCCACGTCAGCCTACGTTCGCACGTTTTCCTTCTCTCTCACTGCTCCTATTTTGTTTTCTCTTCTAGGTAGCACTCAATCTACCCCTCTGACTTATCTGCTGATGCTCAGGGTTCCAGGATCACCATCTGTATCTGTTTCATTCAGTCTCTCGTCTTCGTTGTAGAGGGGTCAGCTCAGTGTGTCTGCTTCTTCCATCATCTTGCCATGGAATCTTTCCATTATTTCTTATAAGTCAGGTTTCCTAGCAACACATCTTCCCAATTTTTGATGAACTGGAAAGGTCTTCATTTTGTCATAGTTTTTAATTATGAAAGAAACCTTTGCTGGGTATAAGACAACAACAACAACAACAACTTTGAAATTGTTATGCCACCAGCTTCTGGCCGCTATTGTTTCTGCTAAGTGAGCTGATAATCTTACTGGGGGTTCCCTTATAAACAGTGAATCTTTTTTTCTCTTGTTGCTTTCGAGGTTAACTTCTTGTCTTTGCCTTTCAGCATTTTTACTATGATGTATCTGTTTGTCCATCTCTGGGTACTTATCCTACTTGGCTTTAGCTGAGCTTCCTGGATGTGTAAACTATTAATTTTTTAATAAATTTTGGAAGGTTTCAGCCATGACTTCTTCTAATACATTCTGGTCTTTCTCTGTCTCTTCATTGTACAAGCAGAAATCTGACTAATGAGTCAACTCCCATCATAAGAGTGTCATGAATTAGAGAGCTACTTACAAACAGGGAGCCTCCTCTCTAAAATGAGGAGTTCCAAGCACTATGATTTTGATCAGTTTATATTTAATGCAAATGAGAGTTTCCAAAAGGGAAATAGGAAATGATTGGTTGGCTTTCAATTAATCTTTGTCAGAGTTTCAGGGCAGGGTTAAATTTTTATCACACATTTCTAAGGAGTCAAACAGATGTCTTTACCAGAAGTTATCAGTTTCTTTCTAACACTTTCTATTCTAACAATGCTACATTTAGAGGGAACTTCAAAAAGTTCTTACAAAAAGGAATGAAAAGACACTGAATTTCTCCATGAACTTTTTTTAAAAGTTCCCTAGTATTCTGGTGTGTGCACGCAATCTCACAGTTTTCTCTCTTGTAACATCTGCTACTTGGCTTTCAATTCTGTTATCAGTTTATCTTCATGTTTACTCATTGTTTCTTTTACAAGTTCAAATCTAGTGCTGAACTCCTCAAATGGATTTTTCTGTACTGCTTTCATTGTGCAGTTATTGTTTCTATTATTTCCATTCATTTTTCATAATTTATTGGCATTCTCTCTTTGATGCAATTATTTTATTTCTTTAATCATGGTTCCCCACTTTAGTTCAGAGAACATGTTTATTATACTGACTACTTGATTCAATACATGACCTCCCTCACAGGTAATTCATGTTGCCTGCTTTTTATCAGCCAAGTGTACAGGTCATACTTTCCTTATTCTTTACCTTTCCTGTCATTTTTACTTTGAAATTTGACAGCTTAGGTAATATACAAAGGGATTTCAAAAGTTTCTGGAAAAATGGAGTTAAAAGATACAGGAAATTGTCCATGAAACTTTTGAAGATCCTTTAGATTACAGTACTTTGCATCACAGTGGCCTCCTTCTTTATCTGTTTTGGGACTGGGGGGATTACTTTAATGGAGTCTAGCCCTCCTCTTGACCACTGGTCTGGCAATTTGTCCCACTGCGGTGTCCTGCATGTTGCTGTGATGCTGCAAGTTATGCCACTGGTATTGTGAATGCTGGCAGGGTCAACCATGTGGACAGGTTTCAATTAAGCTTCAAGACTAAGAAAGACAGGGAAAAAGGAAAGGCAGACAACTTCTGAATGTTAGCCACTGAAAACATTATGAATAGCAGTGGAACACTTGTCAGAGAGCACCAGAATACTGACTGAGTCCCTAAGGTTGGAAGGCAGACAAAATAAGACTGGAGAAGAGCTGTCTCCTCAAAGTAGAGTTGATTGTGATGACACAAATGGAGTGAAGTTTTCAGGACCTTCATTTTCTGATGTGACACAATTCAAAATGAGGAGAAACAGATGCCAACATTAATTGGAATATGGAATGAACCACAAATGAAGCTAAGCAAATTGGAAGGTGTCAAAAATGAAACAGAAAGCATAAACATCAACATGGATTGGTACTGGCCATTTTGAAACCGAAAATCACATGGTTTGCTATGTTGGGAATGACAGATTGAAGAGGAATGCTGTTGCATTTATCATCAAAAAGAACACTTCAAGATCTATCTTGAAGCATAATGCTGTCTGTGATAGGGTAATAGCCATACACCTACAAGAAAGATAAGGTAATACCATTATTATTCAAGTTTTTGCACCAAACACTGAAACCAATGATGATAAAAATTGAAGAATTCTATAAACTTCTTCAGTGTGAAATTGATCAAATATTCAATCAAGATGTTTTGATAATTAATGGTGATTGAAATGCAAAGGTTGGAAATATGAAAAAGCATCGATTGTTGGAAAATATGACCTTGGTCATAGAAATGATGCTGGATATCGCATCATAGAATTTCACAAGACCAGTGACTTCACTGAAAATACCTTTTTAAACAACATAAAAACAATCTATACGCGTGGACTTTACCAGATGGAATACACATAAATCAAACTGACTACATCTGTGGAAAGACACAATTGAAAAACTCATTATCATCAGACCAGGGGTGACTGTATAACAGACCATTAATTGTTCATATGCAAGTTCAGTCACTGATAGCCAAAACATGACCTCGAACAGATACCACCTAAGTTTAAAGATCATGTCAAGAACAGATTTGATGCATTAGACCCTAATGACCCAAAACAAGAAGAGCTGTGGGATAATATCAAGAACATCATACAAGAAAAAAAGCAAAGTGATTATCAAGAAGACAAGAAAAACAGAAAAGACCAAAATGGATATCAGAAGAAACTCTGAAATGCTCTTCATCATAGAAATGCTAAAGCAAATGGAAGAAATGAGGAGGTGAAAGAGCTTGAACTAAAAATTTCAAAGGGCAGCTCAAGAAGACAAAGTCAAATATTATAATGAAATGTGCAACGATCTGGAATTAGAAAACCGAAAAGGAAGAACATGTTCAGAATCTCTCAAGCTAAAAGAACTGAGGAAAAAATTGAAGCCTCAACATGCAATGCTGAGGGATTCTTTGAGCAAAACAGTAAATGATGCAGAAAGGATCAAAAGAAGTTGGAGAGACTTCTAGCAAGATGGCAGACTAGGCAGATGTACTACAGATCCTCTACAACAAGGATATGAAACACTAAGAAAAAACAAACTGACACAAAAGAAAGTTCTGTTACCCTGAACTTCAGAAGAAAGGTTAGAGAGGTGCTTGCTGGGAGGAGAGGCCAAGCAGGGATGGGGAGGGAGACTGCCTGATGAACAGCTGGGCAGACATGCATCCACTATCTTGTGAGCAGCTTTGACAGTGGAGAAAAGACTGGCAGGGCAGATTCACTTTGGCTATACTAAAGGTACAATTTCTTCTTTTTTTCCATACTCCTCTGATGACAAGATGTGTGGCCAGCTGCCACCTTTATGCATCCCCAGGGCAGACCCTACGTTCAGAGCTGTGTGGTTGGGAGCCATGCCAGTGTGAAGTGGTGGTTATATACCTGGATTCAGGTGGGCTCAGCTCAAGATCTACAAAACCCACAGAATCACCAAACGAGCATTTAACCAGTCACCCTGCCCCCAGCTTCCCTGCAGTTCTATCAGACACTAAAACCAATTCCATTAAGGAGTTGTTGGAAGAAAACTTCCCTAACATCAAGAAAGACAAGAAGATAAGCATACAAGAAACTGAATGAACCTTAAACAGGATAGATCACAAAAAGAAAATTACCAACACACATTATAATAAAACTTTCCAAAATCAAAGATACGGTAAGGATCCTGAAAGCAGCTCAGAAAAGAGAAACGTTACCAACAAAGGAGAACCAGTAAGACTATGCTCTGATTTATGAGCACAAACCATGCTGGCAAGAAGGCAATGGAGTGAAATACACAAAACTCTGAAAGACAGAAACTGCCAACCAAAAATCACATGCAGCAAAGCTGTCCCTTAAGCACAAAGGTGAAATGAGACATTTCCTGGTAAACAGAAGGAATTTGTAATGACCAGAACAACTTTGCAAAAAGTGCTAAAGGGTGTTCTTTGGACTGAGAACCAACCACAGAAGACAACAACCTGATATTACTATTCACTACATCATCACCCAGAATTCAATCCAGCTAAATTGTTGTTGTTGTTGTTAAGTGCTGTTGAGTTGGTTCCAACTCATAACGATGCTGTATAGGGTTTCCATGGAGCGGCGGGTAAACTAGAACCACTGACCTTGAGGATCAAACCAATCTTGCATTTCCGCACATTAATCCACAGTGCCACACCAGGACTCCAGATATAGAAGAATTTAAAGTGAAACAAACCTTGTTGTTACTGCTAAGAGCCACCGAGTTGGAACCAACTCATAGTGACCCTGAACTTTGTAGTTCAAACCAACCTTACAGTCCAGCACATTAAACCTACAGTGCCCACCAACAAGACTGAAAATAGGGATCCAGAGATATCAATGGATAATGAACTCAACTACAAAGCCACAAGAGGTAACAGTATAGATACAGAATATCTAAATGGCAAGGAAGTGAAGTAGATTTCAAGTTAAAACAGTTTTAAAAACACAAAAAAATTTAACAAATTACAAGTTTACCTGAAAGAAAAATAATACACCTGTACATCAAAGTAAAAAAAGAAAAAAATCAGAAATATTTAGTACACATTAATACAAAGAAATGAAAATGAAAAGAAAACCCACAAACAAAATGAACTCAACATAGAAAATTATGTGGAACAAAGAATCCAGCAGCACCACACACACACACAGAAAAGTGACAACAGTCAATTCACACCTGTTGATAATTACACTGAATGAGGGTGGATTAAATGTACTAGTCAACGGACATTAAAGAGCAGAATGGATAAGGAAACAGGATCCTTCAATATGCTGTCTACAAGAGACCTATCACAAAGACAAGAGATAGCCTCTCAGTGCTCATCAACAGAAGAATGATGAAACAAACTTTGATGAATACTACAAAAATCTGAAGAATTATGATGAATCTGTGAAACACCTCACAACATGAGTGACATTAGTCAATCACAAAAAACTAACATTGTATGAGACCATGAATACAAAAAGGTTAAAAAAATAAATTTTCTTGATAAAAGAAGCAATCTCTGATATCCGACTTGTAAACACTGTGCTACCAGAGCTCCCTTACCCAGCTGTTAAACGCCACTAATTACCAGCTGACTGCTCTAATGTTTTCAACAAGACCCTGGGGCATAAATTGTTCTACAAACTAACCCAATCAACTGCTGCTGGCTCCTTTTAAGGAATAGTTGATGAGGTCAGTGTTAGATTTTTGTTTAGAGACAAGGAGGGCTCTTCCCAGCTGTCTTACTGTCTGGTTCCCAACCACCCCCCACCCCCCACACACACTAAACAGCTTATAGTTTTGAAGGTACCTTGAATATTCTCTTAATTACCTTTCACCACAACCTCCCACTGTTCTTGTAAGTGGGCTTGAAATCTGCACTCAGCTTTCCAAATGAAGACAATTTCTTTAGGAAGACATTAGGTGCTGTTTTATGGCCTGTTTCTCCCCCAGGCAAAATCTCTGAGTGCTCTAGAGTTGGGGTGGGGACAATGGCAAATTTATCTAATAAGCAGGACAACCCCACTCTAGGAGCTGAGCACAGAAGAAAAAGGAGCAACTTGGGTTTTCTAAGCTTGTTTCTCTTGGCAAGGAATTGCTGCCGCAAGAGCTTTGCCAACAGTATCCGGGCTCCAGTACTATCATTTATCACACCAAGTCCACTAGTGGAGGCTGGGAGGAACCACCAAGCCCCAGTCTCAACTGCACTGGGATTTAGCCTTGGCACCAGGTAGCTGGGGGCAGGATGAGAAACACGGATGTCATGACCATGTTCCTCCAGGGAAGACAGCCCTCCCTCTGTGGTCTGACTTCAGGGCTCTGAAGCCCAGTCTCCTCTTTGCTAAACAGAAAGGGAAGAAGGATGTAGCTGTCTTCATTCAAGTACCAAAGACTCTTCTAGCCTTTCTAACCCATTTTCAGGGATGTTCCTGAGTACATGGTTTTTTCATTTTCTATCCACCCTTAAGATAATTTCCAGAGGATTTAAATGGAAAGAATTTTTTTGTTTGTTTTTTTTAAAAAAAATATTTTTGTAGTTTTCACCAGTTTCAGAGCTATTTTCAATGGCATGTTGGAAGCCACTTTCCCATCCATTCTTTATAAAAAAGTGACAGGTCCATAATTATATCTCATTTAGTCTTCGCTGGAAGGGAAAGGAGTTCTGGTAGCATAGTGGTTACAAATTGGGCTGCGAACCCCAGGGTCAGCAGTTCGAAACTAACAGCTGTTCTGTGGGAGAAAGATGAGGCTTTCTGTTCCCATAAAGATTTACAGCCTCAGGAACCCTGTACAGGGTCACTATGAATTGGAACCAACTCCATGGCACATAACAACAACAAGTAGAAGGGAAACATTTATAAACATTACTTTTATAGACAATGAAACTGAGCCCTAGAATTACTTCATAACCTGTTCCAAGTAAGTCAGCACATAGGTGGCAGTCTTCTGATGTTAAATTCAAGCCTCGACTTTAGTTATTGAAAGATTCTCTGGGCAAATTATTGAATGATTCAGAACGCATCAAGAAAAGATGGAAGGAATACACAAAGTCATTGTACCAAAGGAAATGGTTAATGTTCAACCATTTCAAGAGGTACCATATGAACAAGAGCCAATGATACTCAGGGAGGAAGTCCAAAGAGCATTGAAAGAACTGGCAAAGAACAAGGCA
>NW_006408526.1:29090921-29109855 GCF_000296735.1 Chrysochloris asiatica
GCAGCAGTAGTGAAGTTGGCCCAGGATCGGACATGATTTCGTTCTGCTGTGCATGTGGTCGCTATGAGTTGGTTCCGACTCGATGGCACCTGAGTCTCATAACAACAACAATACTGGACTGTGAACCACAAGGTCAGCCATTTAAACCCACCAGCCTCTTTGGAAATCCTATAAAGTGTCCCTATGAGACGAACTAACTCAACGGCACTCAACAACAACAATACCTATGTGGAGTTCTGGTGTGGTGCTGTAAGATAAACATGGGACTGCTAACCACAAGGTCAGCAGTTCAAACACACCAACCGCTCCTTGGAAACCCTACACAGGGTCGATGTGAGTTGGACGTGACCAGACAGCATTTAATAACAATACCTGTATTAAAAGCCAGGATGTCAAGACTTCATCTCTTGTACTTTGGACATATTATCAGGAGGGACCAGTCCCTGGAGAAGGACATCAAGCTTGGTAAAGTGGAGAGTCAGAGAACAAAGGAAGACCCCCATTAAGATGGACTGACAAGTGGCAACAGCAATGGGTTCAAATACAGCAACACTTGTGAGGATGGCGCAGGACCGGGCAGTGTGTCGTTCTGTGTTGTGCACAGGGTCTCTGAGTTGGAATTGACACAACAAAACACAACAACAGTATCTATATTCTTGATTAAGACCCTATTTCACTGTTGTTGTTTTTAAAGGAGTCCTGGTAGCACCATTGTGGGATGTTGTTGTTACGTGTCGTAGAGTTGGTTCCAACTCCTCCTAGCAACCCTGTGTAGTTTCCAAGGAGCCGCTGGTAAGTTTGAACTGCTGACCTTGCAGTTCTAAGCAACTCTGAGGTCCAGTGCATTATCCTGAAGCACCAAATTGCTGCTAACCACAGGGTCAGCAGTTCAAACTCACCAGCTGCTCTGTGAGAGAACAATGAGGGTTTCTGCTCGTGTAAAGATTTATTGCCTCAGAAATCCTAAAGAGTCTCTGAGCAGGAACCAACTTGACGATAGTAGTTTTGGTTTTCATGCTTTGTACAAATGCTGTTAGAGCATCATTTATGTGATACATATTTCCCTGTGCAGTCATGATGATTTCTTTAGTAATACAAAATATTCACCCTTAGCTGGATCTTTTATTATAATATGACCAAAAGTACTACTCTGGACATTTCCCCATCATTTAGGCTGCATTCCCACAGAGTACATGATCATGGGATTGTTAATTCTTCTGTATTTTAAAAATCCTCTTTTCCTAAACAGATTCATGAACACCAAGACAACACAGTCCTAACAAAATCCTCCCAATCACTACCTTCAAAAAGATAAAATAGTTAACAGGCAGCTGAAAAACTGGGGACATGTTTTGCTTTTTTACAGAATGGAACTTATAAAAAGTTGTCTAGATGGATAATGAAACTTGTTTATTTGCTTTTGTGTGAATGTGTGTCTGAATTAAGGCAGTTAATATCTGGACTGTGAATCCTAAGGTGGGTGGTTTGAGTTCTGCAGGAGAAAGATGAGACTTTCTGCTCCCACCAAGATTTACAGCCTTTGAAACCCTATAGGGTCACTGTGAGTGAGAACCAACAGGAGGGCACTTAACAACAACAATCAGAACATATGGCTGGCATGTCAGGCCAGGTAATGCACTGTTGTTCCAGTGACATATGTTCTCTACCAAACCTATGAACCATATTTACATAAACAGTCATGTGTCCAGGGAGACTTCCCTGATCCCCTCCAAAATTCATGCACATTGCCATCTCCAGTACAGCTCTCAACAATTCAGTCTTACAATTTCCGTTTATGTGCTCAAAAATGACATAAACAGGTTAAGCACTTGGTTACTAATCGATTAGTATGAGGTTCCAACCCACCCAGAGGCACTTGGTAATAAAGACCTAGCCATTTGCTTCTGAACGGTAACAGCCTTAAAACCCAGACTTGTAACACATAGAGTCACCATGAGTCACAATCAACTCAATGGCAACTGGTTTGTTGAGGGTTGTTTTGTTTGTTTTTGTTTTGTTCCAAGTAATATGTTTATTTTTATGACTGTCTCTTGCAGTATAACATGAGCTCATAGATGGGAAAATAATAGAGTCAGTACCTCCAGGGCACGTAGTTAGCTTACAAAGATACATTCTTAAAACCTATTATATCTTCTTGAAATGCACTACTATTTTCTCCAAGCCTTTTAAGGAATCCTGATGTGGCACTGTAGGATAAGCACTGGACTGCACTGGTTCCATTTCTTTAAAACAGCATCTTCCTCAACACTATATTCTGATTTTAAATTTCATTTCTTCAAAATAGTGGTTGTGTGCCATGGAGTCAGTTTTGATTCATGGCAACCCAATATTGGGTTTGGAGGCTGTAAGTCTTTATAGGAGCATCTTTCTCTATGGGAGCAGCTGGTAGATTCAAACTTCTGATCTTGTGGTTTATAGCCCACCTTATACCCACGTCACTACTAGTGCTCTACAAACACACTAAGAGTTCTGGAGAAAGTGTGATGTACCAAAACTCCATGCAGTCAGAACAAAACAGTCATTTACATGATAATTCTACTTTGAAAGTGACTAGTTTTATTTTCCTATAAAATTATTTAAAACATTCTTGGTATCCAAAGTTGAACCAAAACAAAAAAAACCCAATACATTTTTTACATAAAAATAGAAGAAAACTCCCTGTTGTTAAGTACCATCATATAGGGTTTCCAAGGAGCAGTAGGTGGGTTTGAACCTCTGAGCTTGTGGTTAGCAGTCCAGGGCTTACCCTATACAGCACCCCACCAGAACTCCAACCTAAGCTTTTACTGCCTTAGAAAGTCAGATTTCGTGGAAATAGATTTTCCTTCCAATTTCTGATGTTATGCTCAAGCTACATGTGAGAGGAAAAAACAGCTACTGAAGACAAAACTTCCAAATTTACCAGAATCATCCAAGGGAACTGTAAACGCACGGCTGGGAGTACAATTCTGTGTTCTATTTAAACAAGGTTTACAGAAAGCATCCGGATGAGATTGTTTGCTCCATGGCTCCTTCTCAGACAACAGAGGTCTACCCATTTGTGGGAGTGCTGTTACCCTTGGCAACCTCAACTAGAATCTGTCAATAGAAGGACCCTCAGTAGTATACTCATCAGGGATGTTTGTCTGGGGAGATCTTTAATCCCAGCTGTCAATACCCGACGGAAGCAAATGAGACATCTTTACAAAAGAAACATGAAGATGGTGAAGAGATCTTCCTAGGGGAATAAAAATATTTTTTAAATGACTTTGTTGATAAAACATGACAGCACTGATGGCCAGCATCAAGTGGCAGCTGCTCAAGTGACCCAGGCATTGGACAGCTATTTTTACTTTTAAGTTTAGCACAATGTGCACACTAGATGTTTAAAGAATGCAATAAATGTACTTACCAAATATTTCCCCTCCACTCGCATATTCTGTCACCAGATAAATCATCCGTTCTGTCTCCATGACCTGGAGCAAAGGTAGGAAAAGTGACAGGAAGCACCATAAATGACAGGCTGACATCGTGAGAAGAGGAACTAATGACTCCTTTTTTTTTTGTAATTTCCAATGTTAATAACCAATATTCTGTCTCACAGTGACCCAACAGGACGGAGCACAAATACTCCACAGGATTTCCAAAACCGTAAATCTTTACAACAGCACACTGCCACATCTTTCTCCCATGGACTGGCAGGTGGGTTCGAACTGCTGACTTTTCAGTTAGCAGCTGAGCGCTTTACAACTGCACCATCTGGGCTCCTGACAGATACTGAAGGATGGGGAGGTGGACATTATGCATTCCTTTGAGTTTTTTAAAGGAGTAAACAGTTACTATTTGAGAGTCAGAGTCCTTTTGCTATTCCATGAAACCTGTGCAATCTCTCAAACTTCATATACAACTGAGAGGCAAAGAAGTACCTAAGAATCAAACTAAAGTTCCCATTCAAAATCAATTACCTCATTAACCTCAAGAATGTACCTCCTCAAAACACACACACCATCCATGGGGAAAATAATGGAAATCACTTAAGAATTTAAAAGAAATCATTTAAATGTTCTGGTTCCAAAAGAAATGAAACATTTTCTATGCCAAGCGTATTTATTCAAACTTAGGAACAAAATCATTTCAAATAATCAAAATATAAATTACTCGTTTTTTTTTTTTTTTAATTTGACTTGGTCCCTATTACTTTATTTCTTTCTCAATTAGTTGCAGTAAAGTCCCTAGTTTTTTATTACCGGTTTTTTTTTTTCCCTTCTCCCAGCTATAGTGTATCAGCCCTTTCTTCTATTTCCACTTTTCCTTTAAACAAAATTTAAAAGTAACATTTATTTGCTCATTGCAAACACTGTAAATATCTGAGTGCAGGGAAACAAAGAAAAGGTCAAAGATTTCCAACATCTTCCAACACACTACCCAGAGAAAAACACTGTTAATAGCTTACTGTTTCTAGAGATGTTTCATCTAAAAGAATTATAACGTGAACTGCTTACATAATTTAAATGTTCTAGTAGTCACATTAAAATAGTTTGGGAAATGTAAAATTAATTCTAAAAATCTATTTTATCTATTCCAGTATATTAAAAAATATTATCAGTTCACCAATTGCTTCATTGCTTAAACTAAAATTACATAAAATTAAAATTCAATTCTGTAGGTCCTTTAGCCACATTTCAGGTATTCAATATTCACACGTGACTAGGAGTTACCATGTTGGACAATGCATTAATTTCTAGATATTCACTATACTTCACAGTTACCTTTCTTTCTTGTTTCCCAGTTACACAGCTCTACACATAAATAACATATAATACTATTATGCATTATAATTAATACACCTAGCTCACCTTTTTAATGACTTCATAGTAAATACTCCATTGTATTAAGTGTACGCTGATTTAATTTTATAATACAATAAAAGTTTAGGTTCTTGTTTGTTCTTTTAAATTTTAACTTTTTATTGTGAATGGGGTGATAGTTTATGGAGCTGATCAACATTCTTTTCAACAATTCATGCACATTTTGTTTTATCTCATTGACTGTGACCCCAGCAATGCAACATCACTTATCCTACTGTCTCCCTTTGTTTCCTGCTTCCATTCCTCCTTTTTCCCTAACCCTTATGGATACATGCTGCCCTTGGGTCTCAAATGATTGACTATTCTAAAGTGTGTTTACTTCTCTAGGGTTATTGCTCTCCTTTTAAAGCATTTCCAGACCTGAAGAGTGACTAAGGGCCATGTCTCGAGGGGTTCCACCAATCTCTATCTGGCCAGTTAGCCTAACCTCTTCTGTGATTTTGAGTTTTGTCCCACATTTTCCCCCACTGTATCCAGGACCCTCTAATGTGATCCTTCTCAAAGCAGCTGGAAATGGTAGCTGGGCATCATCTAGTTCTTCTGGTCTCAGGGCTGTAGAAATGAACGTTTGTATGTCTTAACAACCCATTTGGACTACGTGTTCAATTTTCTTCACTCTTCTTCGTTCCAGATAGAGAGAAACCAATAGTTGCCCTGCTCCTTAGATGGCTGCTCACAAGCGTTTAAGACTCCAGGGGCTACTCACCAAATGAGGATACAGAACATTGTCTTTGTGGACTATACTATGCCAATTGGCTTTAGTGTCCCCCAGACCATGGTCCTGAGTCCCCAGGCCCAGTGACTCGTTCCCTCAAGGTGTTTTGGATATGCCTAAAGAGTTTTCATAACTTTGCCCCCTATATGCTCCACATTTATGAATATATTTGCAGCAAAGGTCAATATCCATGTACAAATATCCTGTCAAACCATATACATTTGTGGTTATTACTCTCACTCTCCCTCCCACACCTGGTAAGCCTGCATGTCTATCCAGGCACCTACTTGTACATCACCATTAGTGCAGGATTGTGTATATAACAGTATCTACTTCTGTAGTCTTTAACCCTGTACTATGCTCAGCGGCTTCCCCTGATGCCATCATTCTCTGCTGACCTCCCTCTTATTGTATATTGCACTCAAGTTAACAGCTGTCTACCATCCAGTCAGTAATTTACCCTTCCTTGTCGTTCCACCCATGATAACATCAAAGAATATTTCTTTTAGTGTGAAAATCTTCCTTGACTTTTTACAACAATTGTCTCAGATAGTATTTGTCCTTTTGCAATTGACGAATTTCATTCAGCGTAATGTCTTATAGGTTCATCCATGTTATAAGGTGTTTCACAGACTAACTGTTATTCTTTAATGCTGTATAGTATTCCACTGTGTATATGTACTATGTTTGTTTATCCATTCTTCCACTGTTGGGCATTTACATTGCTTCCATCTTTCTGGTACTGTGAATAGTGCGGCAATGAACATGGATGTATATTTCTTATTTCTCTAGGATATATACCTAGAACAGATGGAAATCTCTATGTCTAACTTTTTGAGGAAGTCCATACTGTTTTCACAGTGGTTTACAGCCCCACTAAGACTGGGTTCCAGTCTCTCCACAAATATGCCATTTTCTGTTTGTTTTTTAACTGTGTTATTAACGATGAAGGGAAATGGTATCTCACTGTTGTTCTGATTTGCTTCTAAAGGTACCATGGACTGCTAGAAGAACAAGCAAATCTGTGTTGGGGGAATTACAACCAAATGCTCCTTAGAATCCAATATAGCAAGACTTCATCTCTCCTATTTTGGACATATTATCAAGAGGGACCAGTCTCTAGAGAAGGACATCATGCTTGGTAAAGTGGAGGGTCAGTGAAAAAGAGGAAGACCACTCCCAACACGATGGAATGGCTCAAGCATAGCAGCAATTGTGAGGATGGCGCAGGACCAGATGGTGTTTTGTTCTGTTGTACCTAGGGTAGCTATTGGTCGGAACCGACAACAAAGTTAGCAGTTCAAGCTCACCAGTTACTCCTTGGAAACCCTATGCAGGGTCGCTATGGGTAGGAACCGACTCGATGGCACTTAACAACAATAACAAAATACGTCATTGACAATTATTTTTTCCAATCTGTGGATTCTCTTATTTTTTTTGTAAAATCTTTTGATGTACATTAAGTGTCTAGTTTTTAAGAGATCACAGTCATCTAATTTGTCTTCTGTTTATGTCTTTTAAGATATATTTGATAGTATAATATTTATGACATATATTAGGGATCCTAAGTTTGTCCCTATATTTTTCACTGATGATCCTTACAGTTCTAGATTTGACATTCTAGATCTTTTAACTACCTTGAGTGTGTTTGTGCATATGGTGTGAGATATGGAGCCTGCTTCATTTTTCTGCATGTGGATTTCCAGTTTGGTCGACACTATTTGTCTCTTTAAGACTATCTTCCCCATTTAGGTTTTGGCTCTTTGTCAATGATTAGCTGTCCATATGTGGATGTTCCACAGGTCTATGTCTGCCATTGTGCCAGTGTCAAGTTCTTTTGACGACCATAGCTGTGAAATGGGTTTTGAGATGGGGAAATGTGAGTCCCTGTACTTCTTTTTTAGTTAATAGTGCTTTGCTATCCAGGGTCTCCTTTCTCTCAATACAAAGGGTTTTGGTTTGTTTTTTATAATCTCTTTAAAGGATCATGTTGGAATCTTGATTGGGATTGCATTGTATCTGAAGATCACTTTGGGTACTGTGATAGTTAAGGTTTTGTATCAACCTAATTGGGCCAGAATTCTCAATGGCTTAGCAGTTAAGATGTAGTAATCCCCCCCGCAAGAGATCTAATACAATGTAATCATTTTCTTGATGAGATCTGTTATAAGCAGCCAATCAACTCAAAGAAAGCTTCCTCAGGGGTGTGGCCTGCAACACCTTTCATTTTACAGAAAAATAAAAAGAGAAAGAAAGGAGCAGCGAAGGAGAGAACTACTACCAAAAAAAGAAGAGCTGGAAGAGTGGTACACCCTTTGGACTTTGAAGCTCCTAGGTCCAAGAAATACTGATGCCAAGATACTGGAGCTCTCCAAGGACTGCTGGGCCTATAGATGCTGTTAAGGACCTTTCTCCAGAGCCAGCACTCTGAATTCAGACTTCCAGCCTCCTAAACTATAAGACAATCAATATGTGTGTTAAAGCCATCCACTTGTGGTATTTGTTATAGCAGTACTAGATGGTTAAGACAGCAGTGGATAACTAACAAATGTAGTATTAACATTTGCGCAATGTTAATTTGTCTATCTCTGAGTATGGTCTATTCTTCCATTTATGCAGGCTTCTTGGATTCTTTCAGTATTTTGTAGTTTTCTTTGTATAGGTCTTTTGTTTCTTTGGTTAGATTAATTCCTAACAACAACAACAACTGTGTGATGCTGTGGGATAATGTACTAGATCCAGGGTCAGTTTGAACTGCAAGGTCGGCTTTTCAAAATCACCAGCTGCTCCTTGGAAACCCTATACAGGGTCACTATGAGTCGAACCAACTCAGTGGTACTTAACAACAACATTGTAAATGGCATTACTTTCCTGATTTCCTTTTCAGAGCTCTCTGTTAGTATAGGAATACAACTAATTTTTGTGTGTTGATCTTGTACTCTGCCACTTTGCTTAATCTTTCAATTAGACTCAATAATTTTCTTGCTGAGTCTTTGTGGTTTTCTATGTGCAGGATCATATCACCTACAAAGAATTTTACTTCTTTGCCAATTTAGTTGCCTTTATACAAGAAAGTCCCTTTCTTGCTGTATAGCTCTGGTACTACTTTTGAACACTCTGTATGCTGGTGATATTTACCCTTTTGTATTTTTTATATGTGCTCTTGTTATATGTTCATCTGTACCACAAAAGAGTACTACATATATGCACGTATTTAGAGGGGAAAAAAAGTCATGCTGCCAGGTATTTTATTATTAATATTTTTAAGAGTTTATAGACTGTTTTTTTTTTTTTCATATACAGTTACCTACACTAATTCACTCTATAAACCTGAGTTCAGCAAATGACCTGAAAACTACCTTAATACTACACAAAAGCAATCTACAATTCCCTCATTTTGGCAATTCGAAATATTCCATTAACAATACCAACTTCCAGAAAGCAAAATTAAAGTTTAAATGAGGACACTGCAAAGCCAGAGCTGGAAGGCTGGAAATTCTTACAGGCCAATGAAGTCTTGGATGAGATTGGAAAACTTGCAGAATTCAGCTAAAAGGTCAATACCTACAAATTAACCCCCTGAGAAACACCAGCCTAAGCCCTACAATTATTTAAAGGTGATTTCCCTTTTTAGAAAGGTCACATCAGTCTACTCAGTTGATGAGAGCAAAAAGGAAGCCAATGGTAGACACCTAGGCATTTACACATATAGGTCTTCAGGCAACCAAAGAAAGCTTTCACAGGTTTGCTGCTGGGGCAGAATGTGGGTGTGGCTCAATACAATTTCATCTGATACATTTCAACAGGTCTATTCTGGCTGACCTAATTCATTTATTTAGGTGAGCACCTGATGATGAAGAAGGGTTCTACAGCTGTAACCACTTTAACCACTCATACTGACATCACAGCAAGCTTTCTTTCTATAAAAATTCACACTTTTCTCGTCCTTGTGTGTGCCTTCTCACTCTTAGACATGATCCCATGCCTGGGCCAGTGACCCTTTACTGTAGGTTAAGAGAAGGCTGATCTGGCAGAAAGCAGTGAGCAAGACTGGACCTATCCAGAGACAGAGCCTGTGGATAACAACACATTGCAATTTGAGAAGCATCCAAAAGCTCCACCTCTCCAAAAATATCTCTTTGGAAGACTAAGCCCTCCTCTCCTAGCTAGCTTGAAATTCCAGACATCAGATTTACTTTTCTTGTATTAAGGCGAAACATTTTGACAATGACATGAAATATATGTATTTCTGGGAAGGTAAGTAAGACAAGTAAAATACAAATTTCTCCCATTAAACATCATCTTTCCCTTGATCATCAAAATAATCAAATGCTATTCCGGAAAACTGGAGTCCTGATGTGGTGTTGTAGGATAAGCGCTCAACCACGAGGTCGGTTTAAACCACAAGCTTGGCGGCTCAAAGTCACTAGCCACTCCTTGAAAACCCTATACAGGGTCACTCAACAACAAAAACTCCGGGGAAAAGTAAACCCAGGAATTTACTAACATTAGAAAAGAGGCAGGACTAGATTGATGTAAGAAGCCACACTTAGCATATCTTTTATCTTCACAACAGAAATCAGTATTTAAATAATGTTATATTCATCTCTCTCTCTCTCTCTGTCTCTCTTGTATGTTGCTATGGGTCAGAACCGACTCGACAGCATTTAACAACAACATATTCATCTCTAACTTTCACCTTCCAAATTATCTGTTCCTTTTGAGTTTCCCGTTCTGTTTTAAGATTGTGAAGTAAATAAAGTTCTTATCATCTTCTGAATAATTTCCCGACATAATTCTCACTAAGAATAAAGTCCAACTTTTAAAGAACAAGTTATCTGAGTAACTTGATGTTAGTAGTAAGTGTTTTTACCTAACATCTCGGATTCTTATATACTGCTATCTTTTTTATGTTGAAAATTTTGTTTCCAAGTAGTCTTAGTATAATTCCTTGATATGAGAAAGTAAGAAAGATTGACTAATTCAAAATAATACCAATATTATTACAAATAATGGGGAGATTACTGTATTTCTCAGAGTCTGGTGTGCTGCAGGATAATACACTGGACCATAAAGTCAGTTTATAGCTTTAAAAATCAAATCATGTAACATCTTACATAAGTAAACCAATTCAAAACTGAATGAAACAGAAGAAAAAGTAACCTCTAAAAGTAGAAAGCAAACCGGAAAAACATGAACCTTGTATGTAAAATTGGTGACATAATCAGAGAAGCCTAGCTGTTTTTAGATTATTTGCTCCACATTCAGATTGAATAAATATGGGGAAAAACACAACTCAAACACAGATCCTTTCCTGATTTTAAACCACACGTTATCTCCTTGTTCTGTTCCAATGATTACCTCTTGGTCTATGTACAGGTTCCACATGAGCAGGATTGATTGTTCTGGAATTCCTATTCTTCGCAATGTTATCCATAATTTGTGAGGATCACACAGTCCAATGCCTTTGAATAGTCAATGAAACACAGAAATCTTTCTAGTATTCTATGCTTTCTGCCTAGATACATCTGATACCAGCAATAATACCCCTTGTTACAAGTTCTCTTCTGAATCTGGCTTGAATTTGTGTCAGTATCTTGTCGATATACTACAGTTGGCAATGGTTCTTTAATTATCTTCAGCAAAATTTTCTTGCAAGATATTAATGATTTTGTTTGATAATCTCCACTTTCTGTTAGATTACTTTGCTCTGGAATCGGTACAAATATGGATCTACTCCAGTTGGTTGGCTACACTGCCATCTTTCAAACTTCTTGCCACAGATGAATGAACACTTCCACAATTAATCCATTTACTGAGACATTTCATTGATGCTCTGTAATTTCCTACAATTTTACTTTTGACCAGTACCTTCAGTGCAACTTGAATTTCTTCCATCCAACCATTGGTTCTTAATAACATGCTACGTCCTGAAATGGTTGAATGGCAACCAATTTTTTTGGTACAGTGATTCTCTATAGGCTTTCCTATCTTTTTTGTTTTTTAATTCTAGATACAATTTTTTATTGTTGTAAAAATATAAAGAACACCTCTGAACTCAGCATTTCTCAGGTACACAATTTAGTGATATCAATTACAACTGATCCTGTTGTGCAACCCTACCCATAATCCTTGTCAAATTTCTCATCTCCATACACAGAAACTTGCTACTCCCCTAACAGCGGTACCCCCTTCTCTTCTTCCTGCTCCTGGTAACAACTAATAAACTCTAGTCTCTGTACATTTGCCCACTTTTGATATTTCATGTAAAAGAGATCATATAATAATATTTGTCTGTTCGTAATTAACTTATTTCACTAAATAGAAAGTTTTTAAGGTACATCAATATTGTACCATGGATCAAGACTTAATTTCTCTTACTGGCTAAGTAGTATTCCCCTGTATGTATACAACATATTTTGTTTATCTAGTCACCCAATCCTGGACATTTTGTGTTTCTAGAGTCTGTTTATGTCGGTGCTTTCAACTCTTGGGTAAATATATATACCTAGAAACAGATTTGGTGGGTCATCGGGAGTCCTGGTGTGGCACTGTGGGTTAATGTGCCAGACTGCAAAGCTGTTTGAACTGCAAGGTCAGCGGTTCAAGCTCACCAGCTGCTCCTTGGAAACCATATACAGGGTCTCTATGAGTCAGAATCGACTCGACTCGATGGCACTAACAACAACAACAACTGTAGTTCTAGAGTCCTGGTGTGGCCCTGGATAATACACTGGACCGCAACATTGCTTTGAACCACAAGGTCAGCAGTTCAAACTCACCAGTGACTCCTCGCAAACCCTATACAGGGTCACTGAGTCAGAAACGACTCAACAACACTGTAGCTCTGCATCTAGCTTTTTCAGGAATAGTCAAAGTGTTCTCCACAACAGTTGTACCATTTTGCATTTACACCTGCAATGGAGAAGGGTTCCAGTTTCTCCACATCCTCACCAACATTTGATATTTTCTACTTTCTGAATCTTAGCCACCTTAATGGAAGTAAGATGGTATTTCACTGTAGCTTTTTTTCCTTCTCATGTTAATTTCTGCTTTATAGTAAATACTTTCCATTATTTTGTTGCTTGCTTATCATACAGGTTTTTCATTATTTTCTAACTACACACATTTATGGTTTTTTCCTTCTTTCATATGTTTTCAAAATGGTATTTATTTTGTTGTTATTGTTGTTGTTGAGAATATACACCAATTCATTAGTTTCTATATGTACCATTTAGTAACACTGACTATATTCTTTGTGTGTAGTCATTCTCACCCCCCTCTTTTGAGCTGTTCCTTCCTCGTTGACATAATTTCACAGTATCTAATCTTTTGAGTTGAGGTCCATCTGATCCCATTATTGTTGTTAAGTGCCATCAAGCTGGTTCCAACCCACAGTGATCTTGTATAGGGTTTCCAAGGAGCAACTGGTGAACCGCCAACCTTGCAGTTCAAACTGATTTTGAAATCCAGCACATTAGCCCACAGCACCACACCAGAACTCCTTTTTATAGGTAGTACTTCAAAGAGCAAAATGCTCAAGGCAGACATGTTTTACCACCTCAACTAAACTACTTTTCAGATATTCTTTGGCACCTATGTCAAAAGTCAGTTCAGATCTTCCCTAAGTGGCCTGCAGTAATCTCACAAAATGGTTCGCTACTCACTTGACCCAGAAAACCCCGCAAAATCACACAAATCAGGTTCAAATCTCCAGGTCCATTTTAAGAACACCCATGAGAGTATATATATATATATATATATATATATATATGTATGTATATATATATATATACATGTTGTTAAGTGCCGTCGAGTCGGTTCTGACCCATAGCGACGATGTCACTTTGCAAAAGTGATCATTTCGACGTAACAATGGTGGCATTGGTAGGTGTGCCCAGGCCAAACAGTGGGGTGGACACAGGGTCGGTGGCTCAAAAAGAGTGTTGAATTTAAGCTGCACATACTTAAAAATGTAGCGAACAATGCTGAATTTAAGGGTTTAGATGTGGATTCTCTGGAAATTGAGCATATCCAGGTCAACAAAGCCCCTCCAAAATGCACTGGCAAAATGACAGAGCTCACGGTCGGATCAACCCCCACATGAGCCCCCCTGCCACACTGAGGTGATCCTCACTGAAGAGGAACAAACTGTTCCTAAACCAGAAGAGGAGGTTGGCACAGAAGAAAAAGAGATCCCAGAAGAAACTGAAGAAACAAAAATTTATGGATTGGGAATAAATTAAGCTTAAAATAAAATGCAAATAAAAGTAAAAGCAAAAAAATAAAATTATGAAGTCATTTGAACCTAGACTTTCCATTTTCTTTTGATGCTTCCTACATCGTTCAATACTTTGTTCCTAAAATGAATCCTTCACTTTTGCAACTCAAAGTTTCATTTTTCTTTAGCTAGTTAAGAATGAGAAATGTCAAATGCGTTCCTCCCTTTTGGTTTTCTACCTGCAAGTCTTTGTACATTTCATCGTAATACTTCTAATTTGTCTTCCCTAGTCATCCTTTGAAATCTTCTGTTCAGCTCTTTTATTTCATCATTTCATCCATTATCAACTTGACATTCAAGAGCAAGTTTCAAAGTCTCTTATTACTAAGTAACCAAGGAGAACATAAGAATACTAAGTACTGAGTTGGGGAACAGAAGGGGGCGGGGACAATAGGCTGAATATGTAAGAAAATATTTCTCAAGGGCAGCTGCCATAGATAACAACTGACCATCTGGAGTGCTCTTACCTGGTAGAGCCTGATGATGTGGGGGTGGCAAAGCATCTTCATAATTTGAACTTCCCGGAAAATCTTCTTCAGGTTTTCTTCATCCAGCTGGGTCTTATCTATGATCTTGATAGCGACCTGACAACAGACGAAGAACCGTTACTCTGATGCATTATTAAAACCTCTTTACTAAGGAAACGAAACCCATTCCAAAACATTCGAGTCCACAAAATACAAACTGCAAGTACTCATTTGTAGAATGTCAATGAAGACAGTGAAATCACTCTTTTAAAGAGATATGACATGAATTCCTAGCGAGTGGGTTTCAAAGGAACAGATTCTAAAAGCTTAAGGGTCTGCTGCCAGGTCTTACAATTGCTCATATAGTAAAATCCCGTAAGAAAGCACTTCATTACTCCATTACTGTAGTTACAGTCGGGAGGACCGCATGCCACAGTGTAGGAATGGTATCTCTGTGTTGGTGGGGGCAGTGACTGAGGCAGTTAACACAGTCTGTATGTTTGCTATGCACCAAATTATGAATCCTTTAAACTTCACAACAACCCCCTATTATTACTAATTCTGTTGTACAAATAAGGAAACTGAGGCACTTTTTTTTTTTTTTTTAAGTAATTTATCCAAGATTAAGTAATGTACAGCTAGCATGTGGCAAATCCAGTGCTGAAACCCAGGTAACTTAGTGTTCTAGAGCCAAATTCCTAACAACAGAGCTATAAAAATCTAAAGATTTTCCTGTATTCTAGATGCAGTGCTTCAGCATAAAACACATTTTTTTTTTCTCTTTTATCCAACCGAATATTATTAGATATTCAACACCACATATATATTTTAAAGCAAAATGAAAGACAAAGGCTTTTTTTTTTAAATCTCACTCTAAACTAATACTGTGAACATTTGTGTTAGCCCCCAAAATATCTCTTATCTCAGCTTCAATTACCAAGTCAGTATGTATGCCATACACATTAGTCAGATAAAAGAATTCCGTCAAAGGGTCTCAACTGGGAAAACTGTAAACCAAACCAAACCAAACTCATGGCAACTGAGTCAACTCCAACTCATAGCCACCCTATAGGACAGACTAGAATGGCCCCACAGGTTCCCAAGGCTGTAAGTCTGTATCCCACTAAGCACAGCAGCTGGTAAGTTTCACACCTCCAAACTGATCAGGTGACAGCTGAGCACTTAACCACTGCACTACTAGGGCTCTTCACAGGCATACTCTAATTCCTTCCGAGTCTTAAAATCCTAGGACTCTATACACTGGAGAAGAAAGGAAAAGGTAAACGTAGTAAGGGACAAAAACAAATAAGAAAAACCAAGGAAGCAAGATTTTAACATTAAAAGTGTTTAACCCAGAGAAATACTGCATGAAACTACAGATGACAGGCAAATCAAGTGTATGAAAGGTCAGCACAAAAGCAACTTTGTTTAGAGTTGTTTCAGAAGTTAGGATGTGGACTATTGGGAAAAAAATCACAGGGAGACAAATCTCAGCTTGATTTTTAAAAAAAACACTGGTAGAACATTCAGCTGCAAACCAAAAGTTCTGTGGTTCAAAGCCACTAGCTGTTCCGTGCGAGAAAGCTGTGGCAATGTGCTCCTGTAAAGAGTACAGCCTTGGAAACCCTGTGGGGCCGTTCTTTTCTATCCTAGGCAGTCACTAGGAGCCAGAATTGACTCTGTGGCAATGGGTTTCGCTGTTTTGGGTTTGTTTTGTTTTAATAATGAATGTGATGGAAGGAGTTGGGTGTAGTAGCTCTTAAGCTACAAGGAATAATCAAACACAGCCTTATCTTCAAGGAGGTGACAATCTTGTACAGAAAAGAGATGTATGAACCAGATAACCTTAATAGAGTGCCAGAAGAACAATCAACACAGCTCTGTATAAGGTGTAAACAGGCACAGGTGGTTCAGTGGCTAAGATTCTTGCCTTCCATGCAAGAGACCTGCTTGACTTCTATTTCTGACCAACACACCTCATATACAGCCGTCACCCAGCTTACGTGTTGCTAGGATGCTGAAGAGGTTTCAGTGGAGCTTCCAGACTAAAGACAGTATAGGAAAAATGCCTGGTGATTATTCACTTCCAAAAATCCTAGCCAATGAAAACCTTAGGGATCAAAACAGTCCAATCCCTAACCAATCATGGGTATGGCACAGGACCAGGAAAAAAAAGCATTTCTTCCCACTGTGCATGAGTCAGCACGAGTCGGGTGTCAACTCCCAGCAACATAAAATACAACGGTAGAACAAAGGATGGGGGGAAGGAAGCAGAATTTGAGAATGGGAAGATTGCAATAGGCAGAAAGGTAGACAGAAAATTTTATGAGGAGAAATAGTTGAATCATTAACAAATCTCACCTCAGTTTGCTCTCCTATAAACGGTTTTGAGTCATATGACCTTGGACCATTACTAGCATTTCTACTTTTCCTCATGACTGAGCCAGGTCACTCCCAGAAACTTAACTCTGGCTATGAGTCTGGCATCAGCTCTTGCTTCTATCAGAACAGCTCCCAAAAGAAAATACATCATGGGTCAAAGTGTCCTGTTTCTCAATTGTAATTATCAATAAAGCCTGACATATGAATAGTAGATTGTGGTTTACAGAGTACTTCATGTAACCAACAAGCTTAGAAACACGCGGATGTGTGCTCCTATAGAACAGCATCCCAACTGATGTGCCAGAAAGGGGTTATAGGTGTAACCCAGAACGGTGTGTAGGTGGCACTGGATCACCTCCAGCGAGGAGCGGCCTCATTTGTTTACACCAAGGAAAACATTATCATTTGTGTGTGTGTGTGCCATGATGTGCACAGGACTGGGAAGCTCCACTAAGATTTATTAATCTTAAAAATAAGGGCCCCAATTTTTGTGTCCAAAGATTCGTACCTCCCATGTGCTACAAATAGATGGCATATACAAAGTCATTTAAGGAGACTGGGGGTGGGGTAGAAGGAGCCCTGGTGATGAAGTGGGTTAAGCAGAAAGGTCAGCAGTTTGAGCCCAGTAGCTGCTGTGAAGGAGCAATAGGGCAGTCTGCTGCCTAACAATTCTTGTCATGGAAACCGTATGGGGTGTTTCTACTCTGTTCAAAAGGGTTGCTGTAAGTCAGAATCAGGTCCACTGGGTGGGCTATGTAGAGGTCTTTTGTCCATTTTTATACCCCAAAAGAGGACTAAGTCACATTATAATGGGGGAGTCATAAATTGTGGCATCCCTGATTCACACTGTGGCATCCCTGACTCACCCTGCATTTCATTTGCATTCTGAGGATCTTCATAAAGGTAAAGAGAAAACCAAACCTAATGAGAACAAAATTGGTTACTAAGATCTTACAGCAAATGTAACAATGGTGATCTACATGTGGATGCATGGATAGACACTCAGGCACAACAATGATGCAGGAAGAAGACTGGGAGTAATATCCACAAATATAGAGAGAGATAGGTTGGACAGATGACATTTGTCCATACGTGTTTATCTTTGCTGTAAATATATCCATGAATGTGGTAGAGCATACAGGGAGCAAAGTTATCAAAATTTCTAAGACATAACCAAATATTTTGAGGGAATGAGTCACTGGGCCTAGTAGCTCAGGGCCTTAGACTTGCAGGACACCATGGTCAACTGGCCACAAAGACAATGTCCTACATCCTACTTTGGTGAGTAGCAACTGGGACCTTAAATGCTTTGTTAAGGTGCAACTTCTGGTCTTTCCCTGACTGGAGCAAAGAAGACGGATGAAAATTAAAGTTACATAGGAACAATTAGCCTAATGGACTACCTGAACATCATCTCCATGACCCTGAGACCAAAAGAACACGATGGTGCCTGGTTACCACCACCAACTACTCTGAAAAGGATAACATTAGAAGGTTCTGGATAGAGTGGGAGAAAATGTGGAATTAAACTCTAAGTCATAAAAATACTAGGTTTACTGGTCAGACAGAGACTGGTGGAACCCCAAGACTATGGCTCTTAGTCACCCTTCAGGTCTAGAACTGAACTCAGTCACCCCTGGGGTTCAGTGTTCACCCAAGCAACAGACAGGTATATAGGAGAAACAACAGTACTAGTGAGGTATGCATACCACCGAACAATCAATCATTCTAGACCACAAGGGTAGCATTTGCCCAAAGACAGAGTTCAGAAGGGTTGAGAAAGAAGGAGGTAAGGAAAGAAGAAACACATGGAGGAACAGGTTAAGTGATGTTACACTGAAGAGATTGCAATCACTGAGATGAATGCAAGTGCGTGGCTTGTTCAATGTACAACTGATGATCTGCTCTGTAAACCCTCACTCAATTCACAATAAAAAGTTAGAGGAAAAAAATAAAAGAGCTATCGGGGATTAAATAAATGCATGCAACCTGCTAACATAATGCCTGGAACATGGTAAACACATAATACACATTAATTACAAATACTGTTGCTGTTGTTAAGTTTAACAAAATCTTAAACCTCAGGCATTCTTTGGCAAGGATAAGACCAAAGACCAGAAGAGTTGTGGGATGGCATCAAGAACATCATACATGAAGAAAGCAAAAAGTCATTAAGAAGACAAGAAAGAAGGAAAAGATAAAAAATGGATGTTAGAAGAGA
>NW_006408526.1:29110120-29111359 GCF_000296735.1 Chrysochloris asiatica
AAATTAATGAATGATGCAGAAAGCATCAAGAGAAGATGGAAGGAACACACAGAATCACTGCATCAAAAGGAAATGGTTAATGTTCACCCATTTCAAGAGGTAGCATATGATCAAGAGCCAATGATACTTAGGGAGGAAGTCCAAGGTGCATTGAAGGAATTAGCAAAGAAAAAGGCACCAGGAATTAATGGAATAAAAAAATGAAATCTTTCAAGAAAGTGAGGCGGCACAGGAGGTACTCATACATCTCTGCCAAGAAATTTGGAAGACAACTATCTGGCCGACTGATTGGAGAGATCCGTATTTGTGCCCATTCCAAAGAGAGGTGAACCAATAGAATGCGGAAATCATCGGACAATCTCTTTGATATCCCATGTGAGAAAAGTTTTACTGAAGGTAATACAGAAACATATGGCTGCAAGCATACATTGACGGAGAACTTCCAGAGATTCAAGCCGGATTCAGAAGAGGTCGTGGAGTGAAGGATAGCATTGCTGATGTCTTATGGATCTTGGTTGAAAGCAGAGAATATCAGAAAGATGTTTACCTGTGCTTTATTCACTACGCAAAGGCTTCCAATTGTGTGGATCATGACAAGCTATGGACAACATTGAGAAGTATGAGTATTCCGGAACACTTAATTGTGTTCACGAGGAATCTGTACCTGGACCAAGAAGCAGCTGTACAAACAGAACATGGGAACACTGAATGGTTTAAAAATTAAGAAAGTGTGCGACAAAGTTGTATTCTTTCACCATACTTATTCAACCTGTATGCTGAGCAAATGATCTGAGAAGCTGGGTTATATGAAGAAAAACGTGGCATTAGGATTGCAGTAAGACTCATTAACAACCTACAATATGCAGATGATACAAGCTTGCTTGCTGAAAGTGAAGAGGACTTAAAACATTTACTGATGAAGATCAAAGAGCACAGTCTTTGGTATGGATTTCTTTTCAATGTAAAGAAAACAAAAATTCTCACCACTGGACCAATAAACAACACTCTTATCAACAGAGAACAGATTGAAGTTGTCAAGGACTTCATTCTTCTTGGATCATTTATCAACACTCACAGAAGTAGCAGTCAAGAAATCAAAGGACGTATTGCATTGGGCAAATCTGCTGCACAAGACCTTTTTAAAGTGTTGAAGGACAAAGATGTCAGCTTGAGGACTAAGGTGCACCTGACCCAAGCCATGGTATTTTCCATAACCTCATATGCATGTGAAAGCTGGAC
>NW_006408526.1:29111794-29114093 GCF_000296735.1 Chrysochloris asiatica
ACAACAACAACCCAACTCTGGTAGCATAGTGGTTACAAATCAGGCTGCTAATCTCATGTTCAGCAGTTTGAAACTACCAGCTACTCTGTGGGAGAAAGATAAGGCTTTCTGCTCCTATAAAGATTTATAGCCTCAGAAACCCTGTACAGGGTTGCTGTGAGTAGGAACTGACTCCAAGGCACATAACAATAACAACAACAACCCAACATAATGCAGAATCTGAAAGACATTAATTCTTTACTCAAGGGGTGACTTAAAGGTCCATGAAGCAAAATAGCCAACAATTATTAGGCAGTATTGAGCATCAACTGTCTGCTGTCTGTTGATGTGAGAAGAACAAGACAGGAAGTGAGCTGGAAAAACACTGCATTACTTTCAGGAAAGTCACACTGAACAGAACCACAGAGAGAATTGACCCTGAGGACTATGCCAAAGAGTGAGGGCTCTGCTCCTTGGCAGCATGTCAGGCTCCCCTGCCATCTCTACTAAGTAGATAACACCTGAGAGAAGGACTCTTCAAGGCACGTGGCATATGGCACAACTGACCATTAAGACCACTTAAAAATGAAAGCAAATCCCTAAAACACAGCAAGTTGCCTTAGCTGCAAACTGAAAAGCAGAGGTTTTCTAAAAAAGTTAAAAAAAAAAAGAACAAAAAACCTGGCAATGAAACTGAGAAATGCCTGTTTGAGAGCAGGTGGATGGTAAGCAGATGTGATTGTTTTGAGAATACCTGAACAGATGAATGAATGTGAAATTTCACAGCAACAGATAAAGGTTTTCATTAAAAGCTCACATCAGTTGCTTGAAAAATTAGATGTGTCCATATTGTTGTTGTTAGGGGTTGTTGAGTGGGTCCCCAGTATGACAGAATAGAACTGTCTGTAGTGTCATGGTTCTGAGTCAGACTGCTAACCTAAAGGTCACCAGTTCAAAACTACCAGTCATTCCACAAAAGAAAGATGAGGTTTTCTGCTCCCATAAAGAATTAACAGCCTCGGAAATCCTGTACAAGGTCTCTATGAGTTGGAACTGACTCCACAGCACACCACCACCACCACCTGGTTGAAATCTTTACAGAAGCAGATTGCCAGGTTTTTTATCCCATGGTGATACTGGGTGGGTACCAACCTACAACCTGTTCAGTTAGCAGTTAACTGTTTAAACAGGGCTCCAAATTATATCCATGTTTTTGTTGTTAAGTGCTGTCAAGTTGGTTCTGACTCATAGCGGCCCTATATAGGGATTCTGAGGAGTGGCTGGTAGGTTTGAACTGCCAACCTTGCTGTTACCAGTCAGTGCTTATCCTACAATGCCAAGGCAAGTAGGCAGTAAATAAAATGTAAACTCTCAAAGAACAGGATTTAAAATTGGTGATAAAAATCTACACACTTGCACTTAGATATGAAAACTTACTTACTTGTTCACAAAGAAGAAAACTTCCAACACCTTACCAGGGGGTCATATGTTATCTATGTTTACTTGCTCTACAAAGAATTCTTTTAGCTTGCAGAACATTGTCTTGTTAATTGACACTCCATTATTAATTAAACATGGCATTAAAATGGACTCAAATATGTTGCTAAGTAGATACAGATTGTGGCAATGCTCAAGAATTTTCCAACTTAAGATATTTCCATTCAATAAACTCTTCTTTATAGCCATTTCCCTCTTTTAATTCTTACTTCCAAAAACTACAGTTCCTTTACTCTTTATTGGGAATGAAGTTGGGAAAAATTTTAAAGTGGTTTATTCATAATAGTTCACTATCATATCCTGACATCACATTCACAGGCAAGACAGAGTGACAGAATAAAAGCCAATGAACCAGGGCAAAGGTTCTGGATTAGGGCAGAAACATACCACCCTGTCTCGCTATACACTATTACAAGGGGAACAGTTAATGAAAGGAACTGTTTAAGAGGAAATGCAAACACTGAACATGCTAGAATTCTTTGCTTGTTAAGATTTTTGAGAGGTCTTTCGCAGTTGTTGTTGATGTCAGGTGCCATCGAGTCGGAACCGACTCATAGCAACCCATGCACAGCAGAACGAAACAATGTCCAATTCTGGGCCAACCCCACCACCGCTGCCACACTTGACGCCATCAATGATGCCACCTAGCTGATCCATCTCGTTGGGAGTCTTCCTCTTTTTCTCTGACCCTCTGTCTTACCCAGCATGACATCCTTCTCCAGCGACTGTTCTCTCCAGACAATATGTCCAAAGTATGAGAGATGAAGCTTAGCCATCCTGGCCTCCAAGGAGCACTTTGGCTGCACTTCTTCCAAAATAGATC
>NW_006408526.1:29115498-29126293 GCF_000296735.1 Chrysochloris asiatica
GTGTTCTTCCCTTTTGGTTTTCTAGTTCCAAATCTTTGCATATTTTATTATAGTACCTGGTTTTGTCTTCTCAAGCTGATCTTTGAAATTTTCTGTTCAGCTCTTGGACCTCTTCAATTCTTCTATTTGCTTTAGCCTCCAATGCAATGTGTCATGTGATTTCTTGACTGCTGCTTCCATGGGCATCGATTGAGGATTCAAGTAAAATGAAACTCTTTTCTCCATTTATCATAAGATTACTTATTGGTCCAGTTGTGAGGATTTTCTTTTTCTTTACACTGAGATGTTATTCATACTATGTATATTCTTAGATTTTCATCAATAAGTGTTTCAAGTCCTCTTTGCTTTCAGCAAGTAAAGTTGTGCCATATGCATATTGTAGGTTATTAACGAGTCTTCCCCTAATTCCAATGCTGTGTTCTATTTGATACAGCTAGTTTCTCTGATTATTTTTTGCTCAATACTCAGACAGAATAAGTATGGTGAAAGGATTAACCTTGACACACATCCTTCCAGATATTACACCACTCAGTTTCCCCTTGCTCTAGTCTAACAACTTGGTCTATGTACAGATTCCATGTAAGCACAATTAAGTCCTTTAAAATTTCTATTCTTGTCAATGTTGTTCAAAATTTGGTATGATCCACATAGTAACATAAAACACAGGGCAACATCTTTCTGGTATTCTTTGCTTTCAGTCAATATCCATCTGACATCAGCAATAATATTTCTTATTCCATGACCTCTTCTGAATCCAGCTGGAATTTCTAGCAGTTCCCTGTCGATGAACTGCTGAAACCATTTTTTAATTATCTTCAACAAAATTTTATTTGTCTTATATTAATAATACTGTTTGATAATTTCTGCATTCTGCTAGCCACCTTCTTTCTAAAGGGCACAAATACGGATCTCGTCTAGTCAGTTTGCCAGATAGCCGTCTTTCAATTTTTGGGGCATAGATGAATAAACACTTCCAGCATTGCATCGGTTTATTAAAACATTTCAACAATTCCTGGAGTGTGTGTTTTTTTGTGTTTTTTTTTTTTTCCCTTTTCAATGTCTTCAGTGTAGCATAGACTTCTTTCAATATCATTGGTTCTTGATGATAAGCTACCACCTGCAATAATTAAACATCAACCAATTATCTTTGGTGTGGATTCCTTCTATCTGCTTTTGATGCTTCCTACATCATTATTTTACCTAGAGAATTTTTAAATATTTCAACAGAAGCCTTGATTTTTTTTTTTCTTTAGTTTTTTCCAGCTTCATATTACCAGGTGTGTTCTTCTCTTTTGGTGGTTTAACTATACATTTCATACACACATATACACAAAATGAAGTCTTCTTGATCCACCCTTTGAGATCTACTGCTCAGCATACTTCAACATTTCTTTCATTTACTTCAGCTACTCTGTGTTCAAGATAAAGTTTCAGAGTCTGTCCTAAAATTCATTTTGGTCTTTTCTTTCCTTCCTGTCTTTTTAATGACCTTTGGCTTTCCTCAAATATGATGTCCATGATGTCACCTCACAACGTATCTGCTCTGCAGTCATTAGTAGTCAATGTATCAATTTTACTCTTGAGATGGTGTCTACATTCAGGTGGTATATACTCAAGGTTGTACTGTGGCTGTTGTGGGTTTGCTTTAATTTACTTCAGCATCACTTCAAATTTGCATATGAGCGATTGATGGTGTGTTCTGCAGTTGGCTCTTGGCTGATGCTGAGTGTCTCCATTGTCTCCTTCGGCATATGTAGTCAAATGATTCTTGTATATTCTATCAAGCAAGGTTCACGTGCATAATCATGGTTAATGTTATTGAAAAAACTATTTGCAATTAGTAAGTTGTTAGTCTTGCAAAATTTTAGAATGTTCATCACTAAGGCCAAATTTTCCAACTGTGTTTGGAAATCCTTCGTTTCAAACTTTCACATTCCAATCACTATTATCATGCATCTTGATTGCATGCTTGATCAATTTCAGAGTGCCTTAGTGGTTGGAAGGTAAATTTGAATAATAGTCACATTAACTTATAGGTGCAAGGATGTTTTCCTATCACTTACAGCACTGGACAGAACTTGAAATGTTTTTAATAATGAATGTCATTCCTAGCACAGACGACCATAAGATTGATCCCAAATGGCAAATACCAGCCCATTTTAGCTCACTAATGCCTAGGCTATCCATCTTTATGTCTTCCATTTCATTGTTAACAACTTCCAATTTTCCTGGATTCATACTTTGTGCATTCTATGTTCCAATTACTAATAGGTGTTTGCAACTGTTTCTTCTCATGTTGAGTCACCTCGTCCATCATGGGTGACCATGCTGGTATTTGAAATGCCAGTGGCATAGCTTCCTGCAACACAGCATCATGCATGTTTCCACAATTAGATAAACCAACAGACAAGGAATGGAATGGACAATAATTTCATAGAATACAGTAAACAAAATTTCAATTGTCTTTCATGGAAGGAAGCTCTACTTTTTAAAATGTCTTAAAACTTAAGCAGCTATCAAATTTTTTTCTGCTTTGAATTTTTTTCAAAGGAATTCTTTTATATTAACTTCCACAGGCAAAATGTTCACTCTCTATTGCTATGACAATACTCATATATCTTAGTTTGTTCTAAGCTCAGATCTAGAACTATTTTATGCCCTTCGATACAGTAGGCACCAGCCACAAGTGACTTCTAAGAACTTGAAATGTAGCTAGTCTGAATTGAGATGGTCAACAAATGCACAATAATAACATATTTCAAAGATTTAGCATTAAAAAACCTTACTGATGAAATTTTATGTTGACCACAAAAATCAAAACCAAACCTACTCCCACAGAGTCAATTCCAGGTCACAAAGACCCCATAGGGCAGAGTAAAACTGCCCATAGGGTTTCCAAGGCTGCAAATCTTCACAGAAGCAGACTGCCACATCTGTCTCTCATGGAACAGCTGGTGAGTTTGAACCACTGGCCTTTTGGTTAGCAGCTCCTTATACTGATTATACTAAATGACACTACTTTAGATAAATTGTTATTGTTGTTAAGTGCTGTCAAATTGGCATCTATTCATAGCAGCACTGTATAGTGTTTGCACGGCTGCAAATCTTTGTGGGAGCAGAAAGCTTCATCTTTCTCTCAAAGAGCCACCAGTATACTAAAATTGTAAACCTTGTTTCCAAGTCCAGGGTTAACCCTATAGAGCCACCATGCTTCCTTAGATGTTGTTGTTAAGTGTCATCGAGTCGGTTCCGACCCATAATGACCCTGTATAGGGTTTCTGAGAGCAGCTGGTGAGCTTGAACCACCGACCTTGCAGTTCAAACAGCTTTGCAGTCTGGCGCATTAGCCCACAGTGCCACACCAGGACTACGCTTCCTTGGATATTATACCACTAAAACTAATTTTATTTGTTTCTTTTTACTTCTTTTAGTAATAAAATTTTAATATAAAACTTTTAATTTCTTATGAGGCACTCGTTCTATTGGACAATACTGTTCCAAGTAGTGCCAATGCATAATTGACTTACCGTTACAGAAGGTTTTCAATGAAAATGGCTTCAGAAAAAGTAATACTGAGAGTTGACAGTTGTCTATCACAGGCTAAGCATGACACCGGACCTATGTGCAGACATTGTCTTAGGATAATCTCAAATACGGTGTCAGAGCTGTCTTCTAAGAACTGAATTTAATTTCATGAAAACATGTTAACTGTGCAAGTAATTAGTTTTAGGCACTTCCCTTTTTCAACTCCCTATCAGTCCTTCTCAATAGTGGCTCCATGAGAGAATTAAATCTTAAAGTCCTAGACTTAACGGTCACAAAGTTTTTGGTTTCTGGACTCCTTCTCTTAAAAATTATTGAGGACCCCCAAATGAATTTTGTATGAATTGAATTTATGAACATGTACTTTAAAATTAAAGTAGAAAAATTTAAAACATAAAAATTCACAAGCATATGTTCCACCAGCCACTGGAGTAAATAGATCATGTGGTCTCTAGACATGAGAGAGAATGAGAATGAAGAGTCAAAGAATATGTCAGGACTTTTCATGAAAACAGTTTTGACTTCAGGGACCCAATGAAAAGCACCAATAATCTGGGGTCCCTGGACCAAACTTTAGAACAATTGCACTAAGACATCATTGTAGGTAATAAATTAACTCCTCTCCTATGCATTTAGAACTGTAATATCCTTGGAAGAATTCAAAACATAGTCACACACATTTTGTACCCCCTGTAGGGCTTAATTCTTTCACAGAACCTACTTAAGGATGGTTGACTAGACAAGGAATTTAAATGCCTTCAAAATCAGCTTTGATGAAAATACTTTTTTTTTCCTTTTAAATTTACTAGAAGCCAGAAGTCGTTGTTATAAGAAAACAATACAAGTTACACAAGCTTGCCTCAGGCTAACCCTGCCAGCTTCTGAAGGGCCAGGATTAATAATCCAAGGAGCTCTGGTAGCGTAGTGGCTACGAATCGGGCTGTGAACTTTAAGGTCAGCGGTTCGAAACTACCAGCCGCTCCACAGGAGAAAGATGAGGCTTTCTACTCCTGTAAAGATTTACACCCTCGGAAACCCTGTACAGGATCGCTATGGGTCGGAACCGACTCAACGGCACTTAACAACAACATGGTCACAGTCAGGACCACATTCTTGGGATGATCCTGAACTCTGCACTGGAATCAATTAATGAGGAATCCATATTCTAGTTAGTATCAAATAGCTAAATCACATACTGGGGGCAAAGTAAAGACATACACTTGAAAAGAACCAATTATTCTACTTATTTTGCACCAATCACAATAGCTCCATGGAAAATATGCAGTTGACAAGCTAAGAATGCCTGGAGTACTAGGGTGCTAGCCAGACAGGAGGATTCAACACACAATATCCAAAGATAAGGGCAGTCAACTCTCAAGGAAAGCCAAAGGAAGAACCTAACACAGTATAATAACAATCTTTCAGTGAGCAATCTTCTATTTTTTTATACTACTCTCTTTGGCTATGGTGCTGAGTCAGTTCCAACACTTGCTAATGTTTCTTCACAGACCCTCCATCTAGGTCTATACACTTCTGAAGGCAGTGTTTCTATCTCTCTAACCCTACCCACTATGAGTTGGAACCGACTCCACAGCACAAAACAACAACAACCCTACCCCAGAGAAGTCTGCACTCTTCAAGTTACACCATGTCCAAACAGCAGTTTTAGCATCCTGGAGGAATGGTGATCCTTTTGAAAAACAAAAATTTAAGTTTGGGGAATAAAAAGATGTCTAAAGAGGAGAGGCAAAATCAGTGCGGGAAGGTAGCTAGGGTAAAGTTTCCCAGTAAATTCTTAAGAGGACAGCCCTTGAGACCCACAAAGAATGAGCAGGTGTGTGTCATGATAAAAACAAATTACTTTGTGTAAACATTCCTGGCCTTTTTCTCACCAATATCATCTTAGATTTTCTTGCAACTTCATAATCAGCCTTCATGATTGTCCCGTGTCCTTTGAGAAACTCTATCAATATGATTGACCCCTTTGGCATCCTCAAATACCCAGTTTCCATAACCTTCTGAACTGAGCTTTGTGCCTTAAACTGGCCCAGCAGATCCCCAACCCCCACAGAAGCCACTGTTTAGACTGGAGCTTCTTTTGGTGCTGTAGGATAAGCACTGGACCTCAACATAAGTTTGAGCCTCAAGGTCAGCGGTTCAAACCCACCAGAGCCAATCCTTGGAAACCCAATACAAGGTTGCTATGAGTCGGAAGTGACTCGACTAGATACATAAAAACATAACAAGATTAAGACAAGTATATTACTGAGAGAGCTTGTCTGAAGCTGTCTACTGATCTCAGATGGCTGTTTAAACACGTTTTGAATGGAACAAATCTGTGCGTGTATGAACTAGAACCCTAGTAAGAATAGCTCCCCCAAGCTCCCCATGATTCCAGGGTTTATTAGCAACATTAGCAGGTGACAATTCAGGATCAGAAACGCTCAGGATGCAGCTCTATGGCCGGACTGCCTCTTCTCAATCATGCCCACAGGCCAACCTTGCTCTGGTTCTCGGCCTCTCTGCCACATGGCCCCCTCAGCCTCTGCCCTGCTCTGGCAAGTGCTACAAAGTTCTTTGGGTTCTGGGGATAAATACCCACTCTGCCAGTCACTCTAATAAAGTGGCTACCAAAGAACAATATCTAATGCTATATGATGATAACTGAAGTGAAATGCTCGAAATAAAAGAGAAAAACTTATAGTGGGAAATTAAGCTACAAAAAATAAGAATTTAGTCCCAGAGAAGAAAAATTAGACCTGTGGGGAAGGAAAACTTGGCAATGACCTGCAAGTGAGGTTGCAAGGAAACAGAAAGCTGAATGAATTTTCAAGATGAATTTTCTTAATGAAGTATATGCTACTCTTTCTTGGAGTGCCAGCTCATAGGTAAAAATAACACAGACTCACAGGAAGAATGTAGTCTTCCCGAGAACATCATTTGTCAAGGAGCCTGTGTGCTTGAAAGCACACTTAGATGTAGCACCTAGAATGCTCAAAAACTTTGTAAAGCACAGGCTGAGAAAGGGACCAAAACTCAACTGGCATAATATGACTTTCTTAACTTCCCCCATGGAGATTTATTCAATTGAATGTCTTGCTAACATAGCATGATTATGGTAGTATTGTTTCTTGTTAACTGAGTCAAGAATGATTCATACTAAATTATTTAAAATTACATTAGTATGCCCTAAGGCCTGATAACATTGCATGCAAGAGGTGGAGTAAACTAAAGGAACTGCAGCTACAACTGAAAAACTACTATAAAGTCATCATCTCTTTATATCTCCCAATTATTTGCTAATAAAGACTAAAGAAAAACAGGAAGTAATCTCCATTATCAGACATCACCCTGCCCTCCCCATTTTTGAAATTTGTCATGCATCCTTAGATGCCAGTTCTATGAGGTAACAGTTTGTCAAGAGGTAGATCTTTATCAAACCATGCACTTCTAGGCAGAATGTTAATAACGCTAGATTCTATCCTGTTTGGCAGCTAGGAGGTAAAGAGCCAGCCTCCCAGGGCTTACCAGGTACATTACACCAACAGCCTGTGGGATGAGCACTAGACCACAAGGTCAGCAGTTTGAGCCCACCAACTGCTCCATGGGAGCAAAATGAGCCTTTCTGTTCTTGTAATATTTACAGCATTGGAACCCTAAACAGGGTCCCTAGGAGTTGGAACTGATTCAACAGCATGTAGCAACAACCACCACCTTCGAATAGGCTTTCCTAATGACCACTGTACGTCACTAAGACTTACAGATGATGACCCTCTGGGTTCTATTAAAATGGAAATTCTCTCTATGGTGGCTGTTTTGTATTTATTCAGGCTTCAATGAGTTCCTTATACCAAGTAATCATCAAATTTTCAAATAAAAATAATTTCCATAGTAAATGCCTAAGTATTTCATGTGCTGAAATAAAGTTAAAAAAATTTAAATTACTCTTCTGAAAAGTCTAATAGTAAACCTTAATTCTCAAATTTTTTATACTTATTTTAAAGGCATGGGAAGAAGAGACTGTTGATAAGCAACACCACCATAGAAATAAATGAAAAACCACACAGATATAATTCATTACTACATGTATTAAATGTAACCATATTAAGTGTCAAACCACAATATATTTAACAAGATTATTAGAACTTCCCCTTAGCAGGATTTCTTGCTATATATATACACACATATACACACACACACACACACACACACACACACATATATATATATATATATATGAATCTGAAGAACAAACAAATCTCTGTTGAAAGAAGTTAAAATGAATGCTCCTTAGGATTCTGGATGGTGAAACTTCATTGCTTATACTTCAGACATGTTATCAAAAGGGACTAGTCCATGGAGAAGGACACGGTGCTTGGTAAAGTGGAGGGTCAGTGAAAAAAAAGGAAGGCCTCCAATGAGGTTGATTGGCACAGTGGTAACAGGAATGGGCTCAAACGTAGCAACAACTGTGAGGATGGTGCAGGACCAGGCAGGGTTTGGTTCTGCTGTACTTAGGGCCGCTATGAATTGGAACCAATTCAACGGCACCTAACACAAAATCTCGTGATCTGCTCCTACAAAGACTGTTGCTACTGTAGTTGCTAAATGCTGTCAAGTCAGTTGCCACTCAGAATGACCCTATATAAAATTTGCAAGGAGCAGTTAATGGGTTTGAATTGTGGACCCTGTCCAGTGCTGAGCCTACAGCACCACACCAGGAGTCCGCCTAGGAAATTCTATGGGACAGTTCCATTTTGTCCCACAGGGTTGCTATGAGTTGAAACTGACTTGATGGCACATTATTAAGGGACAACAATAGTTTTAAAATGAAATAGAACTAGAACATTAAGAAGCTACTAAAGTGGAACCAAGGATTTTACTTTAAAAGAAATGATCATATTTGCACACTAACTGACTAAGATTTTGAGGGAACCTGTTCCTCATTTGGATCCCTGGTGTGGTACTGCAGGATCAGCACTAGACTGCTAACTGCAAGGATGGTGGTTCAAACCCAGCAGCCGCTCCTCGGAAACTCTATTCAGGGTCACTATGAGTCAGAACTGACATGAAGGTATTAACAACAATGCCTCATTTATGGACTATCTCGTTATTGACACTTCACATTTTCAGCAATTGTAAAAAATCAACTAACTATTGCACATATTAACACTGCATGTGTGTCTAATAGTGATGAGCACTAAGGTACGAGGCAGGTGGAACACTAGCTCCGATGGTTAAGGTTATGAGTCAATTCGGCTGGGCCAAACTTCTCAGGGGTTTAGCAGTTAGATTCTGATGCAATTTGGCAGTTTTGTAATAAATGCAGTTTTCCTCCATGTTGCAATCTGATGTGGTCACCCTTCATTTTCATATAATATCGATTTTTACATAATGAAACCCAACCATGCCAATAAGTGTCTAGTAAATAACAATGAGACTTTATCTTTGTTTTTTATCATTCTTAAAGGCATATACAATTTAAGTAAAAAACACTCATTAAATGGTCTGTTAGGTCTTCTTTTTTGGCGATAGTGGTGCCACGACCTCTGGTAAAATTACTTCTCTTAAGCAAATTGGCATGACCATGAATTAATTGCCAACAAGACCCAAATGTATTTCCAGACATCAGAAATTCTTTCATTTAAACTAGATATATCTGCATCAATATCTTTATATAAATAAATAACAGAGCTTGAAAACCACAGACAGTATAAAACTAGCAAGAGATTTATAAGATGAGAACTGAAAGAATGGAGACCTGGAAGAAAATGTTATTAATAACTTCAAGCTAAAAATAATTATACCTTCACATTTCAAAGTCCTTCTGAATTGTTCTGAGGTCTCTGGGTCACAGCTTTCTTTAGAGACCATACTGGCATTCTTTGAAACAAAGTCAAAGAAAATACCTCCAACAAATCAAACGTACTTTTCTGAGCAAACTGTACAGAATAAGGAGCTCAGTGTAGGGAACAATACAAAAATATATCAAGTAGCAAAACTTTCCCACGCTAAACAAAATCTCTTAACACATCCTGATACAGAAAAATAAGACAGCTGCTTCCATGAGTGTTGATAGTGGATCCAAGAAAAATGAAGTCTTTGACAACTTCAATCTTTTCTCCATTTATATGGATGTTATTTACTGGTACAGTGATGGGGATTTTTGTTATCTTTACACTGAGGTGCAAAACCCATACTGAAGGCTATGGAATTTGATCTTCATAAGTAACTATTTTAAGTCCTAATGGCTTTCAACAAGCAAGGTTGTATCTTCTGTATGTCGCAGGTGGTTAATGGCTTTCAACAAGCAAGGTTGTATCTTCTGTATGTCGCAGGTGGTTAATGAGTCTTCCTTCAATACTGATGCCACATTTTTCTTCATATAATCCAGCTTCTTGGAAGAATATTTGCTCAGCATACAGGTTGAATATGGATGGTGAAAGAATACAACCCTGATACACGGATTGAAACGTGGTTGGAATTGGCAAAAGGGGGTGGGGGGGGGAGATAATGTTAAGATGCTTGGCTGTCTTTTGAATCTTTGTTTCCCTTGCATACCATTATAAAATAGACATTTGAGGGGGAGAGAAAGGAATAACTAGAAATGTCACCATAGAAAGCTTATAAGTCCGACTTCTGCCTATAACTGAGGTTGATGTTGTTGTGAAGTGCCATCGAGTTGATTCCGACCCATAGCAACCTTGTATAGGGTTTCCAAGGAGCAGCTGGTGAGGTTGTACTGCCGACCTTGCAGTTCAAATGGCTTTGCAGTCTGGCGCATTAACCCACAGCGCCACACCATAACTGATAGGAATACCTAAAATGGGGCTACAACGTTCCCAGTGAAGGAAGCTTCCTGAAGAGCCTTTGCATCACATAAAACTATAGATGGAATCCTGAACCCCATCCAGAATCTTCTGAGGTGGGAAATTTCCACTGGAACGGATAAGCAGACCAGCAGCAGCGAGAAGAACAGAAGATACTTCACGAAAGAAAGACTAACAGGAAAAATATAAAACAATAACAGCAATCCAACTGACTACTACAAGTACAAGCAAGTTGTTCACCCAGGAGACATCAAGGTAAGTGGTCGGGTCCCCTCAGGGAAAACTCCCTTCCAAGACTAAGACTCAATTGGAATATACGAGGGGACATGCACTCTGACTGGTGACCACGTTGATCACCGATAAGGGGAAGTTGAGGGAAAAACAGCAATGAAGCTGCGAGCTAAGTCTAATCGCATTCAATA
>NW_006408526.1:29127246-29152417 GCF_000296735.1 Chrysochloris asiatica
TTTTAAACCATTCGGTGTTCCCTTGTTCCTTTCGAACAACTAACTGCTGCTTGGTCTATGCACTGGCTCCTCATGAGCACAATTAAAGCGTTCCGGAATACTTACTCTCCACAATGCTCTCCATAGTTTATCATGAGCCCCACAATGAAAAGCATTTGCATAGTCAATAAAGCACAGATAAACATCTTTCTGGTATTCTCTGGTTTCAACCAAGATCCATCTGATCTCAGCAATGATATGCCTCATTCCATTCTCCCTTGAATTCAGCTTGAACCTCTGGAAGGTTCTATGTCAATGTATGGTTGCAGCAGTTTTTGAATTATCTTTAGCAAAATTTTGATTTCATGGGGTATTAATGATATTATCAGATGATTTCAACATTCCATTGGGTCAGCTCTCTTTGGAATAGGCAGTCATTGGCCAGGTACCGGGCTTTCAAATTTCTTGGCATGGATGACTGAACGCCTCCAGTGCTGTGTTAAACATGTCAGAAACCCTACAGTGAAGCTGGTGAAGAACAAAGCAATAGACCTCACATTTCCCTATCTCAAAACTTGCTATACAGTCACAAAAATATAGACAGCCTGGAACTGGTACAATGCAGACACACACACCAAAGGAAGAGAATTGATAACCCAGAAGCAAATCCATCCATCTATGGGCAGCTGATCTTAACAAAGAGTCAACAACGTCTATTTAATGGAGAAGAAATACTCTCTTTTAAAAATGGTGTGAGTAAAACTGGATATTCATATACAAAAACAATAATAATAATCAGGATCCATACTTCACACCAGAGTCCTGGTGTAGCACTGTGGGTTAATGCACCAGAACTGCAAGGTTGGTGGTTCAAGCTCACCAGCTGCTCCTCGGAAACCCTATACAGGGTTGCTATGGGTCGGAACAGACTTGATAGCACTTCACAACAACAACTTACTTTACACCATGCATAAAAACTAAAAATAGCTCAAAGCCCTAAATGTTAAAGCTAAAATTAGAAAGTTCATGGAAGATTATATGAGTCAAAACTAGGGGACCTAATCTTCAACATAAATAGTCTATCAAACAAAACTAAAAATGCACAAATGACAGAAAATAAACTAGATAACTGGGACCTCCTAAAAATTAATTACTTAAGCTCATCAAAAGATTTTATCAAAAGATTAAAGAGAATACCAATAGACCAGGAAAAATTCTTTGACAAAGACATATCCAGTAAGGATCTAATCTCTAAAATATTTAGAAAACATCAATGCCTCAATAACAGACAAATAATCTCATTGAAAAAATGGGCAAAGGGCATAAACATGAACAGACATTTTACCAAAGAAGACACTCAAGCAACCAACAAATACCTGAAAAGATGCTCTCAATTATTAGCCATTTTTTTGTTGTTACGTACCACTGAGTCAGTTCCAACTCATAATGGCCCTGTTTAGTGTTTTATGAGGCTATAAATCTTTACGGAGGTAGAAAGTCTCATCTTTCTCCTGCACAGTGACTGGTGGACTAGGACTGCTGACAGCATGTAAAATACTAACTACCAGGGCTCCTCCATTAGACATTTGTTGTCATTAAGTGCTGGCACATAGTGACGCACAGACCTTATAGTTCAAACTGACCTTGCAGTCCAGTGCCTATTCTACAGCACCACACCAGACTACCACCCAACATTAGAGACAATGTTGGTGCTGTTAAGTGTTGTCAAGTGTCACTATGAGTTGGTTCCGAGTCACAGAAACCATAAGGCTTCCAAAGAGCAGCTGCTGAGTTTGAACTGCGAACCTTGTGGTTCCAACCGACCTTGCGGTCCAGTGTTTCATCCCTTAGTGCCACACCAGGCAACAGAGAGATGCCAATGAGATCTCACCCCTGCAAGAATGACAATGATCAAAAAAACTGAAAACAAATAATGCTGGTGAGGTTGTGGGGTATTGGAACTCATGCACAGCTTGTGGGATTGTAAAACTGTACAACCTCAACAGAAAACAGTATGGCCCTTTCTCAATCCCATTCCTAAGTATTCTAAAAAATACAACAGCAGAGGTACAAACAGATCTATGGGCAACTATGCTTACTGCAGCATTATTCACGAAAGCAAAACAGATGGAAACCACTGAAGTGTCCACCAACAGATGAACTAATAAACAAATTATGGAACATAGAAACAAAGGAATATTATGCAACAATAAAGAATTATGAGGAAACCTCAAAACACTAACAGGGATGAATCTGAAAGGCATTATGCTGAATGAAACAAGTCAATTAGAAAAACAAAAAATTGTATGTCTCCACTATTATAAATAGTCGCGAGTAATTATACACAGAAAGCAAAGTTCTTTGATGAAAGAGCAAGCATAGGAGGGAAGAGAGAGGGGGAATCACTTTCTAGAGAGTGGACATTTGTTGCTTTGGGTGATGGGAAAGGCAAGAATAACTATGGATGAAGTCGGCTCTTAACTGACTTAGGCATACCAGTTTTGACAGTCATTGAGTGGAAAGTTTAACTTTAATTTTTCAGTCAGAATTGTGTGAGCTGAACCAATTGAGAAGTTAATGGTGTTGGCTATAGTTTCTACAAGGAGCTCTGGTAGCGTAGTGGTTACGAGAATCGGGCTGCAAACCTCAAGGTCGACAGTTCGAAACTACCAGCTGTTCCGCAGGAGAAAGAGGAGGCGTTCTGCTCCCGTAAGGATTTACAGCTTTGGAAACCCTGTGCAGGGTAACTATGAGTCGGAACCGACTCCACGGTACTTAACAACAACATAGTTTCGACGGTTAATCATTGGTCCTCTTCAATTAGGGCATGAACAAGATTCATCTTTTTCTCAAAAATGGATATACATGGTCTGCTGTTGCTGACTTCATCTTCAACATCATCTGATCCCTTCATAAAATAAGCTATCCTTTTGTTGTAGACTGCTGATTTCACCATCCTTCACCGTAAATTTAATGCATGTTCTTGCTTTAATTTTAATAGAATCCAAATCACTCTGATAGTGACTCTTTTCCTTCTTAGTTCCTCAAATTCAATTCTGGTCAGGCATGTTCTAACAAGTCGGTATATTTATTTGTTTTGGTATATGAAAGACAGAAAGAAAATCCATGCATACTTCTTTCATAATAGTTGTTCTCCATGAACTTTTTAAAGATTCCTTGTGTATTTAGGGTCAAAAAGGATTCCTGTGATGAAAAACATTTTTAAATCTTTTAAAATCTTTGCTTTTTATTTATTTTTTATAGTTTTGTGAATCTGAGAGCAAGTCAAGTAAGTTGTGCCTTACACAATCCTGGAGCCTCCTGTTGTATCCTTGGGACATGGAGAGGCATCAAGGCTACTGGGAGCTGGTTACCACAGAGGCAGAGACTTCAGGCACAGTTCAGCTTACTTTGGGATGCCATTAAACTCACATGCGTTCCTTCAAACCCACTCTCGGATGCCCCTTTCTTTCCTCCCTGCTCACCTCACAGCAATTTTGAGGGGTAAGGCCTGAGACCTTACAGCTGAGGACCTGTAGCAGGTGCCCGCTGGCTCAGTGCTGCCTGCATGTCTGCCCAGAAGGAAGCCAGGCCCCTTCCACATATGGATGTAACACAGCTCCACACAGGCAGGAGCGGAGAGTACAGGGCTACACAGGGCAGCTTCCCAGAGGGCACCCAAGGGAAGGGATGCTCTGCAGTCATTGCCCTATGCCCACAGCCTCGTTAATATGTAAAATAATCACCATGAATTGCTACTACTGTCTTAAATGTGAAATGTGGATAATGAGATAATCACTAAGGGAGGATTGCAATGTAAGTCAAGTATCTCATTATGGTTTTTTGTTTGTCTTTACTACCAGAAAAGCAAAAGCTAAGTCAACTGTGGCAACTATAATTAGCCTAAGTTATCTGGTAAAATTATATCTATCACCCTTTTCCTACTATTTGGCTCTTATTCTTTTACTTTTGTTTTACAGTTTTAGTCCATAGATTTTTTACAAAAAATTCCTGAAGTTGTTTCTGAAAAGTATCCAGACTTTTTTTGTTTTTTTAATCCACAAATATTTTGACAGTATTCTGAAAACAATTCCTTTATCAGACACTGACATTGATAGTAACATTCCTATTAATGTTAGGGTTTAGGATATTAAGGCAACAGGATTAAGAAAGTCTCAAGTACCTCAAAAAGGGCCTAGAACTCAGAACCAAGCCATAGTGTTTTAGTAATTGTTAACCAACAAAACAAAAAAGGTTATGGGAAATGTTTTTGTATTCTTATTTTTACAAGTCAACAGGGGGAAAAAAAAAGTCAATGGGGAAAACAAAAATTAAAAACTGGGATGACAATACCACTTATGTAAGTAAGAACTGAAATACAGAACTAAGCTAGAAATGGAAGGACCATTACTGGGCAGTCATAAAATAAATGGGATGTACTCTCCAAGGATTAGTCCAACTGACTCATTCATTAATATGAGGGTTTCTATGTCTAAACAAATTCTTTAAAAAATTAAAAACTGAGGTGTTTATAACAACAAACATGTAAAACAAGACAGCTAAAAATGAAAACAAGAACTTTTTGGCAAGATAGCAGAATAGGCAGATGCACTACACAGACCCTCCACAACAAAGATCTGAGAGATCAAATACAAGAAAAACAGATGAAAATCCTGGAACCCTGGACTGCAGAGGAAAGCTTAGAGAAGTGACTGAGTGCTTGCTGGGAGGGGCAGCTGATCAGGGACGGCGAGAGAGGGAGACTAACTGGTGAGTGACCAGCCAGACATGGCGCAACCATCTTGTGAGCAGATTGGGCAACTGGGCGGCCTTGCAATGCAGATTCACACAGGTAACAGAAAAAGCATAACTCTTTCTTTTCTCCACGCTCCCCTCGTGATGAGATGTGTGGCCAGCTCCCACCCTCATCCACCCCCACACAGATCCTGCTCTCCTAGAGTTCAGAGCCACGGGGCTGGTGAGTCAACGCCAGAGTGAAGAGGGGACCAGCTGCCTGGCTTTGGTCACTGGATTCAGGTGAGCTCTGTTCCAGACCTATACAACCCACCAAGTCACAAGACCAACATTGTGGTTGTGTTGAGTGCCATCAAGTCAGATCCAACTCATAGTAACTCTATATAGGGTTTCCAAAGAGAGGATGGTGAATTTGAACCGCTGACCTTGTGGTTCAAATCGAACTGCAGTCCAGTGCTTTATTCTAGCAGAAACCCTCATAACCAACCATCCTGTCCATAGCTGTCCTGTGGTCCTAACAGACACAGAAAACAGCTCCAACAAGGACCTTATGAACTACTTCTAGATTGAGGACCCTGCACAATGAACACAGCTAGACCTATAGGAAGTCCATGTAGGAGCAGAACTCCACTGTCACATCCCTCCCCCACCCACCTCGTGAGCTCCATGCCTGGCAGGAGCCCCCAAAAGGACCACTCTCTAAAATTTATAGAATACTTCCATGCCTCAACAATTAAATAACCCAATTAAAAAATGGACAGAGGACATGAGCAGACATGTCGTCTAGGAGGACATTTGGGCAGTCAACAAATATATGAAGAAAAGAAATGCTCAAGATCATTAGCTGTTTTGATACACATCAAAACAATAAGGTATCATCTTACTCCAACATTAATAGCAAAGTTTAGAGAAACAAAAAACAACAAATGCTGGTGAGGGTGTGAAGAGACTGGGACCCTCCTACAATGCTGGTGGGACTATAAAATGATGTGAACACTGTGGAAAATGATATGGTACTTTCTGAAAATTCTGAATATAGAAATACCATATGACTCAGCAATCCCTCTACTTGGTACACATCCTCAAGTAATTAGAGCCATAACATAAATAGATATATGCACACCCATGTTCAATGCAGCACTATTCACAATAGCAAAGAGCTGGAGACAGCCTAAATGTGCAACGAAAGAAGAATGGTTAAACAAACCTGGGTACATACACACAATGGAATACTACACAAAGTTGGAAAAATGATGATGAATCTAAGAAATACCTCACAATATGGATGAACCTGGAGGACATTATGCAGAGTGAAATTAGTCAATCACAAAAGGACAAACATTGTGTGAGACCATTGTTGTAAAAAGTTAAGAAAAGGTTTTCTTGATAAAAGAAGCAGTCTATGGTGATTGGGGGTGGGGTGGGGGGGAAGCCAATTATTCACAGGCTAGACAGTACACACATTAGCAATATACAAGAGGGACATTGGCAGAGGAAAGATTAGTTAAAGTGAATAGAGGTAAATGCTGTTAACATATGGTACATGGAGGGGATTACAATAATAGTAATAAAGCAAAGATCTGATTTATTAAATGTAAAACTAAATATCTGCTCTATAAATCTTCAGTGAATTCACAAGTTAAAACACACACACACACACAAATAAATAATTTCTGTCACTGTCTCAAAGCCTTTGGGAAATGGCTAGCCGTTAGACCAGCACACTTGCAAAGGTGTCATCACATCAAGTCCATTACTCTAAGAGAACACAAACATGAACGTCTAATGCAAGGGAGAGAAATAAACTGTGTTGGACTCTTCAAAGAAGAACAGATATAGGAAATTTTGACCCTTACCTCCAAAAATCTCTGCTTTTTACCAAAAAAGGATGAAGAAAGTTAGTTTCCTTGTCCTCTGGATCCTCCCAAGTAGGTCAGGTCTGTGTATAATTTTTGGGTTTCACATTCTTTCAGAAAAGGATGCAATGTCAATGCATAGAGATTTTTGACAAACAACAGATCCAGGCTAGGGATGTGCCTCGGTTGCTGACCAAAAAAATAAACTGAAAAGTGGTCTTTAAAAAAAAAAAAAAAAAAAAAGGGAAGCACATTTTAAATGAAGATTAAGTGATCTAATTTCTCATTCTAAGACTACAACTTGTAGATGAAATCACTTAGCTTCATCTAGTTTCCGACATTAGCAACTGAATAGCAAACTTTTGTAAAAGATTTTTCTCCTTCTTTTAATTACTGCTTCATCTTCAAAAAAGCTACTGGTATAGCTTCACAAATAATAACTATCACAATGTTATCGCTAAAACACCGGAAAATCTGACAAAGTTAGCAACTAAAAAACACCAGCAGAGACAAAAAATAACGGTGCATGCTTGTAACACATGCAGACAAAACCACGTGATGCGAAGCCTCTGTAATTGAATGACAGGTCTGACTAGAGTACATAAAAAGTTCCAAAAGTAATTAGCATACACAAAAGTTTTTGCCTTGTAGGTACACTGACACATGAAAGTGGGGTTTGTGAAAAATGTTTTGGTTGTTATTAACTAACCCCCAAAAGCCATTGCGATTGAGTTATTCCCACTCAAAGACAGAGCACAAGTGCCTCCTCATAAGGCGTCCAAGGCTATAAGCTTTATGGAGCCAGACTACCACGTCCTTCCTTCATGGAGCGGCTTAGGGCTTCAAACCACTGACCTTCTAGATCAGCAGCCAAGAAAGAGCTTAACCACCAGCGTTTTTTTTATAACTAACTACAGTGATGTTTTTATTTAAAAATAATAAACTTCTGCTGAAACACCCTGCAAAAATTTTATAGACAGTCATTTTGGTGTCACCTGTGATGTCACCGAACATGGAAGTACCATAGGATCCAGCAATCCAACCCTAGGCATATACTCAAGCTGAAAGCAAGAACACAAACAGAAACTTGTATAGTATTAGCAATAACTAAAAGCTGGAAACAATGTCCATCAATAAATGAATGGCTAAACAAAATGTGGTATATGAGTATACATACAATAGACTAATAACTCAGCCAATAACAAGAAATGAAGACCTGATACATGCTACAACACAGATGAAACTAAAAAGCATTATGCTGAGTGAAATAAGTCACAAAAATACTATATGACCCCACTTGTATGAAATGAGCAAATGTACCGCGGTTAGCAAGTGTTAGAAGGAGGAAAGGAAATGGGGACATCATTGCTCAGAAGGCACTGAGTTTCTGCTAACAGTGGTGGCTGGTTTCCAAAAACACAGTGTATAAAATTTATACAAGAACATGATGGACGTAATCAATGTCATGGAACTGTATTTGCAAAAACTGTTGCAGTAGTAAATGTTCCATTAAATATTTTTTACCACAATAAAAAATAATATAAAAATCAATGAGCATTTTGCAGAAGGATCCCTGGTGGTGCGGTGGGCTAAATGTTGGGCTGCTAATTTCAAGGTTGGCCGTTAAAAGTCACCAGCCACTCCACTTGAGAGAGATGAGCCTGTCTGCTCCTATAAAGATTTAGTCCTGGGAACACTTAGGACAACCCTACTCTGTCCCAGTGGATCGCAGTGAGACAGAATCGACTGGATGGCAGGAGGATTGGGTTTGGGGTATATCATATGTAAAACATTTTGTATGCGTTGTCCATTCTACCCCACCGTTAGAATGACCACTCTCCTGGAGTTTGTCATTCCTTCACTTTTCTTTATAATCCACCATCTATGTTAAGTGCCATTAAGCTGTGTCAGTTTCAACTCATAGCAACCTTGCAGAGGGTTTCTGAGGAGCTGCTGGTGGGTTTGAACTGCCGACCTCGTGGTCAGCAGTCCAGTGCTTATTCTACAGCACCACACCAGTACCATATTTTTTTTAAAGTGCCATCATGTAGGTTCCAACTCATAGCAACCCTGTGTACAGTTTCCGAAGAGCAGCTGTGGGTTTGAACTGCTGACCTTGTGTTTGCAATCCAATGCTGATCCTACAGTACCACACTAGAAGTCTGTACCATACATAAGTATCCCCCACTCCACCACCACCACCAGCCCCCCAAAAAACCCACAAGTTAGGTTTACCTGGCTTTTTTGTTTTGGGGTCTATTTTCTGTAAACAGAATTGTACTTACATATTATTCTTATCTGCCCTTTTAAAAAATGTCTATTATAGTTATAATATTCTCCATGAATATGCATTTAAGATTTCATTCACTTTATGCTAAGCAGTCTTCACTTAATTAGCATATTAATTTATTGTTTTATAAACTGTTAGACTTGAAGCATTCTTACACACTTTTAGAAACCATAATCTGCTGTAGCTGACTACTCATAGTGGTGTGTTTTCTTGTGCCAAATAAAGTTTGTATGCTTTACATACAAAAACTATTTGAGTCCCATCTATAAACTGTTTCTACAGAGATTTCAATTTGATTCTTCCAGATACTAAGTATCATAACCAACTGGAAGCATTTACAACTAAGTTTTCAGCTTACAGATTTTTAGATCTCATAGGTAGTATGAATTCTGGTTGTAGATCCATATGAACGCAGACTTGTGTTTATGCAGTTTCATGGTAGATGCCCTCTCCCACACAGATCCAAGACAATAGCAGAGAAGTATCTTTATGTGATTCTATTACTTACATAGGAGTCACTCGGAATATGTCCTTAATTAAGGTTGTTGTTAAGTGCAGTTGAGTCAGTTCCAACTCACAGCAACCCTGATTAGGGTTTCTGAGGAGCAGCTGGTGGGTTTGAACCACTGAACTTGTGGTTAGCAGTCCACTGCTTACCCTGCAGCACCACACCAGGACCTTTTTATTAATACAACTCCTATACACCAAATCTAAGGGAACTTAATTATCAAAAAACACTACCTTCTGCTCCAGATCCTTCACACCTTTAAAATCCTATTTAAGTCTGTCCTCCTATAAATATATCAAATGCGGTTTGGAACTGCACCTAAACTTAAGGAAAGGGAAATTTTACTGGTCCAAATGAAAAGAAAAACAGCCAACTATTTCTAGGGCCATTATACAAGAAGGCTTCAAAAAGTGCGTGGCAAAATGGAATTAAAAGATAATGGAATTTTCCCACGAATTTTATGAAGGCCCCCTTGTACTACACATAATTTTTAAAAGATGAAGTCTTATAAGCCGCAAAAAATCATCTTTGGCAAAATTAAAATTAAAATCAATATGCAGGACCTTCTTTCATTGAATGCATTTATTACTTACATGTGTTTCTTGGACACAGACACTCTTACTGTAATTTACAAAATTGATTCATGGTAGTGTTTAAGACTCAAAAGAAGAAGCAGTAGTTGACTGGGGGAAAAAAGTTTAAGTCACTGGAATAAGAGTCACCTTCAAATGTTAGATCTCGCATCATGTAGAATACAGTGGCTACAAATTACCAGAGTCCCAAACACTTACATCCCAAAGGAAAAAATGGCTATTAGTCGGCACTGGCAGGAGGCTGACCAGCAAGTCGCTGAACAGACCATTTATTGTTCTTCATCTTGTGTAATATGACCTTTCCAGCCCAGCCTGCTAAATACCACAGTGATGCAAGAGAAGAAAATCCACATGGAAGAAAATTCCAAAATGCAATTTACCCTATAGGCAGCTTGTATTTCCAGATTCTTCATCCCACTTTGCTCCACTCCTCTCTGGGTCAAAACAGAACTTGGCAGATGTGGGAATTTGCTATGTATAAACTCTGGAGCCCAGATTAGAAAGCTCAGCAAAGTATGCACTTAGCACTGGCAAAAAATGGCTGCATTATACACTGATTTAGATGTGCTAACTTCAGATGTCTACAGTTTCATAAAACTATCTAAGGCTGCTTAAATTTAAAAAGAAAGAAAGAAAAAGGCACGTGTCACACATACCCCAACACAGACTTATAAGTCTTCTGAGATCATCCCTTTCTCCATACCAACAAAATACCAAGGCCATTATGCAATCTGTGGTTTCTTCTTATAATTGAAGAAATTAATAGCTTTGGATACAAAACTCAGATAGCTTTACTCTGAGATAGTCTCCCAACCATGGGTCTCTGTGTATACAGTCCAGAAACACCAGTTACCAGACTCCTAAATAGGGGCCTACAAAAGGCTCTTTTCATTCACTGGCAATCTTTCCTCAAAGCAAAACGTCACAACTGTCTTTTAGAAGAGCTCTCTCTCTCTACATAGGAAACGTCTTTAACAAATCCTGATTGTGTTATAGTCTGTGTCTCCTGATTTTTTCAAGTTAATAACATTCATCTGCACAGCATTTCACCTTATACCTTTAGGTCTTTTCCTAATATTAAAATCAAAGAAACAGGCAGCATCACAAGGGAAAGAATAGAATACACAGGATACATTCAGCCTAATGAGATGTTACCAAGTTTAAACGGGTTCAACCTAGAAAACCTTAGGAGCTCTAACATATGCAGATATGGGGATAAAGTTATATTCTACAATGTGAGATAATGTAAATCTAAACCACATATATACTGTAGTGAAGTATCCTATGTGGGTAATAAGTGTATTCATAGAAATTCAAGAGAAATAAATTGATCTCACTAGTTGAAGTCACCCTTGTAAATTAATAAAGTGCTTTTTGCTTGCCTATCTGGACATTAAAATACTAATCAACACAAAGATTTAATCTAGCTCATTCTGCTTTGGTCTACACATTTATTCACCTGTATCTTTGGTAAGTATCTTCTCAGATGTCAAATAAAAACAAGCAAACAAATTCAAATATGAACTTACTGGTTCCAAATAAATTTTATCTAGAACAATAATAAAAATATATTATGAGATGCTATTGCTTTAAATAAGGAGCTCTGGTAGCGTAGTGGTTACGAATCGGGCTGCGAACCGTAAGGTCAGTGGTTCGAAACTACCAGCTGCTCCGCGGGAGAAAGATGAGGCTTTCTACTCCCGTAAGGATTTATTTCCTCGGAAACCCTGTACAGGGTCGCTATGGGTCAGAACCGACTCGACGGCACTTAACAACATTGCTTTAAAAATTCACACTTTTACACAGTACACAGCATAGCTTATGAATAAAAGCAATACCTCTTAAATAAATGGAGCAATTGTACATTAAAGGGACCTCATTTCCCTCTGCATAGAAAACTAAAGAATGTAGTTTTAATCTCAATCCAGTATATTTCAGACATACTGACTCTGGGGAGAAAAACTTGTTTATAACTTTGGATAACCTGTAACTGTTAAGATTACATAACCAGCCTGGATTTCTATTTGACTTGCGGGGTTCACTTCATTAATGAAACAACCCATGAAAGACAGCAACCATTCTGATAGGAAGAAAAAAAGCATCAACATATTTGTTATTATTTGGGATGCAATTGTTTTTTCAATCTAGTCTTCCTTTCTCAAAAAAAAAAAAAAAAGTTTTTTTCTAAATTTTTAACATTTTTTATTGAACTCTAAACTTCTGGCTTACAGTGTCAGGTTGACCCTTTCCCAATGATATTTATAGTACAGAAAGAGCCTGGGCTTGGGACAAGAGAATGAAATTGAGATTCACTTTAGCTTCTTATCTTTATAACAACTACTTGAATAAATTTGTTGTAAGGGTTAGAACATAGAGGGCCTAGAAGAGTAGCTAGCATACAGCAGATTACTAGTAGATATCAGCTTCTTCTAATTGTTATTAATAATTAGTAATATTGCTATTAGTAATTCTATTACTATTATTATTCTACTTATCACTGATAAGGCCGCTCTCACACTTCTTACCAATTCCAAATTTCACACTTTCTTCAAGTTCTCTGAATGTCTTCAAACTTCCAAAAGATGTAGGATAGAGAAAACAGGTATGAAAAACTCCCTCAACTTACAAGATCAGCAGTTTGACCCACCAGCCGTTTGGCAGGGAAAAGACAAGGTTTTCTACTCCCGTAAAGATTTATAGTCTCAGAAACCCTATGCAGGGGCGCAATGAGCAGGAACAGATTCAACAGCATACCACCACCACCATCACAACCATCCATCCTCATGTACCTTAACTTGCCTTTTCCCTTTTCATCCCAGAAGGCATGCAACAAGTACCTAGCAACTGTTAATCACCCTCCTCCTCCTCAAACAAAAGGAATAACACTGCATTCTAAAAACTGCATTACAAATGATGGATTGATGCTTTAATTTCAGGGTTGGCAACAAAAACACTCCTGGGATTATAGAGAGTGGCTACTGGTTTTACCAATCACACTTGTCTTCATGAAAGGAAGATGGTTAGAGTGTGAAAACACAGCACTCCCAACAACCTTTGCTCTGACTTCAGTTTCAGGAACACAATTCAAAACAAAATTAGAACTTATTTAGCCACTTCAATTTCTTCAAACAAATTCTTGGCAAACATCTATATAGAGAAATTCATGTAATTTAAGCCTTTATGGGGGGGGGGGACCCACAAAATCACAAAGATAGCCTGCTATTGAAATACATTTGTGGGCTAGGACTGAACAAAAATAACATTTACTTCCCTACACCCAGGAGAAATAAATAGAAAAATAAGTCTTCAACAATACTACTGAAACTCCTAATGGAATCTTCTAGTCTCTGCACACTGGATCCTTGGGGCAGAGGTATGGCAGAGACTAAATAGATGCTATTAAATACATAACCTGCTCTAATGAAATTCACCCAATGAAAGCCATGCTGTAGGGGGAAAATATCTGAGATGTAAACATTTATAAAAGCTATGGGTTAGATAAAGAAAACATCTATTTTTAGGAGGGAAAATATGCAGTAAAACTAACTGAGCCACAATCTAAAATGCAGGGAAAGGAGATACTAGTAATCCATCTCAATCAGAATAAAGCACAGTACTTCTGAGTGTCATTTTAAAAATTTTAAGCACTCACTCTTTACCACAAGATGCTACAGAATCATTGCTCAAAAAACAAAGACCTATTAAAAAACACATGCAAATACATGTGAACAAAGCTAAACTCTGGCTGTATTCATAGTTCTGATCTGTGGTTCAGGCTGTACAATTTCCACTAAAAGGGCACTGAACCATACGATGTAGAACCAGAAAGGTTCTTACAAATATCTTATTCAAATCCAATCCCTTTGCTTCACAAATGATCAAACTGAGACATAGGGATAAATAAAAAGTATATGTAACTATGAATTGGAATCGACTCCATGGTTTTTGGTTTTAAGTACAAAATAAAATATAAAGTCCTCACATACAAAATGGACTCCTAGTATGGTGCTGTAGGTTAGGCAATGGACTGCAAACCACAAGGTTGGCAGTTCAAATCCACCAGCTGCTCCTCGGAAACCCTATACAGGGTTGCTATGAGTCAGAGCTAATACAATGGCATTTAACAACAAGTGTACAAAAATTGAATACCTTTCTAATGCTCCAACATTAAGTGATAGAAGATGTGTTAATAATTTTTCAAAAAATGCATTCATAATAGGCACAAAGTATCAGAAGACTTGGGGAAAAAACACTATAAAAACATGTAAGTTTTTATGGAAAATATACAAGACTTTACCAAACTTGTAAATAAATAGAGATATGCCATGTTGTGGACTCCTGATATGGTGCTGTAGGATCAGTACTGGATTGTGAACCACAAAATCTACAGTTCAAACCCACCAGCTGCTCCTTGGAAATCCTATAGTGACTAAGAGTTGGAACTGATTCGATAGCACTTAACAACAACATGCCATGTTGTGGTCCTATGATATGACTTTTCTATCCAAAGTTTTGCTGTTGTTAAGTGCCGTCAAGTTAATGTCGACTCATAGTGACTCTGTACGGGGTTTCTGAGGAGCAGCTAGCTGGTAGATTTGAACCTCTGACCTATGGTTCGCAGGCCAGTGCTGATCCTACAGCGCTATACCAGGATACCACAACATGCATTGCTGTTGTTAAGTGCCATCAAGTCGGTTCTGACCCATAGCGACCCTGTACAGAGTTTCCGAGGAGCAGCTGGTGAGCTTGAACTGCCGACTTTGCAGTTCAAACAATTTTGCAGTCTGGCACATTAACCCACAGCGCCACACCAGGACTCCATGGCATATCTCTATTTATTTACAAGTGAATTTTGGAAACAATGTAGACAAATCAGACACGAATTAAACATGGCATCTTTGTAGCTGACCCTACACTAAATTATTTGAGGTCTACACAAACTTGCAACTCAAATAGTATTCTGCCACTGGCCCCATGAAAATATGTGCTGTTGCTGGTTTAATACCAACACTCACTCTCCTTGTAAATCCCAGAAAGCATTAATAACAAGGTTAGCCCACCAAGACCTTAAATCTCACTGAGAAAAATTCCAAAACATACAGTATCAGTAAGATCCTAATAAAAGTCATAAGTTAAAACTAAAGGCAAACAAGTACAACAACTAAAGGTAATCCAAGTTACTTACAATTAGTGTTTAACATGTAAAGAAGAAGGGCCATGGGGGAGGAAAAGGGATAATCACTGACCAGCTAGTTGTGTGCCATCGAGTTGGTTCCAACTCATGGAAACCCTGTATAGTATTTCAGGGACCAGGTGGGTTTGAACCAGGTCAGTGCTTATCCTGCAGTGGCACACCAACTTGGATGAAAGGAAAGGTAGTATACAATAAGAGGAGGTCAGCACAACATGACCAAGACAAAGGAAGACACTGGGAGATATGCAAGAGTAAAAGAGAACAATAGCAAATACTATTATGTGCAGAGTCCTGTAACAACAGTAACAGCAAATAATAATTTATGAATGGATATACAAGCAGATATGTATGCTGAACAGATAGATGTGGCATTGCATAAGGGAGTACACCCACAAGCTTATATAGGTTTCCCAGAGGATGTTTCTACGTGAGTATTTACATGTGCTAACAAATATCCCCACCACTCGTCTGTCAGTTTGTCATACTGTGGTGGCTTGTGAGTTGCTGTGATTCTGAAAGCTACGCCACTGGTACTTTAAATACCAGCAGGGTCACCCATGGTGGACAGGTTTCAGATGAGCTTCCAGATGAAGTCAGACCAGGAATGAGTGATGAACTACTTCAGAATATTTAGTCACTGAAAACCTTATGAATAGCAGAGAAACACTGTCAGATATAATGCAGGAAAATGAGCCCCTCAAGTTGGAAGGCACTCATATGCCACTGGGGAAGCGCTGCCTCCTCAAAGCAGATTGACCATGAAGACGTGAATGGAGCAAAGCCTGAAGGAATAAAACCTTTAGGACCTTCATTTGTTGATGGAACACAACTCAAAATGAAGGGAAACAGCAGTAAACATCCATTAATAATTGGAATATGGAATGTACGAAGTATGAATCTGGGAAAATTGGAAGTTGTCAAAAATGGAATGCATAAACATCGATATCTTAGGCATTAGTGAGCTAAAATAGACTGGTATGGGCCATTTTGAATCTGATGACCACATGGTTTACTATGCTGGAAATGCCAAATTGAAAAGGAATGGTGTTACATCCATTGTCAAAAAGAACATATACAGACCAGTCATGAAGTACAATGCTGTCTGTGATAGGATAATATCCATGCACCTACAGGGAAGCCCAGTTAATACCACTATTATTCAAATTTGCACACCAACCAGTGAAGAGGACTTAAAACATTTACTGTTGAAGATCAAAGAGCACAGCCTTCAGTATGGATTACATTTCAATGTAAAGAAAACAAAAATCCTCACCACTGGACCAATAAACAACATTCTTATCAACGGAGAAAAGATTGTAGTTGTCAAGGACTTCATCCTTCTTGTATCAACTATCAACACTCATGGAAGCAGCAGTCAAGAACTCAAACAATGTATTGCATTGGGCAAATCTGCTGCACAAGACCTTTTGAAAGTGTTGAAGAGCAAACATGTCAGCTTGAGAACTAAGGTGCGCCTGACCCAAGCCATGGTATTTTCCATAACCTCATATGTATGTGAAAGCTGGACAGTGAATAAGGAAGACCAAAGAAGAATTTATGCTTTTGAGTTTATGATGTTGGAGGAGAATATTCAAAGTGCCATGGGCTGCCAAAAGAACCAATAGATCTGTTTTGGAAGAAGTGCAGTCAGAATGCTCCCTGGAGGCCAAGATGGCCAAACTTCGTCTCTCATACTTTGGACACATTGTCACATTCTCCGCTGGAGAAGGATATCATGTTTGGTAAGGCGGAGGGTGAGAGAAAAAGAGGAAGACCCTGGTTAAGGGGCAGCATTGATGGACTCAAGCGTGGCAACAGTAGTGAGGTTGGCCCAAGATCGGGCAGTGTTTCGTTCTGCTGTTCATAAGGTCGCTATGGGTCAGTACCGACTCGATGGCACCTAATAACAATAACAACAAATTCCCAGGTATAGAGTTGGAAGGGGGCGGGGTGACAAAGCTATGCAAACTTGTTACTCATCATCAAACACCTTGAGGAAATGACTCACTGGGCTTTAGGACCGTAATCTCTGGGGACATATAGGTCAATTGGCATAATAGAATCCATAACGATAATGCGCTACATCCTACTTTGGTTAGTAGTGACTGGGGTCTTAAAAGCTTGAGAGTGGCTATCTAAGATGTCTCTAACCATTTGGAGAAAAGAAGAGTGAAGAAGATCAAAGACTCAAGGAAACAAATTCATTCAAAGGTCTATTGGACCAGAGTAATCACAGTCTCCCCTAGAGCCTGAGGCCAGAACTAAATGATGCTCGGCTACCACACTGATTGCTCTGATCAGGATCACCCGGACAGAACTCCCTGACAGAATGGGAGAAGATGTAGAGCAAAATCCAAATCCCAAAGCACTAGACTTATTGTAGACTGGTGGAACTCCCAAGAACTACGTCTCTTAGATGCCCTTCAAACCTGGAACCCAACCACACCCAGAGATCACCAATTGATAGGGAGACCTATAAAGAGAACATAACACCATGAGAAATACGGTCCTCAGAACAAAAAGAAACCAAAAGGGCAGTATTTACCCAAAACCAAACTTCAGAAGGCAGGAAAAATAGAAGATTGGAAAAAGGGACCCCAGCGAGGAAGTGGGAAGAACGATGTTACATTGAGGGGATGGCACCTAATGTCACCAAAGAAAATGTGTACAAATTGCTAAACGGAAAAATAATTTACTCTGTAAACATTCACTCAAACCACAATTTTTTAATAAAATAGAGATAAAGAAGAAATTAAACTCAGAAATCCGTACTGACTCTGTAGGGTTGTAAAATGACTGTGGGCTTCCAAATTGACCTCCTGTATGTTTATATTTTGACAAGTATAAGTAGGATAAGGCACATAAATATAAAGGACAAATACTTGGTGTCACAGTAGTTAAACAATTCAGTTGCTTATCAAAAGGTTGCTGGTTCTCAGAGGGCTAGAGCTGAGAGTGAAGCATCCAGCTGATATGAATTGAGGGGAGATGCACAAGAACAACCAAACTTGCAGACAGTACCCATATGACCTAGCCTCGATGGCTTCATAATCAGAACTTGATTAGAGAAAGATTGCAAACAAACAAACAAAAAAAAATTTTTTTTTTTTATAAAGGAAACAAGGGTAAATTGCTACAATTTGATGAACCTGACCTATACTCATGGAGGCAGTAACTCTAAATATCAACAGAGAGGGAAGGAGTCTTCACATCAAGTATCAGTGCTATCCCCACTGTACACAGGGTAGACAGGGATGGGCAACTTAGACATTGGCTACCTAAAATGAGGGGGGCAATAAAGGCACAAAGTGACTGGTTTACAAGGTTTCAAGAGGGAGTTTAGTTTAAGAGTATGGGGGGAAAGAAAGAGTCCCCACTGAATAGTTTCCATCTTATCTAGATGGGTCTGCTGAAAAGAGATGGGGATAAGATTCATATGATTCAATAGTGAATAGTTGCCATCATGACTAATTGCAACTCTCACAGTTGTAAAGGTAAAAGTTTTGTAATAAAAACAAGGGAGTGGTTAATCTTACAGTCCAGAAACAGAGGACCCCAGGACCATCAAGGGAGAAGAAGCACAAGCAGAATGCAGGACCTTATCCAGAGAAGCAGGGACACCAAAGATGGGGGCAGAGATGGGGACATAGAGAGGGGGAGTGGCTGAGGACCCTAGATTCATGGGAAGAGAGGGAATAAGAGCTGGTGGCTGACTTGCAGAATGTGTCATTTAGAGGTATAAATTATTATATATGCCTGAGTGGTTTTTGTTGTTTTTTTTTTGGTTGTTGTTTTTGAAAAAAGCTAAATTAAATTGAGAGAAATACTGTTAACCGATGGTACATGGAGGAGATTATAATCATTGTTAATGAAACAAGGTGTATGATTTGTTGAATGTAAAACTGATGATCTGCCCTGTAAACTTTCACTCAATCCACAATAAAAACCTTAAAAATATATGATATATATATATAAAAACAACCCAAGGTTGGTGGTTCCAACCCACCAGTAACTCCATGGGAGAAAGATGGGGCCATCTGTTCCATACAGATTTATGACCTGAGAAACCCTTAGGAGCAGTTCTACTCTGCTCTACAGAGCCACTATGAGTTGGAATTAAGTTGACACAATGGGTTTGATTTATTATTATTATTGTTATCATTAAACAAAATAGTTTCTGAAAGCTTAATAGCAAAGTAACTAAAAACACACATAGAGTTTAAGGTTTATACCCTACTACAAACTGAGAGGTAAGCAACTACAGTTTCTATTCTAATACCATAATTTGTGGTTCTTAATATTTTATTACATCGACCCAAAGCTGCTGAAATTTAAATTTCTGTATGACACATTAAGAAATGCTCATGATCATGAACCATAAGAGAGCTGCAAATCAAAACAACAGTGAGTTATCAACTTACCTCAGAATTAACAGAAAAGTTCAAAAAAACAAAAAATAACAAATGCTGTTGAGGGTGTGAAGAGACTGGGATCCTCATAGATTGGTGCGTGATTGTAAAACAGTGCAACATTGTGGAAAATGATATGCCACTTTCTCAAAAAGTTGGAAATAGAAATATCATCTGACTCAGCAATCCCTCTACTTGGTATATCTCCTCAATAATAAGAGTTGTTAAAACCCAAATAGATATACGCACACCCATGTTTACTACAGCACTTGTTACAATAACAAAAAAGATGAAGACAGCCTAAATGCACATCAAAAGAAGAATGGTTAAACGTTGGTATATATACATAATGGAATATTACACAACATTGAAGAATAATTGTGAATATGGAAAACATGTCATAACACAGATGAACCTGGAGAACATTATCCTGAGTGAAATTAGTCAATCATTACTTTTTACAACCATTGTAAAAAGTTAAGAAAATGTTTTCTTCATAAAAGAAATATCAAGTCCTGGTGTGGCACTGTGGGTTAATGCAAAGTTGGTTTGAACTGCAAGCTCACTGGTTCAAGCTCACCAGTTGCTCCTGGGAAACCCTATATATAGGGTCACTCTGGGTCTGAACCAAAGCAATGGCACGTAACAACAAGAAGATAGCTACCAGGAGTGGGAAGGAAGGTAAAATTATTCATTGGCTAGACGGTAGACCCATGTTAACGTAGGTGCCAAGGCAGGCAACATACAACAAGAGGGAGGTTAGCAGAGGAAAGATAAAGGTAGCAGGAAATACAGGGAAGAATGCTAGTGTTAAAGTGAACAGAGGTAAATACTGTTAGCTGATGGTACATGGACAGGATTGCAATTATTGTAATGAAACAAAGTACATGATTTGTTGAATGTAAATCTGATGATCTGCTCTGCAAACTTTAACTCAATTCATAAGAAGAAGTCAAAAATAATAATAAATTTGTTTGAAGACAGTGGCAAAATGTTATTTCCCCCCTAACACACAAGAAAATAAATAAACTGGAGACAGTAGACTGTCAATGAGGAGGCAGCCAAGGCATTCTGTAGTTTCATGTACACAGTACAGTCATGTGTAAGAAAAGACTATGACCAAACACATTAATTATGCAAGCTTTTTGGCAGCAATACAGCATGGTATTAGCCAATACCAGTCACTGGAGCAATCCTGCCTGGCCAATTACCAGTAAATCTGCACTGTAAAAAAGCCTACAACTCAGAGGTGAGAATTTTCCTGAATAAAATTAATATAAAGACAGAATGTCTAGACTGAAGAGGAAGAAACCGGCAAACCTCAGAGAACTTCCCTGGTTAAAGAATGAAAATTTCCCTTTGAGAGACGAGAGCGAATATATGCACAGATGGAACCCAAATGCGAGAAGGCTAACTCAAGTTGGGTACAATCTATACACATTCATGAGCAAAAGCAGTAAATACAAGTTTGCAAGTCTTTATGCCATATACTCTACAACCTTAGAACACTATTACAAATTATTTTTTGAAAGTACCTCTAAAACTTACATTTAAAAAACAACAACATTAATTTCCCTTAGTCCCTGGTTTCTTCAAGAATATAGGACAAGTCTCTTGAGTCACCATGTGAACTGTCCTCATCACCTTCCCTCAGCTGTTTGCTACTTGCAGCCCTTTTCCTTCAAGATCCCTGAGGAAGGGCACCATGAAGAGGAGGAGGTAGAGACCTTTGCCTTCCAGGCAGAGATTGCCCAACTCATGTCACTCATCAACAATACCTTCTATTCCAACAAGGAAAATTTCCTCCGGGAGGAATGCTTCTGATGCCTCGGACAACATTTGCTAAGAAAGCCTGACAGATCCTTCCAAGTTGGACAGTGGTAAAGAGCTGAAATTGACATCATCCCCAACCCCCAGGAACGTACTCTAACTCTAGTGGGTACCGGCATTGGCAGTACCAAGGCTGATCTCACAAACAATCTGGGAACCATTGCCAAGTCTGGTACCAAAGTATTTATGGAGGCTCTGCAGGCTGGTGTAGACATTTCCATGATTGGGCAATTTGGTGTTGGCTTTTATTCTGCCTACTTTGGTGGCAGAGAAAGTGGCTGTGATCACAAAACATAATGATAATAAGTAGTATGCCTGGGAGTCATCTGCTGGGGGTTCCTTTACTGTTAGTGCTGACCATGGTGAACCAGCTGGTCGGGGTACCAAAGTGATTCTGCACCTTCAAGAAGACCAGAGAGAGTACCCAAGAGCTGAGTGAAAGAAGTAGTGAAGAAAGACTCGCAGTTCATAGGCTAGCCCATTACCCTTTATCTAGAGAAAGAATGAGAAAAGGAAATCAGTGATTATAAGGCAGGGGAAGAGAAAGGTGAGAAAGAAGAAGGTAGGAATGAAGAAGAGAAGCCCAAGACTGAAGATGGAGTAAGATGAAGATGAGGAAGATGATAGCGATAAGGATAAGAGAAAGAAGACCAAGAAGATAAAGGAGAAATACATTGCCCACGAAGAACTAAACAAGTCCAAGCCCATTTGGACCAGAAATCCTGATGACATCACCCAGGAGGAATATGGGGAATTCTACAAGAGACTTACAAATGACTGGGATGACCACTTGGCAGTGAAGAACTTCTCTGTAGAAGGTCAATTGGAATTCAGGACATTGGTGTTTATTCCCTGCCGGGCTCCCTTTGACTTCTTTGAGAATAAGAAGAAAAAGAACAACATTAAAAGACCACCATATGCTCATCAAGGACAATTGTGATGAGTTAATACCAGAGAATCTCAACTTCATTTCAGGTGTAGTGGACTCCGAGGACCTGCCTCTCAACATCTCTCGGGAAATGCTCCAATAGAGCAAAATCTTGTAGGCTATCCACACCAAGTGCCTTGAGCTCTTCTCTGAGCTGGCAGAAGACAAGGAGAACTATAAGAAATTCCATGATATATTCTCTTATAAGATCCTGAAGCTTGGAATCCACGAGGACAGCAACACCTTTCTGAGCTGCTGCGCTATCACACTTCCCAGTCTGGAGATGAAATGACTTCTCTCTGAGTATGTTTCTCGCATGAAGGAGACCAAGGTAATAACCTGCAAAGAGCAGGTAGCCAATTCTGCATTTGTGGAGCGAGTACGGAAGTGGGGCTTTGAGGTAGTTGATATGACTGAGCCTATCAATGAATATCGTGTGCAACAGCTCAAGGAGTTTGAAGGGAAGAGCCTGGTCTCAGTTACCAAGGAAGGCCTAGAGCTGCCTATGGATGAAGAGGAAAAGAAGAAAATGGAAGAGAGCAAGGCCAAGTTTGAGAACCTCTGCACTCATGAAGGAAATCTTGGATAAGGATGAAAAGGTAACAATCTCCAATAGACTAGTGTCTTCACCCTGCTGCACTGTGACTAGTACATATGGCTGGATGGTCAACATGGAACATATCATGAAAGCCCAGGCACTTTGGGACAACTCTACAATGGGTTACGTGATGGCCAAAAAGCACCTGGAGATCAATCCAGATGACTCCCATCGACACTGAGGCAGAAAGCTGAAGCAACAAGAATGCCAAAGCCGTCAAGGAACTAGTAGTCCTGCTCTTTGAAACTGCACTGCTGTCTTCTGGCTTCTTTCATGAGGATCCCCAGACCCACTCCAACTGCATCTACTGCATGATCAAGCAGGGCTTCGGCACTGATGACAACGAAGTGGCAGCGGAGGAACCCAATGCTGCTTTTCCTGATGAGATCCCACTCCCCCACCACTTAAGGGTGATGAGGATGCATCTCGTATGGAAGTAGATTAGGCATTTCTACCTACAAACCTTGTGCACTCTGTATAGTGTCCCTATGGTTCCCACAGCAGCCTTGAGTGGCCCTGTCCCACCTGGTTCCATCTGCTAATATCTAGTGGTTATTTTTGCTCCTGGGCCTTGTGTGTAAGGCAGGCTGTAAGGCCCTCAGACCCTGTCCCCCTCCCTTATTTGGGAGTGAAGTTAGATGTTGTGTATTATGGGGTTTTTTTAATTGTTTTGTTTTGCTTTTTTTCTGAAATTAAAGAATGCAAAACAAAAAGTATGCCATTTTATACAGTTTAAAAAAAAAAAAAGAATATAGGACAAAAGACTAATCAACTCCATCCCTTGATCCAAATAGGGACAGTCTTTTTCACTCACTCCCAATTTTCCAGCACTTCTGTTCCTCTTAACAACACTTAACAACATCAACAACTGTTCCTCTTAAGGCTCTCTGCTTAGTCCTCGACTCATTCAGCCGCTCTTCCCAGACACAGGTATCTCCAACCAGACAGTAATAACTGCCACATCAAAAGACTGGTGGTGCTCCAGCCTCTCCTCATCCCAGACTTCACAGCAGAGTGTATTTCTAAAACCATTACCTCTTAGACATTACCTAGATGCTCCTCCAAAACCCCAAATCCACTGTCATCAAGTCAATTCTTACTCAAAAGAATTCTCTGAATAGGCATTCTTTTTCTTTATGAAATCAAAGGCTAACTTACACAAAGTCAAAGAGACAGTTGGTAAGTGTGAGACTGAGGGTTACTACTGGAAACTAACTATCAACCACTATATGAAACCACCTCTCAGAGAGAGACTCAAATACTCCAGTGGTTCTGTGGGAGGAAAGACCTAGGGATCTGCTCCTGTTAAGATTACTAAAAATCCCAAACCACTGCCGTCAAATCGATTCCAACTCAAAGTAATCTTACGTATCGTTTCCAAGACAGTAAATAAATCTTTACAGGAGGATCTTTCTCCCATGAAGGGGCAAGTGGAGGATTTGAAATACCAACCCCATGGTTAGTAGTCCCCAAGGTCTCCTTAGAAAACCCTACAGAGCAGTTCTACTGAGACACTATGAATCAAAATCAACTAGATGGCACACAACAACAACATCAGAGACTGCGTTTTTCTTTTTTAATTGAATCAGCCTAACAATTAAGGAGCTCTGGTAGCGTAGTGTTTACGAATAGGGCTGGTAAACTCAGGGTCAGCAGTTCAAAACTACCAGCTGTTCAGTGGGAGAAAGATGAGGCTTTCTGCTCCCGTAAAGATTTACAGCCTCGGAAACCCTGTACAGGGCAGCTATGAGTTGGAACCGACTCCACGGCACATAACAACAACAATTAAATTACTATTATTAGTATTTTTAAGTTTCAATCATTTTATATTTTTAGAGATAATCTCAAAACACAAATCTGATCTTAAAGACCTAGCCAAGAAATATTTTGGTCATTAAATGTAGCTTGAATGATAAAAATCAAAACAGTATTTCATAATCTGCCTTCAGACTACTTTTCAACAACATCTTCCAATCCCCACTTTTGTGTATAAACTACTGTACAAAAGCAGTGCTTCCCTGAATACAGTAATTCTCCTAAAATCATTTTTCTGGTCAATTTCTTTATTTAGTCTCACCTGGCTTTTTTTTTTTTTTTTTTGTTTTATTGTGAATTATGTGATCGTTTACTAGGGAGAACATTAGCTTTACATTCATCCTATTATATATATATATCATTTCATTGCCATGGTTACAATCCCCTCCATGCATCATCAAACAACCAAATGCTAT
>NW_006408526.1:29154387-29162668 GCF_000296735.1 Chrysochloris asiatica
TTCTATTCCTATTGCTTCCTTTCTTATCTACTCTTTGCCTACAATCTACATATTCTACAGAATTAGAAACAACAACAAACAAACAGGGCACTAAGTTTAAAGCAAAATATTTCCAAGTGTAAAAGCAAATTGATAAGGCAACGAGTACCATCCTTAGCATCAACTGTTTAAACCCAGACCTATTCCCGGCAGGGTTTTTAGCTGTGCTTTAGGGAGTCGAAATGACAGCCTCTCTCCGGGTTACTGACTGGAAGTAGAGTGAATTGGGATGCAAAACTTAGCGAAAGAAAAGCGGAGGAGTCTTCACCTGTGAGCAGTAGGTAGCTTTTCAGAGTTTCTGGTTTGCCCCTCCTCGGAAAACCTGTACAGGGTCGCTATGGGTTGGAACCGACTCGATGGCACTTAACAACAACAACAGTCATAGACTTTTTTTTTTTTTTTTTTTTAAGGAAAATCACAGTATAGCTCTATAGAAACTGAACTATGTGCATCATCATTTCATGTTGTTTGCTCCTTTTTACCTGATATTCCTAAAATAGCTTGATTATGGAATGGCTAGCTTAACTATAAAACATTTTCTTTATTACTGTTTATCTTGATTAAAAGAAAAATAGAGATAGTAGAATAAATGTAACCTTTTGTGGCTATAACTGACCCTAAAATAAAGGTTATTTAACTTCTAAACGTGATTTGTCTTCTCTCCCTAACCTCCTAATACATTCTGAAAAGCATACAGGAACAGAGATTTAAGAAAACATGCATATTCTTTACTGTGGTCCTTCAACAACAAGAAAAGAAAAGGAAAAAAAAAAAAAATCCAACCAAGTAACAAGAGAAGAAGAGGGGCTGGAAAGACGTCAGCAGGGTGCTATGGGAGGCCAGGTTGCCTAAGAAACCAAACAGTGAAGAAAAAGAGGAAAAATCATTAGTTGGAAACCCTCTGAAATGCTTTTCCAGGAGTGCAAATCCTTGTCCTAAAATAGGGCAGCAAAGAGACCAATTGTCATGAATAACAAAGGGAAACTAGAACACACCAAGTACCAAGCAACTGCCTTTTCTAAACTACATCATGCATGCACATCAGTCAGAATGACCACCACAAAACTAAAAATCGATGTTGAGTCTTTTGACAGCTCAAACTTAAAACATACACATGTGTGTGTTTGTGTGTTGTTTGTGTTGGCTGTGTGTTTTAAGACAACCACCAAGAGTAGTTGTTGAGGCTGCTGTGAACAACCATACACCTCATGGGATTTGGTTCCTTGGTTTGGAGACTCACTGTCATGGTTTCATGGGGCACTCCAATTAATTGGCCTAATACCATGTTTTTTTAATGCTTCTGTTCTATTTACTAGTTCACTGAATAGTGCCTGAGGTCTTAAAAATGCTAGCAGGTGGCCATCCAAAGCATGACAATTGGTCTCTGCTCTCCTGGAACAAATGAAGAAGAGGCAGAAACAGCAAAGGGTATGGAATGTGTTGTTAATTGGCTCCATAAAAAATTGCCTTCTTTGACATGGGACCAGAGCTGGTTGGTTTCCAGCTATCAGGACTGAACATTTTGATCAAAGATTCCATAGAAGAATACTGATCAAAAGGCAGGGAGGGGTGGAGGGAAAGAGGAGAGGCAAAACAGAATTCCTAATTCTTATGAACTCTAAACTTTCGAGAACCATGAAAGGTGGATGAACCCTGGAAACTATATTGCCCTGAGATAATCTTTAAACCTTAAACCTGGGGTTTGTGGGGGCGGGGGGGGGGAGTGTAGGGGGCAGGCTTATAGTGTATACCCTTTGGTTGGTTGATGATGCATGGAGGGGATTGGAACCATGGCAATGAAACGATATACGATAGAATGAATGTAAAACTAATGTTCTCCCATGTAAACTATCATATAATTCACAATAAAACATTTAAATAAAAAACTTAAACCAAGACTATCCCAAAGGATTGCTATCACTGCAATGAAACAAAGTACATGATTTGTTGAATGCAAAATTGATCATCTGCTCTGTAAACCTTCACTCAATTCACAATAAAAAGATTTTTTTTTTAAGTTTCTTTAAGTCTTAAAACCAAACAGTACTCCTACATTGCTGGTGGGACTGCAAACTGGTCTAAGTACTCTAGAAAATGGTCTGGGGGTTCCTCAGAAAGTTGGAAATAGAAATATCGTATGACCCAGCAATCTCTCTACTTGGTATATATCTGCAAAGAGCCAGGACACGAGTAGATAGATGCACACCCATGTTCATCACAGCATTATTCACAATAGCAAAAAGATGGAGACAGCCTAAATACCCATCAGTGGAAGAAAAGAAAAAATACATATTGGTACATACACACAATGGAATACTACACAACGTTGAAGAATAATGATGAATCTGTGAAACACTTCACAACATGGATGAAACCAGAAGCCATTATGCTGAGTGAAATTAGTCAACCATAAAAGAACAAATATTGCATGAGACCATTATTATAAAAGCTTAAGAAAAGGCTTCCATACTAAAAAAAAAAACATTTTTTGATGGTTACCAGGGGTGGAAGGGAGGGAGAGTAATTCACTGGCTAGCTGGATGAAGGGGAAGGCAATATGCAAGAAGAAGGAGGGTAGCAGAAGAATAATGAAGGCAAGTGAATACACAGGGAGGTATGCATGGGCTCAAGGTGATATAAGTAATGGTACATATACAACCTTGGAACAACACTCTGTGCATAGATACATGGATTGAGACATAGGCTGAATGGGTAAGGGAAGAACAGCGGGATATAAATATATTTATACATCCCACAAATATATGAGAGTTTCTAAAAGAAAAAACAACAATAGTTGAGGTGAACTAGTCAAGACTGCCTGCCTGAAACACTGTGCTCTTTTAAGAACTGACAACAGCATGGGGAAACACTGAATAGGCAGTGAGTTTCTATTAATGAGGGAAGACCAGCTCAGAAGAGGAGGATGAGAATGATTGCAAACACAATGAATGCAATCAATGTCACTAAGCTGTACGTGTAGATGGATGAACTGGTGTATGTTTTGCTGTGTATATCCTCAACAACAAAATAAAGAAAATTTAAGGAAATGAAGGGAGAAAAAAAAAAAAAAGGTTTTCTGACACCTTAGCATTTAAATAGGCATCAATGGTACCACTGCTTACAATGGTAGTAGTGATGATGGTGTGCCGTGGAGTCAGTTCCAACTCACAGCAATCCTGTAGAGGGGGTTCCGAAGCTATAAATCTTTACAGGAGCAGAAAGCCCATTTTTCTCCCACAGAACAGCTGGTAGCTTTGAAATGCTGACCTTGCAATTAGGAGTCCAATTCATAATCCACTATGCTACCAGAGCTCCTAGGACCTAGGTAAAGAAATTCCGGAAACCATAAACATTTATGAAATTAGTTAACCTCTCTTCTTCAATTCGTAAAATCTAAAGTTGTTTTGATCTGTCATAGTTGAAAAAACAAAAGAAATTAAGGATTATTATTTTTAAGTAACCAGTTACTACTGTTAAGTGCCATCGAGTCTGTTCCAACTAATAGCGACCCTATATAGGGTTCCAAGGAGCAAATGGTGGATTTGAACCACCGACCTTGTGGTTCAAACCGACCTTTTAGTCAATTGCTTATCTTACAGTGCCACACCAGGACTCCTAAGTAACCAGTAGTCACTGGTATTAAAGAGTTTGAAAATAGGTAAACCTATGTTAAACCCCAAATCTGGTCTTGGTTCTAAGGCAATATTGTACACCAGCACAAAATTACATATTTTTATTTTATTTTATTGGAAAAACACACATTTTTTAAAAATCTATTCAATTGATGACTAGTGTCTGATCAGCTCCTGTACTTTGTATGGTAAAGGATTCTTCTCTTGAATGAAACAGAAAGATAAAGGCAAATAGCTCTATGAACTAAAACAAAAAATGTGTAACATTTAAACGATAGTGGTTAAGATCCTAGCTTCAGAAGTCATACTAACAACTCTCTACTCACTCCTTAGGATGAGCTTTGTAACCTCAAGGAAGTTGCTTACCCTTGCTCTGCTTCAGTTTCTTTACTTGATAATTGAGGATATTAATAGTATTTCAGCTGTGGTGGTGGCTGTGCACCGTGGAGTTGGTTCTGACTCATAGCGACCCTGTACAGGGTTTCCGAGGCTGTAAATCTTTACGGGAGCAGAACGCCTCATCTTTCTCCCGTGGAACAGCTGGTAGTTTCGAACTGGATACATACTGTTGTCAAGTGCCATCAAGTCAATTCCTATTCATAGTGACCCCGAAAAGGGTTTACAAAGAGCAGCTGGTGGGTTTGAACCACCACCATTTTGGTTAGCAGTCCAGTAGCAGGGGATAGTAGGAAAACCTTGCACTCCTCTGAGGTTCATGTAGCTCAATTATGCTACTACCTAAACCAATGTCATAACTGATTTCTAGGTCAGTTATGATATACAGAGCAATTTTGTCATATGGCTCTGTTTCCTCTTAGTTACAACCATCACTCTAGGTAACTTCAAGTTCATGATTATGACCTTACTGCTCAAACCTCTACCTATACTTCACCTTGGTAGCCCAAGCCCTTTCCTATATTAGTCATGATCTATAACTGCTCCTGAAATTAACACTATTCTGCTATTCCTGTCTTGGAAACAATTTCTTCAAACTTAATGTTTGGCAAGATAACACCTCCATTTTGTATGCTCCAATACAGCAGGTATACAGAGAGAGCAGATACTAATACCTTGAATAATCAAATCTATCTGAAATTAGCTATACTTTATTAGAGTTTATATGTCAGATCAAGCCACTTGGGATTTGTTTGTTTTTTAACTGCTTTCTTAGACATCCCTTTTAAAATCTTAAGTGCATTTTAATGCATAGTTCCATCACGGAGCCAAGAAATAATAAAATGGAGGCAGGGCAGCAAAGGGAATGGACTCTCTTTAATGTTGTCATAATATTAAAAGGTTAATGATAAAGCATCATATTAAAGTGATGTTATCTTATAAAAGTAATACCAGATACCATTAAATTATAACTGATTCATTTCATCACCCAAACAAACCTGAAAGACAAAGTAGCTTTCAGGCTCTAGATTTTCCCTGACTTGTCCTATTCATTCAGACATTGCCAAGGCCTGCTCCAAAGTGATCACCTGGTTTTTAATGAATGTAGTTTTTAAAGACTATGAATGTACTTACTGATGCCAGCATAGCTGGAGGGGAAAGAACTAGCCCAATGGGATCATTAGTCATTGACACCAGATTATAGTAACATTAGGAAATGACAACAGGTTGCTTAGCAGCAATTTTCCAAATGCATTCACATGAAAAGAACAGACAGTAATCTTCACAGAGAATCAAAGACTAAATCTATTCATAAAACAGTACTCACTGATCTCTCAGCAAAGGAGTTAAACTAAAGAAGTTAATCTTGGTGAATGTTCTTCATAAACAGGATCTAGAATATGAAACCACTAACACCGCCTGCCCTCCATGAGTCCCTGGGCTGATTAAGCAATCAAAAGGTGACAAAAGGTCCTAACCCGCCAAGAAGACAGGCTTAGTCATCTGCTTTAGGAAATCCTATAGAAGTAGCTCTGGTAGCGTAGTGGTTACGAATCCGGCTGCTAATCTCACAGTCAGCAGTTTGAAACTACCAGCTGTTCCGCAGGAGAATAATGAGGCTTTCTGCTCCCGTAAAGATTTACAGCCTCAGAAACCGTTTACAGCCTCAGAAACCCCGTACAGGGTCGCTATAAGTCAGAATCAACTCAACGGCACTTAACAACAACAATAACTCTCACCCCAAAGTTCTTTTACCTATGGGCAGGTGGGGGGAGATGGCGTAGCAGGGAAAACTTGCTCTCCTCTGAGGTTCATGTAGCTCAATTAATTATATTACTATCTCAACAATGTCATAACTGATTTCCAGGTCATTTTTCCATGTATCCAGAGTAATTTGTCATCTGGCTCTTTTTTCTCCTAGTTACAACCATCACTATACTTCAAGTTCATGACCATATGACCTTAGTGCTCAACCCTTTACCTCTACTCTACCTTGTTTTGCAAGCCCTTTCCTGAAGAGGTCATGATCGCCAGGCACTTCTCGGAAACCCTATCTATACAGGGTCACTAAGAGTCAGAACTGACTCGATGGCACTTAACAACAGCAACATAACTGCTTCTGTCTTGAAATAATAAATTCCAATATCCTTTTTGTCTTTCTCAGAATTAAGTTAAACAGACTTTTCCAATTTTCAACAATGATATTTATTCTAGGGGGAAAAAGACTTCAAATTCAAACATTTTATATAGACTCCTTTACTAGGCCTTAAACAGGACAAAGACAAATCATCCAGCTGCGGGAAACCATTATTAGCATGAGGCCACAAGGTGTTCATAACATTCATGAGTATGTGACTAATTATAGATGATTTAAAAAAAAATTTTTTTCCCCTTTAAAAACACCTCAAAGTCATGATGAGTAATTCATCATTGTCACAGGTGGGACTACTGAAATGGGGACAGGACCATGATTGGGATGCACACACAACTGCAGATGAGAGACGCTTATAGGGCTGGTTCTGGTGCCCTTGGACCAACTGCTCATGCAGCCCTGAGTCATACCAGCCACTCCAAATTTTATACTGCATGCATAGTTCAATCATTAAGGACATGCATGCCCAGGCACATTTTCTAAAGGTAAGACTGCCCCTCCTCCCTTTGAAACGGACTCTGCCTGAAGGCAGAACTCCCAAGTTGCTGGTTAATGGTCAGAAAGAATTTAAATGGAGGCTGACCTCAAAATGATTCAAAATGGTGTTAGGGCTCCTACTGTAAAGCACAGTCTTCCACACACTAAGTGACTTAGAATTTAAGTGCTAATATAAACTTTTCTTGCAAAATTAGGAAAACCAACTAACATTAAAAAAATCATGATAGTTCTCCTTCTGCACATCATTGTTCCTCTGACACCAACCACATCAAGAGAAAGTCTTCTACTTCACTAGGCTACATTATCCTGACCCCTCCACTTCCCTTTTCTCACAATTTCTCTTCTTCATCTCTACAGCCAAGTTTCTCGAGACTTGTCTATAACCATTAATGCTGACTCCTTACCTGTCATTGTTGTTGGGTATAGTTGAGTCAATTACAACTCAGAGACCCTATGCACAGCAGAATGGAACACTGCCTGGTCCTATGCCATCCTCATGGCCATTCTTAGGTTTGAGCCCATTGTTGCAGCCACTATGTCAATCCATCTTAATGATGGACTTCCTCTCTTTCACTGACCCTCTACTTAACCAACCACAGATTGGAATTTATGATTTCAAGACGGGTCCCTCCTGATGACCTGTCCAAAGTACATGGGATGAAATCTATTCTCTACTCATTCTAGCCTTTATGGTTGTATCTTCCAATACAAATTTGTTTGTACTTCTGGTCAAACCTAAAAACCAAACCCACTGCCATTGAGTCGATTCTGATTCACAGAGAGAGACCCTATAAACTGCTTCTTAAGGGTTTCAGAGGCTAAATCTTTACAGGTGCAGACAGACTCATCTTCCTCTCTGTCGAATGGCTGGGAGGTTTGAACTGCCGGTTTGAACTAACTTGCAGTTAGCATTCCAATGCCCAACACAGAGTGCAACCAGGGCTCCTTGTTTATCTGAAAGTCCATGGTATATCCAGCATTCTTCACCAATATTCAAAGGCATTGGCTCTTTCTCAAAGTCTTCCCTTTCACTGTGTAGCTTTCACATACCTGTGATGTGATTTAAAATACCATGGTACACGTTAGCCTCATCTTAGTCTTCAAAGTGACAGCTTTGCTTTGTAATATTTTAGAGACAGCTTTTGTAGCACATTTGTCCAATGTAATACATCATTTTGATTTCCTCATTACTGCTTCCACAGGGGTTGATTGTGGATCCAGGGAAAATGAAGTCCTTGACAACTTCAATTTTTTTCTCCATTTAGGACATGATGTTTCTTATTGTTATTCTCATTGTGAGAATTTCTGTTTTCTTTATGCTGAAGTGCAGTCCGTAATGAAAAGGCTGTTGCCTTCCATCTTCATCAGTAAGTGCTTCAAGTCTTCTTAGTTTTAATGAGCATTAACAAGCAAGCCTTCCTCCAACCCTAATACTGTGCTGTGCACATCCTTAGCAATCACTCCTCAAGTCACTGGAATTTGCCTTCTACTTCACTGAAAAGAATTCTCACTAAAATTAATCCCACTAAGCCCTGGTGTGGTGCTGTAGGGTAAGAATGGGACC
>NW_006408526.1:29162797-29171064 GCF_000296735.1 Chrysochloris asiatica
AGGGTGTAAATCTTTACGGGAGTAGAAAGCCTCATCTTTCTCCTGTGGAGCGGCTGGTAGTTTCGAACTGCTGACCTTAAGGTTCGCAGCCCGATTCGTAACCACTACGCTACCAGAGCTCTCAAAAATCCAATGCAAAGTCACTATGAGTAGGAACAGACTCAACAGCATACAACAACAATACCAAATCAAGAAGCCCTAGTGGAGCTGTAGGGTAAGCACTGAACTGCTAACCTCAAGATTGGCAGGCCAAATCCACCAGCTGCTCCTTGTGAGAAAGATGAGGCACATACCCCTTTGAAGACTCGTGTCTACATAGGACACTATGAGTCAGAATGACAGTAAGGATGGTTTGTTGGGCAGAATACCAAATTAAGTAGATACTTCTCAATCTTTACCTTACTGACTTACCAGCAGTATTGGACAGAAGTGACCACTTCCTTGTTTTTTTTAAGCTCTTTCTTCTTCCCAAAACACTCTCCTATTTCTCTGGTACCTCCTTTATTATCTACTATACTCCTCCTGCCTCTCAAGTGGCCACATAATAGCTAGAATTTTTCTAAAGCTCCAATTTGACCATGACCCTCTCCACTTTAAAACAGTTCATTTGCTCGTATATAAACTCCTTAAAAAGAGTTCAGGTGTGTCCCTGTAGGGTAAGTACCAGAATGCTAACCGCAAAGTCAGTGGTTCAAACACACCAGCTGTTCCTTAGAAACTACAGGACCACTATGAGTCAGAACTGACTTGAAGACACTTACTCCTGGTACAGCACTTTAGGATAAGCAGTGAACTGCAAACCACAAAGACGGCAGTTCAAAACCACCAGCTGATCCTCGGAAACCCTGTACAGGGTCAGTATAAGTTGAAATTGACTCGATAGCACTTAACATCAAGTAAGTGGGGATTTTATTTTCTGCCTTCTAGTCATTTTCAGATGCTATTTCCTCAGGTGAAACACGTGTTTTTCTAACATCCCATCTCTACTCATACATTCTGCATAACTTCACTTGGCTGACTTCTACCTTTGCTTTCCTAAAATGGCTTTCCTGCCTCCTGACGCTGGACTAAAGGTTCTCTATGTAAGGTTACAATTTCTGGGTAATACTGTTTTATATTTGAAATGTATCATTTAGGTTTCAGCATCAAAGTTGCCAGGGTAACACAAACTACAGACTTTGATACTGGAATGTGTGTGTTCTTGTTGCCTTTGGTAATGGTGTCACAGTCTTTAAGAATCTTTTAAAATTTGTTTCTTTGTTTAAAATGCTTAAATATTGCAATAATGTTTAAATATTGCAATAATGTTGCAATATTGGCATAAACAATTCCAATATAAAACTCATTCAGAGATTCAATTTTTTTTGCCAGTTGTCCCAGTATATCCTTTACAGGAAAAAAAGATCCCATAAAGGACCACATGTTGCATGCACTTATCATTTCTTTTTAGAGTGTTTCAAATGGAAACGATTCCTAATCTTCCCTAGCTGTTTATGGGGGGCACTGGCAGTTCAGTGGTAGAATTCTTGCTTTCCATGCAGGAGACTCAGGCTCAATTTCCAAACAATATCCCTCAAGCATAGCTGCCACCTGTTTGTCAGCAGAGGCTGTGTGTTGCTGTGATGTCAGCAGAGCTCCCAGACTAAGAGACTAAGACCAAGGAGACAGGCCTGGCAATCTAATTCCAAAATCAGCCAGTGAAAACCTTATGGGCCCCAATAATCCAATCTGCAACTAACTGATGGGCAAGGGTGGCACGGGAGCAGGCATCATTCTGTTTGTTCCATTGTACAAGGGGTCACCATGAGTCAGGGATGACTGGTAACAACTACAACAAGCAGTACTGTCCTAAACCCCCCCTATGCTATTGTCATTGTTAGTGGCCTTCAAATCGATTCTGACTCACAGTGACACCACATGACAGTATTTACAAATTTTAACTGTTTGCTCCTTGTCCAATCTCCCACTAGGCAATACATGCTCTGAAGACAGTAACTATGTTGTTTACTCTATTAACCCTATGTGAATCTCTGTGTCTAACATTGCAGGAACTTAATAAATATTTTTCAAATTAATGAATAAATAATGTATACCTTTTCTGCACTCCCAGCACAATGCCAATATCCATAATTCAGATCATTGTTTCTTGCTTGAATGGTTGCAGTATTTATGCCTTCACTCCATCATCCACAATGCCATACAAATTAATAAAAGCAAACTTGATTCCATCTTCTTAGAAGATTTTAAATATCGCTCTGTTATCTACAGAAACATCCAAACTACTTAACATTAAATAGAAAGATCCTTCACTGTCTGGTTTCTACTAACCTACCCTTTCTCACCTCTTGTTACCTCACCACACTGTTGTGCTTTTTGCCTTATGAAACCATTTAAAGTTCCCTGAACTTTATCATGCTTTTCAAACCTTTGTGTCTATCTTAGACACGCTGCCCTACTTTTTTTTTCCCCCCCAAGTTTTTATTGTGAACTGAACAATAGTTTACACGGGAGAACATTGGCTTTTATACCATCGTTTCATTGCAATGATGACAATCTCCTCCATACATCATCATTCAACAATATTTGCTTCCATTCCCTCTGGTTGTTTTTTTGTTGTTGTTTTTGAGGGGGAGATGTACATAAAAACACTCAGGAATGTATAATAATTGAAACAATTGAAGGACAAGAATTGCAAACAATTCTGCAAGCCTGCCTCCTGGCCACCAGCACCCAGTCTCTCTCTTTCCATGAGTCCAGAGTCCTCAGCTGCTCCCTCTCTCCATGTCCTTATCTCTGCCTCCATCTCTGGTGTCTCTGCTTCTCTAGCTAGGGTCCCGTATTCTGCTTGTGCTCTTCTCCCTTGATGGTCCTAGGGTCCTCTGTTTCTGGACTGTTAAGATTTACTATCCCTCACTTTTTGTTACAAAACTTCTACCTTTACAATTATGGCAGTCACAATTAGTCATGGTAACTATTACTCACTATCGAATCATAAGAATCTTATCCCCATCTATTTTCACCAGACCCATCTAGACAAGATGCAAACTATTCAGTGGGGTCTCTACCTTCCTCAGAATACTCTTAAGCTAAACTCCCTCTTGAAAACTTGTAAGCCAGTCACTTCATGCCTTTTTAGCCCCCTCATTTTAGGTAGCCAGTGTCTAAGCTGGAGACCTGGTGTGGCACCGTGGGTTAATGTGCCAGACTGCAAAGCCATTTGAACTGCAAGGTCGGCAGTTCAAGCTCACCAGCTGCTCCTTGGAAAGGAGGGTTGCCAAGGGTCAGAACTGACTCAACAGCACATACCAACAACAGTATCTAAATTGCCAATCCCTATCTACCCTGTATAAAGAGGGGATAGGATTGATACTTGATGTGAAGACTCCTTCCCTCTCTGTTGGTATTTTAAGCTACCACATCCATAAGTATAGGTCATATTCATCAAATTGTAGCAATCTACCCTTGTTTCCTTTATCAAAAATTGTTTTGTTTTGTTGTTTATCTTCCAGTAGTAGAGTTCTGATTATCAAGCCATCAAAGCTAGGTCAAATGGGTACTGTCTGCAAGTTTGGGTGTTCTCATGCATCTCCCCTCACTTCATATCAGTGAGGTGTTTCACTTTTAGCTGTAGCCCCTCGTGGCTATGTCCTTGTCCATGGGCCCAGCCCTACTTTTTACAGCTTGCCTTTTGACTATTATAGTTATCTTGAAAATCCAGAAAATATCTAGACTTGAGTAGACTGACCTTAAGTTGTAAGTATTGCAATAAAGCATTAATGTCCCAAAGAGGTTGAACTGCATCCATTACAGATTGTCAATTCCTCAAGCAGAAGCAGAATCTACAAATATAAGCCACTTTCACTATGGTCCACCTAGGCAACAGCTCCTGTGTCAATATAATCTGCCTGCCTCTTAGTCCACTACTAAGGGGAAAAAGCCACATTCTGGAAGACAGGGAAAAAGGAACATCTCACAATATTGGCTTCATAATAAATACACTTTAACCTAAAACAGTATCAAGCAAAATCTCAACATAATAAAATGCTTGTCAGAAGCAGTTCTTTTACAGAGCACATGTAGGAGGAAGGCTTGTCATCTGACAGTATCTACCAGGTTAGCATTATGCAAGTATCAGAAATAATGAACAGAAAGTAACAGTTAATGTCACCAAAAAGTATTTATCCCTAAGTGAACTCTATTGTGAAGTAAGGAGGCAGTCACGACGTTCCTGTTCTAATCCAACATGCTCACATTCTTTATAGGGAGCCAGTACATAAGGAATGGTAATGTATGGATTTACAAACTTAAAATACAGTCAGTGTTCTGTCTTAACCATGCACAAGACTTGTCAAGAGAATGCTGCTTCTGTATTGCTAGGGCAATAACCAACAACAACAAAATGAGGTAGACAAGAGAAAGCGGTCTGCCTTATCAGAATATCATTTCCTCTCCTATGCTATTGATTTTTGCTACATTCAGTCTTTTATAATGATGAGAAATTTACATTGACTCTACTAGGTCTATACCATTTAGACTGACAGGACGTGTATAGGATTGAAGGAAGCTATATGTGCCCAATACTCATTTTTGTTCAAGTGTTAAGCATAAAAGAAAAGACTTGAGTTAGGCATACCTGGTTGGGAATTACAAGTTCCACTGCTTACTAATTTGCACTGTGAGTACTTTGCTTAGCGTCTCTAAGCACAATTTCTTCTAATATAAATGGGGATAACAAAAGTATCAAGCTCACAGAGCTGTTCCCAGGATTAAATAATACATTCAAACTATATATTCAAAGCAATGCCAGGCACACAGTAAAGATTCTGTAAACATAAGCTATTATTACTCCATTTTGCGGCTTTACGTATTCTATTTGGTTTAGGTCAGACAATATCAAAGAGGGTGATAACTTCTAATACAAAAAAGAAACAATTCAAGCTGAGACTTTAAAGTCAGATAAGTAACATAAAAAGGAGAAGTACAGATTGGTCCCCTTATTCAGATGCAAAGCATTACTTAAAACTGCACTTTCGCAAGACAACTCAAAAAGATGAAGTCTGATTACGCATGTGCTGCTGCCTTTATCTGGGCATCTACAGAAACTGAAGAATACCAACCAAAAGAAGACATTAGACTAAGGTAGTTATTAAGAAGCAGAATGCCACCTACAAATTATACATGTCAAAAAGCCTTTCCAAATATCATCCTTTCATCATATCCATTGATTAGAAACAGAATTGATAGAATGCAATTTAACTGCACCTACTCCTCGTTTCTGTCTTACTTGGGAGTCCTGATGAGACGCAGTAGGATAAGCTGGACTGTTAGCCACAAGGTTGGCAGTTCAAACCCACCAACTGCTCCTTGGAAACCCTAACCTGGATCACTATGAATCGGAATCAACTCAATGACACTTAACAACAACTCCTAACTTCTAGAAACCCTGATGGCGCTGTAAAGTAAGAACTGTACTGCTTATCACAAAGTAGGTAGTTCAAACACACTAGCTGCTCCTTGGAAATCCTATACAGGGTTCCTATGAGATAGAACCGACTGGACAACACCTAACAACAGCAACAGCAACTCCTCACTTATCACTTCTCTTGTTACCTGAAATTTCACACGCCAACAGTCAAAAATCTATTACCTGACTATTTTGTGCATTAATGAAGTACTCCAAGGTGCAAGGCCAAAGTGATACAGCTATGATGGCTAAGGTTGCATGTCACCTTGGCTGGGCCATGATCATCAGTGGTCTGGCACTTAATTAATGATGCAATCTGGCAGTTATGTAATGATGGGGGTCATCTTCCATTTTATCATAATGCGGATTTTCTTATGATGACCTGTTTTTTTATTTCCAAATAACAATCTAGCGAGGAAATGTACATAATCTGAATGAAGATCAGAGCATGTCATTAATTAAGTTTTGACAGACAGGTCAATAAACAGACTCTACTTTTAGGAACATATACTGATAGGAGTAACTAACAATATTATTTGGACCATACTAAAAAGAACCCTGAAATCACCTAGGTAAAATGTATCTGTTAATCATTACTACAAAAGGCAGGATAAGAAGAAGAGAAGATGAAGGAAACGACCCAGAGACCTGACTCCTCACTGTCTTTCTAATCTTACAAACACCACCAAGCTGTCAGCTTGTGTTACTGTCATGGCTTGTTTGCTATGTTTGAGGCTCATTATTGCTACCACTGTGTCGATCCAAATCTTTGTCAGGGCGTCCTTTTTTTGCGTTGACTCTCCACTTTACTAAGCATGATGTCCTTCCTCACAATATATCTGAAGTATGAGAGACAAAATCTAGCAAACAATTCGGTCATACTTCTTCCAAAACAGATTTGTTAATTCTTAGGTTTCAAAGCTATATCTACAATCAACAATCAGTTCCAGGCCTTGTTTTGGCTGATGATGGTCTCTTCTGACAGATATAGGCAATTTGACTCCTGTGTGTCTGGCAAGATATGCATGTGTGTTGTGTTGTTGTTAAGTGCCTTCTAGTCGGTTCCAATTCATAGCGAGTCTGTACAGAGTTTCTGAGGAGCACCTGGTGAGTTTGAACTGTTGACCTTGCTATTCAAACCGACCCTGCAGTCTAATGCATTATCCTGAGGCACCATTTATGTTGTAGAAAAAAGGTACTTGACATGAATAAGTTGCTGGTCTTGCAAAAATTCTATCATGCGATCTCCAACATCCTTTCTATCACCAAGGCCCCATTTTGCAACGACTGATCCCTCCTCTTTGCTTCCAACCTTTTCCATTCCAAACACCTGTAATTACCAATGCATCTTATTTATATGTTGGATCAATTTCATAATGAATAAGTTGGTTTGTTGTTGTTGTTAAGTGCCATCGAGTCAGTTCCAACCCATACCGACCCTGTATAGGATTTCTGAGGAGTGGTTGGTGAGCTTGAACCGCTGACCTTGAGGTTCAAGCCAACCTTGCAGTCCAGTGCATTAACCCACAATGCCACACCAGGACTCCTGAAGAAATTGGTAGAATTCTTCAGTTTTTTCATCATTGGCTTTAGTGTCTGGTATATGAATCCTGAATATCGTCATATTAACTTGTTTTCCTTGTTGGCTTATTATTCTATCATAGACAGCAATGTACTTCAAGATAGACCTTAAAGTATCCTTTTTGACAATGAATATCATGCCATTCCTCTTTGCCATTCCCACTATAGTAAACGGTATGATCCCCTGACTCAAAATAGTCAATACCAGTCCATTTCAATTCACAAATGCCTGCTAACCACAAGGCTGGTGGTTCAAACCCATCACTCACTCTTTGGAAACCTTATATAGAATCACTATGAGTCAGAATTGGCTCAAGGGCACTTAACAACAACTATACATAAGATACCAATTTTATACACTTCATTTTACTTTTGATACTTTCAATTTTCCTAGATTCATATTTCATACACTTCACATTCGAATTACAATGGATGTTTGTAGCTGTTTCTTCTCATTTTGAATTGTACCCCTCAGCATATAAGAGTCTCAAAAGCTTTGTTCCATCTGCATCATTAAGGTCAACTCCACTTTAAAGAGGCAGCACTTGCCAGTCATATTTCTGAGTGCCTTCTAACCTTAGGGGCTCATCCTCTGGCATTGTATAAAACAATGTTCTGTTGCCATTCATATGGTTTACAGTGCTTACCCTTTCAAAATTGATCTGACGCTTCTTCCTTTTAGTCTAGAAGCTCTGACAAAACCCACCCACCAAGGGTGACCCTGGTAGGAATTTAAAATACTGGTGGCATACTTTCCAGTATCACAGCAACACACAAATTACTACAGTGTGACACACTGACAGACAAGTAGTAGAAAATCATAATTACACAATATAAATCAAGCTAGAATACTGTATGATACAGTGCTGGAAAATGAGTCCCCTAGGTTGGAAAACATTCAAAACGCACATGCCTACAGCTCAAGCATATCGATAACTGTGAAGATAAAGCAGAACCATAAGGTTGGGAACAAAGAGGAAGGATCAGTAGTTGGAAAATATGGCCTTGGTGATAGAAATGATGCTGGAGATCACATGACAGAATTCTGCAAAATCAATGATTTGTTCATTTCAAATACCTTCTTTACAGCATAAAAGATGATTATACAAATGGACCTCACCAGATGTAATACACAGAAATCAAATTGACTACATCTGTTGAAAGAGACAATGGAAAAGCTCCATATCCTCAGTCAAAACAAGGCAAGGGGCAGATTGTGGAA
>NW_006408526.1:29172899-29174610 GCF_000296735.1 Chrysochloris asiatica
AGGTGGAGGGTCAGAGAAAAAGAGAACACCCCAATGATATGGATTGGCCAGGTGACAGCATTGATGGACTCAAGCGTGGCAACAGTAGTGAGGTTGGCCCAGGATCAGGCAGTATTTCGTTCTGCTGTGCATAAGGTCAAAATGAGTCTGTACCAACTCGATGGCACCTAACAACAAAAACATCCCATCAAACAAGGAGCTCTGGTAGTGTAGCGGTTATAAGACGGGCTACTAATCTCATGTTCAGTAGTTCAAAACTACCAGTGATTCCAGGGAGAAAGATGAGGCTTTCTGCTCCCATAAAGATTTACAGCCTCAGAAATCCTACATTGGGTCACTATGAATCAGAACCAACTCCATGGCACATAACCACAACCACCACCACCACCACCAAACTTTTAAGTGTTTAGAATATAAATTTACTATATTGTCAAGTTGTTTAATCTTCTTCACTGAAAAGGCATACTGACTTCCTTCCAATAATACTTCACTAATACATCACTTTTGAAAACATCTGTTAGAAAGATATTTGGCAGGCAGGAAACTCAGTTTAAAAAAATGGGGAGGAGGTAGAAGGAAGACATGTAAAAGCGAGACTTTGAAGACATAAATTTTAGTTTTATTCTAAAATAAATGGATAATTTGACCCTTAACTCTAAATGATAGTCAAAAGCAAATAAACTAATATTTGTATGTGGAGCATTTTACTTATTTCTAATTTAATCCTCCAGGAAGATGAATAGTATTAGCCCAGTTTACAGATTAGGAAATTGAGGCTCAATTTTCCAACATCAAGCTGTAATTTTAACCTACTAAGACTTTCACACTCCAAGCTCTATATTCGTTCCAATATAACCTTGAAAACTCACAAGCAATTTAATACAAAAGCAAGGGATAAACGAATGAAGTCAAACTCCTAAAACTAGAAAAATAAGTAGCTCACATTCTCTATGGAAAGAAATCAAAGCACTGATTCAGTTCAGCTGTACACAGGGTACCTTATGTATGGACAGGGCCTCCTAAACATTCATGGAAAAATGGAATAAGAAGATGAAAGTTTTCCACAAACTTTTTGAAGCTCCCTCATATTTGATTAAAGGCCTTTCCTGGAAATTTCCAGAATATGATACTGTGGTTACTTTAAAAAAAAAAAAATAATAATCCCAAATTTCAGAGTTACTTAAACATCCTGTTGGCAAGAGGTTTAACTTGATACATGCAGAACATTAAGGAAGACACTTGGAAAATGTTTATTAAATAAACAAACAAACAAACTCAGTAAGTAGATATGACTTCTACACCAGACAACTAGATTGCAAATACCCACACAACTAGATGGCAAAACTACTTTCCTGAAACACATTGTCAGTCTGCAATTATATAAAAAATATATAGAAAGCTCCTCAGAAATAAATTCATTATAAATTTAGAGCAACCAAAGGTAGAAAACTAAAGACTATAATACATAAGATTATTTAAAATGCAACTTTCATTAAATACCAAAAGTGGCAACTGCTTGACAAGCCATCTAAGTATATTAATTAACTAGTAGCGTAGTGGTTACGAATCAGGCTGTGAACCTTAAGGCCAGCAGTTCGAAACTACCAGCTGCTCCGCGGGAGAAAGATGAGGCGTTCTGCTCCCGTAAAGATTTACAGCCTCGGAAACCCTGTACAGGGTCGCTATGAGTCGGAACCGACTCGATGGCACT
>NW_006408526.1:29176036-29176919 GCF_000296735.1 Chrysochloris asiatica
CAAGTTCATCAAATTGTATCAGATTACTCTTTTTTCCCCTCTTCTTTCTTCTTCTGGTTTAACTCTGATCATCCAGTCATTGAAGCCAGGTCAAGTGGGCATTATCTGCAAGTGTGGGTGTTAAGGCATCTCTTCTTGCTCTCAATGGGCCCCTCCTTTTCTCTGTGAGAAAAGGTGAGAGAGGAATGAAAAGAAGTGCAGATGAAGGCTCCCACTCTGCACTTAGATGTTACTCTTTCTCCTTCCCCTCTTCCAGATAGCACTTTCAGCATTCTACTAAAGGTAACAGAGACTCTTCTCTGCAAAAAGAGGGGTGAAGGGAGGGAGAACAAGAGTACATCTACAAATATGTAATGGTGTGGCAGAGGAATTTATATCTTATCAAAGGGCAGTACTTACCAAAAGACAAAATTCAGAAGGGTTTGGAAAGATAGCAAAGAATGAGATGGAGTTTCCAGGGGATAATGTTATGAAAACTTCTTAAACACTGTCAAACAGCTTGAGGGAATGTGTCCCTGGGCCTTGGATTCCAGGACCACAGTCTTGGGGGATACCATGGCCAACTGGCATGCACAAACACCATTTTCTACATTCTACTTTGGTGAGTAGCAACTGAGGTCTTAAAAGATCGTGAATGGAAATGGGGGGGGTGTGCTAAAAAGGCAAGAAGTGACTGGCTTACAAGCTTTCAAGAGGAAGCCTAGTTCCAGATGGAGCAGAGGTAGACAGAACCTCCACTGAATGATTTCCAATTTGTTGGGAGCAGGCTGGCAAAAGGAAATGGGGATAAGACTCTTGTGGTACAATAGTGAATATCTGCCACCAAGACTGAATGTGAGGGTCAGAAATGTCTCCTAACATCTGTACCAATCAACATGCCATA
>NW_006408526.1:29177019-29196209 GCF_000296735.1 Chrysochloris asiatica
GAGCGTGACCCTACCCAGAGAGGCAGTGACACCAGGGATGGAGGCAGAGATGATGACATGGACAGATGGAGTGGCTGGGGACACTGGACTCAAAGAGGGAGAGGGGCTGTGTGCTGATGGCCAAGGGGCGGGCCTGTGGGCCTGTGGGGGGTATCCTTTGGTTATTTGATAATGCGTGGAGGGGATTGTAATCATTGCAATGAAACGAAATACAATAGGATGAATGTAAAACTGATGTTCTCCCATGTAAAACCACATAAAATGCACAACTTAAAAAAAAAAAAGATCATGAGTGGCCAGCTGGGGCAGAGGAAAGAAGAATAAAAAAACTGAAGACCCATGGAAATGGTTATTCTAACAGGCCACACAAATATCAGTTCCCATAACCCTAAGACCAGAAGAACTAGATGGTGCCTGGCTACTAACATTACCAACTGCTGTGAAAGAGATCTTACTAGAAGATCTTAGAGTGGGAGAAATATGGGGAAATCTCAAAATCATTAAAAAAAAAAAAAAAGCTGATGCTTACTGGTTGCATTGGGACTGGCAGGACTCACGAGACTATGGCCCTTAATTACTCTTCAGGCCTAGAAATGAACTCACTCCCATGGCCCAATTTTCAGCCAAATGATAGGAGAACAATAAGGAGTATTACATGAACACCACAGAATAATCAATCATCTGTGATCAAAGGGCAGCCACTTACCAAAGGACAAAAATTCAGAAGGGTTTGGAAAGAAGGAAGAATGGAAACAGAGAAAGTGGGTAAGTGATGTTACATTGGGGGGATTACAATCAATGGCATGAAACAAAATGTCTATGAACTGTTGAATGAAAAACTAAGTTGTATACTGATCTGCAAATTCATTCAATTTACAATTAAATTTTTTTTTTAATAAGAAAGAAAAGGAAACCTACAGATCACTACAAATCAATGGCATGGAGGCAGTATCTGACCACCTCCGGCACCCCAATGGGGAAAGTGGGGGGAGATCACCATCAATAGACCAAGGCTGATTCCTATGATAGGCCTCCTCCACCTTGCAACCATATTTATCCTATTCTGACATAACCATTTTTCCCACAGCACCATTTCTCCACTGGATTCGATAATCGATTGCCGTTGACAAACAGAACTCACAGGCAATCCTCACAATTCTGGGGTTTATTGAGGAAGTGAACAGGGTACAATTCAGGATCAGAAAGAACTCACAATACAGCAGTTCTCTGGTCAGGAGAGCCTCTTCTCAGGTATACTGCAGACACACATCAGGTTCTTAGCCTCTTAGCCATGTGTCTGCCTCCTTGACCTCTTGTCCTGCTCAGGCAAGTATCACCAGCTCCTTTAGCCTTGCGGACAAATGCCCAAAGGGCATCTTATCGTGCAAGCCAGCCTCCTGCATGCAGGCTCTCAGCCTCCCTACGTCTGTGGCCTGGGAAGCCTGCCACTCAGTCTCTCTAGGCTGCTGCTGCCTCTGCTGCCACCATGTATGCAGGAACCTCAGGATCCAAAAGACACGCTCCACTGTGACTCTTTTTATTTTCTTGATGATTGCAAGAGTCCCCCTTCTTCTAAGATGGCTCATTTTAAAAGCAACGGAATGGCAAAAACAGCCAATCCTCACATTAAGAATCCTATACACCCTATTTGCATGGTTCCACCCAATCATTTGGTGTGATTTGCAAAGACCATGGATAGAATGCCATATCAGGTAAATTCACTGTATCTCAATCACAATTAAAAAATAACAGGTGGGCAGGAAGGATGATACACATAACTTCTCCAGTCTTTAGAGTAAAAGCTGCGGCTGCTGGTCTACCAGGGACAAGGGGGCTCTGTCCTCATGGGTATGGTGGTGAGGCGTGTATGGGGTATAAAGCCCACTAAGGACTCTAAAATGTGATTTCCTTCTTTTCTTCACCTAAGTTACTTGCTTCCCAGCCCCCGAGGACTGTGCTTTATAGCCCCACCAGAGTTGTCTCAGTTACTGCGGGGACTCTTCTCTGTTGGCTTAGGTCTAATGCCAACCATGTTTCCACTCCCTGTCCCAAAGGCCACCATTCTCTTTATGTTTTCCGTTAACGTATCTAATTGCTAGTGCTGTGGTGGAAGCCCAGGGTAGATAGCTCATGTCATGAACAGAACATCAGATGAGGAAGTGGGAAGAGTGCTGTGACACCGTGGGGAGGGATTACAACCAATATCATGAGACAAAATGTATTTAGGTTATTAAATGGAAAACTAAGTTTCTCTGCAAACTTTCACCCAAACCACAATAAAAAAATTCAAAACAGAAAAAGAGAACATCAGATGAGTCAACCAAAACATGATTACGATGGCTTTTTACGGGCGGAGGGACAGGGAGGAAAGTATATACTTTAGATTGAAAAACACTATCGTAGATGAAATCTGAAACCATTACTGTGCTGTTTTCTCTTGAGAAAAAGAAAGTATCATTTAGATTGAGAAACACCATCATAGATAAAATTGGAAATCATTGCTGTGTTGTTGTTGTTGTTTTAAGAAAACCAAATTATCGTTTAGATTAAGATACACTGGAAGAGATGAAATCTGAAATCTCCGCAACTCTTGTCTTTTTTAAAAATCAAAGCTGCAATCTTTGTATAATAAGAATATAGGTATGTTGCAAATAGATTACTACTATTATCCATTGTCCTCAAGTTGATACAGACCCTGATGGACTCTGAAGACCCTGTGGAACGGCCCCAGAGGGTTTCCAAGACTATCATCTTTATGGGAGTAGACTGCCACACAGCTCTCCTGAGGAGTGACGGGTGGGTTTTAACCACTGACCTTTCTGTTAGCAGGCAAGTACTAACCCACTGCACTACCAGGGTTCCTTCTGCAAACGGAAGAGTCAGGCCAAATCCTAACAGGGCCAAGCACAGAAGGTAGCATGAAAAGGGACTGTCTATACATGGTAGCATAGAAGCCCTGGTACTGTAGTGGTTACATGGTACGCTGCTAACCGAAAAAAGGTCAGCTTTTTTTTTATTTTCCTGAGAACCAGAAATTCAATTGAGAATGGTGATGTTGTTGTTGTTGTTAAGTGCCATCGAGTCGGTTCCGACCCATAGCGACCCTGTACAGGGTTTCCGAGGGTGTAAATCTTTACAGGAGTAGAAAGCCTCATCTTTCTCCCATGGAGCAGCTGGTAGTTTCGAACTGCTGACCTTAAGGTTCGCAGCCCGATTCGTAACCGCTACGCTACCAGATTCAACACCATTTATTACCTTATTTTAGCAGTGTGAGAAGATGCTTGAGATTTACTGAGGTTTCATTCAAGTATAAAATTCTGTAAGGCACAACTGATATATAATAAGATTCCTGTTTAGTAGTTAGCTGTCCGTACAATCTTCATCTGGTTATCTTGAAAATAACTTTTTTCCTTTTAAGTTGGTAATGTTTTCAGGGAGTCAGACAGCATTATTAAATTAGATCACAGAGGCTACCCTGAAGTGAATGACCCTCATGAAGGCCTACAGAAGAACTACAGTCCTCACTACACAAACTTGTAACCATGGCTTTTCCAAAGCTATGTCTAGTCTTATATATAAAGAGTCTTTTATACTCTGACCTCAAACTAATTTTTTATCATCTACTATCTTACAAAACCTTCTACTAATGCTAACCTGATTCACTAACGTCCCTAAAAACTACTTGTTCTTGCCTATTTTTTATCTTTGCTTACATTGTTCTAGCTAGAATTCCTTCTCCATTTTTCTCCCCATAAATACACAGAAATCCTTTTCAGAGCTCAATCCTAGCACATCCTAAACCCAAGGTTCTAGAAGTCCCTCCTCACAAACTCTGAGCCATCAGGCACTTAGTAGGGTGTGGTGTGTATTATTTAATATGTCTCTTAGCCTTAGTCTTTGTAACTTCCACTAAATGACTCTATTCCTTCTGGGTCTGGGTAAGAGAAGATACTGACAGGATGATAGCATGCAGTTGTGGATAACTGTTAACAGAGTTCACTGTGATTGTAAAAACTTGGAATGCTAACATGTGTAATAAAATGAGCCATCTCAAAAGCGGAGGGGGATCTCACTACCATCAAAGAAGAGTCAGGAGTGGAGTGTGTTCTCTGGATCGAGGTCCCTGTGCACTGAACCTCCCTAACCCAGACACAGAAAGCACTCGTACTAAGGAGGGGCAAAGGAGCAGTAGAACCAAGAGCCATAGCATCAGAGCAGTCGCTTCCCTGACTTTGGTCAGGAGATTTGTTTGCACTCAGAGTGGGGCACCTACAGGCACTTAATTAGGGGAGATAGGTCTGCTGACCCATGGAGCTTCAGCATATGGCTTATTATAGTTGAGTGATGTGCCCTGTGAACAATTATCAGCAGCTTTGTAATCTTGCCCAGACAGAAAGAGGCCGGCCAGTGGACACAGCTGAGAAGAGGCTGTCCTGACTGAAAGAATTGTGCCCTGAGCATCTTCTGATCCTGCATCTTAACTTGTTAATCCCGTGATAAACCCCATTAACTATGAAAAGGTGTCTGAGATCTGGGTGACCACTGCAATCAATTACTGACCCGCTGAATAGCCAGTGCTGTGGAGGGATGGTTGGTAACACTTTTTTCAGTAGGACAAAGCAGAAATTATTATCTTTTCATTGCTTCATAATACTTTAGAACTCAAAAACCTTTTTAAATCATCAAAATTGTTGATACCCAGTTTTTTTCACCACCAACGGCATTTTGTTATTTAATATCTTTTCTTTGCTTTTCTCACTCTTTGACCCCTATGCTGAAGTATGAAGGCCAAGCTTTAAAAACAATTTTGTCTACTAAACAAAGGAACCACTTAATTTAAAGAATTAAAAATATAAATTGTACATCAAGAGCTTTTGTTCCAACTCAGTTATGACCCAGAAAAGACACACAACTCCAATAAAAATTAATGACATCTGAACTCTTGGTCAATCTATACAGCCTAATAATCATGGCTTAAAATGTATAATTTCTCTTAGGTTTTGCTCGTTTGTTTTTAACAAAAATAGTTCTCATTGCTATCTATTCAAACTCATCTATTACAAGTACCAAAATCAAGGTCCACTACCTAGGCCAGTCCCCTTCTTTTACACCTAAGTTAAAATTTAGACCCAGTTAGAGAAAAGAATGTGCCTAAAGTCACAAAGAGTTCACAGCCAGGTCTCCAGATGGAATAGAAATCTCTGGCCTCTCAGTCCAATGTTCTGTTTGTTACATAATGCAGATGCCAAGGGCCTTACCTACCCAAATAGAATGCAGATAATTTTAGGGCAGGGGCCATGTCTTACATCCTTTTGCTTTTTCCACAGGCTCTCCTACATAGCTGAATTGCAATAAATACTTAACTCCCTACTGCTTGGTTCTATCGAGTCAGTTCCGGCTCTTATCAACCCCATGCACAGCAAAACTAAACAATGCCCAGTCCTGCACCATGTTCTGAGCTCGTCATTGCAGCCACTGTGCCAATCCATCTCATGGAGGGGCTTCCTCTTTGCTGACCATCTCCTTTACCAAACAGGATGTTATTTTCCAAGGACTGGTTCCTCCTGATGACCTGTCCAAAGTACATGAGACAGAGTCTCACCAGCCTCACTTCTAAGGAGCACTCTGGCTGTACTTCCTGTTCTAAAATAGATCTGTTTGGTTCTTCTGGTAGTCCATGGTCCCGTCAATCTTCTTCACCAACACCGTAATTCAAAGACATCAGGTGTTCTTCAGTAGCCTTTAGTCACTGTCCATCTCTTGCAAGCATATGAGGCATTGGGAAAATACCATGGCATGGGTCAGATATATCTTAGTCCTCATGGTCACATCTTTGCATTTAAAGAAGTCTTTGCAGCATATTTTCCCAGTGCAATACATCATTGGATTTCTTGACTACTGCTTCGAAGGTATTGATTTTGGACCCAAGTAAAATGAAATACTTACTCACCAACCATATGTAATTAATGAATTAATAACTTGTGCTGTTGTTATGTGTCATCAAATTGGTTGTAACACATAGCATCCCTATGAACAACAGAATGAAACACACGTGTTATATTTTAGTCCAAAACCAACCAGAAAGGCCCATCTTCTGGAACTATGTATCAGACAAAGCTCTACTGCTGTTCACTGAGTTTCTAATGCAATAAGCACTGAACTGTGAACCACAAGATCAGAGGTTCGAGCCCACCAGCTACTCCACAAGACAAAGATGAGGCTTTCTGCCCTTGCAAAGATTTAAATGCCTCAGAAACCCTAAACAGGGTCACTATGAGTTAGAATTGACTCGAAGACACTTAACAACTACAGTCCCTCACAAGTAAACCACCTATTCCTTCGTCCTAGTCTATCTTGTCCTGGTGTGGCACAGCAGAATAATGTACTGGACCACAAGGTTGGTTGGAATCACAAGGTCGGCGGTTCAAACTCACCAGGCACTCCTCGGAAACCCTATACAAGGTTGCTGTGAATTGGAACTGACTCAACGGCACTTAAAACAGTCTTAGAATGGAAGTTCTTCTGAAACCTATCCACCATAGATGGTGATCCTACTGGTATTTGAAATATGGATGGCAGAGTTTCCAGCATCACAGCAACATGCAACCTACTACAGTGTGACAAACTGACAGATGAGTGATGAAACACCTAGTGATCTAATCATTTTCAGCTCTCTAGAAATCTAAATGTTAAAGGCAAAACAGTGAAACATTTAAAAGACCATCTTAAGAGTTACTTGCATAACTTCAAGTCATAAACAATATTAAATTTCAAAATACTAAAATTCAGAACTCATTTACTAATGACATATTAAGAGTAGAAAGGAAATCCAGAGAGAGGAAAAAGCTATCTGCACAAAGTATAACACAAAAGAAACATTTGCAAGAGACTTGAATGTTGTGAATGACCAGTGAATTCATGAAAAGGAATTGCTCATTATTAAAAAAGGAAATGCACATTAAAACCACAAAACATTACAACTATATTCTTATAATATTAAGAAACACTTAAAAGTTTGACAGTAACAAGTATTGGAGAAGATGTGAAACAATGGGAACTCTCATAGGCTGCTAGTGAGAATATTAACTATTAGAGAAGCACTTTAGAAACAAGTTTGACAAAATCTAGTAAAACTGAAGATAAGCAAACCCATAACCTAGTAATAATTCCATCGCTGGGTTTATCCCCAACAGGAATATGTGATATGTACCAGAATATATGCTCCTAGCTAGCAACATATTCACAGTAGCCCTAATTGGAGACATCAAATGTCTTCCAACAATGGAATGGATACACTGTGGGATTTATGGAATGGAATGCTATATAGAAATTGGAAACTGGGGGGGGCGGGGGGCAGCAAATTAATACTAAGTATAGTTCTGGTAGCATAGTGGTTACGAATCAGGCTGCAAGCCTCAGGGTCAGCAGTTCGAAACTACCAGCTTTCCGTAAGAGAAAGATGAGGCTTTCTGCTCCCGTAAAGATTTACAGCCTCGGAAACCCTGTACAGGGTCACTATGAGTCGGAACTGATTCCACTGCACAGAACCACCACCACCACAACAATGAAGACGAATCTTAAAAATAAAATTTAGGTAAAAAAAGTCAGACATAACAGAATACATACTGTATGGTTCTAATATATAAAGTCAAAAACTAGGCAAACTGTATTGTTTGATGATGCATATTTATGAAGTTAACTATGAAGAGAAGCAAATAAGTGAATACAAAATAAATTGTTACCAGTGGTTACTGCTGGGCACAGGAGTAGGATCTGACTTCTGGATGTGCTAGGAATGGTGTTATTTTTCCATCTGTGTGCTGGATACATGAGTATTTATATACAACAATCCAATACATTATTATTTATTTCATTATGCATTTTTCAGTATATCTTTTCCCAAAAAACTAAAGAAGTTTTTTTTAAGTGTTAAGCATAAGCCTGGTACATAATAACTGCTCAATAAAACATTATCAGATTTTTTTAAAGACATTAAATTGATGTGGCAGACCTTGAGAGAAAGCCCCTGTGAATATGAAGAAGTTACATCTGAAGCAAAGATTGATTCCTAATTGAATATATCATAGTTCTAGTGGAACGTCAACTGGTTGTATGGCCCCTTTACAGTTGAAGAAGGCAGGATCTATAATCCTTCTATAAGGGAAAGCACACTAGCCCTTATAGGTAAGCAATGTACATTTTAATACTTTAGCTTTTTGGTCTTGAACAAATGACTTATGTTCTCAAAATCTCAGTATTCTCACCTGTCACACTGAGTTAATACTTACCTTAATAGCTTATAATGCAGTTCAAATAAAGCAATACTCACTTTGTGAGTAAAACACTTCCCTGAGTAAAGCACTGAAAGTATGTTATTCTTAATAACCTACTGTACAATATTATTTTAGATGTGGGTACATATAGTTAGCCTTTCTTAACAGATTGCAAAATGCAGATTTCACTTTTGCCCCATTGGGTCAAATCATCATTTATTCTGGTATTGTTCAATAAGAATCAGCAAGGCTGATTTTAGGAAAGCAAGTCCTATAGTTACTTCTTTTTGAAGAAAAGAAACTACATAAAATGACTGGTATTCATAATCATAAAAAACACCAGGCTTACTGGTAGGATAGAGACTGGTGGAATCTAGTCTGAAAATGAACTCATTCCCATGGCTCAGTTTTCAATGAAACAATAGACACACCTTTAAGGGACACAGCACGTAACAACAACAACAAGGGAATCCTACCACTCATCTGTAAGTTCGTCATACTATGTGACTTGTGTGTTGCTGTCATGCTGGAAGTTGTGCCACAGGTATTTTAAACACCAGCAGGGTCACCCACAGTGGACAGGTTTCAGCTGAGCTTTCAGAAGACGGACTAAGAAGAAGGAGATGCATACTACTTCCAAATATTTACTCAATGAAAACTTTATAAATAGCAGAGGAACACTGTCAGCATCAGAATACTGAATACTGAAATATTATGAAGAGCACCAGAATATTGTCAGATTTACAGTGCTGGAAGATGAGTTCCTCAGGTTGAAAGGCACTCAAAATACTAATTGGGAAGAGCTACCTCCACAAAGTAAAATGACTTTGATGACAAATGGAGTAAAGCCTTTGGGAACCTTCATTTGCTGATGGGGCACAACTCAACATGAGGATAAACAGATGTAAACATCCATTAATAATCAGAACATGAAATGTGTGAAGTATAAATCTAGGAAAATTGGAAGTTGTCAAAAATGGAATGAAATGCATAAACATCAATATCCTAGGCATTAATGAGCAGAAATGGACTGGTATTGGCCATACTGGATTTGACTATCACACAGTTTACTAGGCTGGGAATGACAAACCATCGCATTCATCATCAAAAAAAAACATCTTGAGATCTGTCTTGAAGTATATATATTGCTGTCTGTAATAGGGCAATATCCATATGCCTACATGGAAGGCCAGTTAATACCACTATTATTCAAATGTATACACCAACATAAAAGCCAGTGATGATGAAATTGAATAATTTATTAACTTTTTCTGTCTGAAACGGACCAAACATGCAATCCAGATGTATTGCTAATTACTGGTGATAGGAAAGCAAAGGTTGGAAACAAAGAGGAAGCATCAGTAGTTGAAAAATATGGCCTAAGTGATAAAAATAATGCTAGAAATCGCATGTCAGAATTTGGCAAGACCAATGACTGTTCATTGCAAACACCTTTTTTAAACATGGACCTTACCAGATGGAATACACAGAAATCAAACTGACAATATCATAGAAAGAGACAGTGGGAAAACTCCATAACATCAGCCAAAACAAGGCCAGGGGCAGACTGTGGAACAGACCATCACTTGCTCATATGCAAGTTCAGGTTGAAGCTGAAGAAAATTAAAACAAATCCATAAAAGCCAAAATATGACCTTGAAAATGTCCCACCTGAATTTAGAGATTATCTCAAGAACAGATTTGATTAGACACTAATGACTGAAGACCAGAGAGCTGTGGGATGACATCAAGAATATCATGTGGGAAGAAAGCAAAAGGTCATTAAGAAGACAAGAAAGAAGTAAAAGACCAAAATGAGTGTCAGAAGAGACCTCAAAACTTGCTCTCCAGTGTACGGATGCTAAAGCTGAACAGAAAATTTCAAAGAGCAGCTCAAGAAGACAAAGTCAAATATTATAATGAAGTGTACAAAGATCTGGTGTTAGAAAACCAAAAGGGGAGAATACATTCAGCATTTTTCAAGCTGAAAGAACTCAAGAAAAAAATCTAAACCTTGATATGCAATAGTGAAGGACTCTATAGGCAAGATATTAAATGATGCTGAGAGCATCAAAAGAGGATAGAAGGAAAACAGAGTCACTGTATCAAAATGAAATAGGTGATTTTCAACAATTTCAAGAAGTAGTATATGATCAAAGTACTGAAGGAAGAAGTCCAAGGTGCACTGAAGACATTGGCAAAAAACAAGGCTTGAGAATTGATGGAATACAAATTGAAATCTTACAACAAACTGATGCAGTCCTAGAGGCACTCATTCATCTATGCCAAGAAATCTGGAAGGCAGTTACCTGACCAACTGATTTAAAGAAGTCCATATTTGTATGCATTTCAAAGAGAGGCATCCCAAGAGAATGCAGAAAACATTGGACAATACCATTAATATTTTGCTAAAGATAATTTAAAATGACTGCATGCAACCGTACATTGACAAGGAACTGCCAGATTCAGACAAAGATGTGGAATGTGGAATATCATTGCTACCTCAGATGAATCTTGGCTGAAAGCAGAGAATACCAGAAAGAGGCTTACCTATGCTTTATTGACTATGCAAAAACTTTTGACTGTGTGGATCACAAGAAGCTATGGACAACAGTGTGGAGAATGAGTACTCCAGAACACTTGATTGTGCTCATGAGGAACCTGTACACACAGTAAGAGGCAGTCATTTGAACAAAACAAGGGATACAGAATGGTTTAAAATCAAGAAAGGTGTGCACCAGGGTTGTATTCTTTCACCATACTTATTCAATGTGTATGCTGAGCAAACAATCTAAGAACCTGGATTATTTCAGAAGAACATGGCATCATGATTGGAGGGAGACTTATTAACAACCTGTGATGTGCAGATGATACAACCCTGCTTGATGAAAAGTGAAGAGGACTTAAAATACTTACTGATGAAGATCAAAGATCACACACAGCCTTCAGTGTGGATTGCACCTCAGTGTAAGGAAAACAAAAATCCTCAAAACTGGGCCAATAAATAGTATCATGTTAAATGGAGAAACGATTGAAATTGTCAAAGACTTGAGTTTGCCTGGAAATACTATCAACACTCACGGAAGCAGTAGTCAAGAAATCAAACAAGGGACAGAGGTAAATAATGATGTATGCACAACCTTGGAACAACAGGGCTCTGGGATACAGGAATTGAGGCATGGTTGGAATGGGAAAAAGGGGGAATTCAATGTTAAGATGCTTCATTGTCTTTTGAATCTTGGTTTTCCCTTGTATACCATTATAAAATAGACACTTGAGGGGGAGAGAAAGAAATAGCCAGGAATATTGCCATAGAAAGCTTGTAAGTCCATCTTTTGCCTATAACTTATTGGAATACCTAAAATGGGGCTATACAACATGTCCAGTGAAGGAGGCTTCCTGCGGAACCTCTGCATTACATAAGACCATAGATGGAATCCTGAACTTCACCCAAAGTCTTCTGAGGTGGGAAATTTCCACTTGAAAGGACAAGCAGACCAGCCTGGAGCAACTAGAAAAACAGAATATACTTCTTGAAATAAAGACTGACAGGAAAAACACAAAACAATAAAGGCAGTCCAACTGACTACTAGAAGAACAAGCAAGTTGTTCACCCAGGAGACATAAAGGCAAGTAGTCAGGTCCCCTCAGGGCAAACCCTCTTCCAAGATTAAGACTCAATGGGAATACACGAGCAGACACGTGTTCTGACTGGTGACCATGTGGGTCACTGATAAGGGGAAGTGAGAGAAAAACAGCAATGAAGCTGAGAGCTAAACCCTACCAAGTTCAATAGAATCCTGTGAACCCAGGTGTATGGCAAGACCTGGGGACTACTGGACCCAGATTCAGAGACACAGCCACAGAGGACTAGAGTGGAGAATGAAGCATCCAGCTGGTAAGAAGAGAGGACATATGCACAAGAACACCCACACTTGCAGATAATGCCCACGTGACTTGGCTTTAATGGCTGGATGATCAGAACTCAACTAGAAGAAGAAAGAAGAGGGAAAAAAAGAGTAATCTGATACAATTTGGTAAACTTGACCTACACCTATGGATGCAGTAACTCAAAAGAGGGAACAAATCTGTACAGCGAGGATCATTCTCACCCCCTCCATACACAGAGTAGGCAGGGATGGGCAACTTGGACATTGGCTACCCAAAATGGGGGGCTACAAAGGCAAGAAGTGACTGGCTTACAAGCTTTCAAGAGGAGCCTAGATCCAGAGGGCACGGAGGAATGTAGAATCTCCACTGAGTAGTATCAAATCTGTCTGGGCAGGGCTGATGAAAGGAGATGGGATAGCACTCATGTGGCACAATAGTTAATAACTGCTATCAGGACTGACTGTGAGGGTTGGAAATATAAAGGTAGATGTTCTGTAGCAAAAGGAGGGGAGTGGTTGGCTTTGCAGTCCAGGAGCAGAGATCCCTGGGACCATCATCAAGGAAGAAGAGTGCAGTGCAGGACCCTGCCCAGACAGTGACACCAGAGATGGAGGCAGAGACGATGATGTGGAAAGATGGGAGCAGCTGGGAACTCTAGACCCAAAGAGGGAGAAGGGCAGTGTGCTGACGACCAAGGGGCAGGTTTGCAGGGTATATCCCCCTTTAGTGGATTGATGATGCATGGAAGGGATTGTAACCATGGCAATGAAATGATATACAATAGGATGAATGTAAAGCTAATGTTCTACCATGTAAACTATCACATAACTCACAATAAAATATTGGGAAAAAAATCAAACGACATACTGCATTAGCAAATCTGTTGCACAAGATCTCTTTTAAGTGTTCAGAACAAAGATGAGGACTAAGGTGGGCTGACCCAAGTCATGGTGTTTTCAATAGCCTCTGACCCAGGCCGTGGTATTTTCAACAGCCTCATATACACAGGAAAGTTTGACAATGAATAAATAAGACCACAAAAGAATTGATGCACTTCAGTTATGGTGTTTGAGGAGAATATAAAAAGTACCACGGACTGCCAGGAGAACAAACAAATCTGTCTTGGAAGAAATACAACCAGAATGCTCTCTAGAAGCCAATGCTTATCCTATAGCATCACAATAAATAAACTTGAATGCACTGGCTTTTCTTATCCTCTTAAAATCCTTTCAGAAAATAAAACGAGATTTGCTATTTTTAATTTAAGTGGTAGAGCTCTCCAATGGGTACACACCGAACCAATTAAGGAGCCTCCTATGCCCCACACAATTTCAGAAGCAGTGAAACTGTAGATCAGCGGCCTTACGTAAGGCACAGTGACGTAAGTTACCTCTCTCCCTTGACACAAGACTGGGAGACGGCTGGATGAAGAAGCCTGCAGAAATCTCATACATTTTCATTCTCCTGTACTCATTCATTTGTGTCAGTTTGCTGTTACCTTACTCTCCAGAGACATACACTAACATTACCAGACACATAATTTCTATTAACCTGAAATAAACTCCTAATAGGACATTTAGGCTTAGCAAAGTGGAGGACTGATTATTGCTTCTTCCTTAATATGGAATACAAATATTTTAAAAACAGACATGGATAATATTGCTTAAACTCTACATTTCTATACTCAGTATTAGAAAAGAGATGACTCAAGAAATTATTAACAAGCAACATTGGGGCCACAAATAAAATCATTATCTACCCCTGTATATTGTTCAATAAAAGAAGAGAAATTTTAATTATAAGTATTTACTGAGAACTCTTGAGACATAAGGGGCTACACTATGTCTACTTCAAGGGCAATTATGTTTGAAGTAGTTTCTTCCCCAAAGAAAAGCCCACTTTAGCCACATCAATCACTACTAGCTAAAATACAAACAAGGAGCTCTGGTGTAGCAGTGGTTAAGAGCTCAACTGTGAACTGAAAGGTTGGTGGTTCAAACCCACCAATCACTCCATGGAAGAAAAGATGTAGCAGTCTGCCTTCTATAAAGATTACAATTCATGGAAATCCTATGGGGGAGAGTTTCATTCTGTTCCATACAGCCTCTGTGAGTTAGAACTGACTTTAAGGCAACCAGTTTGCTTTTTTTGGTTTTGTTTAACAACACAAAGGAATAATAAAACAACTTACCAAACCAAGGGCTTAACTAGGTGAGCCAGATGAAGCTATACATGCATTCATTCATTCCCTCCCCCCCAGAAAAATTAAATATAACAGCCAACTTGGATATTTCCCACAAAGTCTTTGAGAAGTCCTTGGGTCATTCATGGTCATCTGGGCAGTATCTACACAAGAAGAGCAAGGCTAGTGCATGTGTGGTGAAAACTAAACATTGAACTTTCAGAACTATTTACACAAAAGGAAAATGGAATCAGAAATCAGGCTGGGGAGGAAAGGTGCTTATCAAAGGTCAACTACATAGGACAAGTTTGCTCAATCTCCTTGGTAGGAACACATGGGCTGAACCCCAACCCTTCACACAGAACTTTCTAAACATTAACCAGTCCCCACAGCAGTCTGGGAAGGTACCTGATATTTTACAAATAGAGGGACGTATCCTGGGAACATTGAAAGTGAGGCCCTGGTCAAAGGTCAATGCTCTCCCAGCCTTGGAATTGGTATGTAGGTAGTGGTGATGGTGTGCCGTGGAGTCGGTTCCAACTCATAGTGACCCTGTATAGGGTTTCCAAGGCTGTATATATTTACGGGAGCAGAAAGCCTATCTTTCTCCCGCGGAACCGCTGGTAGTTTCGAACTGCTGACCAAGAGATTAGCAGCCCACCTCGTAATCACTGCACTACCAGAGCTCCTTAGACTACTCAAAACAAGATTACTGGATACCTCTGTGCACCACCTCATAACAGACAGCTGCTCTCAATTTCACACATAAGGAAGTATATTGTCAGATATACCAAAAGTCACAGGGATGCTTTGCGTACCACTGTCATTATCAACCATTACCAGAAAATTCATTAATAAGTTAAGGAATCAGCTACTGAGCTACATATTATAAAATAAATTTATTATCTATATTACCAGTTTCTATGGAAATAAAGGTCTCATCATTGTGTATTGGAATATGTAAAAAAATCTTTCTCTGTGTTATATATAAGCAAATGTGTCTGGGGAATGACTGGCAGAAAGCCTAGGGAACTCTCTGATTGGGGTGGTGATGACAAGGATGTGTTTAACAAATCTCACTGAACTGTATACTTCAGATCTGTGCATTTCACAGTATGCAAATTTTACCTTCAAAACATACATGAGTCAAAGACAAATATTCAACAGCCTTGAGTTAGGAAGGACTAGCCCAAGATCATACCATCATAGGGCAAAAATCCCAAAGGATTTATTTTTCTGACAGCCTATATTTTCAACTTCTGAGCAGTAATTAATTGTTAAGGAATTAAAGACATTTGGGGCTTTCAGAGTCTCTCCTAAGTAGAAAGGAGATGGTCCCAAGGCAGTGCGGACACTCGCATCTGCCCGTGAGCATGAAAACCACATTCCACTAGAGTTGCCTCATACATCAGCCAAAGTAGTACACTCCATCCTGTGTCAAAGAAAATATCATCCTGTGGTATCTCCTCTAAACAGATTAAGAAAAGAGAAAATGCCTTGAACTTTTATAACAACCACATGGCCCAAATTAGTCTCATAGTTGCCAATGAGATGCTTATCAGACTGTGGATGGCAGGTGAGGAAATGTAAAATAGCATAACTGTAAACAATACCATGAATGGAAATTGTCACTTTCATCTGCAAAATGCTTAAAGAGTATCTTAGTCAACCAACCAGGTCTATAAACATAAATACATTTATGTATAAACATAAATACGCAAGTGAATCTCTGTTTCAAGAGTTAATTAAAATCTTTTTTTAGAGTAATGAAAATACTTTAACTCTGGAAAAAAAAAGCATAAAAGAGTTCCTTCATGATAGGAATGTCAGGTTTAACCATTGGCAGATTGTAGGAAACACAAATGACACCCAAGATAACTTAGTGTAGGCTAAAATACAACATGTTCACTTTTTAAAATAAGTCCAATGTAACTCTAAAGTTAGCCAATCTTACTAGCATTCGTTTAAAAAATAAAAGCATTACCAACACTGGCTGCATAAACAGAATTAACCATGCTCATTTCTAACATTTTGCCTCTTTTCCCTATGGTCACATTGTTGTTATATGTCATCAGTCAATTCTGACTCACAGCAACCCTATAGGACAGAGTAGTACTGCTCCATGGGATTTCTAAGGTTGTAAGCAAAGTCGGTGGTTCAAACCCACCAGTCACTCCTCAGAAACCCTATACAGGGTTGCTATGAATCAGAACCTACTTAACAACAACAGCAAGCTTCAGGGGAGCACACTACCGCATCTTTCTCCCACTTTTCAGTTACTACTTTATTAAATTAGAATAAAGACTATGTTGGAAGGTAAACAGGGCTTCAATACAGCCCTGTAGCTCTAAATTGATGTAAAGTTGCAATGTCAATAAATTACCACGGACCCATCTGGTACCACTTGCAATGTTTTGCAGACTACCAAAATGTTAACATAAGGAACCCCAGTAGCATAATGGGTGACATGCTGGGCTGCTAACCGCAAGGTCAGCAGTTTGAATCCATCAGCTGCTCTATGGAAAAAAGATGAGGATTTCTCTATGAGTCGGAATCAACTCGATGGCACACAACCACCACTACCACCACCAAACTGAAACATACATTAGAAATCTTACGCATTAGTTTCCAAACTTTTTTTAAAAACAGCTGTAGAATCCCAAAGATAATCCAAAAATTATTGTAGCAGTACATCGACAGATAGCTGCCAGAAATTCGAGTCAGAATCACAAAAGGGCATGGAAGGAGGTATATCACTGCTGGTGTCAGATGCATCTTAAATGAGAGCAGAGAATATAATATGTTTATCTGTGTTTTATTGATGATACACAGGTATTCAACTGTGGATCAGAACAAATTATGGACAACACTGCGAAGAATGGGAGTTCCAGAACATTTCACTGTGTTCATGCAGAACCTGTGCACAGTTCAAGAGGAAGTCGTTTGAACAGAACAAAGGGGTAATGCGGAGTTTAAATTCATGAGGGATGTACATCAGGGTTTTATCATTTACCATATTTACTCAATATGTGTGCTAAGCAAAAGTAACCCAAGAAGCTGGACTGTATGAAGAAGAGTGTGGCATCAGAAATAGAGGAAGACTTATTAACAACCTGCCTTATGCGATGACACAATCTTGCTTGCTGAAAGTATACAGGATGTGAAGCACTTACTGATGAAGAGCAGACTATAGCCTTCAGTTATGGATTACACCTCAACATACAGAAAATAAAAATCCTCACAACTGGACCAATAAGCAAAATCATGATAAATAGAAAAAAAGACTGAAGCTGTCATGGATTTCATTTTACTTGGATCCACAATCAACACCCAGGGAAGCAGCAGTTAAGACATCAAACAACATATTGTATTGGGCAAATTGCTTCACAGCAACACCATAGATGGAGACAAGAGATGAGGACATGGAGACATAGAGCAGCTGAGGACTCTAGACTTAATGGAAAGAGAAAGACTATGTGCTGGTGGCCAGGAGGCAGGCTTGCGGAATGTGCCCTTCAGTTGTTTAAATGATTATATATTCCTGAGTGTTTTGGTGTACATCACACACCACCCCCCAAAAAATTTTTGAAAAAAACAACACAGAGGGAATGGAAGCAAATACTGTTGAATGATTATGCACGGACGAGACTGTAATCATTGCAATGAAACAATGACTGTAAAACCGATGTTCTCCCATGAAAACGGTCACTCAATTCACAACAAAAACTTTAAAAGATTGCTTCAAAGTGTTAAAAGCAAAAAAGTCACTTTGAGGACTAAGATGCATCTGACCCTTGCCATGATATTTTTAATTGCTTTAGTATCAAAAGAAAACTGGACAGTGAATATGAAAGACCAAAGAAGAATTGAAATCTTTGCATTACAGTGTTGGTGAACACCATTGCCTAAAAACTAACAGACGTTTCTTAGAAGTACAGCCAGGATGTTTCTTAGAAGAGAGGCTGGCAAGACTTCACCTCACATACTTTGGACATGTTATCAGGAAGGAGCAGTACATGAAGAAGGACCTCATGCTTGGTAAAGTACAGGGTCAGAGAAAAGTGAGACGGACTGACACTGTAGCTGCAACAAGGAGCTTACGCGTACCAATGATTGGGAGGATGGAGGATGGAGGATGGTGCAGGACGTGGCAGTGCTTTGTTCTGTTGTATACAGAGCTGCGATGAGTCAGAACCAGCTTGACAACACCTAGCAACAACAACAAGCTATAGGATCCCCCCCCACACTTTTTAAAAAATGAAACTTTCATAACAGATGCCGCTCCATCTTCATTTTACCCAATCACACTTAAAGATGCAAAATCAGCCATCAGTAACAGATGCAGGAGGCGGGAAAAGACCCGCAGGTCATTTGGAGAGCTACAACCACCACCTCATCTTAGTGTACGCATTCTAAAGACCAGTCTAAACAGCTTCCCTGTACTTCAATCCACCATTGCAGGCAAACCTGGAGGAAACTCTACAGAAGCCTAGCACCTGGGTAAGTGTAACTTGAAAAATGACTGATCTGGTCCAACCCTTCATTTTAAAAATTAAAATGGGAAGCATTACGGCATAACTGAAAAGGAAACTGTAGAATAAAGTCAGTCCTGGCCCAACTCCTGACCAGTTATATGACTTGGAGAAAATCTCTTAAACACTTCGAGTTTTTCTCATTATAAAATGGGAATAATTGTATCTCTGCCCAATATACTTTCTACAAAAGTGCTTTGCAAACTGCAGATCATTACATAAAATACAGTGTTATGATTTTTGCTACTTTTATGATTTTACTACACAGAGAGAGCAGAAAGTCAGGTCTCCTGATGGGATGCTCTTGGTTAC
>NW_006408526.1:29196309-29217485 GCF_000296735.1 Chrysochloris asiatica
AGCTGTGACAGAGTAGAACTGCTACACAGGGTTTTCTTGCCTATAATCTTTACAAAAACAATTCAGGCTTTTCTTCTTCAGAGCAGCTAAATGGGTTTGACCCTTTAGCTTAGCAGCCAATCACAGACTGCTTGCACCATCCAGCCTCCTCTTCACACAACACTGTGTTCAATATAAGCCGTTGTTAACAACTTCTCACACTTGGGATTTAAAATAAGCCCTTATTAGGAAAACGGAAGCAAAACAAACAGCAACAACAACAAAAATGGTGCCATGTGAAAACAGAATTCTTAAGATTACATGAGATAAACGTCAAGAGGAGGAATTTAATTATGCAAGTTATCGTATTTATGTATGGGTTACATTCTACAATATATTGGGAATGTGCATTAAAGTATTAAGCAAACTATTTTGACCATTCTGAGCTGCTCAGACCGTGTGGTTGGTGTTCTGAAGAAGAAAACAGCTCATGATGATGCTAGATAATAGCTTGAAGTTAATATTTGTTCACTGACAGAGCCCAACCATGATAGTTTACAACTAAAAATGTCCCAAAGCAATACATGCTGCCTAAATATACTGCATGGGGAGATGATAGGCTCTTCAACAGATGGTGCTTGGCATAACTGGAAAGCAATATGCAAAAGACTGAAACAAGACCTTCACCTCATACCTTATACAAAAACCAACTCAGCATAGATTAAAGACCTAAATGTGAATCCCAGAATTGTGAAGGCCATCAATGAAAAAATAGGGACAAATGTGAGGGCACTAATTCAGGGAATACACAGACTACCAAACATTTTGAAAACTACACAAACAAAAGTAGACAAAATAGATGAGTGGGACATACTAAAAATTAAAAACTTATGTGCATCAAAAGACTTCACCAGAAGAGTAAAAAGGGAACCCACAGAATGGGAAAAAATCTTTTGCAATGACACATCAGACAAGGGACTCATTTCTAAAATATATAGGAAACTACAACACCTCTACAAGAAAAAGACAAATAACCCAATTAAAAAATGGGCACAGGACATGAACAGACACTTCACCAAGGAGGAGATCTGGGCAGCCAACAAACACATGAAGAAATGTTCACGATCACTAGCCATTAGAGAGATGCAAATCAAAACAACAATGAGGTATCATCTCACACCAGCAATAACAGCAAAGATCAAAAAAGAAGAGGACAATAAATGCTGGTGGGGATGTGGAGAGACTGGGATGCTCCTGCATTGCTGGTGGGATTGCAAAATGGTCCAACCTCACTGGAAAGCAATATGGCATTTCCTCAGAAGGTGGGAAATAGAAATACCTTATGATCCAGCAATTCCTATATTTGGTATTTACCCACAAGAAATACAAGCCATAACACGAGTTGATTAGGCACACTAATGTTCATAACAGCACTATTTACAACAGCAAAAAGATGGAGGCAGCCAAAGTACCCATCAACTGAAGAATGGATAAACAAAACAAACTATGGTACATACACACAATGGAATATTATGCTACGTTGAAGAACAACAATGAAGCTATAAGCCACCGCATTACATGAATGAACCTTGAGGACATTATGTTGAGTGAAATTCGTCAGTCACAAAAGGAGAAATACTGCATAGGACCAGTACTGTAAAAGACTAAGAAAGAGAACCCATAACAAAGCAAAACATGGTTGAACCTTCTGGTTACATGTAAACACAAATTATATATTTATAAAGGCTCAATGGACACATCTCTGCCCCAAGTCTTATATGAACAATAAGGAGCTCTGGTAGCGCAGTGGTTACGAGCCAGGCTGCTAATCTCACGGTCAGCAGTTCAAAACTACCTGCCGTTCCACAGGAGAAAGATGAGGCGTTCTGCTCCTGTGAAGATTTACAGCCTTGGAAACCCTATACAGGGTCGCCATGAGTCAGAACCGACTCACCACCACCAGGAGCCGAGTGCTTGCGCAATGTTTCAGTGTGCTGGTGTCTACTCTATGTCTCCAGTCACTGGTATCCCCCAATCACCTATCTGCAGAGCCAGTTGTCACTGTTTTACCTGTCTAAAGGGTGTGAAGAAAACAGTGAAATTAAGAAACTCAGTGGAAAAAGAGGATGGAGAAAATAAAGCCCAGAGGCAGATTACCTACAGTAAGGTAAGCACGGGTCTACTTGTGTTTACTAATCTGTTCAAAACAGTTCCAAATGATGTGGTGAAAAACAGATTAGTAAGTAAATGCAACTAAACCCTTGTTTACCTTGATTACAAGGTACTCTTTCCCTGTCAGGGATAGTAAATATGAAGAGGCTTTGATTTTGTATGAAGGTACTCGGGTTGGGAGGGAGACAGGTGCCAACTAGAATCTTTGATGAAGTGAAAAAGTGTAGAACTGTTCACTACAGATTGGTAAATAAGCACAACACTGTGCCTACCTTGCTTATTGGGTACTTCAATTAAACTATTAAAGCCAGAGATGTCATTAAAATGGAATGTAAGTGAAGCCACACATATAAACATACCAGTCAAAGAATTTCTAAGACCAATGGAAATGTGCTTCTCACAGAAAACTCTGAAAATACTACCAAAGTAATTTTGTTTCAGAATACAAGGATTTCTTTTTTAAAGTTGTATTTATAAGCTCATGCATATTCATGAGGTGAGTCATTTAGTAGGAACATGCAGTCGTCCAGATGCAGTGAAAAAGTTCCAGCTTTAAATCCTCAATCTACTCATCTAGACTTAAAGGTTATAGTAGCATTTCTTGAAAACATATGACTCATTACTCCTCTAACTATACATTTCTGTACAGAAAACATGGAAAACGGGGTGGACTTGTAGTATACAAGTTTGTCACTGACAACAGTTAGAGAAGTCAAACCACATTAAAACCAATAATAATAACATGGAACTCTGCTAGCATCTGCACATTTCATCAGCCTGGAAACTTCACATCATAGGCCAGAGGCATAGACTACTTGCAGGGAAGGCTGTTTTCTATAAAACTGACTCACCCTGACCCATCTTCAATGTGTGAACATGTGATAAGACAATGCAACAAGAAGGCAGTGAGTCAATAATGCACCCAAATTATAGCAAAACAGGTAAATTGATCCTGTAATTGAGGGGTATGTCAACGCAAAGTTCTAACTGTAAAGCAGCTGTAATTCTCCCCTTACCTCAGTGCAGAGAGGGCACTACACACATGCAGCCTGCTTACTGTTACTAAAAACATCAACTAAAATTTGTAGGGTACTCTTTATTGCTTAAAAATAACATGCATTCTAATAATGACCACCACCACCGTCATCACCTCTATTTTACCAAGGAAGTAAAGTTCAGAGAAGGGGAATACCTACAATTATATAGCACTAAGAATGATTTGTTGTCAAGTGCAAGTGAGTCAGTTCCTACTCACTGTGACCCAAGGTGTAGATGGCGGATTTGAACTGCCAACCTTGTACTTAGCGGTCTAGTGCTTATCCTACAGTACCACACTGGGACTCCACTAAGAATGAAGGTGTTGTGTCGTCAGTGGGTTCCAATCCACAGTGACCCTGTATAGGATTTCTGAGGACCAGCTACTGAGTTTGAACCACCAACTTTGAGGTCAAGTGCCACATCAGGACTCCAAATCCTTAATAAGCATGTACTACACATAATGGAATGAGCTCTGGTAGCATAGTGGTTCTAAGTAGGGCTGCTAACCTCAAGGTCAACAATTCAAAACTACCAGCTGTTCCACAGGTGAAAGATGAGGCTTTCCATTCCTGTTAAGATTTACAACCTCAGAAACCCTGTATAGGGTCGCTACAGTCGAAACCGACTCCACAGCACACCACCACCACCACTACCACATCCACCACCACATATAATGGAAGGAGCTCTGGTAGCGTAGTAGTTATAAGTAGGGCTGCTGACCTCAAGGTCAGCAATTCAAAAACTACCAGCTGTTTCACAGGAGAAAGATGAGGCTTTCTGCTCCCGTAAAGATTTACAGCCTCAGAAACCCTATACAGAGTCGCTATGAGTCAGAATAACTCCTCAGCCCACCACGACCACCCACCACCACATATGTTGGACACTATCCTCTAACCCTGAAGAAACAAACTGGCTTTAGGTGGTTGCTGTTGTTAAATGCTGTTGAGTCAATTCTGTCTTAAAGCGACCATGTACAGGGTTTCCAAGGAGCAGTGCTGATCCTACAGCCATCACACATGTGGTAGAAAAAGATTATTACAACCTAGTATTATGGTCAGTGTCATGAATTAAATTGTATCCTGAAAAAATAAGTGTCAGCTTAATTGCAAGGTCAGTGGTTCAAATCCACCGATCATTTTACAGGAGAAAGATGAGGCTGTCTGCTCCTGTAAAGATCCTATTTGAAAGCACATCGAATTAATGCAGTGGTGTCTGTGTTCATGAGGTAGCATCAGGGTGGGGTGCAGCACTCCTGTGCAGTTCACAGCCCTGACTCAATGTCGGTGCTCTGCATCACCTTTTATTTTCTAAGAGATCAAATGAGAGAGAAGTGAGCAGAGAAGCAGATACCTATGATCACCAAGAAAGAATAGACAGAGGCAGAGCAAGTCCTTTGGACCTGAAGTCCCTGTGCAGAGAACCTCCTAGACCCAGAGAAGACTGATACTAAAACACAACACACAGACATTTCCAAGAAACAGTGGGCTCACAGACATTGAAAGAAGACAAGAGTCTTCCTCCAGAGTTGATAGAGAAAGCCTCCCCTAGAACCAGGGCCCTGAATTCAGACTTCAAGGCTGCTACAAGATGAGACAGTAGGCTTCTGTTTGTTAAAAGTCATCTACTTGTGGTATTTCTGATATAGTAGCATTAATAACTAAGTCAGAGACCAAACAAAATTGTTTTTAAGCACATCAATTCAAAAAGTGGCCTAACAGAAGTGGGTATGTGACTCCAAAGGAACACAGAGATGGGAAGACCTTTTCTCTTCCAGGGTACACCTAGAAAGCATCCCTCCAGGTTATAATGACCTGAACCTAGAAGGTGAAGGTATCTGACACGTAGATAGGAAGGGAACATGTCATTAAAATAACACAAAAGGCAATGTTACAACAATCTGGGAAGCAGAGAAAACAAACAAAATGTACACACCACACACACAAACACCACAAACATGAACAGAGTTACTCACACTGATTTCTGACATTTTGCCTCTTTTCCATTAAGTGTACTACAGATGGTCACTTTGTATATACACACACGAGGGGACTTCAACAAGTCTGTGGTGGTGGCATGGAGAGACAGAGCAGCTGTGGACTCTAGATCCATGGACTGAGTAAGGCTGTGTGCCTGTGGACAGAAGGCTGACTGATATTTTTATTTTGTTCATTTGTGAAATGTAAGATGTAACAAAAATACATAGAAATTCAAGAGCAGCCATCTAAGGTACAACTAATGATCTCTGTTCATCCAGAGGAAAAGAGGAGTGGAGAAAACCTCAAATGTAAGGAAACAAGTTGTCCAATGGAGTAATAATGGACAATGTGAACATCAGTCTCCATGACCCTGAGACCAGAAGAACTAGATGGTGCCCAGCTACCACTACCAACTGTTCTGAAAGTGTACACATTAGAATGTGCTGGACAGGGAGAGAGAAAGCATAGAACAAAACTGTCATCCTTCAGGTCTGTGAATGAATTCATCCCCATGATTCAATTTTCAGCCAAACAACAGACAGGTCTACAATGGGAACAATAATGCTAAGAAGGTACTCACTCCTTAGAAGGGAACATTTACCCAAGGACAAAGTTCAGAATGATTATCAAAGAACAAGGAATGGAAACAGGAAACACAGGGAAGAAGTAGGAAAATTATGTTATGTTGTGAGGATTGCTATCAATGACATAAAACAAAATGTGTATGAATTGTTGAATGAAATATTGATTTGCTCTGTAAACCTTCACCTATTCAAAATAAAGTTTTTTTTAAAAAAAAAAAAGGTGTACAATAAATAGCCACCTCACAGATTTGTTGTATTTTTTTAAAAGTTTGTGGAAAAATAGATTAGAAAGCAATGGAATTTTCCCATAAACTTTTTGAAGTCTTGTCGTGTGTGTATGTGCACATGCAAAACTAGTTCAGTCTAACGGGCAACCACATTGGCAGGCCGAAGATAAAGCTAGAAAACAGACAAGGGTCATATCGATACCAGGCTCGTGAATACAATGCTTAAGAAACTGGATTCTGTTTTATAGGCGGTAGACAACAGTGAAGGTGAGTAGCATGCTGAAACTTATGCTTTAAAAAGATCAATCTGGTTTAGTGTGGAGGATGGAATGAGGAACAGAGGGCCAAAAATAAGCATACCAGTTAAGACTCTACTGCAGTAGTACAAAAAATAGGAGGGCCTAAATTAAGGCACAACAGAAATGAAGGGGAGGTAACAAATTAAGAGTTATTTTAGAAGTGGAATCTTAAAATTTGGTGGCTGACGAGAAGTGGTGGGTAGGAGTCAAGGAGAAATATAGAATAACTCCCAGATTTTTGGCTCATGAAACTGGGTGGGTAGCCTAACACAACTAAAAATTCACAAACCCAAGATAAATTAGATAACTGGGACCTGCTAAAAACTAAATACTTATGCTCATCCGAAGACTTTCCAAAAGAATAAAAAGAGTATCTACATACTGGGGAAAATGTTTTTGGCAACAGCGTATATGATAAAAATCTAATCTCTATATGTTGTTGTTGTTGTTATTGTTACGTGCTGTCAAGTCTGTACCAACTCATAGCAATCTTATGCACAATAGAACGAAACACTGCAGTCCTAAGCCAACCTCACAATCATTGCTATGCTTGAGCCCACTGATGCTGCCACTGTGCCAATCCATCTCATTCTATGTATTTTGTAAAATATACAGAAAATATAAACAACTCAACAAAAAAGATAAATAAAATAATCCAGTCCAAAAAACATACAAAAGACATAAACAGACATTTCTCCAAAGAGGCCATTCAGGCAGGTGGCCAATAAATACTGAGGAGGGGGAGAGTGTCAAAAAGTTTGTGGGAAACGTCCATTATCTTTTCATTCCATTTTGCCATGAACTTTTAGAAGCCCCCTCACATATGAAGATTCGTCTCATCATTAGCCACTATTGTTGTTAAGTGTCATCCAGTCAGTTCTGACTCACAGAAAACCTTTTATAAGGTTTCTGAGGAATGGTTGGTGGGTTTAAACCACCAACCTCACAGTTAGAAGTCCAGTGCTTATTCTACAGCACCACACCAAGACTCCACTTGATGTTGTTGTTGTTGTTAAGTGCTGTTGAGTTGGTTCCAACCCATAGTGACCTAAAGAGATGCAAAATCAAAGCTAAAATGAGATACCATCTCACACCTGCAAAAATGGCAATTAAAAAAAAAAAAAACATGAAATGTTGGCGAGGTTGTAGGGGGATTAGAACTCTTATACATTGCTGCTAGGACTGTAAAATGGAAAAGTGTGTGATGCTTGCTTAAAAGGCTACAAATATGACCAAGCAACTCCACTTATCCGCTAAAGAAGTAAGAGTCATGACACATACATGTGCATACTGTATTCACAGCAGCATTATTCATAGTAACCAAAAGATGGAAAGAACAAATGAATGGACAAATAAACTGTTGTACATATATATAAAAGGAGCTCTAGTAGTGTAGTGGACTACAAGCTGAGCTGCTAACCAAAGGGTTAGCAGTTCAAATCTACCAGCCACTCTATGGAAGAAAGATGAGGCTTTCTGCTCTCGTAAAGATTTACAGCCTTGGAAACTGAAGGATAAGCACTGAACTGCAATATCAGTTTGAACTGTTAGGTCAATTTGAACCACAGGTCAGTGGTTCAAACTCATCAGCCACCACTCCTCAGAAACCCTATACAGGGTTGCTATGAGTCAAAACCGACTCAACAGCACTTAACAGCAACAGGATTTGTTAAGGACTCCTGGTATGGCACTATAGGATCAGCACTGGACCGTGAACCACAAGAAGGACAGTTCAAACCCACCAGCTGCTCCTCAGAAATCCAAAACTGGGTCACTGAAGTGGGACCAACTCAACGGCACTTAACAACAACAGGATTGTTAAGGGAGCACTGTGGCTCTGTCGGATACACGCTGGACTGAGAACCAGAAGGTAAGTGGGTGAGATCACCAGCCACTCCAAAGAGGAAGATGAGGCTGTCTACTCCTGCTGTAAAGATTTATAGTTTCCGAAACCTCATACAGGATGGCCGTGAGTTAGAACTGACCTGACAGCACTTAACAACAGGCTGGTAAAGGAGCCCTGGTGGCACTGTGGGATAAGCACTGGGCTGCTTACCACAAAGATGGTGGTTCAAATCCACCAGTCACTTTGCAGTAGAACAATGAGGCTCCGGTAAGGATCTACAGTCTTGGAGAGCCGAAGGAGCCGTTCTACTCTGTCCTGTGGTAGGGTTACTATAAGTCAGGCAGCCGAGGCTGGAGACAGGGGGAAGTGGGAGTTAATGGGAGGGGGGGAGGGGAGCACAGCAATTATTGTAACTGCTGTCAATAAATTATGGACCTGTAAAAAAATGAATTGCAAGAGCTGTGTGATAGATATACAAATATTTACTACAACAACAAAAAAGGATAGCTGTTAGGGTTGCTTATGTACAACTAAACACCTCATAAAATTGGGTCATGGTTTCATGGGCTACCCAGTTAAGTGGCCTAATAATGTGTACAGTGCTTCCAGGATAAAACTGACAACAGCAACTCTGAGGAGAAGAGAAGAACCTTCCTGGGCAGTGAGTTTATGTTAATGGAGTGGGGATACGGGAACAGTGAAGAGAAGCAGGGTGAGGATGGAGGCACACCACAAGGATATAGTCCATGTCACTAAATGGTGTACACATAAGAACTGTTCAACCAGTGTACATTTTGCTGTGTGTGTCTTGGTATGGCGCGATGGGCTAATGCGCTAGATTGCAAAGTCATTTGAACCATAAGGTCGGTCATTCAAGCTCACCAGCCGCTCCTTGGAAACCCTATAAAGGACAGCTATGGATTTGAAATGACTCAATGGCACTTAACAACAACAAATTCCAAAAACGAATCAATAAAATATAAGTGGAAAATTGGAGCAATATTTGTTAGCAATTCATTATAATCAACTTGTATTAACATATCTTCAGGTCCTTCAGAATTGTAACATATCACCAAGTCAAAGCCAGTATGAGGGAGAGCCAAAAGTTCATGGGAAAAATGGAATTAAAAGATATACTGAAAATTTCCCAAGAACTTTTTGATGTTGCTCTCACGAAGATTCACAGCCTCAGAAACCGTACACAGGGTTGCTGTGAGTTGGGATCGACCCAATGGCACTTAACAACAAGAGCATATCTTTGACAAATAATTAAAACTTCCGACAGAGCAATGAAAAGCAAAAGACAACTTTGTTGTTGTTGTTAAGTGTATAGGGTTTCCAAGGAGCAGCTAGTGAGCTCGAACGACCGACCTTGCAGTTCAAACCACCTTTACAGTCCAGCACATTAACCCACAGCGTCACACCAGGACTCCAAAATAACTTTAGATATTATTTTTTTAAATGCAGATTCCATTTAAATTTGAAACCCACAATTTATGAAGAAATCGCTCTCTTAAAAAGGAAAAACCAGTATACTGCATCAATCAAACCTTCATGTTTAATGTTACCATATGGGTGCAGCAAAATGAGAGCACGTGTTACACAATACTAACTAGTTAAGGAAGATCTTGGCTTGTATATAATTTACCCCTGAAGCTAACAACTCTACATCATTTGTTCCCATACTTAATATTTGATGGTGAAAATTAAGACTGGTTTGGTGCTGTAGGACAAGCACTGGGCTGCGAACCACAAGGTAGGCAGTTCAAACTCACCAACTGCTCCTCAGAAACTCTACACAGGGTCGCTATGAGTCAGAATCAACTGGATGGCACCTAACAACAATAAAAGGATGCTATTATTTTCTTCCCAAACAAAAATAACTATTCAAGTTCGAAACTAATCTGGGAAGCCTGTGGTGGCCTGATTGTTATCCAGAACCTTGGTTGAGTCTATTCCAAGAGAAAAAAACATACAGAGAAAGAAAAAGGGAAAAAAAAAAAATGCTTTTAAAATGCTTTTATCAAGACCACAGGCTAGTGCTTCAGGGCCTGAAAAGTCTAACATTCTGAAAGTTCTTATGGAATGTTCTAAAGAGTTCATTTGTCATTAGAGAGATAGGAAAATGTCTCAAGAAAAATCCAGAGAAGAATCAGGAATCACTGTATAGGGATATAATAAATTAACAATAGTCCTTGCCCTCAAGAAGCTTAATTAACAATAGAAGTCAAGTAAACTACATGAGGGATCACAAAGAAAACAAAATTAACTGCCATATTGACTCAGAGACAATTAGGTTATAAGGGTTCAAAGGAGGAAATGACCACCTTGGTCTAGAATAAGCTAGCAAGGGCTTAAGTAGGCTGAGAAGCTTCTTGGAGAAGGTACTAAGCAATGGATGATGGTACTTAAGCAGAAAGAGGAAGAGTGCTTCAGGCACAAACACTAACTTACACTCCAGTCCTCAGGGTCCCTCACTAATGAATAAGGAAACATGCTAAGGATGGGGATCTGACACCTTCTATTAGCATTTAGCAACAACTGTGAATGGTTGTAGAAAAAGAAATTAACAATTCGGGTTTCTGCCACTCCCAAAAAACAAAGCGAGGATCTTTCAAGACCTCCTCTGGGTAACACAAACCTCCATGACTCAGCTTAGTTAGCACCAGCTGCAAATGGAAGTTCTGGTTAAACAAAACAACCACTAGTTCAGAATTTGCCTCCAGTGCAAGTAGGGTGATTGCCCTAGATAAAGAGACATCTTCTAAGGCAGAAATTGTAGAGGTGTCAGTCAAGCAGAACAGAAAAAACAAACGCATTAAAACAGCATTCCCACAGAGCTAGTGGTTCAAATGCATACACTGATTTTCTTGCCAAGGAAGTTAATTCCTACGCTGAACACCTTTCCTCTGTTTACACATAAGTTTTTCAAATACTGAATGCATCAAGAAATCATAATGACTTCAGAAGTTCTGAAGAGTTTTATGATTTCTCTTTTTTTGCTCCAGGGCAGAGAACTGGGATGGTTTTGTCTTATTCCTGAATCCAAAGAAAGCAGAAAACCTCAGCCAGAATCACTTACACCAGATATGTGAATTTAAATATCCGGCAATATTTTTCAAAGAAGCAACGTCTTCTCTGGGGACTCTCTTTATAGGACTACTGACCTGCCCTGTCTGGGACTAAAGACAACCTTCTTCCCTTCCAAGCACATGCATCCTGTTTTCTCAACCTCAACTGAACCTGTTCTGCCAAAGAACCATTCAAAGAAAACTTCACAGAATACCAAGTTTAATCATTTTTAGACAAATTAATGCACTCTCCAGAATAAATTCCTAGAAGATTCTTTACCTCCAATCACTCCCCACACCACCCTTACATGATAATTTCACATTTCTTTCATTGTGAGTCCTGGTATGGTGCTATAGGATAAGCACTGGACTGCCAACCGACAAGTCAGTGGTTCAAATCCATCAGTCGCTCCTCAAAAGCTCTATATAGGCTCACTATGAGTCAGAACCAACTTGACAGCACTTAACAACGACAACAACACAAACGAATCAAAGTGAAGATTCCTCTTAACATCCTCACATTCATGCAGGGCCTCTCAGACAGAACCAGCTGGGCTCTGTGTTGAGACTTGCAATTCTCAGCAGGGAAGGGAGAAATTTGGCTCTTGAGGTTACTGTTGTTTTTTAAAAGCATAATTAACAATCTTATTTAAAACATAAAAAGATATCCATTGTCTTCATGTTAAAAACATACATCAAAAAACGAAGAAAGAAAAGGGCTCAACAATGGGAAAGTATTCAGAACAAAGTCTGCAATTAAATTAACCCAGTTCATGACAAACTTGCAACTAATATATGATGTTGGTAGTGCATATATGGTATAATCTATACTAGAATTCATACCAGTTAGCATGAATGGAAATGTTTTCTGTTCTCAGATAATTGCATCTTTGTTTTTTAAATGAAGCATTTTATATTTTTAAGTATCACAAAAGGCAGGAAGACCTGAAACTTCAATGATGATAACACTGAAAATCACTAATCTCAGTTACTACAGCAACAAGCTGAGAAACACATCCAACATTATCCACAGAAGTGAAACTGACTAAAGAGACAAGACACTAGGCTCCTTTTGTTGTTGCTGTTAAGTGCCATCGAGTCAGTTCCAACTCACAGTGATCATGTATACAGTTTCCAAGGCTGTAAATCTTTGCAGGAGCAGAAAGCCTCATCTTTCTCCTGTGAAAGCAGCTGGTGGGCTCGAACCACCAACCTTGCGGTTCACAGTCTAACGCTTATCTTACTAAGTCCCAAACTCAAAAAGCAAACCCACTGTCATTGAGTTGATTCCAACTCATAGTGACCCTAAAGGACAGGGTTTCAGAAACTTGCCAATCTTTATGGAAACAGATAACCGCATCGTACTCCTGCCAAGTAGATTGGAACTGCAGAGCATGTGTGTACCACCAACACTTATCCCACTGCACCACCGGGGCCCCACTAGCAATCAATGCTCTTGTTAAGTGACGTTGAGTTAGTTCTGACTCATAAGGATTTCCTAGGAGTGGCTGGTGAGTTTGAACTGCTGACCTGTGGCTAGCAGTCCTATGCCATAGCAGTCAATAATGATGGTGGTGGTAGTGTACTGACAAGTTGGTGCCGACTCACAGCGACCCAGTAAATCTTTGTAGGGTACTGTACAGGGTTTAGTGACCCTGTACAGGGTTTCCAAGGCTATACATCTTTATAGAAGCAGAAAGCTTCAGCTTTCTACACAGAGCAGCTAGTGAATTCAAACTGCTGACTTTACAATTAACAGTCTAAAACATAACCACTATGCTACAGAGCTCCTTGATTGGTATTTGTAATTCAGGGAGAAGAGATCACAGAAGGTCTCATGGACTTGAGCTAGACCTTACAAATACATGGAATTATGGTAAGGCAGATAAATGTAGAGGAGACATTCCAAATACAGAATATAATCAGGGAATAGTAAAGAAATAGAGCTCAAATGAAGAATTATTACGGCAGACTGGTGAATGAACTTGGAAATGTAGCTAAGAGTCGGGACCAAATTATCAAAAGACCTGAAGGTCTACTACAAAGGGGTCATATCAATACCAAAATTATATGATAAAATGTCAACTATTATTAATATAAGGAGCCCTGGTTGTGTCTATGAATTGGATTGCTAACCACAAGGTCAGCAGTTCAAATGTGCCAGCCATTCAGTGGGAGAAAGATTTACAGCCTCGGAAACCCTATACAAATAGATCATTATGAGTTGGAACCGACTTGATGCCATACCACCACCACCACCATTATTAATATAACAAGAGAAATATGCATGATTGAGAGGGCAGAGAACTGCCCCCGAAAAAAATCTAAACTATGAGAAAATAATACAGTAAAGAAAGCCAGAGGAATTGTAGAAAGCCAGGCTTTATTGCTAATGCAGTTTATATGTAACAATTTTTCCTCAAACAGTAACTGTGGTCAAATAAATTTGAAAAAAGTTACATACCCCATCTATCATTTCTGAGATTCACAAGGCACACTGGCATTTTAGGAGCTATATTAAAGAAATCAATTTATTTTGTTTATCAGTTCCCAAACATAAAAGAAATGAATTATTTAATCCTAGAACATCTACTGAAGTACTATTTTGTCCTAGAGTATCTATGTAAACAAAAGTGCCGTTAATGCTCTACAGAACTTTGTCTAGGAAATTCTGGTACTAAATATTAGGGGGAAATGGGTAAATATGATCTCACATCATTGTTTTTCAGAAAAACTTTCCCAAGATCACAGACTACTCTGGAAGCTTCCTTTTTTTTTTTTAATTCTAAGTAGCTATAAACGAACTAAGAGTACCAAGAGTGAGTACCATTTCTCTACCTTGAGAATGACAAGGATTTTTAAAGACTACTCTGATAACAATAAAACCTGAATTAACGTGTACTTTTTTTCACCAAAAGACGTCCAAGAATTTCACAGGCAGATGTACTTTCCTTTACTAAACAGAAAAAGGAGATGGGTAGAGTCTATTTTATCCTTATCCCTTTTCTCTGTCCTTTCAAACTGTTTCTAATTTTCTACCATTTTCCATTTGCTATTCTTCCATTCAAATGTGAGTATCCCTTTGCTGGCCCAGTTTTGCCCTATATGTTCATGCCCTCTTTATTTCTTTCAGCTGCGTGTTCGAAATTTTTCCTGAGCCTGTGGGCTGCCGTTATGATCAGAGCTCTTGTTAAACTGCCAGTTACTGACACTGGGATGGCAGGTATAAGGCACACAAGCTGCAGTTCCCCCAGTCTCAGCCCACAGCTGACAGTATAACCCACCAAACTACTGTTTCCCACTAAACCCACAGAGCTCTTGACAGTTATTTCCAATCTCCTGGAATTGAAACACATTTGCAAGATAATAGCTTCTATTGGCTGAAATGTGCAACGCATTGTTGTTGTTGTTGTTGTTGTTAGGTGCCATTGAGTAGGTACTGAGACTCATAGCAACCCTATGCACAGCAGAACGTAACATTGCCCGGTCCTGGGCCAACCTTACTATCGTTGCCATGCTTGAGCCCTCTGGTGCTGCCACTTAGCCAATCCATCTCACTGGGGGTCTTTCTCTTTTTCTCTGACCCTCCACCTTACCAAACATGATATCCTTCTCTAGCTACTAGTCCCTCCTGACAGCATGTCCGCCAAGTATGAGAGACGAAGTTTGGCCATCTTGGCCTCCAAGAAGCACTCTGGATGCACTTCTTCCAACACGGATCTGTTGGTTCTTTTGGCAATCCATGGATGGCACTTTCAATATTATCCTCCAACACCATAACTCAAAAGCATCAATTCTTCTATGGTCTTCCTAATTCACGGTCCAGCTTTCACATGCATTATGAAGTTACTGAATATACCATGGCTTGGGTCAGGTGCACCTTAGTCCCCAAGCTGACATCTTTGCTCTTCAACACTTTAAAAAGGTCTTGTGCAGCGGATTTGCCTAATGTAATAGTCATTGGATTTCTTGATTCCTGCTGCTTCCATGAGTTCCAAGAAGAATGAAGTCCTTGTAAAATGCATTAGCAAACACAAGCCATCTTGAAACACAGATAGTCTTGAGAGCCTGAGTGGTATCTTGTTGAGCATCTATATGTGTCTGGTTTTTAAAAGTTAGAACCTGCACCACAAGTGATCAGGACATAATATAGGTCTTTGCCAATAAATCAGTACTGTAACCAGGAACCTTATATTCATACAGTTAAAAACAATGGGGACAAACTAGTAAATTACCTTGAATTTTTTACCTTCTAAGAGACTTTCTTCCATAGTGACTAATGAAGGTTTTCACTAAGTATTTCACTGTGATTTCTTCCTAAAGCGAATGCCATCTAAATATGAGTAAGCATTTTAATAGAAGAAATGCAATTGGTTAAAATCAAGCCCTCTTTCAAAACCATGACATATTTCTCCATTCAACTAAAAAGACACAGTGAAGTAGCACAGAGAAAAATGTAGACCACTCAGCAAACGACGGTACACAGTTAATTACAATTTAAAAAAACAGTGTATTTTGTAGCTGCCAAATTCTATAAGGAAAAAAGTGCTGGTATAATTATGCAGCTTTATCTCGTTAGCCACCATTATTGTTGTTGTTAAGTACTGTCAAGTCGATTCCCACTCACAGTGACCCTGTATAGGGTTTCCAAAGAGCAGCTGGTGGGCTTGAACTGCCAACCTTGTGGTTCGCAGCTCAGTGCTTATCCTATAGTGCCACACCAGGAGTCCTTGTAGTGGAAGATTATGTATTGTGAACAATGATATTTGCTGAACCTATAAACTCTAAAACTAAATGAAGATATAATCACAAGTGTCCCCCAAACAGTCCCCATGTTCAAATGGAAATTTTTTAAATCAGAGTTTCCTAAACTTGGGAGGCTGGCAAGCACAGTAATTTTTGATTCCGTAAAAGGATGCCATGAAATAGCTAAAAACTGAGGATAAAGATAGTCTAGTGACTAAAAGAAAACCATATAAAAGCAAAATAGGGAAACTTCTAAATTGCCATTTACTTATACTTTTTCCATCTTAACACTAAAATCCACATTTATTGGGAAACAATAACCCAAAATCATATAAAAAGAAAAGTGCTTTAAATCCAGAGAGGGAGAGCGACCATGTGCTGAAGACCTGAAAGGTACGGGCAAGGATTGCATGGAGGGGATTGTAACCATGGCAATGAGACGATATACAATAGAATGAATGTAAAACTAATGTTCTCCCATGTAAACTATCACATAATTCACAATAAAACATTAAAAAAAAAAAAAAGGAAAGTGAATATTTAGTCCTCAGTACCTCAGACTGGGTATTATAGATTTTCTCCTCATTGAATGAGGTTTAAATAAAATTTTTTAAATAATACTGAAATTCATCTTATATTCAATTCATAAACAAACAGCAACCGTGCCATCACTTACAAAACCAATACCAAAGGGCATTTTTGTGGAAGTTTCCAAAATAATACTTGAACTTCTGTGAACCACAAACTCAGTGGTTGGAGTCCACCAGCTAATCTGCAGGAGAAAGATGAGGCGTTCTGCTCCCACAAGGATTACAGCCTTAAAAACTCTAAACATTATGAGATTCCAACTCATAGTGACCCTACACAGCCTCACAGGGTCCTTAAGAGTTGGAATCTACTCGGTGGCACTTACCAACAACAATCATGTAGCTGAAACATAACGAAGCTTGCCTTCCCACCTCACTACTAGGATGAACACTAAATTAAATTTTATAGCCATAGAGCCCATGTCTAATTACCCAACCAGATCTTGACCTCCAAATATGATTTGCACTTTCACTATATTTTCACTAGTTCTGAACTACAGATAGATTTTACAGTACTATTATATGTATTTATTTTCTATAAATCACCTCAATCCATTATGGAACAAAACACAATATAAATCTATTTACTGTTGTTACCTCACAATTTAGTGCAATGTCTATCACATCAATTCTTAATTTATGCTTTTACTTATTTGAAGGCTATTGTCCCAGCACAGTTTTAGATCAGCAAAATATGGCAAATGACCATGGCAAATAATAGCAATATTAATTAAGATGTATCAGGAGCTACATGCCCAGAACCAATATTCCTTAACCCTAGGCAACTGACGGATTTCTCTGAACTTCTTGTTACAGATCAGAAGAAATCTTAAAGACCTGGATTAGAATCCCAACTCTCCATTTCTGACCTGTGTGACCTAGATAGAGCACATAGTCTCTGAGCCTCACCATCTTCATCATGGTTTTCATCAATGGGCAAAGGAATGCCAAAACCTGTTTTTAAAACAGATCCGTTTTTTATTTGTCTTCAATAAACAAACCAAAGTAATCACTTCATTTTTATAAGATAGAAAAACTCAAGTAGACAAAAGGCACTCCAAGGGCTGCGAACCTTAAGGTCAGCGGTTCGAAACTACCAGCTGCTCCGCGGGAGAAAGATGAGGCTTTCTACTCCCGTAAAGATTTACACCCTCGGAAACCCTATACAGGGTCGCTATGGGTCGGAACCGACTCGATGGCACATAACAACAACAACAACAACATTACTTTTACTCACTTTTTAAATTTTTTTACATTCTAGACTTTTATTTTTGTAGGTGATAACCCTTTAAAAATTCTTCTGAAGTATTTATAAGAACCACCTAAGTAATCCATCTCAGTAATCATATTAGACCTGTACCATTTAATTCTATACATGGCAAGGCACAGTACTCGTATCTCTATACTATAATTCCTGTTTAGACAAGATGATGCATCCCAGTAACTATATTTTAATTATGACTCATTCAGACAAGCCAAGACATACTATTAGACAAAAAAGTAAATTGCTGACTTAGAGATCTGATGATACAAAACACAACAAAGTCTACTAGGAGGTAGTGTTTCCCTCTTCAGCATCAAAAGACACCAAGGTTGGTCATTTTAAAGATATACCAACTCACCCCATATTTTGTGCCCCCTGAAAAATTTTAAAACTTCAGTGTCAAATCTAACTAATTACTTAAATGAGGCAAATCAGTCAAGCTAACAATGTCTAGGTTACTAAATAATTACCAACTGCAGGTCAGCCATAAGAATTATTTGTTTTATCTTTCTTGGCCCTAAAACTAGAGATAATATTAAAAAACAAATACAGTAAATGAAGACTAGTGACACGAGTTCAGTAGATAATGTTGGTAAGTGCCATCGAGTCGTTTCAAATCATAGCAACGCTGTATAGGGTTTCCAAAGGAGCAGCTAGTGGGTTTGAACTGCCGACCTTGTGGTTCACGGTCCAGTGCTGATCCTACAGCACCACACCAAGAGTCCCAATAGATAATAGGTGCAGATTTGTAGATGCTAAAACACAAGATAATTTTACATATTTCAATATTCTTAGCCTTCAAAGGTACAAAACAGAAGCAGAATCTATATTCTAAGAATGGTTTAGAAAGGATTTGTCAATATATAACCAAATATCTGCTTACCGATGGGGAAAATCTCTGTTCACAAGCCAAGGCACTTGCGAGAACGAGAGCTTACATATGCATCTCCTCTCTTTGGCCTCCTAGTTCCACATCAGTTTGCAGTTATTCTTGTACTACAAGAGTATCTGTTTCAGAATGTAAGCCTCCTAAGCCCCCAGGAAAGCCATTTCAGTGAAACTGTTCCAAAGAGATTCCCAGTCCAAGGCAAGAGTGAGCAGTAACTGTTCTACCAATTTCAACCTTTGACCTAAAGGCCAAAGCCTGAAGCTGTCTGTAATCTACAAGACATTTTCATATTCTGGTAAAACATTGCAAAACTACGTCTGCACTAGAGACACAGACACGAAGCTAAAATCGGCAGGTTGTGTCCTAATTATTTAAAAGTGAGGGAAATTCTTTTATTATTATTATTATTATTATTGAATAGGGCATTGGTTAGCCCCACAACACAGAAAACAGGCTGTTCAACAGATTGTATTAATCACACATCAGATAAATTAGTGCTATGCTATTCTTTTCCACAACATTACAGTAATCAATCAGTCTGCTCCATTATTTTGATATCTACCTCTTAGAGTGCTCTACCACTGTCCCTTCTAAGGAATCCGGGTATGGCAATGATGTGGACTGCTAACCACTAGTTTGGTGGTTCAAACCCACCCTATACAGGGTAGCTATGAGTTGGAACTGACTCAACAGCACTTAACAACAACTACCCTTCTAAAACTAATATAAGGTAAGTATTAATTCATTTGATGGCATCCACATTTCAGAGCTAGAAGATTATCTAGTTTAAAAAGTTTTTCATATGAATAAATTAGAGTATAAAAGTGTCAAATGATTTAGCCAATGCTACACACAGACTCTACAGCATATAACCACCACCACACATAGGGTACAGTAGAATCAGAGCAAGACCTAGGGTCTCCTGACTCCCAGTCTCATGCTCTTGTTGGCCACAGGAACTAGACAAAGAGAGAAAGACCAATTATTCAAGTGGGCACTTTTTCTACCATCTGCCATTTAAAATACGTAATCCCTCTCTGTTCTGCACAACAGCCTATAGAGAAGCATAGCACAGAGGCCCTTAGTCACTATTCAAGAGCCATTTTGACAAGCATGACACAACACTGAGGCACAATGCCCATGTTAACCAAAGTATCGTGACACAAAAAAGGCTTTATTAGGGGACACAGAATGGTGGTGGAACAATTTGGAAAAGGGTAATGGTAATGTTTGCACAACATCTAGTAAACAATGCTACAGGTGTGTGTATGTAAAATCTGTTTTACTGGCAAATGGTTTCTTATATACTTTTTAACCACAATAAGTTTTAAAAAAAAAAAAGCTTTATTTAAGCCAAATTATGTGTATATGTCTTCACTTAACCATTCAACTATGAAGCTTCATTAGGGCAGAAATAATTTCTTCTTGATTTTTATATACTTTCAAACACTATTCTTCAAAATGTTTTGCACGTATTATACCTCCTAATTTTTTTTTTAAGTACCTTATTCATTATTTTTAAGTTGCAAGTCATTGTTATTAAGTGCCACTAAGTTGGTTCCAACTTATTGCCACCCTGTTGAGGGCTTCCAAGGAGCAGCTGGTGAGTTTGAACTGCCAACCTTGTGGTTCAAACTGAATTTGAGTCAAGTGCTTATAGTTTAAACCACTGTAAAAGCTACTTACCTTCCTTCGTATACTGATATATACCTATTTAAAAACTGGCAGCTTCAAAAAAAAAAAAAGCTGTTCTATCACTAGTTTAAATGCATGCAATGAAATCTAAACACCTGAGCAAATGATATCCCGTCCTCCATCCTAAAACTTTTAAGAGCAGAATATCCATTTCCTACATAAAATGTTGCAACATCTTTTTCTCCTTGAAATTACATTTCCACTTTGACTATTTTATTTTAATATAATTTCTTTTAAAACACTTTCCTACCCAAAAAAAAAACCCACATACACATTAAAATGTATTTGCTCAAAGTATTTCTTTTGGATTGAGTTACTGTTATAAAGTATTGCACACAATGACGAAAACAAAGTAAACAGTAACACAAATTTTGGTAACTGAACATAAAAAGTGATTTCCTTTTGAGAGATGCATCATCATAAAAGAAAGTTTTACATTTAAGGTGAGTGTTTCAACTATCCCTTTGTTGGAACTCTAAAAGGTTTTATACCTCAGATAAATCTACTGTAGTAAGATTCAAGATGTGTCAAAGGTCTGGCTTTCCTTTATCAGCCCTAAGAAGAGGCAGAGTAAAAGGCAGGAGAGCAGACTCACTAGCATTATGCCAGTGTCACCTTCAGACAAATGAATTTTAGGAAAGCATATAAATGAATGTGGAAATTATTACCTTAAAAATATCCCAGTCTAGCCCAGCGGCGTGGCCACAGAGGACTAGAGTGGAGAGTGAAGCTACCAGCTGATAGGAAGAGAGGGCATACACACAAGAACACCCACACCTGCAGATGGTACCCACGTGACCTGG
>NW_006408526.1:29218160-29219498 GCF_000296735.1 Chrysochloris asiatica
CCTTTGGTGGGTTGCTGATGCATGGAGGGGATTGGAACCATGGCAATGAGACGATATACGATGGAATGAATGTAAAACTAAAGTTCTCTCATGTAAAATATCATATAATTCACAATAAAACATGGGGGAAAAAAATCCCATTCTAGATATCCTTGGGCATGTACTTAAGACCTCTTCTTAAAGCACCCTACTTTATTCGTTGTTGGACTCAATAACATTGTTGTTGTTGTTAGATGCTGTCAAGTTGGTTCTGACTCATAGTGACCCTATACACAACAGAACGAAATACTGCCCGATTCTGTGCCATCCTCACAAATCATTATTACACTTGAGCCTACTGCTGCTGCCACTGTGCCAATCCATCTCATTGCGGGTCTCCCTCTTTTTCGCAACCCTCCACTTTACCAAACATGATGTCCTTCTCCAGAGACTGGTTCCTACTGATAATATATATATCCAAAGTATGAGAGACAAAGTTTGTCACAAGAACCTTAATCCTCAAGCTGACATGTTTGCTCTGGAATACTTTAAAGAGGTCTTGTGCATCGGATTTGCCTAATGCAATACGTTGTTTGATTTCTTGACTGCTGCTTCCATGAGTATTGATGGCTGATAGGAGCAAAATGAAGTCTTTGACAACTTCAATCTTTTTTCCATTTATCATGATGTTATTTATTGATCCAGTGGTGAGGATTTTTTTTTTTTTTTCTTTACGTGTTAGTTCATTAAAATTTAATTGCTGTGTTCCTTGGAGCTCCAGGGCTCTGAGATACAGGAATTGACTCATGGTCGGAATGGGCGGGGAATCGTGTTAAGATGCTTGACTGTTTTTTTTAATCTTGGTTTCCCTTGCATTATAATATAGAGTAGACACTGGATGGGGAGAAAAAGGAATAGTCAGAAACATCACAATAGATTGTAAGTCCGTCTTCTGCCTTTAACTGATTGGAACACCTAAAACAGGGCTACAGCGTACCAGGTGAACGAGGCTTTCTGCAGAGCCTTTGCAATACATAAAACTATAGGTAGACAACAGAACCACATCCAGATCACCAGAGATGAGAAATCCCCACTTGAAGGGATGAGCTGACGAGCCTGGAACGGTGAGAAGAACAAAAGATACGTCTCGAATGGAAGACCTACAGGAAAAATAGGACACAATGGAGACAGATGGACTGCTACTATGGGAACAAACAGGTCGCTCCCCTAGGAGACATTGGGGCAGTCGGTCGGGTCCCACCAACACAGGCCCCCCCACCAAAACTGAGATTGGGTGAAAATGCACGCTCAGATTGGTAAACACACGCATCACCGTTGGGGAGAAATGGGGTAAAAGCA
>NW_006408526.1:29221318-29274809 GCF_000296735.1 Chrysochloris asiatica
GGGGAAAACAGCAGGCTTTTTATGTAAATACTGAACAAATAAGTTTATTGTTTGTGGAAATCATATTTTGATGAAAATCTAAATTGATTTACCTTTTAAAAGTTCACAGAAAAACATTTGCTTCTATAGCTAAAAGCCTATTAAAATTGCTCTTGTAACAGTTAATTATGAGACAGACTTCTTCCTCACAATGTTGTTGTTGTTATTGTTAAGTGCCGTAGACACCAATAAAGGTATGTGAGGTGCATATACAAGACAGAAAGTCAGGAATTTTAGCCAATCAGATTTAACCTCAGAACTGCTTCACTTAAAAGTGGCATGATTTCTGTGTTAATAATTTCATTTGGAATCTTAGAGACTACATATAAAATATAGTCAATTCTAGCCACCCCCATGAATGTTTTATTATAGAGGCATTCTATGGCATGACGTTAAAAGATTGTTTTCCAAGGCTTGTTTACACAATCATCCTAAGCACAAGGCTGAGGATATGCATAGATCAACTCCATCCTTATCTGATCTGCTTCTACCTCTACTCTTCCCACTGAGCTGGTAGGGCACTGAGCAGTTACCATGGCTAATCCTACCAAAGTTACTCCCTTCTCCCATTAATCTTTTGTCTCACTTGGAGCTCAGAATATTAGAGATCTTATACACATGTTCCCTCATGCCCAGGTAAACATCACAGTTTAATACAGACAGCAGGGGAACAAAAATCATCTTAGATAGAATTCAAATACCATAAAATTCTCCCCTTCGCAATGTACAATTCAGTGGGGTTTCAGCACATCTATAGAATGCTGTGCAACTATGAGTACTATCTAATTCCAGAGCTTTCCACTGTAAAGGAAATCCCATCATACCCATTAGCAATTACTCCCCATTCCTCTTCCCACAGCCCCTGGCAACCAGTAAATATGGTTAATTTCCATCTTTATGAATTTGCCTCTTTGGGACATTTAAATGTAAATGAAATCATACCTTAGGTGGCCTTTTGTGACCGGATCCTTTTCATTTCACATGTTTTCCAGGTTCATCCATGCTGCAGCATGATCAGTACTTCATTCCTTTTTACTGCAGAATAAAATCCCATCGCATAGATGTACTGCATTTTGTTTATCTATTCTTCAGTTGATGGGTATTTAATTGTTTCCACTTTTGGACTATTATGAATGATGTTTCTATGAACATTTGTGCACATATTTCTGTGTGGACATATGTTTTTCATTTTCTTGGGTATTTTATACTTAGAAGTGAAATTGCTGGAACTCTATGTTTAACATTTTAAGAAACTGCCAAATCATTTCCAAACGAACTGTATTATCTTACATTCCCACCAGCAATATACAAGGGCTACAATTTGATGATAAATTTTCTTTTCCAAGATCGTTTCCTTTATACAACCTAAGTGGCCATCAACAGATGAATGGATAAACAAAATGTGGTTTAAGTGTGGTTAAATACAATGAACTATTATTTAGCCATAAAGAGAAATGAAGTTCTTCTGATGCATGCTATGACATAGATGAACCTTGTAAACATTATATTCAGCAAAGTAAGTTAGATACTTATTAAAAAGACAACATATGATACCATATGAGATACTTAAAATAGCAAATGCATAGAAACAAAAGTTTATTAGTAGTTACCAGGGTTTGTAAGGAGCTCTGGTACGCAGTGGTTACGAATCGGGCTGCGAACCAGAAGGTCAGCAGTTGGAAACTACCAGCTGTTCCATGGGAGAAAGATAAGGCTTTCAGCTCCCGTAAAGATTTACAGCCTCGGAAACCCTGTACAGGGTCACTATGAGTCGGAACCGACTCCATGGCACATAACAACAACAACCAGGGTTTGTGAGGGGAAATAGGGGGTGGGCTATAATTTAAGAGGCACTGAGTGTCTGTTTTGTTGTTAAGTGCCATCAAGTCAGTTCCAACTCATAGAGACCCTATATAGGGCTTCTGAGGAGTGGCTGGTGATTGTTGAACTACCTACCTTTTGGTTCAAATGGACTATATGGCCCAGTGCTTATCCTATAGCACCACACCAGGACACTGTTTAAAGGGATGGAAAACACCTGTTAATAAAAAGTGGTGAGGAATCCACAACACGACAAATGTAAATACTGACAAGAGTTGCACACTTTAAAGGGACTCTGGTAGCATAGTGGTTACAAATCGGGCTACGAACCTCAAGGTCGGCAGTTCTAAACTACTAGCTGTTCCGCGGGAGAAAGATGAGGCTTTCTGCTCCCATAAAGATTTACAGCCTCGGAAACCCTATACAGGGTCACTATGAGACGGAACTGATTCTACAGCACATAACCACCAACCACCACCACCACTCTTCCTTTGGAGCCCTGATGTTGCATAGCAGGGTGGTATCATGGACCACAAGATCAGTTTGAACTGCAAGGTCAGCAATTCAAACCCATCAGCCACTCCTCAGAAACCCTATACAGGGTCACTATGGGTCAGGACGAACTCAACAGCAATTAACAACAACAACAACCCTTCCTTTCATACATGAGCATGAAGGAAATAAATTTTCTTCTGTCACAAGCCCAAGTGTGTATTTCAACTATTAACTTATTTTATGAAAACGCATCCCTTAAGAAGAACATGAGCATTAAGAGAGAACAGAGATGGTATGGCAATAAGAGACTTAGACTGGCTTAGCAAACACACCAGAATACCCACATCTAAGGGAGTTCTGTGCCTCATTTAGTTCCTTAAGGAGGGTGACCATCCATTCCACCTCTGGACACTTCTCTTTTAAAACTCCCTTCAAGGGCAGTTCATGAAGACAGATATAAGCAGTCTCATCCTGGCAGACAATCATATTCTTTTCCTTTCAAGAGCCAGACACCATACTACCCAGCTTGGTCCACCTAATCTGCATTACAAACATAACAAATTTCCTCAAGAAAATGAAGATTTTTTTTTTTAAGTCACTGAGAATATTCTTCAAATTGGGATTTAAAAATAGATTTTATACTACAGTTATATAAGATGCCATCACTGGGAGAAACTGGTGGAAAGGAACATAGGGCTCTATGTACTATTTTTGCAACTTCCTGTGAGTCTATAATTATTTCAAAATTTAGAGTTTAAAAAAATGGTTGTAACAGAGACACCGAATTTCAAAAGAAAATTAGGAAGAGAAAGGAAAACACTGAGGCAGGTTAATAAAAAAAAAAAAAAGAAAGAAAGTGTACATCATATCACAGGAATTAAAACTAACCCAAATAAGCCACAGAGTTCATTCCAGGGGAAAATGGGAGAAAAGGAAAAAGAGAGAATTGAAGTTAGACTGCAGCTGTCCAGAATGGCAAGGTAACTTAGCCTGTATACCGTGGGGTTCACTTGAAGGATTTTTAAAAAATAATCCATAAGAAAAATCAGAGCTGGGCTCTACAAAGATTAATATAGCAACAGTATACAGGGCTAGACTCCTGGTGTGGTGCTGTAGAATCAGCACTGGACTGAGAACCACAAAGTTGGCAGTTCAAACCCACCCACTGCTCCTCGGAAACCCTATAGAAGGCCGCTATGAGTCGGAACCTACTTGATGACACGTAACAACAACAACAACACAGGGCAGGCTGGAGAGAGTAAACATCTAAAAGTAGAAAGACTGGTTAGTACTGCAACAGCCCAGCCCTAACGGAGTGTAAAGGGTTGCCAGTAGAGCTATACTTTAAGGAGCAGGGAATGACTTAATACTCTGGAACCCTCTAAAAAGAACCCATATCTAGCCTTCCTTCTGAGCTCTATATAATGTTTACAAGAAAGAAATTTCTGAATCTCCAAAAAGGTAAAGTCTTAACATTTCAGTCTTCAGCAAGCATGTATATAATAAAGCTTCAAAGGCTGAAACAGCTCAACTTATAGTCAACAAAACAAGATGAAAAAGGTCTGCCAGTATACTTTGTAGTCTTGGACAGAGTCTGCTAGGCAGAAACCATTAGAGGTTCTTGTTTGCCCTGAAAGAAAACTTCCTCCCAATGACTGCATGCTATCAGCTACATTCTGCTTTCTACAGATAGGAAGTTTCACTGCAATAACAAATTTTCAGTTGAAGAACCCTCTGAGGTCCTTAACAAACAATTGTGTGTCTCTAATTTTATGATCATCCTTTCTAAAGCAATCGTTTCCAGGAGAGATATTGATCAGTGATATGCATGAAAATCTAGTATTTAATTATAAGCTAAGCAAACAGCACAAATGACCACGTTTACTGAGAGCCCACTACATATTGATGCTACAAAAATGACTAAAACAGGCCAGCCTTCAAAAACAGCACAGCCTGCTGTGGGAAATACACATGCAAAATATAAGTGGTAAAGGCTATTTCAGAAGTGTGTAAGAAATACTCTGAGAATAATAAGGAACCCATCAGCTGCTCCTTGGAAACCCTATATAGAACTAACTCAAGGGCACTAACAACAACAAACACTGCCTACTAGGGAAGGACCAAATGTTTTTGCATTGGGACAATGAAAACTGAAGAGAGAAGACTTGTAGGTGGCCTACTTGAGACCCACCACTGAAGGATGACCAGGACTTCATTACACGGGCAAGGTATTTAAGGTGAAGGAGTAGGTGTTTATTTGTGGGGAACGGTTAAGTGATCAGCACTCTAAGCAAAAAAGAGTGAAGAAGCCAGAGCAGGACAGGAGGGGATGGAGGTTTTAGTGACAGTAATCTATTCTACTTAGAGTACAGAACATAGAGGTCCCAGGGACAAGAGACGAGCCATAAACCAAAACTGCTGTAATGGACCTTGCAGTCTTCTGTTTCTGACCAGAGGGAACCATCAGAGGCCTCTACACAGAATGAGATGAGAGGTCTGCTTGCTATAAAGATAAATCTGGATAAAAGTGTGGAAAATGGCCCAGAGGCCAGGAGACCAATTAGGAGATTACCACAATAATTCTGTCAAGAAACAATAAGGGTTAGATGGATGCAAGCAGATGCTTCTAAAGTAGAACCAATGGCACTTGCTAATGAACTCCTTGTGGAGGCTAGGCAAGAGAAAGAAGGCAGCAAGCGACGCTAACTTCTGAGGCTCTGGTTCTAGGTTTGTTGCTGGTGTGAAGTGCCATCAAGTTGGTTCTGACTCGTAATGACCCTGCATAGGGTTCCCGAGGAGTGGCTAGTGAGTTTGAAAGCAATCAAATGTTTATCCCTTAGAATTCTCTGTTTCTGGGAAGAACAAGGCAAAGCAAGGGTCAAATTTTGAGAAGAGGAATAACAATACTAGCAGCAGCTGCTACTTATTGGAATATGTTTATTTATTTGATATGTATTAACTGGTATAAATATATATATGTGTGTGTGTTTATGTGTACATATGTATGCATGTTGTTACTAAGTGACATCAAGTCGGTTACAACCCACAGCGACCCTCTACAGGGTTTCCGAGAAGGTGGCTGGTGAATTTGAACCACAGACAGGGTTCAAACCAGCTTTGAAGTCCAGTGCATTAACCCACAGCATAGATAGATAGATAGATAGATAGATAGATAGATAGATAGATAGATAGATAGACAGATAGATAGACAGACAGACAGACAGACAGATAGATAGATAGATAGATAGATAGATAGATAGATAGATAGACAGATAGATAGATAGATAGATAAGGATAGATTTCTCCACCCCACCCCCACAAACACACACACATATATATATATGGCGGCGGTGGTGGTTATGTGCCGTGGAGTCAGTTCCAACTCATAGCGACCCTGTACAGGGTTTCTGAGGCTGTGAATCTTTATGGGAGCAGAAGGCCTCATCTTTCTCCCGAGAACAGTTGGTGGTTTCAAACTGCTGACCTTGCAGTTCACAGCCCGATTCGTAACGACTACACTATCAAAGCTCCTTCCTATACATATATTAGTTGTTAGGTGCCATCGAGTCAATTTTAAACTTATAGTGGGTAAGCAGTAACTGGTATCTTAAAAGCTCATGAGAGGTTATCTAAGGTATAACTATTGGTCTGTCCCTGTGTGGAAAAAAGAATGATGAGAATTAAAGATACAACTAGTGCAGTGGACCAATGGAGCAGGTGAACATCAGTCACCAAGACACTGAGACCAGAAGAAGCAGATGGTGCCTGGCTACCACTACCAACTGCTCTAAAACGGATCACACTAGAAAGTTCCGGACAGAGTGGGAGAAAACGTGGAAGAAAACTCAAGATTATTTAAAAAACAAACAAACAAAACACCAGGCTTACTGGTCAGAAAGAGACTGGAGGAACCTGATACTATGATCCTTGACCACCCTTCAGGTCTGGAAAGGAACTCACCCTCGTGGCCCAATTTTCAGCCAAGCAGTTGACAAGAATATAGAAAGGACAACAACGCTAGTAAGGTATGCTTACCTAAGGACAAAGTTGAGCAAGGATGGGAAGGCGGGTGGAATGGAACTAGGAACCACAGGGAGGAACTTGGATAAGTGATGTTCCATGGAGGGGCTTGCAATCATTGAGATGAAACAAAGCGTATGATTTGTTGAATGGAAAACTGATGATCTTGTCTGTAAACTTTACTCAATTCACAATAAAAAGTTTCAAAAACAAAAACCTATGAATCACAGAAAGCTTCCCCTTCAGCAGTGCTGATTTTAAAAAAAGGTGGGGTGGGGTGGGAATAACATAAAAGTTAATAAATAAAGGAAAGGTATAAGCTAAAGTAATGCACATCTGTATGATTAACTCTTATATAATAGCTTCAAAGAAAAAGACAGACATACTGACATGAAAAAATTGCTATCATTTAATGTTCTAATTAAACTTTTTTTGTGAGACAATTACAGATTTATATGCAGTTGCAAGAAATAATACAGAGGGATCTCATGTACCCTTCACACAGTTTCCCCAATAGTAACAACACGCAATCTTTGTAGATTGAAAAGCAATCTATGTAGAGGAGGTTAAGTCAAAAAGTATTGCTACAAAACATAGACACTTTTATTAAACAACAATACAAAATGGTAAAGTTATTGTTTCTGGACATATCTTGCAACTAGGTCTATACACTTCTGAAAGCAGGGTTTCCATCTCTCTAACCATAGCCAAAAGAATTCTGGTCTCAGAGTTGTGAAGAGTGAATGATAAAGTAAATGAGCCAAGCAGAAAAGTTTAAAGGGCAGCTCGAGAAGACCAAAAGATTGGAGCTGTGGAAAGACCTACAGTTATTAAAACCAAAGGGAAAGAACATGCTAGGCATTTCTCTAGCTAAAAGAATTAAAGAAAAAGTCCAAACCTCCATTTACAATATTAGATGATTCTATAGTCCTGGTAGAGGAGCTCTGGTAGCGTAGTGGTTACGAATCGGGCTGTGAACTGCAAGGTCAGCAGTTCGAAACTACCAGCTGCTCCACGGGAGAAAGATGAGGCTTTCTGCTCCTGTAAAGATTTATAGCCTCAGAAACCCTGTACAGGGTCGCTATGGGTTGAAACCGACTCAATGGCACTTAACAACAACAACAACATAGTCCTGGTGTAACACTATAGCATAAGCACTGAAAGCGTAAGGTTGGGTGTTCAAACCAATCGCTGCTCATTGGAAACCCTATACAGAGAACCAACTTGATGACAGTAAACAGCAACATAGGCAAATTACTGAATGACACAGGAAGCATCAAAAGAATATGGAAGAAACACAGTCACTGGACCAAAAGGAATTAATTGACATTCAACCATTTCTAGAAGTAACATATGATTACCCACTGATATTGAGTAAAGAAGCCCAGGCTGCACTGAAGGCATTCGTGAAAAAACAAGGCACCCAACATAGACAGAAAACCAACTGAAATGTTTCAACAAACTCATGCAGCACTCGAGAGGTTCGCTCATTTATGCAAAGAAATTTGGAAGACAGTTACCTGGTCAACTAACTGCAAGAGATAAATACTCACGCCCATTCCAAAAAAGGTGATCCAGTAGAATGTGAAAATTGTCTAATAATATCATTAATATCACACACAAGTAAAATTTTGCTGAAGATAATTCTACATTCAAGTCAGATTGAGAAGAGGACAAAGAGCCAGGGAGATTGTTGCTCCCATCAGATGAATCTTGGCTAAAAGCAGAACACCACCAGAAAGATGTTTATTTGTGTTTTGTTGACTATGGAAAGGCATCTGACTCTGGATCATAACAAATTATGGGTAGCAAAGAATAGGAATTCCAGAACACTTCATTTTGTTCATGTGGAACTTGTAAATATACCAAGAGGTTCAAACAGAAGAAAGAGATACTATGCAGTTTAATATATCAGGAAAGATGTGCATCAGGGTTCGATATTTTACCATACTTACTCAATCTGTGTCCTAAACAAATAATCCAAGAAGCTGGAGTCCTGGTGTGACAATGTAGGATAAGCACTGAACTGCTAACCCAAGGTTGGCAGCTCAAACCCACCCATCATTCCTTGGGAGCCCTACACAGGGTCAACTATGAGTTCAAAATGACTCAATGGCACTTAACAACAGCATCAGGGTTTACGAAGACTCATTAACAACTTAAATTGGCAGATGGCACAACCTTGCCTGGAAAAAGGGAAGCAGACTCAAAGGACTTGTAGTGAAGTTCAATATGGATTATCACACCTCACCATAAAGAAAACAAAATTCCTCCAACTAGACCAATAAGAAACACCACAAAAAAAATGGAGAAAAGATTGACATTGTCAAAGATTTCATTTTACCATCAATGCCCAAATCAAACAAAACAACTACGGGTCTCTTCCTGTCTGTTTCAAAGTTTCTCCAGGTTTTGCTAGTGTTCTGCCTTTGACCGGGTGGTCTTACCACTTTTCTACTGCTTGTTTTAGTGAAAGATATTAGAGTTTTCCTTCTCTGACAGATTTCCACGTGACACAGTTTTCAGCTTTTGCAGGTTTGACTGTCTTAGGACATTTAAAAAGTACAGCCTCATTATCAAAACTTTCCTAAGAATTCTTAAAATAAAACGATACCACCTTTTTGCCCAACCCAAATGGGCCATTATATCCAATTTCCTGCAGGTCACTGATAAAAACCAGCTTCAACCTTATTTCAAAGCTCACCTGTGTAATCCAAATGTGAAATTTAAAAACGTAACACAAATGAATGGCCCAGAAAGAGACCTGTATATTCCAAATATGCCTAATAGTGACAAGCAGCTGCGATCCGCAAGGTCAGCAGTTCAAAACTACCAGCTGTTCCACGGGAGAAAGATGAGGCTTTCTGCTCCCATAAAGATTTACAGCCTTGGAAACCTTGTACAGGGTCACTATGTGTCGGAACCGACTCTAAGACACATAATCAACCATCCGATTAAAAGTAACTGTAAGGGAATATAATAACTCCGAATTCACTTCTGTTTCCATTCCAAATCCTTTCTTAGTCATTAAAATGAAGGGGAAAAGAAGTTTGCCATTTGTCACCTCTGACTAACTGCATGCTTCAGCTTCTAATTGGTGGTATGGAAAAAGTGCATGGCCTCAAGAAGACTGCCAATGGAAGGGTGCTTCTCAGAAGAGATAGGTCACATACTGCAGACAAATCTGTATAGTTAACTTCCCCTCAACCAATCTGGAGACTACTGGCAGTGAGTGGTTAAGGACTAAGATATATAGAATGGGATTAAAAAATTCACATGGAAAGCACATAAAGTGGTCCAAGTCTGTTTAGTTTTTTAAAGTTAGAATATTAAATTGTTTTCCTCTGGCTGAACCCAAAATTCGTTATATTACTGGTTTCCTACAATATTGTACTTAAAACAGCTGTTATAATGAATTACAGAATACTGGTGTGGCAATGCAGGATAAGCAGTGGACTGTGAACCACAAGTTCATTGGTTCAAACCCAGCAGTCCCTCTTCAGAAACCATATACAGGACAGCTATGAATTGGAGCCAACTTGACAGCATTTAGCAACAGCAACAACCATGAATTACAAGACTAAATTTAAAAAAAATTTTTTTAACTACTTAGATTTAATGACATGTATAAGGAGCTCTGGTAGTGTAATGGTTACAAATCGGGTTGCAAACCACAAGGACAGCAGTTCGAAACTACCAGCTGTTCCGCGGGCGAAAGATGAGGCTTTCTGCTCCCATAAAGACTTACAGCCTCCGAAACCCTATACAGGGTCACTATGAGTCAGAATCGACTCCACAGCACATAATGACAACAACATCACATCTAGACTTACATGATACTAGTTATTCTTTATATCATTAGACTTTAACTTATTTAACTATAAAATAAAAACAACAGTTGTTGGAACTAAAAATCTCCCTGTTTTCCTAAAACTGTCAACTCAAATGAATTTAGGGTAAACAGTCAGTACCCATGTCTCAGAAGATATGACCATAAAAAGACTGAAACCATAAATTAGTGAGGCTGGAACTTCCCCACAAAGAAGAAAACAGATTCATTACCTTTCAGCAAATACGTAATAGGCATAAATAACATCTTGGCTTCTATAGCATCTAACCTCAGAATCACTAAGCACCACAGCATCTTCTATTCAATCTCACATCAGTTGCCAGGATATTTACAACAGCATGAACAGTACGACCTAGATTCTTTCTTAACAGGTAAACAATCCTTCTGCCCAGATTCACCAACACACGTCTAAGTATAAGAATTATCAGGAGGAAAGCACTCAGGTTTTAAGTCCCTAATGAAGAACTCCTGGTGTGGTACCACAGGATCAGCATTGGACTGTGTCAGCGGTTCAAACCCACCAGCTGTTCTTCAGAAACCCCTGCACAGGGTTCGCTATGGGTTGGAATCGACTTGACAGCACTTTAAGAACAATGAACTTTCTTAAGATTCTGCATCTTAAAAGAGAAAAAGACAAGCCTTGCTCATACGTTATAGTTGTTTTTGTTAACGTGCCATCCAGTTGGTTCGGACTCATAGGGACCGTGTATAGGGTTTCCAAGGAGCTGCTTGGGTGGGTCTGAACCGCTAATCGTCCAGTGCTGATCCTACAACACCACACCAGAAGTCCGTATGTTATAATACTGAGGACAAATTATAGGTTTCTGCAGCTTTTTAAAACTTCTCCTTATGCCACTTCCCTTTTATGAAAAGCCTAGCATTAGTACCAGTTTTCGCTAACTGAAATAAAATTCGCAAACAAGGTGTTAAAGGGGCAGCACACCATCCCAACTCCCATCTCCCCCTAGTACCCACTGTGGTGTCACCAAGCTCCTTCCCCTAGGAACTATACTCAGCATCTCAGTATCAACGCACCATAGCTTTGAACTGTGTTTGCAAACACCATCTTTTAGTGTTATCTTAGGTTTTATGTATTATTTGGCATGACTGAGTAGATTATTTTTTAGCTCTTGGAATGCTAAATTAAAAAAAAAATCCCATATAAATTAATAATTAATAAATTAATGCCAATTGCTTCTTCACCTTACATCATTTTGACTTATGAAAGGTTTCACAGGAATGTGCTACTTTCAGATAGTGAGGGAAACCTGCACACACTTCCCACCTCACATTTGGTCAGGGAAATTTGGCTCTTCATAGAGGTTTGTTAACTTTATCATATGCCAATGGCTACTATATAAGGAGTCTGGTAATGTAGTGGGTTACATGTTGGGCTGCTAATTGCAAGGTCAGCAGTTCAAATCTACCAGCCACTCCACAGGAGAAAGATGAGGTTTTCTGCTTCTGTGAAGATTTACAGTCTTGGAAACCTTATACAGGGTCTCTATGAGTCGGAATTGACTCCATGGCACATAACCTCCATCACCATAGTATCAGGAATAGCTAAGAAAGGCTTTCCTGTAGGAGTACAGTATTAAGAATTCATAGAGACACATCTTAGGACAATCAACCATTTGAGATAAAAAAAAAAAAGACAGCATTTACTCAAGGACAGGGTTCAGAAGGGTTAGGAAAGAAAAAGAAATGAAAACAGAAACCACACAGAGAAAGTGGGATAAGTGATGTTAATGTGGGATTGCAATCAATGTGTATGAATTGTTGCATGGGAAACTGATCTGCTCTGTAAATCAGTAACCAGTTCGCAATTAAAAGTTTCAACGAATAATCATTCATGAATAAAACAATACCTTCAATATTAATCTTTGAACTAAGCAACAGTTTCGTTAAATTAGTAAGAAATAGTCTACTAGAAATAGCATTATGTACACAACCTTGGAACAGCAGTGTTCTGCGGATAGATTACACGGATGGATACACAGGCTGTGAACGGGTATGGAAGGAAGAGTGGGAGTACACCGGCAGATGCATAAGGATTTGAAAGAGGATATTTGTATATGGGTATTTTCTGCAAACATGTGTCTGAATGTGGTAGCACATACAGCGGACAAAATGTTGAAGACTTCTTAGATATTTTAAGGCAACAAATTGCTGGGCCTAGAGGCTCACTCAGGACCATAGTCTCAGGGAACACCATGGTCAAGTGGCATAACACAGTCCACAAAGACAATGTTCTACATCCTGCTTTGATGAGTAGCATCTGGGATCTTAACGCTCCTGAACAGCAGTCTAAGGTGCAGTTATTGGTCTCTCCATGTGCAGTAAAAAGAAGTGTGATAAAAATTAAAGTTCCATTCCAACAGACTGATGGAACATGTGAACATCATCCATGACTCTGAGACCAGAAGATGGTGCCCGGCTACCACTAACAACTGCTCTGAAAGGGATCACATTAAAACGCCACAGATAGACTGGGAGAAAATGTGGAACAAAACTCTAAATTCTTTTTTAAAAATAATAAGAAAACGAACTTACTGGTCAGAAAGAGACTGGAGGGACCTGAGACTATGGCCCTCGACCACCCTTCAGGACTGGAAAGGAACTCACCCTCATGACCCAATTTTGGGCTAAGTAGTAGATAGGTATACGATGTTGCTGTTAGTGACCCTGTTTAGGGTTTCCGAGGAGCAGCTGGTGGGTTTTGAACTGCCAACTTTATGATTCACAGTCCAGTGCTGATCCTACAGTGCCAATCATTCAAATTCAAAGGGACAACATTAACCTAAAGACAAAGTTGAGAAGGGATGGGAAGAACCATGGGGAAGAAATGAGATAACTATTGTTACATGGAAGGGATTGTAATCATTAAGATGAAACAAGTGTATGATTTGTCAGATGTAAAACTGATGAGCTGGTCTGTAAACTTTCATTCAATTCACAATAAAAAATTAACATACATGTATGTTATATATACATACATATATACATACATGTATGTGTGTGTATATATATATATATATATATATTTACACTTGATATCTGTGTTCTATATGAGATTTAATGCATAGATGAGATGTTTAACAAAAAAAGAGCCAAACCACTGAAACAGTTGATTCCAAATCATAGAAACCCTACAAGACCGGGAAGAACGACCCCAAAGCATTTGCAAGGCTGTAAATCTTTCTAGAAGCTGACTGCCCCATCTTTCTCCCACAGAGCCACGGGTGGGTTCAGGCACTTTGACCACTGCACCACAAAGGTGTCATGGGAAGTTTGCTGTTGCTGTGTGCTGTGTGCTGTCGGGTAGGTTCCAACTCCTAGCAACTCTGTGCAGGGCTTCCCAGAGCGGCTGATGGGTGATCCCAGTCCAGTGCTTTTCTAGAGTGCCACACCAGGACTCATGAAAAAAATTTGTTATATAGGATTTCCAAGGAGCAACTGGTAGATCTGAACTGCCAACCTTAGGATTAGCAGGCCAGTGATTATCCTACAGCATGACATGAGAAGTTTGTTGTTGTTGTTGTTAAGTGCCACTGAGTCAGTTCCGACTCACAGTGACCGAGTACAGGGTTTCTAAGGAATGACTGAGTTTGAACCATCAACCTTGCGGTTCAAACCAACCATGTGATCCAGTGCTTTATCCCTCAGCATCACACCAGGACTCCCATGAGAAATTTGTTGTTTAGTGCCGTCAAGTTGGTCCGACTCATAGTGACCCTGTATACGGTTTCCAAGGAGCGTCTGGTAAGCTTGAACCGCTGACTTTGCAGTTCAAACCCACTTTTCAGGCCAGCGCATTAATCCACAGCACCATTGTTGTTGTTAGGTGCCATCGAGTTGGTACTGACCCATAGCAACCTTATGCACAACAGAACGAAACACTGCCCAGTACTATGCTACCTCACAATTGTTGCCACATTGATGCTGCCACTTTGCCAACCCATCTCACTGGGGGTCTTCCTCTTTTTCTCTGACCCTTGTTGTTGTTGTTGTTGTTGTTATGTGCCGTGGAGTTGGTTCCGACTCATAGCAACCCTGTACAGGGTTTCTGAGGCTGTAAATCTCTACTGGAGCAGAAAGCCTCATCTTTCTCCTGCGGAACAGCTAGTAGTTTCGAACTGCTGACCCTGAGGTTCGCAGCCCAATTCGTAACCACTACACTAAGAGCTCTGACCCTTGTTGTTGTTCAGTGCCATCAAGTTGGTTCCAATCCATAGTAACCCTGTACAGGGTTTCCAAGGAGTGACAGGTGAGCTTGAACCACTGTCCTTGTAGTTCAAACGGCTTTGCAGTCTGGCACATTAACCCACAGTGCCACGCCAAGTAAATCTAAGTCGATGATGGTGAAACTATATGGGTAGAGACAGAAAGAATGATGGCACACCAGAAAAATGTAGCCAATGTCAATGAACTGTCCACATAGAAGCATCTGAATGGGGATGTTCTGCTTTGTATATTTTCACCAAAAATAAATTTTTACCAAAAAAAAGATCTTCCAGTATTTTTAACATTAGGATCACTATGTACTGAGATTTAAACTTGCTCTCAAGTGGAATTTGTCAATAACTACCAAGAAGTATTTTTAAAAAATAATAGAGTGCTTGTTTTATCTAATTTATAACATACTTCATTATCATTGTTGTTGTTAAGTGCCACTGAGTTGGTTATCGACTCATAGCGGCCCTGTGTATAGGGTTCCCGAGAATCAGCTGGGAGGCTTGACCAGACGACCTTGTGGTTCACAGTCTAGGACTATCTTAAAGCACCACACCAGAAACCCATTATCATTAGAGTCATTATCAATAGAGACATAAAAAATTATACAATCCTATACATTTCTAACTATCTCTTCAAAATAGTTTAAAGGACAGCAGCATACAATTTATTGCCTCCCAGTCTTAAAGTCCTTTTTCTTTTGTCTATGAGATTGCTGACTCTCTAAATCTTATAATAAAGGCTGGTTCATTATTCCTCCAGCTTATCTAACAAGACATTTTATCTTCAGTGGTTCAGTGTTGAACCTAGACCACACTTTTTTCCTACTGATATATATTGCCACAAATTAGAATTCACAATACAATTTAGCATGTTATCTTATCAGACTTTATACTTTATAATTATCCCATTACCTAGAGCTTGATTTGTCAACTCATGCCTTTTTAAAGAGCTACCTTAAAACAGAATTTCAATTTATGATCTTTCTAGGGCAGGGTGATTATTAACTAAATGGCTTAAAGTTGAGTTCTCTTGAAACACTCAAAATATTACATAGAGTTAAGTAATATAGCTGAACTACATTTAACTTTCAATTGCTAAAAAAAATCTTGTACTAGAAAAAAAGTCAGGAATCTATTGCGCAGAAAGCAGTGATACTTTCTTGTTGTCAACTGCCGTCGAGTCGGTTCTGACTCCTAGCAACCCTGTATGGGGTTTCCGAGGAGTAGCTGGTAAGTCTGAACTGCCAACCTTGTGCTTAGCCTACAGGACTTACTCAATATAAAATGGAAAGTGGCTTAACGTCTTGCCTGCTCTAATAAATCCCAAACTATTTTATGACTTTAAAAATGAAAGAAGGGGTGAAAATTGAACTTCAAATTTTTACTAAGAGTTATTTTAAAAAAAAAAAAAAAGTCTAGAATAATCATGATAAACAATATATCTCATTCATGAATGGAATGAGTTTTTCATTTTTAATAGCAAATCAGACAACCTAATCTCTCGTAAAATATAATCCATGAAAACAAATTTTAAATCTTTCACTGTATTTAAGAGCATAAAAACTTGAATGTGCCTGTCAGGACTGCAAACAACTACTCTTCACACAAACCTTACATCTTTCTTCATTACTCTCAAATGTTCAAAAGAATCTTCAGAAATTGATTTCAATTAATTTTATTCCCTGAGCTAATTTTTTTTTCCCCACTCCTAGACTATATGATGTTTCTAACCTTCTTAGATGTAGATGTTACCCCACATACATTATTTTTCTTCCAAACAGTAGTAAACCTGATGATTGCTAACAAGACACTGTAGTTGACTTAGGTGCTTCAAGAGATAGCTAAAGGCAACTTTTGTTTGAGTTGTGGATAAAAGGCAAAGACTTTTTATATATGATAACAAAAGCACACTCCATAAAGAACAAACGTGTAAACTGGAATTCATCCAAATAAAAACTTCAGTTCTTCAAAAGGCACTTGAGAAGATGAAAAGATAAGCCACATAATAGAAAAAAAATCTTTGCAAAGCATGTAACTAATAAAGTACTTGTATCCAGAATACATGAAGAACTTTCAAAACGGAACAATAAGAAAACAAATGACTCAATTTAAAAGGGAGGGCACAAAACGTTTCCAAGAACACTTCATCGAAGATACGTAGCTGGCAAATAAGCACATGAAAATATCCTCAACACCACTGGTCATTAGGGAAATACAAGTTAAAACCACCACCAGGCAATACCACCACACACTAACTGTGTTGTTGTTAAGTGCCATCTAGCCAGTCCTGACTCATAGCGACCCTGCATAGGGTTTCCAAGGAGCTGGTGGGTTTGAACCACCTATCTTTTGGTTAGCAGTCCAGTGCTTATTCTACAGCACTACAACAGGACTCCATACACCCTTAGATTGGCTAAATGAAAAAAACTAACAGATCATAACAGTACTTACTGAAGAAGATGAGATGTCTAGCAACTGAAATGCTGACATGGTAACTAGAGTGAATGCAAAAGAGTACAGCCACTTTAGGAGGCAGTCCGACAGTTTCTTTAAAAAGTTAAACATACACCTACCAACCATATGATTCAGCCATTCCATTCTGAGATATTTATCCAAGAGAAATGAAAACTTGTATCCACACAAATTTCTCATAGCATTTTTATTCCTTATAGCCAAAAATGAGAAGCATTTCAAATGTCCACCAACAGGTGAATGGATACACGAATCCTGGCATAGTCACACAAGGTAATATTAGCCTGATATATCTATTAACAATAGAAAGTAACACACTAGTTACTTTTAGCAACTGTTAACATAGACAACAGAGTCATGGTGTGGCACTGTGGGTTAATATGCTGGACTGCAAGGTTGGTTTGAACCCCAAGGTTGGCAGTTCAAGCTCACCAGTCACTTCTCAGGAACCCTCGACAGCACTTAACAACAACAGTGAATGAATCTTAAACACAGCACGCGGATGAAAAAAGCATGGGCTTCCATTCATACAGATGGATGGATGATGCCATTTATATGAAATTCTAGAAAAGGCAAAAGCTAGTCTGTAGTGACAGCAGATGAGTGGCTTTCTGGGAGTGAAAAGGATGAGAATGAATGCAAAGCATTCTAAGGAAGTGTTGTGGACAGCAGAAATATTGAACAGCTTGATTGTGATGGTGGTTATAGGTGTATATGTCAAACTGCAAAGTCTGTATATAAAATAGTTCCATTTTATTGATTTTGAATTATACCTCCATCAAGTTGATTATGAACTTTTAAATGCTGTTTTGAAAAAAAAATCTATAAAACGTTCATGCTACCTGAGATGTCTATCGTACCTTCTACTTTCAAATATTTTGACACTCTGATACAGACTCTCAGAAATTAGGATTGATTATCTGCCCAGTTTATAAACTGCAGGAACCAGATACATAATAATTGCCATTAGAAGCCTGAGATGGGGCAATCAACATTGCATTGGGCAGAAATGTTAATAGCAATGAAACCCAACAATATTCCAGGAGAAGGTATTGAAAAAAGTGTTAGCTCCTCGTCTGAAAAATAACTAGGTAGTGGTGGTGGTGGTGGTGGTGTGCCATGGAGCCAGTTCCAATTCGAACAGACCCGGTATAGAGTAGCCGAGGCTGTAAATCTTCACAGGAGCAGAAAGCCTCATCTTTCTCCTGCAGAACAGCTGGTAGTTTCAAACTGCTGACCTTGCGGTTCGCAGCCCAATTCATAACCACTACGCTACCAGAGCTCCTAAATAACTAGATAAAACCACATAGAGAAAAATAATGAAAACTGCTATTTCCAGTTAAGTAGGTGGGGGTGACAAAAAACTGGACATGCCTAAGGTCAGCATTACCTAAATGTACCTTATAACATCTCAAAGAAAACAGAAACAAGTAATATTTTTTAAAATATTACCTATAAGTATTGGACGGCAAACCACAAGGTCCGCAGTTCAAGCCTGTCAGCAGCTATGCAGGAAAAAAAAAATGAGGCTTTCTGCTCCCGCGAAGATTTAAAGCCTCAGAAACCCTCTACAGGGTTGTTATGAGTCAGAACCGACTGGAGGACACTTAACAACAGCAATGATATAAATAATCTAAGAGTGTACTCAGAACCTGGCATCTGGTCCAGGACCCAGATCTGTCATTTGCTCACTCATGCTTTAATAAGATCATTAATAACTGAGAGCATCTCTCCTCCTTTTCTTCCCCTACCCCCCACAAAAATACTAATTCTGGCCCCAGAATAACCCAAAATGACTTAGGTGAAAAATAATTTAAAGGTTGTACAGTCAAGTTATACTCTCCACACAAAAGCACGTAACTAAAAATACACTGTACAATCATCAAATCAGATTATTAAGTACTTAGGCTACTTAAAGATTAAAAAATGGCTTCCTGAATTTATAAGATCAAGTCCAAATTCCTAAACTGAAAATTGTATAGTAGTACTTATAAGTCAGGCTGATAACCTCAAGGTCAGCAGTTTGAAACTACCAGCTGTTCTGCAGGAGAAAGAGTGGCTTTCTGTTCCTGTAAAGATTTAGAGCCTCAGAAACCCTGTGCAGGGTCACTATGAGTCAGAACCGACTCCACGGCACATAACCACCACTACCACCATCAATTCAGATTGTTAAATAGTCTACTTTGAGATTAAAAAATGGCTTCCTGAATTCATAAATTCAAGCCCAAATTCCTAAGTTAAAAATTGCTAAAAATTCATATTCTTTATGAAATGACCCCACTCATCTATCTGAAATATTGTTCTTCTACCATTCACCAAAATAAATGTACTTTCTCCTAAATTTAGTACTTGTTTTCTCCTCCTGGGAATGCTGTCCCTGTACTGCCATCAGCAATGCCAGGCCTGTATTTTGGTGAAAAGTGATCCCACAGTCTACTGGTCTACCTGGTGTGGCGCTGTGGGTTAATATGCTGGACTGCAAGGCCGGTTTGAACCACAAGGTTGGCGGTTCAAGCTCACCAACCACTCCTTGGAAACCCTATACAGGTTTGCTATGGGTCAGAACTGACTCAATGGTACTTAACAACAACAACAAGCTTCCACCTAACCCAGTATTCTTCCCTTTCTCTTAATTTCTAGTACTTAGAGCTATGAGAGTCCTGGTGTGGCTGCTGCAGGATAAGCACTGGACTGCAAACTGAAAGGTCAGTGATTCAAACCTATCAGCTGCTCCTCGGAATCCTATATAGGGTCGCTATGAGTAGGAACAGACTTGAAGGCACTTATGATGTGGCACTGTGGGTTAATGCGTTGGACTGCAAAGCTGGTTTGAACCACAAGGTTGGCAGTTCAAGCTCACCAGCTACTCCTCGGAAACCCTATACAGGGTCGTTATGGGTTAGAAATTACTTGACAGCACTTAACAACAATAATGTTTTGCATTTAAAATCCTATCTCATCACTCATAAGAAGGAAGGTAGGGTGGTAAGATAGCTAAGATTTTGTGTCCAATGAAACAGATTCTCAATGGTTTGGCAATTAAGATGTAGCAATCCCCCATGGTGAGATCTAATCACTTCCACAGTGAAATATGATATGAGCAGCCAATCAGTTGAAAGGAAGTTTCCTTGAAGATGTGGCTTGCTACCAACATATTGATCCTTAGGCAAAATTTGTTTGCTTTATACTGGGTCTGGATCCTGCATTGGCTAGTCATCTGACCTCTGGTTTCTGCAGGGAAGACTGCAGGGCTATCAGTAACACTGTATTACAGATTCCAATTTGGAGGGTACAGAAATCTAAATTGCAGCTCAATTTGGCAACATGACCAAGAAAATACGATTTTACCTGCCCCATCTATAGTCAGGCTGGAAGAAGATAGAGGACTAGGCTTGACAGTTCTGTATCACAGTTGATTTGACTTTTCAGTTTTTGTGGGGTGTTTTGTTGTTGTTTATTTTTTATTATGGAAACTGTCAAATATATACGTAAATAGGAAGAAACAGCATAATGAACCTTCTTTGCTCATCAAATGGCTTTGACAATTATTAACACACGTTCGTTCAAGTTTCAGCTATACTCCTAACCACTTCCTTCCCTCACCAACATATCTCAGACACCAGATCAGGTCTCCATATATGTTGCTGTTGCTGTTAATCAGTTCCAACCCACAGCAACCCTGGAGGAGTTGGTGAGCTTGAACCACCAATCTTACAATTCAAACTGACTTTTCAGTTCAGCACATTTACCCACAGGTCCACACCAGGACTCCATATATGAAGAGGCTTCAAAAAGTTTGTGAACTAATGGAATGAAATGATGCAGAATTTTTCTGTTTAATAAGTTTTTCTTGTGATCTGAAAGTACAGAGAAAATTGGTTTCCCATTCAACAATTCATACATGCAGTCCCCATAATGTAATGTCACCCTTGCTACCTCTCCTCCACGTCTGTCACTTCCTTTGTCCCCCCTTTCCTTCACATCTCACCTTCCAAACTCCATCCTAAGGCAAACACCGCCCTCTCTGTCGCCTCTGGTTGCCTGAAGAGTAACAGTGGGAATATTTTGAACATGATTTCAGAGCACTGTTTCAAACTTTGGTTCTCCCTGTGGTGGGAAGAGAGTTCCAGCAACTTTATAAAGTCTCCTCACATACTTGAGTATATATTTCTAAAAGCTAAGTACTTTTTTTCTTTTCAATATGATCACAATAACATTATCCCACCTTCAAAGCTAATAACTCCTTAACATCAAATACCTAGTCAATATTCAAATTTCAATTGTCACATAACTTTTTAGCAGTTGGTTTGTTCAAATCAGGATCCAGGATTATTCTGAAGAGGAAGGGAAGAACTGGTTTTCTTTGCTCTTGCTCCATGATCTCTAACCCAACTCTGTATTACTTTCATATATTTACCCACTTAATTCACTTAACTTCGAGGTATAGGCAAAAGTGCATTTCCTGAATTCGGTATCCTCTACGACTGTTCTACTTGATTTAACAACAACCACACGCAAAAAAACAAAATCTGTCACTGCCTCATTTTCAGCACTCTTAGAAAAAAAAAAATTTTTAATCCCTTTCATTCCCTCAGCTGCCTCCTCCTTCATGTTTAAGCTGTCACGTCTCATTTACCATTCAGGGAGAGTTTCCACCTCTCACATCATGTGAATGTAGTAATGTTGGCTCCACTGAACGGTTCGTTTCCATTTCTATTACTCTTTCTGATACACTCAATTTTAAATTCTAACCTATTTATTTAGGACATAGCAACCGCTCATATTAAGCAAATTACTCAACACTTTATGAACTGAGGCATGCTGTTTTGACTCCTGGCAAGCCCATGTTTGTTTTATCAAGTAGAACTGCTGTCTAGGGCTTCCTTGGTTGTAATCTTTATGGAGGAGTCCTGGTGTAGTGCTGTGGGTTCACATGCTGTACTGCAAGTTGTCTGAACCACAACGTCGGCAGCTCAAGCTCACCAGACACTCATCGGAAGCCATATATAGGGTGGATATGGGTCAGAACTGACTCAACAGCACTTAACAACAAACTTTATGGACTACTGGTGTAGCATTTTAGGATCACCACTGAGCACTAGACTACAAATCATAAGGTCAGCAGTTCAAATCCATCCACCAGCTGCTCCTCAGAAACCCTATACTCTATGAGTCAGAGTCGATTCTATGGCACTTAACAACAGCAACACCTGTTATGGAAGCACATCTTCAGACCTATCTTCGGCAGCACTGTTTGGTGGGTTCAAAGAGCTAACCTAAAGATCCAGTGCAAAAAAAAAAGATCCAGTGCAAAGTCGATTCTGAATCATCGCTACCCTAAAAAACAGAGGAAAGGCGCCCAAAGGGTTTCCTGGGCTGCAATCTTCATCTCAGAGTCCTAGTGTGGCACTGCACCACAAGGTTGGTTTGAACTGAAAGGTTGGCAGTTCAAACTCGTCAGACGCTCCTCGGAAACCCTTTACAGGGTGGCTATGAGTTGGAACTGACTCAATGGCAATTAATACCCTAACACTCTTCCTCTCGCTTACTTTAGACTATTCCCTGGAGGACATCATGCTTAGTAAAGTAAAGGGTCAGAGAAAGGGGAAGACCCTCAAGAAGATGAACTGACACAGCAGCTGTAACAATGGGCTCAAACAGAGCAACTACTGTGAGGATGGCACAGGACCAGGCAATGTTTCATTCTGTAATACACAGGGTCCCCGTGAGTCAGAATTGACTCGACAGCACCTAAGAACAACTATCTTATGGGAGTAGAGCACTGGGGTTTTTTTCTCCCATGGAATCACTGAGTGGGTCTGAACCACCGACCTTTTGGTTTATAGCCAAGTGTTTAAACAATGCACCATCAGAGCTCCTTGAACTAAAACCTTGTTGTTGTTAAGGGCTGAGTCAGTTCCAACCCACAGTGACTCTACAGAATTTCCAAGGAGTGGCTGTTGAGTTTGAACCACTGACCTTATGGTTCAAACCAACCTTGCAGTCCAGTGCTTTATCCTATAGCACCACAACAGGACTCCAAACTAAAGCATAATGGTGAGGTATTTAAAGCTAAATCATTATAGTCCAGTGCTAAGTCATCAACACTGGGTCAGCTCTATTCCTTGACCATAAAATGCATCATCCCTCATTAGTCTCAAGGGCAACCAAATGAGAGGGTATGAAAACATCAGCTCAAATATCCCTTTACTCGAAATAATATAAATGTAGACAATGAATAAACAGGGTCATTTTTCATTCATTTCCAGCACAGATTAACAGAAGCCAGTAGCAAATGTAAGGCAAACAACTAGGAGGAATTAAAAGGAAAACAAAGCATAAAACAACATCATCATTATTTCTAAACCCCAAGAAACTACCACAGAGCTAGTTAACGTTAGACATTCAGCAGGGCAGGTTGAATCAAAACCCTTTTATTACCCACTTACTTGGGCTCAGCTTTGTAGACAAAAAAAGAACAAGGTAGTCTCTGCTCTTCAGGTACTTACACTCAGGCTGGTTAAGACTAACATACTTAAACAACTTGCTTATGGTTTGAGACATTATATCAATAAATGCTACACAGTGCAGATCAGATTTAAAACAGTGCAGTTCAGAGAAGGAATAGGTCAGCAGGGGCTGGCTTCCAAGAACCCTCAAAACTTAACAATAGTAAGTCAATTTAAAAGGGGCTGGGAAGGCAAAAGGTTTGAATGAACACTTCACCAAAGAAGATATTCATTCATCTTGCAAATAAACACTTCAAAGAGAGCTAGGTGGAGACCAGACTTCAGCTGAATCTTAAAGGTTGGGCAGGATAGGAATAAGAAACACCAAGAAAAACTGTAAGGAAACTCCTAAGGGCAGAGCCCATGCCTCCTGAGACAGTGTCTGAAGCACAGTACTCTAATACCTGTGGACAGAGAGAAGGAAGGAGAGAAGGAAAAACACACATTTCAGCTAAAAGATTTTTTTTAATGGAAGGTTAAAAATGAAAGGCAGTAAGAAAATAAAGAATAAGACATTAATAAAACAGAATAAATCCAAATTATCTATAGTTTTTAAGTTAGCCAAAAGAGATTAAAAAAAAACTTATCCCATATTGTTGTTGTTGTTGTTATGTGCCATCGAGTCGTTTCTGACGCATAGCGACCCTGTACAGGGTTTCCGAGGGAGTAGAAAGCCTCATCTTTCTCCCGCGGTGCAGCTGGTAGTTTCGAACCGCTGACCTTAAGGTTTGCAGCCCGATTCGTAACCACTACGCTACCAGAGCTCCTCATTAACTACTATCCCATATTAACTACTAAAAATATGTCCAGAAAGCATATTCTGTTATGTTTCCTATTCTTAAGAACACTGATGAAAAAAGTAAATGGCCATTTTCCCTAAAATAGTCATTCATCTTTGTAATATTATTGAAAATAACCTGGAAAGTGTACTAATATTTTTTCTGAGAAAAACAATCACATAACTAATACATATGAGTGACTTTTTCCAATATCATTATTATCTGGAAATGTGACTGGTTTATCACCAAGGCCAGTGTCTTTATTAGTTGTGTAAGCAGATGACTGAGACTCACCATAATTAAAGTATGAAACAGGATAATGTAACTTAACCCCCCCAAAAAAAGTGACTAGTGATGAATTCGTTTCTAAGTGATCATTTCACCAAAATATCAACTTCCCATATTAACATCCCAAGACATTTATCTAAAAAGTATACACCAGTCTTTCACAGAATAACACTAATGGCAATAAAGTCCAGTTAGGTCTAAAGTTTAGGAGTCAGAATTTGTTAAATCAAGGAGATTCTTAGCCTCCCAAACCTCACAATAGAATTCCTGATTATGGAGGAATCTGTATATGAAACCCCCAGACAACTGCCAAAAAAAGTACCAGGCCCTGGTGACCACCAGCTAAGGTCTTCTTTAGTTGTTGTTGTTGTTAAGTACCGTGGAGTCGATTCCGACTCATAGTGACCCTGCACAGGGTTTCCAAGGCTGCAAATCTTTACAGGCAAAAAGCCTCATCTTTCTCCCGGGGAACAGTTGGTAGTTTCGAACTGGTGACCTTGGGGTTAGCAGCCTGATTCGTAACCACTACGCTACCAGAGCTCCTTTAGTAGCAGTTCCATAATCTCTACATAGAAGATTGTTATTGTTGTTAAGTGCCACTGAGTCGGTTCTGACCCCAGCAACCCTGCACATGGTTTCCGAGGAGCAGCTGGTGAGCCTGCTTTTCAGTTCAAACCAACTTTGCAGTCCAGCGCATTAAACCACAGCGCCACATAGATTAGCGACTGCAATCTAATGAGGAAAGGAGCAGTGGAGAACTTATTTTAAAGCTACATGTGCATAGTAAATACCTTACTTTAACTTATATGTTGTTGCTGTTAAGTACCATAGAGTCAGTTCCAACTCATAGTGACCCTGTATAGGATTTCCAAGGAACAGCTGGTGAGCTTTTGGTTCAAACCGACCTTGCAGTCCAGGACATTATCCTGCAGCACGCCACACACACCAGGACTCCTTAACTTACATACTTATTCAAAATGAGTTTGGTGAGCTCTTAGAACATTCACTGGTTATTTTCCCTAGTATCTTTAGCCCAAATCATCCATAACAGGAAAGCCGTCTCACTGTTAATACTTTTTTAAAGAACAATGATAATATTCCAGCTATTTACTGCTGAGATTAGAATTCCACAGCACAATGTTGGTGCCTGGCAGTCTGGCATAGTGGAGAGAGAGTCTCGGAGTCATACAGACTTACTAACAAACCTTATAAATCTCAGCTCTACTATTTAAAAAGTATATGGACCCTAGTAACTGAATCTGTTTCCTCAATGGGACCCAGGAATAACAATACTTACTCTGGTTGAGAAGTCAGTAGAATCAGATGCTGTGCACAGACAGATGGGCATATGTATTTTTGCTGTTATTGGCTATCAAATTGCCCTGGACTCACGCATGACAGAATGAAATGCTGACCGGTCCTGCAACATGCTTATAATCAACTGGGGACCAGGTCACTGATGTCCTCAAGGTTTTCACTGGCTGATTTATCAAAGCATACCACCAGGCCTTTCTTCCTATATATGCATTTAGCATCCGGTTAACTATGATGAGAAGGCTGGTGACCGGCCTATACTCAGGATTCCAAATAGCATTAACAACATAATAAAAACATAAGCCAGCCTTTACATGCAGTTGTGAGAAGATTTAACTACTCTTCTATAGTTTCTTGTTTTCTAGAGGAAGAAAGTTCTATCCTAGTCCTCAGTGTTAAGACCAATACTAACATTGCAACCATATTCTTGCCATTAGCATGCTATTTATCCCCTCCCTACCTCTAAAAATTCTATTGTCATTGTTGTCTATGTTCCTGTTTTATGGTCTTGGCCAAATGCATTCCTTTAATAAACCCTGACTATTGCTTTACCCCCAGTCTGTTCCAGGGAATACCGAGAGTCCCTCATTTCTAAGAAACAGTCATGTTCTGACCTGTCATACTAATGTGCTCTAAGATGGCAGTGAATCCATGATGCTCTACCAGCATCTTGAAATGTCCTTAAGTCCCTGTCACAGGCTAATGTCCAGCGTTACTTGCCCCTGGCAAATGGGACCCTAATTTCCAGAATGATTGCCTAATGCCAAATTTATTTCCTCTTATTCTCCCACTCCCATTTCCCTACATCCCCAAAACAGTATCTGTGTTGTGGATAAAATGGAAAGACACTGAAATAGAAGCTTAAAGACCTTAGTTCTACCTCTCGATCTGCCACTCACAGTTGAAGAGATTTACCTCCTTCTGTGCAAAATATTGTGCCTAGTTACCAAAACTACAAGAAAGTTCAAATAAGACATTTGTGAATATATTTATAAAATAAGATATAAAGCTTCTACATATTGTGATTTAACATTCATTAATATAAAACCTTAGTAGATAAAAAAAATTTTCTAGCACTGTTAAACAAAGATTGAAAATAATTCAAATGATCATCAATAAGGACTGTGACTAAAAAATTAATACACATTCTTTTATTATAACACTGCGTAGCATTTTTTTTAATTAGAAAGCTCCTTATATAGTTACATGTAATAATCCTCAGTACTTAATAGTGAAAAAAGAACGATGCAGACTAGTGTGTATAATTTACTAAAATTTGTTCTTAAAAGGGGAAGGAAGAGTAGCATACACAAATTTACTTGTACGAGGGGGCTTCAAAAAAGTTTGTGCAAAGGCAGAATGAAAAGATCACAGAATTTTCCGTGAACTTCTTTAAGTTCCTTTATATATATAACCCCAAGACATATAAGATACAATACCAACTGCCTCTAGGAAGGGAATCTGGCTGGTTACATATATGTGTGGACAGGAAATTTTTCACTATTTCCTGTTTCACCCTTTTGAAAATTTATTTTTGAATAATGCACTAGATAGGTCAGTTTGAAGTGCAAGGTCGGCGGTTCAAATGGACCAGTCGCTCCTCAGAAACCCTATGCAGGGTCGCTATGAGTCATAATGGACTCGATGGCACCTAACAACAACAATAATCCCCTTTTTGTTGTTGTTATGTGCTGTGGAGTCGGTTCCGACTCATAGTGACCCTGTACAGGGTTTCCGAGGTTGTAAATCTTTATGGGAGCAGAAAGCCTCATCTTTCTCCCGTGGAACGGCTGGTAGTTTCGAATTGCTGACCTTGAGGTTAGCAGCCCGATTCGTAACCACTATCCTACCAGAGCTCCTTAACAATCTCCTTAGAGTCCCTATATAGGTTACTATGAGTCAGAATCAACTTGATAGCAGTCAGTTTTTGGATTAATCCCCTAAATAGGAACCCTGGTAGCCCAGTTAGATTAAGCGCTGGTTATTAAGCAAAATAATCATGGTTTGAACCTCCCAGGACTGAGATACTAGGTTTGAGGGCTAGGGACCATAGTCTTGGAGGTCAGCTAGGTCAATTGGCATAACAAAGTCCACATATCCTACCTTGCTAAGTGGCAATTGGTGTCTTAAAAGCTGTGAGCAGCCATCTAAGTTACAACTACTGGTCTCTTTTCATTCAAAACAAAAGAGAGTGAAGAAAACTAAAGACTCAGGTAAATAATTCTTCCAAAGGACTAAGGAACCACATGAATCCAGCCTCCACTACCCTGAGTGGAATCCCAATAGAAGGTTCCAGACAGAATGGAAGAAAAGGCAGAACAAAATTCAAATTCATAAAACAGACCACACACTTCTGATCTGGTCAAGACTGGTGAAACCCCCAAGATCATGACCCTTAGACATTCTTCTAACTTAGAATGAAGCCACTCCAGGAAATCACATAAAAGACAGACCTATAGATGGACCAATAATACCTAGGAGGAACATGCTTCTCAGAACCAAAATGGCAGTTTGCCCAAAAACAAAGTTAAGAAGATAGGAAGGGGCAGGAAAACTAGGCCAACATAAACTGGGGAACAAGATGGAAATGAGGAAGAGTGTTGACACATTTTAGGCATTGCAACCATGTCATGGGGACACTCTGTGTATAAACTGCTGAATGGGAAACTGATCTGCTCTGTAAATTTTCACCTAAGCCGTAATAAAATATCACATACACACACACACAAACAAAGTTGGCAGTTCAATCCAAGAGAAGGATGTGGCAATCTGCTATGTAAAGATGGACAACCTTGGAAACCCTAGGGAGCAGTTCTACTCTGTCCCACAGGATCGCTGAGTCAGAATCTACTCCACAACACATTTGGATTTGGGGTTGAGTCCCCTAAATAGGGTGCGAGAATCATCTCTTCATGTAACTATAAACCTAAGAACCATTTGAACCACTAATAGGGATGTCAGCATATCTCACAACTTACTTCCTAAGCCAACCTTAATATTACAATTGTTGTTGTTGTTGTTAGGTGTCATCAAGTCCGTACTGTCTCATAGCGACCTTATGCACAGCAGAACGAAACACTGCCCGATCCTGGGCCAACCTCACTACTGTTGCCATGCTTGAGTCCATCGATGCTGCCACTTGGCCAATCCATCTCATTAGGGGTCTTCCTCTATTTCTCTGACCTCCACCTTACCAAACATGATGTCCTTCTCCAGCGACTGGTCCCTCCTGACATTACAATTACCACCACCTAAAACACATTATGTCCATCTCCTTTTCCCCACCTCCATGATCTCATTCTACCAAGTGACTTGAGTTAATTTATTCCTTCTAGGCAAACTTCCTGACTTGCTACTTACATGTCTGTTTGTTATGCATTTCCACAATATTATTTATAGCTTTTAAAACTTACTGTCTCTAGGGTTTTACTGCAAGCCTTGGGAAGGTCCTAGGAACCATATTTTATACCTCAGTACATGTCAGGCATCCATTCCAGTGCTAACATCTCTGAACCAAAGGCTGAGTCTTGCCTCTTAATCACTCAAGATTTATCACAGGACCCATGCAAATCACTAATTTGAGTCTCAACTATGTGACAGCTATGAAACAGATAATCCCCAAAGTTCTTGTTGCTGTTGTGTGCCATCGATGTGTGCCAACTCATAGCAACTATAATCTCGACACAGATCACGATGTCTTTTCTCCCACGAAGTCACTGGTGGGTTCAAACTGATGACTTTTGGTTAGTAGCCCAGCACTTAACCACTGTGCCACTTACCCTTACTTACAGAAAAGTAAACTCCAATCTAGTAGGAAGGTATTGCTGCCAATCCTCACAGAATAACTTTTTTGGGGAATTGGGGTAGGTAAAATTTACCATGGCAACCATCTCCTGAAGCTACACTAAAAAAATACTACCATAAACATGACTTTAATCATACTGGAATGGCAACTCAAAACAGCAGCAAACGCTACCTCCATTCTTGCTCTACTATGGCAAGCAGGTTATTTTTGGACCTCGCCTATGAAGTGGCACTTTGTTGACTATGAGCTTAATTCTCTGAATATTCCTTTCACATTCAACCTTGCCTCTCACTTTCTGGCACAGAGCTCCAAAACCTCAATGGAATACTTAATGAAATGCTGGGTTACTTTAGGGCAAGAAGGTCAAGTCTACAAAAGCTTTCTAATTGGGAAATCTCTTCAATGAGAGCACACAGAAATTTGCTGACTGTCTTTTCCCTATTCTCTTTTACCAATAGCCCTTTGCTTTCTTTGGAGCAAACCTTCAGTCAAACATAAAAGCCAACTACCTAGCAAAGCTCACACACAGGTGTTTTGCAAGCACAGTAAATCTCAAGAGTAACAAATCAACACAAGATAACATCAACTAACAAGCTGCTTACTGGCATGCTGAGCCAGTTAACTGCCTAGACTCTCTCAGTTAAGACTAACACTAACAATGTTCAAATAAGAAATAAGACTAAAAAATTACTTTAACAAGGCTAAAAAAAATGTTTTCCTGTTTCGCCAAAAGAGCACTTGCAAAAGGAAGAATCTGTGTAAATCAGCTAATTCTGTCACATAAAACCCCTTTATTCTAGAGTTATTTTCAGAGGTACTTATTAATTCCAGGGTGGAGACTAAGAGGGCCCCAAACAAACCTATTTGAATGTTTTCCTACTTTAATGATTCTAAAATCCATGGTGAGGCTTTTTTTTTTCCTTTTTAAAAAGAAATAGATTAATCATCTGAAAATACACTTAACAGATTTTTAGAATTAGCAGAGTTTTATGGACACATTTTAGAACAAAGTTCCAATCAGAAAGAAAGCAAAGGTTTTATACAACAGATAAACCCTTTCCCATTAGCACTATTTCCCATACACTAAACTTCTCCACTTTAAATGTTTCTAATACTCAAAGACTCTAAAGTCAGTTCCTGAATAAGGAGTAAGAAATTACAGAAAATGCCAAGAGTGCTTTATTTCAAGGTTGAAGAATTTCAAACATTTTACAGGAAGGAGACTACACTAAAGGAAAAGAAAGTGATTATTCAACAATAGTATCTAAATTTCACTGAAGTCATACACAATGAATGAAGCTACATGTCACAACAAGGAAACATCATGCAAAAGGTAGGAAATCAAGGTCACTTTTTAGTATTATCTTAACCTCATATGTATGTGAAAGCTAGACAGTGAATAAGGAAGACCTTAGAAGAATTGATGCTTATGAGTTATGGTGTTGGAGGAGAATATTGAAAGTGCCATGGGCTGCCAAAAGAACCAACAGATCTGTGCTGGAAGAAGTGTAACCAGAGTGCTCTTTGGAGGCCAGGATAGCCAAACTTCATCTCTCATATTTCGGACATATTGTCAGGAGGGACCAGTTGCTGAAGAAGGATATCATGTTTGGTAAGGTGGAGGGTCAGAGAAAAAGAGGAAGACGCCAAGTGAGATGGATTGGCCAAGTGGCAGCATCAATGGGCTCAGGCATGGCAACAATTGTGAGGTTCGCCCAAGACCAGGCAGTGTTTCGTTCTGTTGTGCATAAGATCGCTATGAGTAGGTACCGACTCGATGGCACCTAATAACAACAACTCTGAAGGCTGGGTGGCAAAGCAACTTCATGATATTTCTTTGCCTCCTACCCATTCTCTCTGTATTCTTCTACATAAAAGATGAAGGAAAAAATAGTATTCTTCTGTTGCTAAGTGCCGTCGATTCCGTTTCAACTCATAGCAACCCTGTATGGGATTGCCGAGGAGCAGCTGGTGGGTTTGAACTGCTGATCTTGTGGTTTCAAGCCCAGTGCTGATCCTATAGTGCCATACTAGGAGTCCTTTTCTAGAGATCCCAAATTACTAAATAAAAATTTAAAAAAAAAAAAAAAATTATGAGGTCAAGCCAAAACTAAGTATCTTAGAAAATGTTTTCAGCAAATAACACCCTAAAATAATTTCAACTTGGCAAGGGGGCTCTCAGAATGTTTCATTAGTAAATTAAAGGAGTGTTTCTCATGTTACAACTAGAAATTTTACTAAGGGAGATTACAGTACTTTCCCAAATTGTGATATATTTAAGTGTTTGAGGCTGGTCATCTATTGTGTGCTGAGTTGTGTACCCCCACAAAAAAAGATAGGTTTCTGTTCTAACCCCCACCCCACCAGTGAGAGTGATCTGATTTGGAAATAAATCGAGTCTTTGAAGATGTAAGGAAGTGAGGAAGAGCTAAGACTAATGAAAGTGAACCTAAATCCAAAGACTGGACTCCTAAAAAAAAAATCTGGACACAAAGACATACACCCTGAGATGAAGAATACCAAGTAAGGACAGAGGCAAAGAGTGTAGCCAAGTAAGCCCAACTATTGCCAGCAACCACAGAAGCTGGAGAGAGGCATGGAACAGATTTCCTGGTGAGGACTCAAAAGGCACCAACCCTTGACTTTGGGTTTTCTGGTCTCTGGAACTAGGAGAATAAATTTCTGTTGTTTTAAGTCACCTGGTTTGTGGTTATTTTTTACAGGAGCCTTAGGAAACTAATACACCTTCCAAATATACTTTAAGTAAAGTTGTTATTGTTGTGAAGTGCTGTTGAGTTGGTTCCGAACCACAGCAACCCTGTCTAGGGTTTCCAAGGAGCAGCTAGTGAGCCTGAACCATCAACCTTGCAGTTCAAATGGCTTTGCAGTCTGGCGCATTAACCCACAGCATCCAACTGATACGCAATCAAAAACAGCTCAATCAATGGATTAGAAAATAACTGGTACCCAGGTATGTAAGGAATTTGGTAAATGATAAGGTAGCTTTTAAAAATCAAAGTGGGGGAAGAGAACTTATTCAGTAAAATGTACTGGAATAATAAGGTAGACAGGTGGAGAAAAACAAAGCTAGATTCATTATTCATTTACTAAACAGAGGGCCTATCATGAGGTTAGCAAGCTCTGTGCGAGGCACTAAAAATAAAAACAAGCACAAAACAACACAAAACCATCCATTGCCTTCATGAAGCTTACAAATAAAGTGGGGAAGAAAGCCACTAATAAATCATCACAATAATAAATGCAAAATTTACAACTCCAAGAAATATAACAACTGATCCCTACCTCATTCTGTAAACCAAAATGGATTTTATATGGATCAGATTTAAATGTAAACAAACAAACAAAAAAAGGACGGACATGATGAAAATATGGGTAACTGTTTTTATAAATTAGAGTGGAGAGAGGAAAGCCAAGAAAGCTGTAAAGGGAAAAAACAAAAAAACAGAGAAATAGGAGTAAATATAAAAGTATACATTTCATAGAGAAAAACAAAGTCAAAAAGCTAGAGAGAAGTAGCTATATATATAGAAGTAAACTTCAAAAAGTTCATGGAAAAACTGAATTAAAAGATAATTTGGTATCCAGAGAAGCAGCGCCAGAGATGGGGGCATGGAGAGGGGGAGTGACTGAGGACTCTAGATTCATTAACTAAGAGAAAGACTAAGAGCTGGTGGCCAGGAGCAGACTTGCAGAATGTGCCCTTTGGAGATGTAAATTATTATATATGCCTGAGTGGGTTTTTTTGTTTGTGGGTTTTTTAAAAAGCTAAAGTGGATAGAGGAAAATACTGTCAACCGATGGTACATGGAGGGGATTCTAATCAATGTAATGAAACAAGGTATATGATTTGTTGAATGTAAAACTGATGATGTGCCCTGTAAACTTTGACTCAATCTACAATAAAAACCTTAAAAAAAAAAATAAAATAAAATAAAAAGATAATTTGGGTTAAGCATTGGGCTGCTAACCTCCAGGTCGGTGATTCAAACCCACCAGTTAGTTGCTCCATGGGAGAGGGATGAGGCTATCTGTTCATCTCAGAAACCCAAAGACGTTCTACTCTGTGGTAGAGCAAGTGTAATCTAACCCATGGCTATGAGGCCTTAGAAAGTTCATGGAAAAAGTCCCTTATCTGTCTGTTCATTCCATTTTCCACAGGATTTCTGAAGCTCCCTCTATATCTGTGGGAAAATAACTAATTTTCCAAATTTCAAAAAGTTCATAAATATTAATGGGGGGGGGGGAGCCCAATAGAAAAGTAAAGAAAGGACACAGACAATTCCATGGAAAATGCAGATCCCAATAAACACATTAAATGGTGCTCAAATTCCTAATAAACAGCTACAAACCAAAAAGCTGGGACTTTTTTTTTTTTTTTAAATCATCTCTCACACTGACTCCCTAAAAAGATGGTTAGCTGCTGATGACCAAGAGAACAGAAAAGCACTGTGATAGACTCTTGAGCAGAGTGAATTAGCATGGTCTTTCTTGGGGGGCAATTTGGCAACATGGACAAAATTTTAAGCACTCCTACTCTTTGACCCAGACATTCCACTTCTAGTCAATTATTCTATACAATTACTGAGAACATGAAGAATCTATTTTCAAAAGAAGGTCCCAGCACATGATAGAAAAAGACACAAAAGTTTTGGAAGGTTACGCTAGGTTGGGCATAGTAAAACTCTTATATTTTTTTAAATTAAATTAAGTCTAAGACTTAACCTTTTCAGTATTTAATGGTGAAATAGCAAATAAATAGGGGGGAGGGGGAAAATACTGGCCCAAGAATAGACATACAAATATATTAAAAGGTTAGCTGGCATATATCTGTAACAGAAATATAAAAAGTGCAAAGAATCCTAAAACATATCAATAGGGTGGTGCTTAAAAAAGTTATTGTATATCCATGAAACGAAATATTTTGCAGCCATGAAAAAGATTAAGACTAGGATAAAATGTACTGACATGGAAGAACGTCAGAGATACACTGTAAATGATAAAACACGTAGCAAACTAGTTGTGGAATATGATCCATCTTTAACAACTAACTGGGAAAAAAAGCATGTAAATGGGTAAAACCTTAGTTGTAAAATGTTAATGTTTTCTCTGTAGTGGGAACTTTCACATTCTACATTATATACTTAGTAAAGTTTAATCATTTTATAAGATAGTTTTTAAAGAGTCTTTGAGGCTAGAAAAAGTCCTTAAAAAGGGAGAACTGTATGAGAAATATACAGAATATACTTACAACCTACTCACTGTCACTCTGACTCACAGTGACCTTGTAGAACACAACAGAATTACTCCCTAGAGTTTCCCAGGCTGCACATCTTTACCGGAGCAGAAAACATCAACTCTCTCCCACAGTGGAGCTGGAGGTAACTACATTTTAACTAGTAAACCACTAAGAATCCTGGCCCAGACAAGATGACCCAAAGCCTTAACTGTCACAAGCACCATGCTCACAATTGTTGCTATGCTTGAACCCACTGTATCAACCCATCTAGTTGAGGAATTGGCTCTTTTTCAATGACTCTCTACTCTTCAAAGCATGATGTCCTTCTCCTGGAATTGGTCCCTCCTGGTAACAAGTAATGAGACAAAGTCTCTGTATCCTTGCTTCTAAGGAATGTTCTGGTTGTATTTCTTCCAAGACAGATTTGTTCATTCTTCTGGCAGTCTATGTTATATTCATATTCTTCACCAATACCATTAATTCAAAGACATTCATTCTTCTTGGCTCTTCCTCATTCACTGTCCAGCTTTCACATTACATGAGGCATTTGAAACTACCATGGCTTGAGTCAGGTGCACCTTAGACCTCAAAGTGAATCTTTGTTTTTGTTTTAACACTTTAAAAAGGCCTTCTGCAGCAGATATGTCCACTGCAATACGCTGTTCCATTTTGTTTGATGTTTCCATGTGTGTTAACTGTGGGTCCAAATAAATCCTTGAAAACTTCTATCTTGATCCTATGCTACCTCCTGAAATTGTTGAACATAAATCAATTCTTTTGGTACAGTGACTCTGTGTATTCCCCTTCCACCTTCTTTTGATGCTTCCTGCATCACTCAATAATTTGCCCATGTTGTTGTTGTTGTTAAGTGCCATCAAGTCAGTTCTGACCCATAGCTACCCTGTATTGGGTTTCCAAGAAGCAGCTGGTGAGCTTGAATTGCAACTTGAGGTCTGAATTTTTTTTTTTCTTTAGTTCTTTCAGCTTAAGAAATGCCTAGCATGTTCCTTCCTCCCTTTTGGTTTCCTAACTTCAGGTCTTAGCACATTTCACTATTTGTCTTCTCGAAATCTTCTGTTCAGCTCTTTTACTGCATTCTTCCATTTGAATACAAAAAATGACTAATGCTCATAATACCTTTCATTGGCCATTATTTAAGAGAGTCAAAAAGTGCAAACAACCCAAATGTCCATCAACTCATGAATTTGCTGTTTGTTGCTAAGTGCTGTAAAGTCAGTTCCGACTCAGAGCAATGCTTTATGGGGTTTCCAAGGAGTGGTTGGTGGGTTTGAACCACCAAACCTCATGGTTAGCAGTCAAGTACTTATCCTACAGCTCCACACCAGGGCTCATGAATAAATCAATGTAAATCTATTCAATGGACTATTACTGAGTCACACACACACACACAAATGAAGTACTGATTCATGTTAGAACATAGATGAAGCTTGAAAACATTATGCTAACTAAAAGCCAGACACAAAAGGCCATAGAATGTATGGTGCATTTAGATGAAATATACAACATAGACAAATCTACAGCTATTGATCCGTGGTTGCTTGGGGCTTGTGGAGGGAAGCTGAAGGGGAGTGACTACTTTTAAGGAGAATTAAATGTTCTAAAACTGATTGGGGTGATAATTGTACAATTCTGCAAATATATTTACTAACACTGAATTTGATAAATTTTATGATATGTAAATTATAACTCAACAAATCCATCAAAAATAAATTTAAAAGAAACTGGAGGCCCCATGAAATTAAGTGATTTGCCCAAAGTCACACTGCTAGGGAGACAAACTAGACCCTTCATACGTTGTTGGTGGAACTATAAAATAGTGCACCCACTGTGGGAAATGGTATGGTTCTTCCTTAAGAAGTTGGAAATTGAAATGCTGCATGAACCCTTAATCTCAGTACTTGGTATACTACAGAAATGAGAGTTGTGACACAAAGAGATATGCACTGGACTGCAAAGTTGGTTTGAACCGCAAGGTTGGTGGTTCAAGCTCATCAGCCACTCCTCAGAAACTCTGTACAGGGTCGCTATGGGTTGGAACCGACTCAACACCATGTAACAACAACAACAATGTTCACAGCAGCACTACTCACAACAGCAAAAAGATAGAAACAACCTAAATGTCCATCAGTGGAAGAGTGGATAAACAAACTATGGTACCTACACACAACGGAATACTATGCAATGTTAAAGGATTACAATGAATCTGCAAAACAATTCATAACATGCTGAATGAAATAAATCAATTACAAAAGGACAAATATTATATAAGACCAATATTAAAAAAAGTGGAGAAGAGGTTTTGATACTAAAAGAAACATTTTTTGCTGGTTACCGGGGTGAGAACGGGGTGAGAGGGTAAATTACTAACTTAACAGTTGTTGCTGTTAAGCACTGATGAGCTGGTTCCAACTCATGGTGATTCTGTATAGGATCTATGAGGAGACACTGGCGGGTCTGAACTGCCGACCTTAAAGTTGGTCATGTAGCACTAATCCTACAGCACCACATCAGGACTGGAGGGTAGAAACATTAACTTGGGTGAAAGTAAAGTCAAACTGCTAGCTAGATAGAACTGAAACTATAAACACTTCACTCATACCAGTGTTCAGACAATTAGTGTAGTGGTTACGAATCAAGCTGATAACCTCAAGGTCGGCAGTTCGAAACTACTACCTGTTCTGCGGGAGAAAGATGGGGCTTTCTGCTCCTGTAAAGATTTGTACCCTAAGAAACCCTGTGCAGGGTCACTATGAGTCGGAACTGACTCCAAGGCACACAACAACAACAACAAAGAGTTAGTCCTGGTATGGCACTGTAGGATAAGCACTAGACTGTTGACCAAAAGGTCGCTGGTTCAAAGCCACCAGCTGCTCCTTGGAAACCCTATACAGGGTCGCTTCAGTCAGAACTGACTGGACAGCACAGAACTACAACAAAAGAGTAGGAGAGGGGAGCATTTTGATTCCATAACAATAAGCACTGGACTATGAACCACCAGTTGCTCCACATGAGAAAGATGAGGCTTTCTGCTCCTATGAAATTTTAAAGCCCCGGAAACCCTACATAGTGTCACTATGAATGGGAACCAATTAGAGGACACTTAGCAACAAAGAGTTGGATAAACTGAAAACACTGTGGCACCAGCTTAAGAAAAAGGAGAGAAATTTAGGTGTCATAACTGAAACATAACTGATTTTAAAACCCAATGTGACTCCAAAATGAATTCTTGGCCTAAAACTCTAACAACCATTGTTACGCTATAAGAGATTATGACTCAGTCTTCCTTTTACTAAGAGTTCAATTAGAGTAGGGTCCTCTACTCAACTGCTGACTCCAAAGGACAGAGGCAAATGAGATCAGAGGAGGCAGAAGGCTGAAATCACTGGCCACTCTCTGCTTATGTCTAACAAGCCAATAGTGAGTAACATGCTTCAAAGAAGCTATTTTATTTCTGAGAATTATAAACTTCTTTAAAGAGAATCTAAAATACCATCCTAAATGTAATCACTTTCCAGAATTACTATACACATAAAAGGTATTTAGGTATAGTATATGAAAGCGATGTGTCTCTACCTTACTTGGACATAAAGGGCATTGCCAGAATACAGCTACCCCTTTTCACGAGAATAACAATATCCCTGTTGATGTAGAAATGGAAAGTAAGTCAAGAACATATAATCACTAAAATACTATTTTGAAGGTTATTTTTAAGATGAACTACTAAAAAGCTCATCTACTATAAGAACAGTGCTTATGCAGCATCTGAACACTCGGACAGAAGGAAAGTACAACAGGAGGCAGGAAGCACAAAGAGAAAAGTAAGAAATCACACAGGTGCCCAACTAATCCTAATGCGAAGCACTCAGCTCTGCTCCTGCCTTCCACAACAAAAACAATTCTGCTTCTCATGGCATATGAACCAAGATTGCCTACGCCAGAAACTTGAAAATGCCAATTTGTTCCATAGAACGCTACACTGACAGATACAAACTTTTTAAACTACAGAGTTTTAGCGGTTTTTCTCACCAATTTTTTTTTTTTTAACATCACTGGCTCATTTATCAAGTTCCATTCAATGTAACAAATTCCAACACAGCAGTCAAAACTGTCACCCTGAACTAAACCCAGTGAACCCAGTGACACTGAATCAATTCCAATGCATAGTGACCCTGTAGGGCACAGTAGAACTGTTCCACAGAATTTCTAAGACCGCAAGTGTTTACGGAAACAGAAAGCTTCCTCTTTTGCCCTCAGAGAAGTTAGTGGGTTTGAACTACAGGATTTCCAGTTGGTAATCCAATACTTAACTCGCTGTACCCCCTGGGCTCCTTATATAAATAGCAAAAGATTCTATAAAATGACTTATTTATCATTTTAAATTAATGTAGGCGCTCTCAACCCATCTTCAGTCAACCAACTTGCCAAATTTATCAATGCTTGTCTTCTCTCTTTAAAAACATGTCCCAACATGTAGACTAGTCCCAATTAATAGCTACTTGTTCTTACTGCTAAATAGCCTGTTTCCATCCAATAAGCTGTATTGTAGTTGTTGTTGCTGAGTGCCGTTGAGTCAGTTCCAACTCATAGTGACCCCGTGTAGTTTCCGAGGAGCTGGTGGGTTTGAACTGCCAGCCTTGTGGTTCTCAGTCCAGTGCTGATCCTACAGTGTCTTCCCCAAACTTATTTATATCCATTGCTCTTGTTATTTTAGTTCTGTGATTTAATTAAAAAGCATGTAATCAAATGAAAATTCAAGAGAAAAAGCATGTTTCTATGAACACTAAACTGCATGCTTAAAAAGACTTGGTAAGAGTTGAATTAGGTAGATGAGACAAGTGTAACAGATTGGAAGGAATAAAAAAAAATCAAGAGCAATTCTGAACTCATACTGCTTTTCAAGTACCAATTCTCGCTCAGCTTTAAAAAAAAAAAAAAAAAAAAATTGGAAATCATAGGTGATGAATTATGGGTGTGTTTAATGCAAACAAGATGAAAGAACTCCAATCAGGACATCTATACATAAAGGCTTTGGCCCTACATCAAAAGATTAGCAAAAGAGTTTTGCAAACAAACAAATTGCAAGGCAAAAGAGAGGGAGGGTAAAACAAACAAAAAAACCTTTAGAGACATATTAATCAATTATAACATATGGACTTTTTAGTTAGACTCTGATTCAAACAAATTAAGTGCTTACAAAAAGAAATGAAACTATCAAATTTTAAGATTTATTTGATATTTAATGATATTAGGGATTATTAACTTTTTTAGGTAGGATAATGATACTGTGATTTAGTTTCTTGAAAAAGAATCCCTGTCTATTTAGGGACAGAGGCCAAAATATTTACAGATGAAATTATAGGAATTTGGATTTGCTTCAAAACAAGCCTGGGAGATTGGGAAAATGGGAAGACGCTTATCCGAGGAGGCTTTAAAATACTCCTGGAATAAGTGCATTATCCTTTAATTCCTTTTTTTCCAGGAACTTTCTGAAACCCCCACGTATTGGCTACGAGGTGGTAACTATTTCAACCGAGCAAAGGGTCCATATTCTACTTTACTTTTGTATATGGAGGGGCTTCAAAAAGTTTGTGGAGATGGAATTTTCCTAAAAACTTTCTGAAGCCACCTCATATGCTTGAAATTTTCCATAATAAGCTCTTAAATATTAGTGAATGAGTACATACTCTATATTATAATGAAATAGTCAAAGTACATATATATCATGATTTCTGATTTCCCCATTTTATCCCATTGATCAAGCAAATCATAACCGAAACTTATTAAACAGGAGGACTTCTATTGGAAATAAGAGAAAAGAGAATATTATCAGATGCCCGAAATTCAGGTACTCCAAAAAACTGGTGGCAACCCAAAAACACTCTAAAAAAGAAGAACATAACGTATAACCCAGTTACCCTTGAAAAGCTCTCAAATAACCCATTAAGATGCAGTACATGAAGCAAGTCCAAATATGATAGGGCTGTTATATCACCAAATTTATTCACTCCCTTCACCACCTTTTCACAATTATAAACCTGGAGAAGCAATAGTCAACTTTCATCAATCTCTGAAACTCTCACCAAGTTTGCCAAAAAACAGCTACTTAAAAACCAAAGGTGCTGGTAAAATCAGTTTATTTCTCATAATTCTTCTTCTTTCCTTCAACAATATCTACAGTTTACGTTTATGTCCCTTTGTGAGAGGTGGAGACAGAACAATTGAAAGGTTACATTCACATTTATTCTTTTCTTTCCTCTTTCGGATTTGATTCAGGAAAGGAAGGAGTAGGTAGTTGTTATAACCCTCTTTTGATTTATACTTTATCTATCATCATGGATTTGGAGATGTGTTCGGTACTTGAAAACCCTACACTCCCATGCCAAGAAAGCAGATGGGGAGACAGATACCAAGGGCCAGTGAAGTTATGAGACATGCTGTCTCATATACTGCAGGAGCGACAAATCCTGATACAGCCTTTATGGAAAGCAATGTGACAGATTATGTATCATGTGTCTTAAAAATACATACCAGGTACATTCCCTCTGGCCTAGGAATTTTACTTCCAACTATCTATACTGAGCAGAAATTCAGAAATGCATCAATTTCATGCTCAAAAATAATCATCACAGCAAACTTATAAGAGTGAAAAAACTGGAAATAATCTTAAATTGTGAAAATGGTTTCAAAGTTAACAGTAGGCATCTAATGGAAAGCATCCATCCATTAAAACTGATGTCTACAAATAGTTTCTAATGATGAAAAAAAACTTAGAATGATTTCAAAAAGGAATAAAAACAGTCTACCAATATGATCTCAACTACAGAAAAATATGCAGCTAAAAGTATGTTACAATCTTAACAATTTTTACTTCTGGGTAGCAGAATTATGGGTGATTTTTTTCCCTTCTACTTTTTTGTAATTTTCTGAATTTTCCAAAATTTCTATTGTGAGAACAAATTACTTTTATAATTAGGGAAAAAAATAGAGCAAGGTGATAAAGACAGTGAGCAACAAGAAACTGTCATAAAAGTTTTTGCGTTTTTGTTTTTGTTTTTTTTTAAATGCTTGACAGTTCTCTTCCTTATCACTCTACCAAATTCAAGCTACAAGCATCCAACGGCTGCTTTAACTTTAGCCTTTGTCTGCCCTCACAAAAATATGATTTATCTTCTTGTCTGCTAATAACTGTATTTGTTACTTTTTGCATACGGATGACACTAACAAATAATAGTTAAATTAATCCATTACAGTTAAGTTCGAACCAGTTAATAGGATTTCCTCCTCCCCCCCCAAAAGCAAAACAGTATAAAAATGAAAAAAAACAAGAGCTAACTCAACAAATAGTGTGAGGTTATTTCAGGAAGCCCTAGCAGTCCAAGACAGCTTGGTGAGTCTCCAAAGGAAGACAGGCTTGAGGCAGAAGAGGGGAAACTGGAGGCATTCACTGGCGACACTGATCATACAAGTCTTCTAAAGGAATTAACTCACGGGGAGTCTGCATATGGAAGAAGCTTCATTAAGTGAAGCTGGAACTAATGCAGAATTTCACTTTATAATTACTGAGCTTCCTACTAATGCAAGGTTGAAATATGGCAAAAGTAAACTACTTGCTCAGGAAGGTTGTGAAATCTCCTTATCCAGAGCTTGTGAAAAAAAGTTACAATACTACTCATTTGGGGTAGTGAAGTATCTAATGTCTCTTCTAGCCATAGTCTATAACTCCCACCAACAAATTTCTACCCTGCTGGGCCTGGGTTAAGAGAAGATGGGAGAAGATACTTATAGAATTACAGGATTCAGCTGTGGATGTTAACAGAGTTCAATGTCATTGGAAAAACTTGAAACGCTAGCCTGGGTTTAAAATGAACCATCTCAGAAGCAGGAGTTAAGGACTCTCACTACCATCAAAGAAGCGCATCCTTTGGACCCCAATATCCCTGCACACTGAACCTCTTCCACCCAGGGGCAGAGAGAGCATGCAACAGAGCAGTAGAATTCCCAGCCCACCAGAGCAAGTAAAGCTGAGTGACTTTGGGCACTGAAGTAGTGGAGCTAGGTTTGTGGACCCATGGAGCTAGAGCTGTGTGCTTTCAGGCTGACGGTTATGGTGGAGTGGTGTGTCCTTATGGGTATTTATCAGCAGTTGACTGGAACAACTGGGTCCTGAGCATTTCTGACCCCTAACTGTAACCTATTAACCTATCTAAGAAACCCCAGAATGTGAGTATGGTGTCTTGAGTTCTGTGTGGTCAATGCAATGAATTACTGAACCCAATAGAGAAGCAGAGTGTTGTGGGAGGTATGGTTTGGTGCCACACATTTTTGCAACACTTTAACTGGAGATAGGAAATTTCAATAGTAAAATTCTAAGATGCATTAAGAGTACACAAACAAATCTTATATTCATTCATTCAATGAATATTTACAAACATTATACAGTTGTTGTTAAGTGCCATCGAGTCGGTTCCGACCCATAGCGACACTATAAAGGGTTTCCAAGGAGCAGCTGGTGAGTTTGAGCGGCAGTTCAAACCAATCTTATGGTTGAGTGCTTATCCTAGCTAGCGCCATACCAGGACTCCACTATCCTAGGCACTAGAAATACAGCAGCAAACAACAGATTGGAATTCTCACCCTCAAAGAGCTTACATTATCTCTCAGGCCGGCCCATCCTAATGATCAATCAAAGCTATTTTATTCTCTTATATTTTAAGTAAAATGATCTTTAGAAATTTCAAGTATGTCAAAGCATGGCAAGAAAACAAACAACATCCAAAACTTGGGATAATCCAGAGATCTTATTAAATGTTTGTAAAAGAAGACATAAGAAATTGTATTGACTTAGAGAGATTTAATTCAATTGCATATTCCTCTGTACCTTTTTAATTTTGTGCCATAATCATCGATCTCCATTTTTAAATAAATATTTTTTTTCAAAACCTTATTAAATGGATAAATAGAGAGGGATGAAGGGAGTAAATGAATAAATGTTGAAGTTCCTTCTCCAAAAGTTGTATAAAGAAATTTGAGGATAAGCACCAGACTGCTAACTGCAAAGTCAGAGGTTCAAGACCAACAGCCACCCCTTGGAAATCCTATACAGGGTCACTTTGTATCAGCACCGTCTGAGTGGCACTAAACAACAGCAAATCTAAGTTTTCACATTCGATTCTTTTGGAGATAAGGTATAAGAAGTAAAGCATATGGCTAGCAAGCATGTGCTGGAGCTAAGACTAGGCAGCCATGTGAAAATTTCTTAGAACTTCCTAATCAAAACCTAAATTTAGCTTAAGATAACTAGCCAAAAGTATCCAACTGAGTGAACCCAACCTACACAAGCAAGCTTAGATAGGAGATGGATTTACTTCTCTTCCATTTTCATTTTCTGAGAACTGTGCTAAATATTCACAGTCTGATTGCTACCTCCTTGAAAAGACCAAATTCTGGGATAAAAATCAGCGACCAGAGGCTCCAGGTCAACACAGCATCACTCACCTGCTAAGCAAAATTATGTCCATAACCTCATGATGGTTCATCCAATAGTTCTGTCTTTACTGCACTGCTACCTGTCACTGTGGCAGTACTGACTTCTAGGGACCCTGATACAGGATTTCCGAGGCTACAAATCTTTACAGGAGCAGAAAGCCTCGTCTTTCTCCTGAGGAGTGACTGGTTAACAGTCCAATGTGTACCCTACTACACCACCAGAGAGCCTTAGTTTTGTACTAGCTGATGAAATTTTACTCAAGAGATAGCAAAAGAAGAGAATTTAAGCTAATTCATCCAACATTTTTGAGGCTTCTCAAAGACATTGCCTAAGCTATTTATTTAGCAATTAGATTTATTACATTAGAACAAAACCCCACAAGAATATACAGTTTTCATCCTCTGAATGTTATCAGTCACCCATGGGACAAAATGACTATACTGTTAAGCCAGAAAGGGACCAAACTACTCCCTATTAGGATGGGGTAGGAACTCACCTGATGGGTGAGGTCTAAAAACACATAAGAAAGCCCTAGGTAAGTGGTTTCTTGGCCTTTACCTTGTGACATTAAAGTATGTCTCTGATGACTACTTATGTTAATGACACCATCCCCTGAAAACTGGCTGTTGTTAAGTTCAAGTCAGTCTTGACTCATAGCAACCCTGTATAGAGTTTCCGAGGATTGCCTGGTGAGTTTGAACTACCAACCTTGAAGTTCAAATTGACCTTGTGGTCAAGTGCTTATCCTACAGTGCCATACCAGCACTCCCTGGAAACTGGCAGAGATCTGCTAAGTGAGGAGCCTATCTAATGTACACCAGCCCAACAAAGCAAGAGTATAGTATACCCATATACTCTGGGAGTGCACTAGACACCATGGCAAAATAAAAAGGTGCAAGTGACACTACTTTTTTTTCTTAAAAAAAACTTTATATTGTGAACTGGGTGAAGGTGAAGGGACACTATTTTTATGATCATTCTATTTTGTTCTTTCTACTTTTACTTAGTATTCGGAAAGGTTTGGGATTTTTTTTTTTTTTTTTTTTTTTCTTCTGTTTTTTTTTGTTTTTGACACCTCAGTCATGTCAAGGGAGTACCAAAGGGATAGAGAATAGAAGTATTTGAGTAGGAGCTTTAAACACAAAGTGGGGGTACAGGTGACAATTGGAAAATGCCAAAGAACAGATGAAATACAATTTTAGTGTAAATTTCTTCCTTCCTACTTGGGCATTTTTTTCCCCTCATTATAACATCTCACTTTTAGAGTTTGTTTTAATAGAGAGTATAAATATCGTAAGATTTCAACTGGTAATTAGTAGATGCATATTGTTTCTTTTTTTTTTTTTTTAATTAAATGTTTTTATTTTGGATTGAGTGAAAGTTTACAGGGCACATCATCAGCTTCACATTCAACCATTCATATAGCTTGTTTCATTACACTGATTATTATCCCCTCCATATATCATCAGTTAACAGTGTTTCTCTCTATCCTCTTTAGCTTTTTTTTTTTTTGGATTTGGGGGGGGGGCTTGCCTTTTTGGAATTTACAGTCTCGGCTTTTAGGGAAGGTTTTTACCTTTGTCTGTGGATATCCAGGGCTCACGTATGAGATTACTAACAAGCATTACTGAATAATCAGATGAGGGACAGTTTGCTATGTCTACTAGGTAGCTAAAGTCTGAGCCTCAGAGCCTATGGTTTGGACGGCATATTGTTTCTTGAATAAGAAAGCAAGTACCCAGGGAGCAAGGGCAACATTTTCTATGGCTGCAGGAGTCAAGGTAGAACTAAGGTTAAGGACACATGAATTCTTAAGTCCAGCTCTCCCACTAACTAGCTGTAGGGCTATAGGATCCTGGGCACAATGAGGGGATGTCATGAATCTAAATGACCTTAACAGTGCCTGTAAAACCAAGGATTCTAAAATCTGTAAAGTCATCTTTGTAGCCGCTGGAAAAGAAAGAGAATGGAGTATCTCTAGGTCTTTTCAATGCTCGATAATCAATAAACACTTGCTGACTGAATGGCCATTTAAGGTGCAACTATTAGTCTTGCCCCACCTAAAGCAAAAAGTGAAGAAAATGGAAGATGCATGGAAACCCCAGCCTCCACAACCTTGACAAGAGAAAAACTAGATGGTGCCCAACTACCACTGCGAACAGTTCTGCAAAGGATCGCAAAAGGAGATACTGGATAGAGTAGGAGAAAAATGTGAAACAAAACTCAAAATCATAGAAAAGACCAGGCTTACTGGTCTACCAGAGACTGGTGGGACCCCTGCGACTATGACCCTTAAACACCCTTCAAGCCTGAAACTGAACTCACTCCAATGGCTCAACTTTCAGCCTAACAATACACCAGAGAGGTAAGCACTCATTAGGACAATCAACGATTTGAGATCAAAAAGGACAGGAAAGAAGGATGAATGGAAACAGTTATCACAGAACAGAAGCGGGAAGAGTAACGTTAACACTGTGGAGACTGCAATCAATATCACGAAACAAAATGTGTATGAATTGTTGAATGGAAAAGCAATTTGATTTGTAAACTTTCACCTAAATCACAATAAAAATGTTTAAGGACACCCTCTTAATAATGTGAAAGAATGTAAGTAAGTTGTTAAAATTGAACGCTGCCCCTCTCTCAAGAAATGCATCAAAAAAGGTTCTTTTGCCCTTAACTATAAAGTAACTCTCAACAGTGTTTTTAAGTATTAATTATATCATGTTGGTGTTCTGCTTTGAAACCCACTAATGTCAATTCCGTTTCATACCCAGCTCCCTGAAACCGCAGATGAGGCCTATATAATCAGGTCACTCTTCCTTTCTGACCTCATTCCTTACTGCCCTCCCCAATTCATTAAATTGTAAGCACATTGATCTTCGATCTAATCTTTGGGCATAAACCAAGCTCATTCCCAGCCCCAAGGCCTTTGCACTTGCCATTCCTTCTGCATGGAATGTTCTGTCTTCCAAATCTTCCCAGGCTGGCTTTTCAGGTCTCAGCTCAAATATCACCATCCTGACTTCCTCCCTGATACCTCTCTCCCTCTCTGAAGCAGCACCCCTCCTTAGATACACTCCCCAATTATTATCCTATTTTATTTTCTTCATAGTATCACTTATCACTATGTGAAGCTATTTGTTTACATGTTTCTTGTCTGCATCTTCCCATTGGAACGTAAGCTCCAGGAAGGCCTTTCGTCTGTCTTGTTCGTTGGTGAACTTCAAAACCTATTAAAACAGAAACTGACACCAAATTATGCATTCAGACAATAATGTGTTGAATGAATGAGTGGGTAAGGAAAAGGTACAAAGATGTCTTAGGTGTTTTAACAATTACAGAAGCTCTGGTGAGTAAGAGAGCATTTCTTTTCCTTTTCAAGGCATCCATTTTGCTCTCTTTTCTGCTATGAACCAGAAAACATTAGCCAGATTGATGCCTGGAAAATGAAAACAGCACTGCTGGCACAGAAGTAACTAGTCTGGGCACCTCTGGCTTGAGCCAGATCTATGGCTTTCTAGGGAGCTGGCACCAAAGTCAGAATGTTAAAATAAACAGCTTTGATGTTGAAAGTGAAATACTGGTGTTTTGATTCTGCAGAGACTAGTTCCAATCAGGCTTAGCTCTTTGCAAAGTGCCAACAAAGTTAGTAACCCATCACAACTACATCAAAACAAAGTCAGTTTATCTTTCAATAGTCACTTCTAGCTTCCAGGGATGGGACTATCTTCCTCAATGTATTTAATGGAAATCTTGCTTTCCTTTTTCTATATAAGTCTTCTATTTATCAGTGAATTTTGTTTTCAGCTTTCTAATGAGCACAAGCATCATCTCATCTGCTTTGTTAAACTCTTCCTTAGAGGTGAAAATGATGATGCCCACTTTGAGTTGTTTTCCTCTTGAAAATGAGTGCACTACACCACATAGGTCACCACTGTGTTGTCTGCTCAAGATTTGCAATGGGGTCATGATGCAAGAGTTAAGAATGTGTGTAAGAGTTAAGAATTCTGACCTTGGTAGGTAGCATACTCTCCACCCAAGTGCAATTGTGTTCTTAAGGGATATTACTTCACAGTCCCCACCAAACTTAAGTAAACTCTGGTGGAAATACAACACTCAAGCAAACGGCTCCATCACCAATGCGATAGAGATGGCTTACATAAAACACACTGAGAAGTCAGGGCAGCTGAAAGCACAAACTAGTGCTAAGCATGGTTTTCATTCGACAAGTCTCATTACTAATTAAAAAGAAGGAAGGGGGAAGAAAAAGGGTAACTAATGGGAATTTTTTTAAATGCCAATTTATGAGATTGGCTCAGAGGAATTAAGCCCACCTATCTCGAAGCAGCACCTGAAGTAGCAGCAAACTGTTTTTCACTCTAAAGCATAGCATCAGGATGAGAGCTACCTACATAAAACTGATAGCAGATGCATTCACAAATTGTTCCCATGGGGTGAAAAAACTAAAAAGGGAATCAGTGTCTTATTCAACTTAGTTACCATAGCACATGATGATGATGATGATGGTATGTGCTCATTGTTGCCAGACACCATTCTCATGTATTATTTTATTTAGTCTTCATAATGCCCAAACTTGTGAGGCAAGTATTATGTACTGTCATACCATTTAACAAGTGAGGAAAGCCAAACACAGAGAGGTTAAATAACTTGCCCAAGATCACCCAGTCATTAAGTAGTAGTGGATTCAAACCAAGACAGTATTATCCAAATCTCAAATTCTGACTTACCATGTTTTTGTGTGTCATCTAGTCAGTTCTGATGCACAGTGATCCTGATAGTATTCCCAAGACTGTAAAGCTCTATGGGAGCAGAAAGCCTCATCTTCCTACTGCTATATATTTGTACTGAGTCCTGGTGTGGTGCTATAAGATAAGCACTGGACTGCTAACCACAAAGTTGGCAGTTCGAACCCACTCAGCAGGAAAAAGATAGGACTTCCTGCTCACATAAAGATCTACAGCCATGGAAACCCTATATTGAATTGGTGTATGTTGGAATCAACTCAGTGGCAGTGAGTTTGGGTTTGTTTGAGATATATTTGTTAAGGAATCTTGGTGGCACAGTAAGTTAAGCACAAGGCTGCTAAATGCAAGGTCAGCAGTTTAAACACAACAGCTGCACTGCAGGAGAAAGATAAGACTATCTGTTCCCACAAAGATCTAGTCCTGGAAACCCTAAGGGCTATTTCTGCCCTGTCCTATAGGGTCGCTACAATTCGGAATCAGCTTGATGGCAGTGGGTTTTATATGTTTGTTGAAATAGTTTTAAAGTATTTAGTCAATGGTTTTTATATCCTTGCTTATTTTTAACAACCAAAAACAAGCATATAAAATATATCCACTCTTCACTCCCTGACTTTCCCCACTCAGCCAAGTGCTGTTGTTGTTGTTGTTGTTGTTGGTTACCATTAATTAAGTTAATTCTGACTCAAGGCAGACCACTGTGTAGAGAACTGCTCCACAGGGTTTGCAAGGCCATTCAGAACCAGATCAATACACCTGGGTCCGAACCACCAACTTTTTGGCTACTTGTTGTCGTTGCTAAGTGCCACCCAGGGACTCCATCAACTTCTTGCTGTTGTTTAGTGCCACTGAGTCGGTTCCGACTTATAGCAACCCCTGTATAGGGTTTCCAAGGAGCAGCTGGTGGGTTTGAACCACCAACCTTTCTGTTAGCAGTCCAGTGCTTATCCTAAAGTGCCACACCAGAACTAATGAAGGTATTAAACATGGGCAATAGACTAAACAATCTGAAAGCAGAAAACCTGTCTCTGTATCTCTTTAATACAGGTCATGTCCTGCCATAAAGAAGAGAGTCAGAGAATCTCACAAGAAGGATATACACAAAACAATGAAATCAAAAAAGGTAGGGCAGAGGCAGCCAACACAAGCTGCTGACCAAAGTATGTCACAGATGAATATTCTCTCCTGCTAACAGTTCTGCAGTGACACTCCCCACCCCGCAGTGCTGCCTGTCTTAAGTCTGAGCTTACGGATGCGGCGCTGCACCCCGCTGTCCCACTCTCAGAAGGCTGAGAAGGAACAGTAATATGGAAGGGTCAGCTTCATCACTGATCATTCCATGAAGCACACAGTAACTTAATCAATAAATGAAGTTTACTTTGGCCTCTTTGTCCTTGGAAGAAGTAGTGTGTGTAAGAAAAGGTGATCACAATATTCCTTTGATGTTCAGAAAACACCTATTACCTAACCTCATTCAGTGAGAACAATGGACATCTGAATTACCAGAGAGAGAGATGATTGCTATATGTGGTTATTAAAAAAAAAGGACAGACAAAACCAAAATAATGATACATTCTGAAAAAAGAAGGGGGGAGAAATAAGCTTTCTTTGGTTCCAAGTGGCCTGACTGCAGAAGACAAATGCTGCACTGCTTGGGTAGAAAAATCTCCCTCCTTGAGGAACTAAAGCAGTAGCTTCTGCAACTTCTCCTACCTCTGCACCTTCCCCATCATTATATAACCAAACCATGGCCTTAATAGGCCATCACACTGTATGTCAGCAGCTGTTGGGCACATCTAAGCTGTCAGAATTTGAGAACTTCTTCCAATGTGGATTCAGATCAGCATGGAGCAGGCCAAAATACGCTCCTCTTTCACCGGGAGCACATGACAACTCCTTGTGATTTAAGCTTCACTCATGTCATCAGAGTGATTTAAGCAGGGCAAGTATAGGGTTCTTGTAACTGTAAATAGGAAATTGCACACTGAGCTACAGAAACACAAATGAATTCTGGTGTGGTCCCATCACACATGCAACTCATTGTCCAAGTCACTTCAAGACTGAATATTTCCATCCATAGGAATTGCGTAACAAACTGCACACCACAAATGATCAAAGATAAAAACCAACATAAACAGTGACACCCATTTATAAACAAGCCAAGGTTGAAATCGCTGCAGTCCTAAAGGATACCAAAGCCTCAGAGAAACACTATGGTGGGGGGGCTGGAAAATTAGAAAGCGGGCAGAGTAGCCATAATTAGCCACTGGCTTTGCTGACTACTGAGGCTAGAAATATCTCTTTTATATATAAAGCCAAGAATCAACTGTTAGCAATTACGTTTACAAAAACATTTAAACCTGTCTGCCACTGATTTTTATCAATATTTTGGAGTATCCAAGGGCTGGAAGACACAAAATTGTTTAAATCACAGATACTATAAACCAAGTAAGCAATTAAGTTCATGGAGTCCAATCCCCAGAGGTCTGAGCAAAACAATCACAGAAGCACAATGTGATTACTTAGAAGAGAAAAGGGGGGGGGGGGGGCAGGGGAGAAAGAAATACCAAAACAAGGAAAAAAACATGGACACCTAGATTTGTTTATGAATATAGGTTGAGCTTGGCTAACAGTAAACATGACTGCAAACTCTCAAGAGAGGGGTAGGGGAAGATACATCAGAGTCCACCCCCCTCAGACTCAGTCTACCCACTGGGAGTCTGAGGGTAATGTCAGGAACCTTGGACTTTGGTATATCTTTCAGCTCTGACCTGCAGACTTGAGGCCCTCTGATTAAAACTGACAAAAAGGCTGAAGGGGGCCCTCCAGAGGAAGTGAAACTGACCAATCAATTCTCTGCAGCCACCCACTCTGCCACCCTGGTAAGAGGGGCCTCTTGGAGTCTTTGACAGAATGGGAAAAAGGAACTTAGGTTGCAAGAGATCAGGAAAGAAGACTTAGATAAGTCACTGGCTTCTGAAAACAAACTGTTGCCATAAAAGCAAAAACAAGGTCGGTGTTAATAACCAGAGGCTATGGGGCCGAGGAGGTGAGGGGAATTGATGTGGCTTTAGTAGGAAGCAGCAGCAGCAGCAGCAGCTATAAAGGTTCTCCATTAGTGAGGTTAAGGGAAAACACAAACTGCAGTTTTAAACATAAAGAATCATTACATTAAAAGTGTTAAGTCAAGTGAGACATGGACCAAAGAAAGAAATTTGCAGTAAAAGTGGGCTTTATGGAATCCATCAAATCCAAAAATACTACGTTTCCTTTTTAAAAAAAGAAAAGAAACATAGGTGCATGCATGCACACACACATATATAGCTTCCTAATTGACCTTGGCCAAATTCTCTACTGTTGTTGTTGTTAAGTGCCGTCAAGTCGGTCATAGCAACCTTGTATAGGGTTTCCAAGGAGCAGCTGGTGGGTTTGAACAACGGACCTTGTGGTTCACAGTCCAATGCGAATCCTACAGCACCACGGCTCCTGAAATCCCTTGGGAACCAAAGGGTCCTACAGGAGTGTTAGTCTCCTAACACTATGTTATCTGGGTTCCTTATACACCGCCTCAGTTTCAACGCTTTCCCTTCATCACCGAAAACCCACCTCGGATCGGTACTAGTAAAGCTCACAATTCCAGACCCTCCAATAATTAAAAAATAATCAGCAATTCAGCCCACCAAAATTGTTTAACCCGATTGCCAAGTGCTCCCATAGACCTGCCCCCCCCCTTGGGCCTCTGCCCTGAGATCCCAGGTATTCCTAGAATACAAGCCCCTTCCTTAGGACAAGCAAAGTAAATGTTCCCCTTTTGCTTCCTTCAGTAATTTGTTGTCTCTTCAAGCTCCCGTTGTCACCATCCAGGAGTCTCAGACGACCAGATGCTGATGTGTGTCCCTGTCATAGGTGACATGTGTCTCCTGTCTCAGTGCCCCGCACCCCCAGGATCTATCCCGGGTCTGCCCGCTCAGCCTGGTCCCCCCCACCCCCCGGTCTTCCTGGTCCCCATTTCAGATGCCCATGTTCTCATTCCGTTCTCATTTCCTAACGACTCGTTCCAGAGTCTCCGAGCTGACTGTCTCCCGCTTCGCCGAGAGTTCCAAAGCCCTTTTCCCCGACCGGCCCTGCCCTGCCCTCGGCGGGGCGGCCCCCGGCAGCCCCCCAGCTGTGCCCCAAGCCCAGGGCTGCGCCGTCCCGGCTGCACGGCCACCGCCAGTACCTTGGCCTTGGTGACGAGGTGCGTGGCCCGCTTGACCACAGCGAAGTTGCCCTTGCCGATGGTGCGGTCGATCTCGTAGTAGCCGATGCGGGCAGGCACCGGCCCGCGGGAGGC
>NW_006408526.1:29275115-29290102 GCF_000296735.1 Chrysochloris asiatica
CACGTGCCGACGCGCGTCACTGCCGAGAGCCATGGCAACCGTGACCTCACCCGCGAGCCCGACCTTCCCGCGTGGGCCCTGGTTCTTTAGGCGCTAGCTCCCGGCTGCCCCCCTCTGGGGATGAGGCAGTGGGGTCCTCACGTGTGTCAGCAAGTTGGAAGCCTCTGCAGCGTTTGCGGAATCCCGGGGTGCATAATGCCTGACCCAGAGTCCCCTAGTTGTCTCCGGAATCGCGAATTTGACCTCTGTTGTGACTTGTGCTCCAGTTCAACAATCGCCCAGACTCCCTTAACACAAAAGTATTTCCTCAGCCCCCAAAATACCAGCTTTGTCCCACTTTAGCCCTTGAGGCCACAAAGGCAGGAATAGCTACAGTATTTAAGTAACTGTAACCAAGTTGGTAGCAAGGCAGGGGAATTCTTCAGCAAAATCCCTTCTTAAAAAACCCAGCTCTCCCTGTACAATCCATTGTAATTGTTACTGATCTAGAGGAATGGGAAACTGGGATGTACGTGTTCAAGGCCTAAGAACCCATCTCAAACACGCATTTCAGTCACTGGGTGGGCGAGGGCCAGAGTAGATACGTCATTTTTCTTCCTACCTCCCCCATCTCTGAACAGTTATATAGTGAAATGTCTGTCAAAGTGCCTGTATGCGGTTTCTATGGCTTGTATGACCCTGATGAAGCAGCGGTACACGTTATCCAGCCAACCACGTCATATTTAAAGAACAGCCCGTTAGGCAAAATCAGTAATAAAATTAAAATTCCATCTTTACAAGTCACTTTGCAAGGACATTAAAGGTGATCAAATTCATATTTCTGACAACTCTCATATTCCTTTATGTCTCCTCCCCTATCATCAGGCATCCCACACCCTTCAGAGACTTACACTAACTCCCAGTCTCCCCTCATCCTGTCTCCCCCCCCTTTATTAAGTAGACTGATTTAACTGCTTTAACTGGGGTGGGGTGGGGAGGAAATTGGGTTGGCAATAACAGGGTTGTCTGGCATACTGCAGGGAGAAGGGAAGACTGAACACTCTGCTAACAAAAATGCATTCCTTCACTCTGGTCTTGATTCATCCACATCTATGTCTCTTTAATAGACTGGATTCCTCAGTGGCTGATTCTGTCACCAGGTTGCTGAATGTGCAATGTCAAAAATTGACACAAAGGACACTGTAATTGTGCCAGAGGAGGGCACGTGTTTACTTTCTGACCAAAGGATGTTTGCTAACACTCTGATTCCCCATCTGACTCTGAGTAATGGATGGGACAGAGGGCTCATCCCATGTTTGTCTGGAATCAATCCCCTGTTGACTGTCCCAAATTGCCAACACAATTAACATTAATTGGCTCCTTTGCTAGCAAATAAGGACAAGAATGGAGTGGTTCTTGGTTTCTTGCACTATTTAAACCCTTCCTTTTCTCCGTTAGCTTATTCAATAAATGATTATGGGGTGCAGCCAACTCCTGTTGCCATTTCAAGACCCCACTCACTGGCCTCCAGCAGACTGGACTCTAATTTTGGTGCTTGACCCCAATTTTACCATTTCTCTGGGAGGGAACTACAGAGAACCCCTGGCTGTCTGACTCTGGAGACTTGCGGGGCAGCTCAGAAACCTGCCCAGCCTCCTCTCCACTCAGAGAAATCATTTGAACATCAAGTATCACAACTTCTGCAGCTCTCTGGAGAGAATAAGTCTCTGGGGAGGACTAGAAATTGGAGCATTGGTCTAATTTCCAAAGAGAAGCAGCAGATCACTGTTGTCTCTTAATAATGATCAAAATACATCATGTTTTTAAGCCATTTATGTTCTCTGCCTATATGGATTGAAGCTAGTAGATGGTGTGTCTGATTGAGATCTGAGTAAAGATTTGCTGGCGTCTTCTTTTATTAAAAGGAAATAAAGAAATGGGTAAGGGAGTTAATTAAAGAAAAGCATCAAGGGGAAAAAATAGAATATCTTGTATGTATCCAGTAAGATTGATACACAGTGACTGTAACAAACAATTGTGAGGATGGTACAGGACCAGGCAGTGTTTTTCACTCTGTTGTGCATAAGGTTGTCATGAGTATAGCTCCTAACAACAACAGTGTAATAGAGTCTAATAAGAATGTATTGAGTATCAGAGACTGAGTTAGAATTTGAGAGGAATCCAAAAACGGAATTAACACAGCACATGCCCTGGAGGAACACACAGTTAATAACAATTTGCCAGGTACCATACAAAACAGTTCATATGATTAAGTCACTGAATCTGCACTCCCAACCCTATGAGATGAGATTACATTATCCCCATTTTACAGATAATGAAAACGAGACACATAGGGATTAGGAGAATAAAACAAGGCCAGAGAGCTGTTCAAACTCAGCAATTGGAGCCTGGAGGCTTACCCACTGTATGCCTGTTATAATCCCTGTCAAGGTAGAAGCTAGTAGGAAAATGTGTCTCCAGAAACCCAGTGTAACTGATCTCAGACCCTAAGAAAAAGAGGACTTTGAGAGTTTTTAAGAGCTGGACAGAAGCAGACAGCTGAAACATATCAATTAGGAAAAATCAACTACCAAAGTACTTACGATGGCTACACTTGTAAGTTGCACCAAAAAGAGGCTCACAATAAATTATAGGATAAACACCAGACTGCTAACCAATTAGCAGTTCAAACCTATGGCTCCTGGAAATGCTATACAGGGTTGCTATGAGTTAGAACCAACTCAAATGCACTTAACAACTACAACATTGGTGTCCTTAAAAAGAGAGGTGGTTAGGTATATACCTGCCTGGTGGCAGACTTTGAGGAGGGGCTTGTGGGCTGAATTCTTAAAGATGACCCTGTGGATTAGGCCTTTGCTAACTGCAAGGTTGGTGATTCAAACCCACCAGCTGCTCCTCGGGATAAAGAAGAGGCTGTCTGCCCCTTAAAGAATCGGAGTTGATTCGATGGCAATGGATTTATATTTTGTTTTGTTTTTTCTACAGCCCAGAGTGAAGTTAGAGTGCTAGCCACCACACAGCTTCCAGTCAGCTGCCCTAACTCACCCTCTTCTGAAAAAATAATAGATCCAAAGATGAAAATGAGACCTCTTTCTACATAATGTCATTGTGTCTTATTCTCAGACTTTGAAAAGAACAAACCTAGGTATTCTTGACAGAGATGACAGGCCCTTCGAAGTGATACAAAATCTCTGAGGCACTAAGGTACCATCTGAGAGTGATACAGACAGTGGGAGATCATTTGTGCAATAACTTTGTGATGCTTTTAAAGGTCTACTTAGCCTGCCTGCGTAGCAGTTTGCCAACACCCCCAAAAGAAAACTGATGCCTCGCATCATTGTTGGACTACCCACTAAACAAGATAAACACAGGCTTACTTGTGCTTACTTGCTAATCTATCTTGAGCAAGTTCACATTTTTCTCACCATATCAAAGATTTTACTTATAGGCCTGGCTGGCATCTGCCTCTCTCCCAATCCCACAGCCCCCTCCAACAGAATCAAAGTCTATACAAATTGAGTCTCTGACAGGGTCCGAGTACTCAGTAAACAAGGCTTTCTTGTGCTTATTGACTAATCAGTAGTAAATAATTTCTCATGTTTTTCACCACATCAAAATATATGAAACTGTTCGATACAGATTGTAAACCCACGCTTCCCTTGCTTACTGGATCATAAGCCCTGCTCACAAAATCACTCCATAAACTCTCAGAGCCTTTAAGAAGTTGCAGATAGTACAACTCCTCACTTTACACTTGCTCAATTCATTACTGCTCTGAAAAGAAACTGACATTATACTTGTATGTTGTTGTGGGCCATCGAGTCAACTTTGTCTCACAGCGAACCTGTGTAGAGTTTCTGAGAGCGGCTGGTATGTTTGAACTGCCAACCTTTCCGTTATCAGTCCAGTGCTTTATCCTACAGCGCCACACCAGGGCTCTATTACCAGTATTATACTTATATAATATAATACAGAAGCACTTTTCAGAAAGTCTCTTTGTGAAAAGACAACATGATAGAACGTTCACGTACCATGTATATTCCCAAACAAGGAGATTATTAGCCAACTGTAAATTCTGCCATCACATAGAAATCATGGCAGTTTTTTGTCTGAATGCTCCAAGGGCTGTGTTTTCCTGGGAAAACTGAATGTATGCCTCCTCTTTGTTAGGGCCGCCTCCTGCCATGCTACCTCAGCTGTGTGGCTTTTACCTTTTCTCTCCCAGTTAAACCTAGCCATGTCCACATGCTTCCCCCTGGGGACCTAGAAGCAGGTCTGAGCAGCCAAAGATAACTACATAGTCTCTTGCTATAAAATGTCTTGGGGAAGGGGCTTAAGAGAAGCTAAATAAGCTTTCAGTCAAGAATTTCCTATTCAGTTTGCCCACATTTTTATTTTTCCTGAAACCATTTGTGTTATGTAATATGAAACATTAAAATGACTTTCACTGGGTGATGAAAAAATTGGCGGATGGTTAATAGGGATGGTTAAACAACTTGAACATAATGTCACTGAAAAAGATTGTTGAAATGGCAAATATTTTGCTACCTATATATTTACAATAAGGAGCTCTGGTAGCGTAGTGGTTACAAATTGGACTGCTAATTTCATGGTCAGCAGTTTGAAACTACCAGCTGTTCCGCGGGAGAAATATGAGGCTTTCTGCTCCCGTAAAGATTTACAGCTTAGGAAACCCTGCACAGGGTGGCTATGAGTCGGTGCTTTGAGTCGGAATCAACTCCATGGCACATAACAACAACAACAACATATTTACAATAAATTTTTTTAAAAAGGAAATTACCCTTACTACTTTGCATGAACCCTGGTGTGGTGGTGCAGGATAAAGCACTGAACAGCTCATCTTAACGTCAGTTCAAGCCCACCAGTCACCCTTGGAAACCCTATACAGGGTCTCTGTGAATCTGAACTGACTCTATGACACACAACAACAACTTTGCATATGTTTTAGGATATTATTTAAGTAAGTATTTTTTAGGTTAGTTTTAAGTATTCACTTTCACTGAGCTGAGTCAGACTCACAGCAACCCTTTAGGACGGAATAGAACTAGCCCATGGGGTTTCCAAGGCTATAAATCTGTATAAAAGTAGACTTCCACATCTTTCTCCCATGAAGTAGGTGGATTCCAACTGATGACTTTCAGTTAACAGCCAAGAGCTTTAACCACTGTGTCACCATAGACCCTTTCATATTAAAGAATGCCCCCTTTTTATTTTTTACTATTATTCTAGTGAAAATTTACACAGCAAATTGCTTTTCCATTCAACAACTCATACACATTTTGTTTTGTGACACTGATTGCAATCCCCACAATGAAACAACACACTTTCCACTTCTTTTCCTGTATATACAGTTTCCATTCATTCTTCTTTCCCAATCCCTTCCTGCCTTCTGAAGAAATGCTGTCTTTTTTTTTATCTTGTATGAATGATTGTTCTAATGAGTGTGTACCTCCCTGATGTTATAGTCCACCTTAAAGGCCTGCCTATCATTTGGCTGGAAATTGATCCACAGGGGTATTGTTCTTAAGTAGGGACCCATAGCAACCCTAGCAACCCTGTACAGGGTTTCCTAGGCTGTAAATCTTTATGGGAGCAGAAAGCCTCATCTTCTTCCCACAGAAGAGCTGGTAGTTTCAAACTGCTGACTTTGAGGTTTGCAGGCCGATTCGTAACCACTATGCTACCAGAGATCCACAGTGGTAATCAGGCTTAAAGGCTGTCTCAAGGCCACAGTTCTACGGGTCTCTGCTAAACCAGTAAGCCTGGTCTTTTTCATTATTTTGACTTTTGCCCCTCATTTTTCTTTCATGCTTCCCAGTTTCATATTGTGATCCCTTTTCAGCAGTGCTAGCCGAGTACCACCTAGTTCTTCTGGTCTCCTGGAGCCCACAAGTTCCATTGATTCTTTATGTTGTTTCTTGAATCTTTGATTTTCTTCACTCTTCTTTGCTCCAGATGGTAGGGAGACCAATAGTTGCACCTTAGATGGCCACTCACAAGCTTTTAGAATTTCAGTCATAACTCACCAAGTAAGATGTACAACAGTGCCCCCCTATGCAACCACCTAAAGAAATAGTATGGTACTCTATAAATACTAATTAAGACTTTGACATTTTTGGATTCTTTTCTTTCCCTCAAATATAGAGTGTGCCTCAAATTCTAGAAAGGGACAACATCTGACAGAAAATAAAGGTAGGTTTTTTTTTTGTTGGTTCTCCCCCCCCCCCCCCCGCCGCAGTTTTTCTGCTTTTACAGCAGCTTCCTTGCATTAAGATTTCGACTAGTCGCCCCAGTTGTTGGCCAAGAGACATTTATGCCATGGAAATTGGTTTCTGTGGTAGCTGATCTACCTTTGTTTCATTTCTGGTAGCGTAGTGGTTACGAATCGGGCTGCGAACCTTAAGGTCAGCAGTTCGAAACTACCAGACGCTCCGCAGGAGAAAGATGAGGCTTTCTACTCCCGTAAAGATTTACACCCTCGGAAACCCTGTACAGGGTCGCTATGGGTCGGAACCGACTCGATGGCACTTAACAACAACAACAACCCTTTAAAAGAAGCTCTGATAGCGTACTGGTTACGAATTGGACTGTTAACCTTAAGATCAGTAGTTCGAAACTGCCAGCTGTTCTGTGGGAGAAAGATGAGGCTTTCTGCTCCCGTAAAGATTTACAGCCTCGGAAACTCTATACAGGGTCGCTAAGAGTCAGAACCGACTCCATCCACCGCACACAACCACCACCACCATTCCCGATTAACTAGAAGATCCATTTTCCATTGCAGAGGCCAAAAGGAGTCCTCTCCCTGTTCTGCAGAGACACCTGCTGGCCAAAGTCCTGAATTACATGGCTCCTAGCTGTGCTTTCTTCCGTTCTAAGGCCTTCCAGTTCTTTCTATTTAAACTGCAGGCAGTTGAAAACCACAAACCCTCAGCAGGAGCCAGAAAACTGGAATCCAAATGGAAGCTGACTCCAGGAAGCTGGATTTCTTTATGGTCAAATACAAAGAGTGGGCTAAGGTTACAGTGATGCTTTAGAGTTAGGTAACAATACACAGCTGTGGTTTTGTACCACCCAAGGGTATATTCAGTTATTCCCCAAATCCTCTGAATAGTTAAAAAAAAATTCTTAAGAACTGGACAGTGTTCTGTTCTGCTGTGCAAAGAAACACAAAATGTGCCATTAGACTAGGCCTTTTAATGAACTTTTCCACTCACAAATTCATCTCTCACCTCACTTTCCTTTTCTAGAAAACCATACCTACCTTGGAGTCCTGGTGTTGCACTGGTTAGTGCGCTGGACTGCAAAGTTAGTTTGAACCACAAGGTTGGTTGTTCAAGCCCTCCAGCTGATCCTTGGAAACCTTACACAGGATCAGTATGGGTCAGAATCGACTCAATGGCACTTAACAACAACAACATAACTATCTAAACTGTCAGACATGCATAAAGAGACCTAGGTTAGAGTTAGGGACATACCAGGGGGCTTCAAAATTTCCTGGAAAAGTAGAATGAAAAGATAATGAAAATTTTCCAGGAACTTTTTAAAGCTCCCTCATTAATTTTCTGTGGCACTGAGGGTAAGCACTGGAGCACAAGGTCAGTTTGAACCAAAAGGTTGGAGGTTTAAACTCACCAGCCAATCCTTGGAAACTTCATATAGGGTCACTATGAGTCAGAACCAACTCAATAGTACTTAGCAGCAACAACAAATGTCAATAGTAAATAAACACTAATGTGCTGCTTTCCAAATCATTTCAAAAGATTAGGAATGACTGAGAACAGAAATTGTTGTCGTTAAGTACCCTTGAGTCCATTCCAACTCATAGTAGCCCTATATAGGGTTTCCAAGGAATAACTGGTGGGTTTGAACCGCCAGCCTGTGCTAATAGATTAACTTTAGAGTTAAAGGGAGAATGTGATAAATTTAAATAATTTTGTTTTGTTTTACTAAGCATGTACAGTTCAGTCTTTGGAAGTTAGACTTATTGGTGTTTATGAGAAAACTCTACATGTCCAATGAAAACAGTCTTACTCTCACAACTTCATAAAGTAGTTATTACCCTTATTTTATAGATGGTCAGGTTACTCGACCTATGTGATGATTGGCTCACACAACCACTAAGTGGAGAATCTGAGAAGCAAAGCCAGGGCTGTTGATTTCCAAAACTGGTTGGTTTTCCAAATTTTTGACAGCATAGCACTCTCTGTGGTCTGTTGGAAAAAAACTGATGGCAGTAATATTTTTCTTCTAAAATTTATTCATATAATATGTGTGTGTGAAAAATTCTAAAATATTTATATTATTGCAATGCAATATATCTGCCTAAGAAATTATATGCATTCCTAAACTTTCTGCAAATGCTAAAGAAGTTTCTAGGAGTCCTGTGAGAAAGAAAACTTCAATCCTGGTCACGTTTTTTCTTCTAAAATTTCTTTAAATATATATATATGGTATGGAGTTCTAGTGTGACAATGTAGGGTAAGCACAGAACCACAAGGTCAGTTTGAACCACAAGGTCAATGGTTCAAAGTCACCAATTGTTCCTTGGAAACCCAATACTGGGTTGCTATGAGTCAGAACCAACTCAAAGGCACTTAACAACAACAACAACAACAAAATATATGGCATAACACTATGTAGTATAACTAAAAGGTTACTGGTTCAAACCCACCAGCAACTCCTCAGAAACACTATACAGGGTCACTATGAATTGGAAATGACTCAACAGCATTTAGCAATAACATATATTATATATAATATTTACACTAATGTCTTTATGTATTTCTCTACTTTTAAATGTCCATGTGTGACATTTAACCCTATTTTTCAAAATAAAATTAAATGCCTTCATTTTTATTCTTAATTATGATATAATGTTGAATTGATTTTTAAGTCTAGGAAAAAAAGGCAGAGCATGGTGGAATTTAAGCTATCTGGTCAGGGAATCACAAAGCACTGACAGGCCCACTTCAACTCTAAACCTCCAGAGTTGAACCGCATTTCAACAAAGGTTGATGTAGAAACCAAAGTCAGTATCAAAAGTTTTGCCCTTACATTTTATCTCTAGAGATTTTCTTTCAATGATTTCTAAGTACCAAGTCTTTATGGATTTATTATTTGGCAAAGTCCAAAATCCCGAGACAGTACCCAATCTCCTTTGCAATCTGGCCTCAACTTATTTGTTCAACTTTCTATCTTTGATTTATTTTTCCCTCCTTCTTTCTCACACCCAGGGCCACCCCAGGATCCTTTACTACCAAAGTATGTTATATGTTTTCTCGTTACCTTTACTCATGTTTTTCCTTGTGTTTGGGGGAAAATATGCCCATTTGTTATTTGAATCTACTGCTCATTTAATGGAGTACTGGTGTAATGCTGCTATGGGTTAATGCGCTACACTGCAAAGTTGGTTTGAGCCGCAAGGTCAGTGGTTCAAGTTCACCAGCTGCTCCTCAGAAACCCTATACAGGGTCACTATGGGTCAACAGAACTGACTCAACAGCACTTAACAATAATAACAACAGCTCCTTTAATGGAATCCTGATGTGGCACTATAAGATCAGCACCGGACCTCAAGGTCGTTTGAATTGCACAGTCAGCAGTTCAAACTCACCAGTAACTCCTCAGGGTCACTATGAGTTGGAAATGACTCAACGGAACTTAACAACAACTCCTTTAAGGACTACTGGTGTGGTGCTGTAGGATAAACACTGGACTGGGAATCACTAAGTCAGCAGTTCAAACCCACCAGCGGCTCCTCAGAAACCCTGTACGGGGTTGCTGAGTTCAAACCTTCTCGATAGCACTTAACAACAACTCCTTTAAAGTACAGTTCAGATGAGGATTTTTACAGTCCCTGTAAAGAATTATTTTTTTCTAGGTCTACCAAGGAGAAAAGATTTATGTTGTCAAAGACTTCATTTTGCTTGGATCCACTATCAGTACTTACAGAAGCGACAGTCAAGAAATCAAATGACTTGTTGCATTAGGCAAATCCTCTTCAAATTGTTGAAGAGCAAAGATGTCAGTTTGAGGACTAAGGTATGTCTGACCCAAGCCATGGTATTTTCAGTAGCCTCATATTTGAGTTATGGTGTTGGAGGAGAATATTGAAAGTATAAGGACCTCCAGAAGAACAAACAAATCTGTGTTGGAAGAAGTACAGCCAGTGTGCTCCTTAGAAGCTAGGATCTCTAGTAGCATAATGGTTTCAAATTGGATTGCTAATCTCACAGTCAGCAATTTGAAACTACCAGTGGTTCTGTGGGAGAAAGATGAGGTCTTCTGTTCCCGCAAAGATTTACCGCCTCGGAAACCCTATGCAGGGTCGCTATGAGTTGGAACAGACTCCATGGCACATAACCACCACCACCACTTTGGACATATTATCAGGAGTGACCAATGCCTGGAGAAGAACATCATGCACCGTAAAGTGGAGGGACAGTGCAAAATGACGACCCCCAATCAGACAGTTTGGCACAGTGATGGCAGTAATGAGCTCAAGTGTAGCAACAATTTTGAGGATGATGCAGGATTAGGCAGTGTTTGGTTCTATTGTGGGAACCAAGTAACAACAACCCAACCATTTTGTCAGAGAATAGGCTCTTGAGCCAGATAAACAGGGTTCACATTCTGGCTTCACCCTTATTAACTGTGTGATCTTGAGAAAATTAATTCACTCATCTGGGTTTCAGTTCTTCAACTATTAAAATAGGTCTAATAATAGAATCATTCCAAAGGAGTGTAAGGAAGATTAAGTAAATTGCTATATGCAGAGGATTTACAACAGTGTCTGGCATATAATTTGCTGTTGGGTGTCATCTAGGTGGTCCTGCGCCATCCTCACAATTGTTGTTATGTTTGAGCCCATTGCTACTGTCACTGTGCCAATCCATCTCACTGGGATTCTTCCTCTTTTTCACTGACCCTCTGGTCTGGTTACCTCTGGACCCTGTGGTTACGAGTCAGGCTGCTAACCTTAAGGTAAGCAATTCGAAACTACCAGCCATTCCACAGGAGAAAGATGAGGTTTTCTGCTCCAGTAAAGATTTACAGCCTTGGGAAACTCTATGCAGGGTCGCTATGAGTCGCAAACCACTGCACAGCGTGTAACCACCACCACCACCAAGCATAATGTCCTTCATCAGGGACTGGTCCCTCCTTATAATATGTCTGAAGTATGAGAGAGAAAGTCTCTCCTTCCTGTCTTCTAAGGCGCATTCTGGCTCTACTTCTTCCAGTACAGATTTGTTTGTTCTTAGGGCAGTCTATGGTACTTTCAATATACTTCTCCAACACCATAACTCAAATGCATCAATTCTTCTACAGTCTTCCTTATTCACTGTCCAACTTTCACATGCATATGAGGTTATTGAAAATACCATGACTTGAGTCAGGCACACCTTAGTCCTCCAACTGGTATCTTTGCTATTGAACATTTAAAGAGGTCTTCTTGTGCAGCAGATCTGCCTAATGCAATATATTGTTTGCTTTCTTGACTGTTGTTTCCATGAGTGTTGATTGTGGATACAAGCAAAATGAAGTCTTTTTACAATTTCAATCTTCTCTCTATAAATCGTGATGTTATTTATTGGTCCAGTTGTAAAGATTTTCTTTATATTGAGGTGTAATCCACACTGAAGGCTATGATCTTTGTTTAATCTTCATCAAATATTTTATATCCTGTTTGCTCTCAGCAAGCCAGGTTGTATCAGCTGCACATTGCAAATTGTTAATGAGTCTTCCTCCAGTCCTGACGTCATGCTTTTTTTCTTCATATGTCCATCTTCTCAGATGATTTGCTCAGCATACAGATTGAATAAATATGGTAAAAGAATACAACCCAGGTGCACACTTCTCCTGATTTTAAGCCATCAGTATTCCCTAGTTCTGTTCTACTGACTGCCTCTTGGTTTATGTACAGGTTCCTCATGAGCACAATCAAGTGTTCTGGAATACCCATTCTCCGCAATGTTATCCAGAGCTTGTCATGATCCACACAGTGGAAAGCCTTTGCATTGTCAATAAAGCACAAGTAAACACATTGCTGGTAATTTCTGCTTTCAGCCAAGATCCATCTAACATCAGCAATAATATCCCTAGTTCCAGGTCCTTTACTGAATTGGCTTGAGTTTCCGGCAGTTCCTTGTCAATGTACTGTTGCAGCCATTTTAGAATTATCTTCAGCAAAACTTTACTGGGATGGGCACAAATATGGCTCTCTTCCTATAAGTTGGCCAGGTAGCTGTCTTCCAAATTTCTTGGCATAGATGAGTAAGTACCTCCAGTGCTGCCTCAGTTTGTTGAAAGATTTTAATTTGTATTCCATCAATCCCTGGAGACTTTTTTCTTTTTTTAACCAATGCTTTCAGTGCAGCTTGGATTCTTCCTTCAGCACTATCATTTCTTAATCAGAAATGGTTGGACATCAACCATTTCTATTTGGTTCGGTGGCTTTGTGTAAAATTTGCATCTTTTTTGATGTTTTCTGTATCATTCATTATTTTGCCTATGGACTCCTTCAATATAGCAAGTTAAGGCTTGATTTTTTTTTCTTCAGTTCTTCTGGCTTGAAAAATTCTAAGTGTGCTCTTCCCTTTCGGTTTTCTGACTCCAGTCCTTTGCACATTTCATTATAATACTTGATTTTGTTTTTTCGAGCTGCCCATAGAAACTTTCTGTTCAGCTCTTTTATTTTCTCATTTCTACTATTCATTTTAACATCTCTATGTTGGAGAGCAAGTTTCAGATTCTCTTCTGACATCCATTTTTATCTTTTATTTCTTTCCTGTCTTTTTAATGACCTTTTTGTTTCTTCCTGTATGCTGTTCTTGATATCATACTACAGCTCTTCTGGTCTTCAGTCATTAGTGTCTAATGCATCAAATCCGTTCTTGATTTGGTCTGTAAATTTCAAATGGGATATGTTCAAGGTCATATTTTGGCTCTTGTGGACTTGTTTGAATTTTCTTCAGCTTCAGCCTGAACTTGTATATAAGTAATAGATGGTCTGTTTCACATTCTGCACCTGGCCTTGTTTTGACTGATGATATGGAACTTTCCCACCATATCTTTCCACAGTTGTAGTCAATTTAATTTCTGTGTATTCCATCTGGTGAGGTCCATATGGTGAGGTCCATCTTTTATATGGTTTTAAAAAGGTATTTGCAATGAAGAAGTCATTGGTCTTACAAAATTCTATCATACAATCTCCAGCATCATTACTACCACCAAGACCATATTTTCTGATTTATTGACACTTCCTCTTTGTTTCCAACCTTTGCATTCCAGTTACTAGTAATTATTATTACATCCTGATTGCATGTTTGATCAATTTCAGACTGAAGAAGTTTGTAGACTTTTTCAGTCTTTTCATCACTGGCTTTAGTGGTTGGAGTGCAAATTTGAATAATAGTGGTATTAAATGGTCTTCCTTGTAGGTGTATGGATATCTATCCTGTCATAGACAGCGTTGTATTTCAAGATAGATCTTGATATGTTCTCTTTGATGATGAATGCGACAACATTCCTCTTAAATTTGTCCTTCCTGACATAGTAAACCAGGTGATCACCTGATTCAAAATGGCCAATGCCAGTCCGTTTCAGCTCACTAATGCCTAGGTTATTGATCTTTATGCATTCCATTTCATTTTTGACAACTTCCAATTTTCCTAGATTCATTCCATGTTCCAATTTTTATTCAATGTTTGTAGCTATTTCTCCTCATTTTGTTTTGAATTGTGCCCCATCAACAAGTGAAGATCCCAAAAGCTTTACTCCATTTGCATCATCACTGTCAACTGTATTTGAGGAGGCGGTCACATTGTGAGTGCCTTCCAACCTGAGGAGTTCATCTTCCGGCACTACGTCTGACAGTATTCTGATGCTCTTCATCATGGTTTCATCTTCTTGCACTATATCTATCAAATGTTGCACTGCTATTCATAATGCTTTCAGTGGTTAAATGTTCTAAAGTAGTCTGCTCTCCTTCCTTCTACTCTTCTACCACTCCTTTGTCAGTTTGTCACACTGTGGTGACTTGCGTGTTGCTGTCATGCTGGAAATATGTCACTGATATTGTAAATTCCAACAGGGTCACCTATGGTGGACAGGTTTCAGCAGAGCTTCCAGGCTAAGCCAGACTAGGAAGAAGGAGAGGCCTATTATTAGTGCTCTTTAAATGATTTCTAAAATTATTATTATTAAATTACTCTAGCATTTTAGTAATAGTCTAATTTACATTATAGTCGCATGGCTCTCTGTCTAGCTAGACTGAAATCTCCAAATAGGCAGGAACCATATCTGTTAAGGAGCCCAAGTGGCATAGCACCCTAAGCATTGGGGTGCTAACCAATAAATCAACAGTTCAAACCCACCAGCTGCTATGCTGGAGAACGATGAGGCTGCCTACTCCTGTAAAAATTTTGGAAGTCCTATGAAGCAGTTCTACTCTGTCTTCTAGGGTTACTATAAATTGGAATCAACTCGGTGACAGTGGGTATATCTGTATGGATCACTACTCTAGTTCCAGTGTCTAATCCTGTGCCTGGTACATAGTAAGAACTCAGTAAATACTTCTTAAGTCAATGAATGTCTCCACCGTTGCATTGTGATTTCTTTGAAGCCAGATATTGTATCATACTTCATTTCTATATGCCAAGAGTCTAACACAGTGCTGGCATATTGTAGCACTCAGTTTGTTTTGGGAAAAACAAATGAAATAAAGATAGAGAAGTTTTGTCCTAAACTGTGTATTTTTCCAGTTAAAGGTAGGCAAGGCTGGTGCTCTAGGACTACCATCCAAAGTCTTAACATTTTACCTTGCAGAAAAGATATGTGGGGAGAAAGAAATGCCTGGTGACCTACTTCAAAAATACCAGCCATCAAGAAAAATGAGCCACAACACAAGAAGATATATGCACACCAATGTTCATAGCATCACGATTTACAACAGCAAAAAGATGGAG
>NW_006408526.1:29292114-29293168 GCF_000296735.1 Chrysochloris asiatica
AAAAACAGCCATATAATACTCTATGGAGTACAGGTCTACTCTGACACACATGGGTTGGAATCAACTGAATGGTACCCAGTAACAGAAACTCAGTGCACCTTAAGCGATAACTTCATTTGCTTCATCCCACTCACCCCTACAAACCAGTAATAAACTTTTGTCTCTGTGTATTTTCTTATTCTAGAAATTTCATATTAGCAAGGTTGGCAGTTCAAATCTACCAGTCACTCCACAGGAGAAAGGTGAGGCTTTCTGCTCTTGTAAAGATTTGAGGCCTCAAACCCTATACAAGGTTACCATGAGTCAGAACCAGCACCACAGCACATAACCACCACCAAGCTCATACAATATGTATCCATTTGTGTGTAATTTATTGTACTCACCATAATGTTTTCAAGGTTTATTCATGTGGTAGCATGTATCAGAATTTCATTTCTCTTCATGGTTGAATACAATTCTATTGTTTGTACCATTGATGGACATTTGTATTGCTTCTGCCTTTTGGTTATTGTCAATAGTGCTTCAATGAATATTGGTGTCCAACCATTAAAGCCTTTTTCTAAATGAAAAAGACAAAAGATACATGGGATGCTTAAGACACTTCTTGAAGCCAAGGGAGAAATGAAGAAAACATAGGCGTTTTCTTCAGGACCTTCTTTTAGGTAATGGATTATTGGATATGACACCAAAAACATGAAAAACAAGAGGAAAAATAGAGAAACTGGATTTCATTAAAATTAAAAAAACTTCTGTGCATCAAGGAATATTATCAAGAAAGTGAAAACCTACAGAATAGAATACTTGGAAACTATGTATCAGACAAGAGTTTAATATCCAGAACATATAAAAAAGTTGATCCAACTCAACAACCCCGTAGGAATATATTAAGAATTCTTAAAGCTCAACAAGATAAAGACCAATAACTCAATTAAGAATTGGGCAAAGGACTCAAACAAATCTCTCTCTAAAGAAGAAATGCAAATGTTTATAAAGCACATTGAAAGATGCTCGATACCATTAGAAATTTGTTGTTGTTGTTGTTAAATGTCATTGA
>NW_006408526.1:29294618-29296077 GCF_000296735.1 Chrysochloris asiatica
GGAAACCCTGTGCAGGGTTAAGTACCGACTCCGTGGTACTTAACGACAACAACAACCATTTGACCTAGTTTGGATGGCTAGTTGACTAGAACTCAACCCAAGGAAGATAAAGATATTTGATACTATGAACAAGTACAAACTGCTACAATTTGACAAACTAGACTTTTGCCTATGAATGCAGTGACTCAAAATTCCAACCAGAGCTGTCCATCAGGAGGCAGACTTGCAGAATGTGCCCTTTGGTTGTTTAAATGATTATATATTCCTGAGTGTTTTGTGTACATCAAAAAAAAAACAAACCAGAGGGAATAGAAACAAATACTGTTGAATGATGATGCACAGAGGGAATTGTAATCATTGCAATGAAATGAAATGCGATAGGATGTGTGTAAAACCAATATTCTCCCATGTAAATTGTCACTGAATTCACAGTAAAAACTTAAAAAAAAAAAAAATGCCAATCAGAATGGAAGGATTCTTCATATCAAGGAACAACCTTGTTTCCTTAGTGTACTGGGTTGATAGGGATGAGAAATTTAGACATTGGCTACCAAAAACTGGAGGGGGGTGGGTTGTTATAAAGGCATGGTGGCTGACTTACAAGCTTTCATGAGTGTGCTTAGTTTCAGAATGTGGGGGTAAGATACAATCCGCACTGAACAGTTTCTCACTTTTCCAGATGGATGTGGTGAAAGGGGATGGGGAATGATGCTGATAGGATTTTATGATTCAATTGTGAATAGCAGCTGTTAACAGGATGAATTGTGATTGTCACAACTGTAATTATAGAAGATGTATAACTAAAAGGTGGGACTACTTAATCTTTCATTTCAGGATCAGAGGATCCCAAGACCATTAAGAAGGAAGAGCATGAGTGGAACATGAGATTCCTACCTAGAAAAGCAGCAACAGTAGAGACGGTGGCAGAGGCGGTGGCAGAAGTGGTGGCATGGAGAGAAAGAGCAACTGTGGGTTCTAGGTCCATGGACTGAGAAAGGCTGTGTGCTTGAGGGTAGGGGGCTGGAGGGCAGAAGGTGCCCTTTGGACATTTAATGCATATAATTGTTTTTGTTTTGCAAGTGTACATCAAATATTTTTGCTTTGTTCATTTGTGAAATGTAAAATGTAAATGGGGAGCCACAGGGAGGAAGTAAGATAACTATTGTTGCAGGGATGGAATTGTAATCATTGAGATGAAACAAAGTGTATAATTTGTTGAAAGTAAAGCTGATGATCTTGTCTGTAAACTTTTGCCCAAATCAAAATAAAGTTTTTTTAAAAAAAGAATATATAAACAAATAATAAATAAGGGAGAATCTGATGCAGACCGTGCAGACCCGGTCAGGAGTTAAGTCCCTGTGGGCCCAAGCGTTGCTGACCGTCCAAACCATAGGCTCTGAGGATCAGACTTTAGCCACCTAGCAGACATAGCAAAATGTCCCTTATCTGATTATTCAGT
>NW_006408526.1:29297232-29297874 GCF_000296735.1 Chrysochloris asiatica
TGAGATGGATTGGCACAGTAGCAGCAACAATGGGCTCAAGTGTAGCAATGATTGCAAGATTGGCACAGGTCCGGGCAGTATTTTGTTCTGTTTGTTCAAGTCAGTAACAATGCATAAGTTTACTATGCTTTGTTACTGACTTGACAGCACCTAACAACAATAAAGAAGAATGAGGTTCTGATACATGCCATAATTTGGATGAACATTGAAAAAATTCAGTTGATCCATAAGTTAGTAACTGCCATAAAGTTGATTCTGACTCATGGTGACCCTGTGAGTAACAGAATGACATCTGACCCACTTCTGCATCATCTTCACAGATACAGGCATGAGTCCAACATTGGAGTAGTTGTGCCAATTTATCTCACCAAGGGTCAGCCACATTTCATAGGCCCTCTGCGTCGCCAAATATGATGTCCTCTGGAGAAACCGTTCTCTCCTGATGACATGTCAAAAAGAGAGTCAGACAATATTCTGTTATGATCCATAATTCAATGGCTAATTTACTGAAACAGATGGCCAGCGCTTTCTTTCTAGTCTTAATCTGGAAGTTCTGCAAAACCTGTCCACCGTGGGTAACCCTGCTGGTATTTAGGTTCTATATCCTTGTGAGCAGCCACGGGTCTTTTTTTTTTTTTTTTT
>NW_006408526.1:29299280-29307609 GCF_000296735.1 Chrysochloris asiatica
ACGGACTTACAAGCTTTCTATGGTGATGCTTTTTACTATTCCTTTCTCTCCCCCTCCAGTGTCTATTTTATAATATAATGCAAGGAAAACCAAGAGTCAAAAGACAGCCAAGCATCTTAATATTATTCCCCCCTTTTCCACATTCCAACCAAGTCACTGGGTCTTAAAAGCTTGTAAGTGGCCATCTAAGGTGCAGCTACTGGTCTCTCCCTATCTGAAGGAGAAAAGAATGATAAAAACTAAAGACGTGTGGAAAGATTTAATCCAATGGATCAGTGGACCTGCAAACATCAGCTCCATGACCCTGAGACCAAAACTAGATGGTGCCTGGCTACCAACAACTCTAAAAGGGATCACATTAGAAGGTCGAACAGAAGGGGATAAAAATGTGGGACAAAACTCAAAAGCATAGAAAAAGACAAGGCTTACTGAAAAAATAGAGACTAATGGAATCCCAAGACTGGTCCTTAGACACTTTTCAGTGACTGGAAATGAACTCACCCCCATGGCTTAATTTTCAGTCAAACAATGAAGAGATCTACAAGGGGAACAGTAAAGGTAGTGAGGCACACACACTATAGAATAATCAACCGTTTGAGATCAAACAGACATTTACTCAAGAACAGAAGGGTTTGGAAACAAGGAGGAATAAAAACAGGAAACAAAGAGAGATTGTGGTTTAAGTGGTGTTACATTGGGATTGCAATCGATGAGAAAAAACAAAACATGTATGAGTTGTTGAATGTAAAACTGAGAATCTGCTTTGTAAACCCTCATCTAATTCACACACACAAAAAATACTGGCGGCATAACTTCAACATCACAGCAACACGCAAACCACCAAAGTGTGACAAACTAACAATGGCGGGTGATCAAAAACATTATGCTAAGTGAAATTCAGCCAGACACCAAAGGCCAAGTATTATATGATTCCACATTGATGAAATAACTAGAAGAGACAAGTCCATTGAGACAGAAGATTAGTGGCTACCTGGTACGGAGGGCAGGGAGAAAATGAGAAGGAAAAAAATGTCTCCCCACTCCCATCTAACAATTTTATTGAAAAGAGCTCTTAAATGTAAAAACCTCACTCTATAGCCAATGATTTCAGTGGATCATACACCTAATCCCACTTATTCCTGGGGAAAACCAGCAGTCCTGGCCTGGAGTCCCTGAGGAATCCCTCATGGTTTTATAAAGCTCTGTGTTATTTCTTGACTCTCCCTTGTTGGTAGACCTCAAGGGTTGTCAATTGCAGTCTCATTTTGGAGGCAGTCTCATGAGCTGAATTATTTTCATCTGTTGTGTGTTTACTTCGTACCTTGTTGATTTGGCGAGTAGGGGAACTGAGCATGTATAGGACTAGAGTACCCATTTCACATCTGCAGTGATACAACTACAAGACCAGCTGTTCAGCGTTATCTGACAGAATTAAAATGAAACGATGGGTTACAGCTCTTCCAGGATGGCGTTTAAAGCATGAATTGGGGGAAGTACTAGAATGACATTCTCTTGCTTGCCTCCCTACCCCTGGTAAAGCCAAGTTAGGAAAGCAATGGAAATAGTTTAGCAAGGTTTCTACGGAGGAAGGTACAGGGCTGTGCCCCATGCACCACAAGGAAAAGGCTTAAAGCAATGAAACGTAAAGAAAACCACATGACTTCAAGTTATATTAACCAGCAAGCCATAAAAACACCTTTCCTTGTGCTGTAGAGTCACCTCCAACTCATAGTGAACCTATGTAGGGTTTGTGAAGAGTAGCTGGTGGGTTTGAACCACCGTCCTTGTGTTAGCAGTCCAGTGCTTATTCACTGAAATAAACACCTTGTCTCTGAAAAGTTCGATCTTAAAATAAAACAAACAAAAACTTTCAAAGACAATACCATGCTGTAGCTGGTCCTAAAAATGATCTTCCTCAGGAAAATAGATTGGGTGTGCTTTGGGGTATTTAACCTTGTGCCCTCGGAGTCCTGGTGTGGTGCTGTGGGTTAATGTGCTAGACTGCAAATTCGGTTTGAACCACAAGATTGACAGTTCAGGCTCACTAGCCGCTCCTGGGAAACCCTATACAGCGTTGCTATGGGTCAAAACCAACTAGACGGCACTTAACAACAACAACCTTGTGTCCTGGTGTGATGCTGCGGATAAATGTGCTGGACTGCAAGGTTGGTTTGAACTGAAAGGTAGGCGGTTCAAGCTCACCAGTCACTCCTCAGAAACCCCTTACAGGGTTGCTGTGAGTAGGAACCAACTCGACAGCATTTAACATCAACAACAACAACCAGCAGCCTTTTGTCAGTGAGTTTGGTGGAGCAGTAGATTAAGTGCTGGGTTACTAGTCACATGGTCTGCAATTCAAACTCTAGGAAATCCAGTGGAGCCGTTTCATTCTGTCCTATAGGCTCGCTGAGTTGGAATCCAACAAGTGAGTTGTCTTGTGTCTGATAATATGAAATACACATGATCAGAACTTAAGAAGGACAGACCGAATGTCAGAATCAGTGGCTGAGGAATTTTAAGATAGCCAAGGGACTAAAAGCAACAGACAAGGAATGAAAGATGCTTAATAAAAAGCAATAAAATTAGAACACGTCATTCCTGAGAAGGTCTTCAATACTGTTTTTCAATCCCCTTATGTTGCAGGACTGGATAGTGTTTTGTTCTGTTGTACACAGGGTCACTGTGGATCGGAACCAACTCAATGGCACCTAACAACAACAAATGTTGCAGATGAGAAAACTGAGACTCAAGGAGATGAAGTTACTTAAAGCTAGAGATCTTATAGGACTTAGCTGTGTTACTCAGGTAGTAGCAAATTGGGAATCTGAAGTGACACCTTCTGATTCTTTCTATGAAGCCATCACTTTTGCCTTTTACACTGTTCCCTTCCAAGAACGAGAGAAGGGAAGCCTAGAAACAAGAAGACTAAAGCAGTGGAAAGGAATTCTCTCCTTTCTAGTTTAGGGCAGGCCAGAGATCTGGTGGCCAAAGTGAAGGAAGAAAGGGCAGTGAGAACTCAGAAACCCCATACAGGGTTGCTGTGAGTAGGAACCAACTCGACGGCACTTAACAACAACAACAACCAACAAAAGAGCAAAAAAACAACCCCTCAAATATAAAAGGGCAAGTTAAAAAAAAAAAATGGAAAGAATATAAATGCAATGAAAATGGTGTGTCCTCTGGTCTCTTTCAAGCTTTCTGCTAAGACTTGGAGGATAAGGTAGGGCCTACATAGAAGGAATGTCGCAGCTAGTTTGAAAGAATGGTCACTGGCCGCTGCTGATGTTAAGTAATGGACAGAAGTTTGAACATGGAGTCAGTTGATGGTGATTCAATACTAGTTCCACTACTGAGCATCTCGGTGACCTTGAACAACTTGAGTTCTCTCATTGGCAAAATGAGAACAATAATAAACTAACAGTACTGCTGGGAAGACTAAATAAAATAATGTTTGCCAAAGTATTTTGTAAACTCTAAAAGATTACTGGCATACCTCTAAGATGTTGCAGGTTTGGTTACAGACCTTAACAACAAAATAATCACAATAAAGTGAATCACACAAAAGTTTTTGGTTTCCCCGTCATCTAAAAGTTATGTTTATTCTACACCGTCGTCTACTAAGTGTGCAATAGCATTATGAAAAAAGCTTGAAATATTGTGAAGATGGAGATATTATCTTTTTCAAATTCAATACACCTCAGCAACCGAAGAACAAGTGAATTTCAGTTATTGCTCCAATAAACACACAATTTCCAAAAGGCATATATATATATATGTTTTATTTTGTTTTGTTTTTTAATTTCTGAACACTAGAGGGACAAATAAATTTGGGGGCAGGGTGGGAATACTCTACAAACAAAATTATTTTTATTTGTTTTAAAATGAGAAATACTGTGTACCTCTAATGAAATGCAGGTTCACTAAATATGAACAGCTTTCCTTTTCATGTAATTAAGACCCTCCTCCAAATTGTAGAAGCGTTTCAGGAACCGTATTACTCTCCTTAATCTTCATTAATCTCCTTCATTAATCTCCATCATGTATGCCAAGCCTGACACATCTGACAGTGAGGACAATATGGCTTGCTCCTTTTTGAATCTACAGGTAATGCCTGTTTTATAGTACTCCGGATGTCTACACTCAATAAGACATTTGAAAAAGCCAAAAATACGTGATACAGAGACGCAAAGTGAGCACATGATGTTGAAAACTGGCGTCGGTGACTTGCGTGATGCAGGGTTGCCATAAGCCTTCCATTTGTAGGAAATGTGATTTATCTGTGGAGAGCAATAAAATGAGGTATGCCTGTTTATAGGTTTATTTTGATGCTTAATGCTAGGATAGTTCTGGGGCTATATTGGTGCTACAGATAAAGGAGAAGTGGAAAACATGGCCCCTGATCTCAAGTATCTAATGATCTTCTAAGAGAACTAAGGCTTTTTGTTGTTGTTGTTGTTGTTGTTGTTGTTAGTAGCTGTTCAGTCTTCCTTGACTTGCTGTGCAACCTTTATGCACAATGGAACGAAATGCTGCTTAGTCCTGTGTCATCCCCATGATCAGTTAGGGATCAAACTATTGTGATCCAAAGGCTGATTTTCAAAAGTAGATCACCAAGTTTTTCTTCCAGTTCCATCTTAGTCTGAAACCCACACTGGAATCTGTTCAACATCATAGTAACACACAATCCATCACTGATAAGTGGGTGGTAACTGTGCATGAGGTCTGACTAGGAATCAAACAAACACCGCTGCCTCAAATAAGGTTTACAAAAAAAAAAAAAAAAAAGACCCTTTAGGTTATCCTGTCATTGCACATGGTTGTATTAGGGATTTCATCTGTCTATTGAAGACGCCTCAGATCAGGGCAGGTATAGCTGACTAGCTGGTGTGGTGGCTTTAGGGAAGTTTATTTGCATACTTGGAGTCCTGGTGTGGCACTGTGAGTTAATGCGCTGGACTGCAAGGTTTCAACCCCACTGTTGGTGGTTCAAGCTTATCAGCCGCTCCTTAGAAACCCTATACAGGATTGCTATGAGTTGGAACCAACTCCACAACATTTAAGGAGCTCTGGTAGCATAGTGGTTATTATTCGGGCTGCTAATCTCACAGTCAGCAGTTCAAAGCTGTTCCACGGGAGAAAGATGAGACTTTCTGCTCCCATAAAGATTTACAGCCTTGGAAACCCTGCACAGGGTTGTTATGAGTCGGAACCAATTCCACAGCATCTAATAACAACAACAAAAACTACAACGTTTAACAACACCAACAACAACATTTGCATACTTGGACATGTTGTCAGGAGGGGCCAGTTCCTTGAGAAGGCCATCACACTTGGTAGAGGGTCGATTAAAAAGAAGACCCTCAATGAGATGAATTGATACAGTAACTAGACTGCACCATTGGGCTCAAACATAGGAAGGATTCTGAGGGTGGCACAGGACCAGGCAGTGTTTTGTTATGTGGTACACAGGGTCGGTATGAATTGGAACCAATTCAATATCATCTAATACCAACAACATTTGCAGGAAAGCTGAAGCTTCTCATTTGATATATCTCCTTGGAGAAAAAGAACCAGGTGGGGTAGACTTCATTAAGAGTCAGTGCCTTAATAAAGGGAGTTTGATAGTTGCTACTCAAATACAACACTGCCTCATCCCCTTAGCTGAAGGCCCAGACCCTGTAGAAAAGAGTAATCTTATGTAGATGTTGAAAGAGCTATTTCCTTAGCTGTAAAACATTGGGACACAAACATGTTTTGAGACCTCCTCTAACAGTCTAATACAAAAGAGAGGGAAATGATTCCTTACTCTACTATATCCTACATGTGCTCCTTTGATACCCAGAAGGAGTGAGAGAGACCAGAGCCCCCAGGAGGAAGAGCAGAGTGATGGCCAGTGCCTGCCTGTAGAGGTATCAAGGACCACAGCACAATAACTGGAAGCAGAGACGTGCACTGTTCCCATCACAGCAGTGACAGACCCCAGCAAACACTGCCATGCCAGCCAACATGGTAGGAGGCATAGTGTTAATGAATCAGCGCAGAGCAGCAGCAGTTTTTGATGGAGCAGTGCGGATGTTTTGGCAATAAAGGTTGTTTGATAGCCTACAGAGCTGCCAGGGCAACAAACAAAGGAGGATTTGCAGAGGACTGGAGCTCCTATGTTAGTTGTTGTTGTTAAGTGCCATCAAGTCAATTCTGACCCATAGCGACCCTATATAGGGTTTCCAAGGAGCAGCTGGTGAGCCTGAACTGCCAACCTTGCAGTTCAAACGACTTTGCATTCTAGACTGCGCATTAACCCACAGCGCCACATAGGTGGACCCTAAAAAGCCAGCAGAAGTCCATGTAATACAGAGTCACTTCAGATAGCAAAAGGTCAGTAGACTGGAACCACAGACATCCAGAGGAGCTGGTGACTGGCCTTGAGGTTGAGCTCTTCATGTTCTATATCACCCAGAATCCATTTAAATGTCAAAAGGCACTGTCATGGTTGATTTTATAAGCCAAGTGTCAACTTGGCAAGGCTATGTTGCTGTTGATGTTAAGCGCCATCAAGCTGGTTCAGATTCACAGGCACCCTGTATAGGGTTTCTGAGGGGCAGCTTGTGAGTTTGAGCCACTAACCTTGTGGTTCAAACCTACCTTGCAGTCCAGTGCATTATCCTGTAGTGTCACATCAGGACTCCTGGCAAGGCTATAATGACCAGTTATTTAACTGAACTCTAATCTAGGTGTTGGGGAGTATGGTACTTCTGCAGGATAAACCACAAGGTCGGAAGTTTGAGGCCCAGCTGTTCCACAGGAGAAAAATGAGATTTTCTGTTCCCACAAAAATTTACAACCTTGGAAACCCTATAAGGGTTGCTATGAGTTGGAACTGATACCACAGCACTTAATAATTTATTTCCAACTTAATAATAACAATAACATAGAGATGTTGGCTTCTAGTAAAAAGAGATTACCCTAGATATTTTAAGGTGGGTCTCATCTAATCAGTTGAAAGACTTCAGGACAAAAACTGAAGTTCCCTCATTTAACCGATATCTAAATTGCCTATCCTTATCAACCCAGTACACTGAAGAAATAAGCTTGATCCTTGATATGAAGAATCCTTCCATTTCAGTTGAAATTTTGAGCAACTGCATCTATAAGCAAAGGTCCAGTGAATCAAATTGCAGTAATTTATACTTGCTTATAGTATAAAGCATCTTTATCTTCATCTGGTCCAGGTCTGGTCAGCTAGCCATCCAAGCTAGGTCAAAAGGGTACTAGCTGCTAGTTTAGGAGTTTACTCATGCCTCCCCACACTTCAGACCAGTTGACTACTTCACTTTCAGCTCTAGCCCCCAGTGGCTAAGTCAGTGACCATGGGCTCAGGGGCTCACATATCTCCTTAAACTTCAGACTAGCCAGCCCTTCTTCTCCTTTCTCATCTCAAGGTCAATGGGTGTTGATGGAACATAGCCAAACTCAGCCTATTTCTTCATTGCTGCATTTCCCCCACTTCCAATCACAAATAGATCAGGGTATTCACCACAGAGCGTACTAGACTACTCGTGGGTTCCCTTAGAGTTTCAGTCTTAGAAGGGAGTTTTTCCTGAATGGCTGACTTTTCTTGCCTGGATGCCTCCAAAGCAAACAGCTTGCTTGATATTCTAACAATCAGTCTGCTTTTATTCTGCAACACCATTTACATTATCCACCCAAAGGAAGAAATACTTAAGAGTAAAACTAACCAGAGAAATGAAAGACATGTACAAAGAAAACTACAAAACACTGCTACAAGAAATCAAAAGGCTTAACAAGAAACCTGTTTCCCTGGGCAAATTCTAATCCCCCTTTTAGCTAATCCAATCAGTTATAGTTTACAAGCTTTCTGTAACCATAATTCCCAATATTCATTTCTATCATACTTAAATGTCTATTTTCCAATAGTAGATAGGGGAAACCAATATCCACAAGACAGTCAAACACCTAAACATTTTCCCCCTCCTTTACCCCTTCAGATTATGTCTCGATCTCTGTATCAAAGAACTCTGTTGTTCCAAGGTTGTGTATAAATCACTATTTACTTCTATCCCACTTAGCCCATGCATATCTCCCTCTCTTCCCTTGTCTTCATTGTTCATCTGTCACCCTTCCTCTTCATGTGTATTGTCCTCCCCATCATTGCATATTGCCGAGCTAACATTCGTATCTATTCCCTAGCCTGTGAATTACTCTCACCTCTCTCTCACCCCTGGTAACCATCAAAGAATGTTTCTTTTAGTATGGAAATCTTTTCTTAAGCTTTTATACTAATGGTCTCATGCAATATCTGTCCTTTTGC
>NW_006408526.1:29308108-29316353 GCF_000296735.1 Chrysochloris asiatica
TGCTGGTGTGAGATGATATCTCATTGTTGTTTTGATTTGCCTCTGTCTAATGACTAATGGCGTAGTGGTTATGAATCGGGCTGCGAAACTTAAGGTCAGCAGTTCGAAACTACCAGCTGCTCCGTGGGAGAAAGATGAGGCTTTCTGCTCCGGTAAAGATTTACAGCCTTGGAAACCCTGTACATGGTTGCTATGGGTCGGAACTGACTCAATGGCCCTTAACAACAACAACAATGACTAATGATAGTGAACACTTCTTCATTTGTTTGTTGGTTGCCTAAATGTCTTCTTTGGTGATGCATCTGTTCATGTCCTGTGCCCATTTTTAAATTGGGTTGTTTGTCTTTTTCTTATAGAGATGTTGTAGTTTTCTATAAATTTTAGAGATTAGTTCCTTGTCTGATAAGTCATGCCAAAAAAATTTTCCCAGTCTGTGGGCTCCCTGTTTATTCTTTTGGTGAAATCTTTTGATGCACATAAATTTCTAATTTTTAGTACATCCCAATTATCTATTTTGGCTTCTGTTGTTTGTGTGTTTTTTGCAATGTTTGGTTGTCTATGTATGCTAGTCTTAGAGCCCCTTAGTTTGTACCTATTTTTTCAGTGATGACCTTTATAGTCCTGGAATTTCTATTTATGTCTTTAATCCATGCTAAATTGGTTTTTGTATATCATGTGAAATACTGGAGCTCTGGTAGTGTAGTGGTTACGACCCGCAAGATCTGCAGTTCAAACTACCAGCTGTTCCGCGGGAGAAAGATGAGGCATTCTGCTCCCGTAAAGATTTACAGCCTCAGAAACCTTGTACAGGGTCACTATGAGTCAGAACCAACTCCACGGCACACAGCCACCCTATCATGTGAAACACTAGTTTTGTTTCTGTCTTTTGCAAATGGATTTCCAGTTTTGCCAGCGAAGAAACTATCTCTTCCCCATTTATTGTGTTTTGGATGTTTGTCAAAGTTTAGTTGGTGTATATGGATAGATTTACTTCTGGGTTCCATTGATCTATATATCTTTAATTGTACCAATACCAGGCTATTTTGACCACTGTGGCTGTATAGTAGATTTTGAGATAAGGTAGTGCTCTCCTAATTTGTTCTTCTTCTTAAGCTGTGCTTTGCTTATGTGAGGTCTCTTTCCATTACATAAAGAGTTCGTGATTATTTTTTCCATCTCTTTAAAGAATGTTGTTGAAATCTGGATTGGGATTGCATTACATCTGTAGATTGCTTGGGTAGTATTGACATTTTCACAATGTTAAATCTTCCTATTTATGAGCATGGTATATTCTTCTATTTTTGTAAATCTCTTTTGGTTTCTTGTTGTTGTTGTTGTTAAGTACCGTGGAGTCCGTTCCGACTCATAGTGACCCTGCACAGGGTTTCTGAGACTGTAAATCTTTATGGGAGCAGAATGCCTCATCTTTCTTCCACAGAACCACTGGTAGTTTCGAACTGCCAACCTTGAGGTTAGCAGCCCGATGCATAACCACTACCAGAGCTCCTTGTGGTCTCTTGTAGCAGTGGTTGTTTTTTTTTGAGTTTTTATTGTGAATTGAATGATAGTTTACATGGGGAACATCAGTTTTACACTCATCCTATTGTATTTTGTTTCATTGCAATGATTACAATTCCCTGCATGCATCTTCATTCAACAGTACTTGCATCTATATCCTCTGGTTTTTGAGTCTTTTTTGGATGTACACCAAAACACTCAGAAATATACAATCATTCAAACAACCAAAGGGCACAGCCTGCAAGCTTGCCTCCCAGCAGCCAGCACACAGCTCTTCTCCCTCCAAGAGTCTAGAGTCCTCAGCTACTCCATCTCTCCACGTCATCATCTCTGCCTCCATCTCTGGTGTAACAGCTTCTGCACGTAAGGTCCCACACTCTGCTCCTGCTCTTCTCCCTTGATGGTCCCAGGGTCCTCTGTTCTTGGACTGTAAGGTCAACCACTCACCCCTTTTTGTCTAGTAGCAGTGTTTTGTTGTTTTCTTTGTACAGATCTTTTGTTTCTCTAGTTAGATTTATTCCTAACTATTTCATCCTTTGGCGTCCTGGTGTGGCGCTGTGGGTTAATGTGCTAGACTGCAAAGTCAGTTTGAACTGTAAGGTTGGTGGTTCAAGCTCGCCAGTTGCTCCTTGGAAACCCTCTAGAGGGTCGCTATGAGTCGGAACCGACTTGACGGCATTTAACAACAACATTTCATCCTTTGGGTAGATATTATAAATGGTGTTGTTTTCCTAATTTCCTTTACAGAGCTGTCTTATTAGTACAGAGGAATCCAACTGATTTTTGTATATTGATCATGTATCCTACCATTTTGCTGAATCTTCCAATGAGTTCCAATAATTTTTTTGTTGAGTCTTTGGGATTTTCTATGTACAAGATCATATCATCAGAAAATATAGGACCTTTATTCTTTTTTTTTTTAATGTTTTATTGTGAATTATGTGATAGTTCACATGGGAGAACATTAGCTTTACATTCATCCTATCTTATATTATTTCATTGCCATGATTACAATCCCCTCCATGCATCATCAACCAACCAAAGGGTATACCCTGCAAGCCTGCCCCCTGGTCGTCAGCACACAGCCCCTCTCCTTCTCTGGGTCTAGAATCCCTAGTCGCTCCATCTCTCCACATCATCGTCTCTGTCTCCATCTCTGGTGTCACTGCTTCTCTGGGGAGGGTCCCACACTCTGCTCTTCTACCTTGATGGTCCCAGGAACCTCTGCTCCTGGACTGCAAAGTCAACCACTCCCCTTGTTTTGCTACAAAATGTCTATCTTTACATTTCCAACCCTCACAGTCAGTCCTGATAACAATTATTCATTATTGTGCCACATGAGAGGGGCCCTTTACTCTTGACCTGTCCACTTTTTCTTTGACCGGACCACTTCTACCTCTTGGCTGCCGTTGTTTTGAGTGTGCTTTGTCTTCAGGATTACACTGTTAAAGCCATGTTTTATCTCCTGTTACAATATTCTAAGAAATGCTTCAAGATCTTGATTCTACTTGTTAAAAATTTCCATTAAAAGCTCTGCTCTTAAGTCATCATAATGAGAATGGAGGTTTATGTGGAAACACATTGGAAATTATTTCAGATAGTCAACTTTCCTTTTGTTTGTTAAAATGGTTCAATATTCTTCAGAATATTCATTTTGCAGTCAAAGCACTGTACTTGTCAATTGCCTGTTTTATTAATAAAGATTGGCTCAGCAACTGATCTGGGTATAACAGTTTGGGCACTCGTCAAACAGAGTTTGCTCAACCTTAATTTTTCAGACAGATTGGTGTAAGCTGAACCAATTGAGATGTGTATGGTGTTGGCTATTGTTTCTGCTATTTATCATCAGTCCTCTTCAGTTAGAATACAAACAATATTCATTGTTACCTTGCAAATTGGTGTCGATGGTCTGTCGCTATGGGCTTCATCTTCAACATCCTCTTTCACCACAGACTTCATCTTCAACAACTTCTTGTCCCTTCTTAAAATGAGTTATCCATTTGTAAACTGCTGATTTCTTTGAGTCCCCATAAACTGTAAAGCATCAATGGTTTCACCATTCTTCCACCCAAGCTTAAACCATAAATTTGATGTTTGTTCTTGCTTCAATTTTAGCAAAGTTCATGTTGCTCTGATAGGAGGGTTCTTAGTATCTCAAGCTAGATCCAGTTCAGACATGAATAGTTGTTGTTGTTAAGTGTAGTTGAATCAGTTCCAACTCATAGCGACCCCGTATAGTGTTTCCAAGGCGCAGCTGGTGGCTTTGAACCACCGAGTGTGCAGTTAGCAGCCCAGTGGTTATCTGACAGCACCATGCCAGGACTCCATTCAGACATGAATTATTTTGGTTAAAAAAAATTTGAAATCCATGCATAGCTTTTTCATAATATACATTTACCACGAACTTTTATATCTATATATGAGGGATCTTCAAAAAGTTCATGAATAAATTAGAATTGAATGATAATGGAATTTTTCCAGGAACATTTTGAAACATATAAATATATATATGGAATCCTGGTGTGATGCTGTAAATTAATGTGCTGGTGCTGGACTGCAAAGTCAATCTGAACCGCAAAGTCATTAGTTTGAGCTCACCGGCCGATCCTTGGAAACCCTATACAGGGTCGCTATGGGTTGGAACCGACTCTATGGCACTTAATAATAACAACATATATATATAATATAATATGTTGTTATATATATATAATATGTTGTTGTTGTTACGTGCCTAGAGTCGGTTCCGACTCATAGTAACCCTGTACAGGGTTTCCGAGGCTGTGAATCTTTACGGGAGCAGAAAGTCTCATCTTTCTCCTGCAGAACAGCTGGTAGTTTCGAAATGCTGACCATGAGATTAGCAGCCCGATTTGTAACCGCTATGCTACCAGAGCTCCTTATATATTATATATATAGATTCAATTGGTCTGTCTTCTTTAGAGAATTCTGACTAATACAGGTGCCTCTTATTCTCAGGTCATAGAGCAAAAGTGTCCAACTGTTAATTTTTCTAGAAATGCCAAAAGAGCTTAAAGGCAGCCCTTTGTAACCCCATGGTGCCAGGCTTAAATGTTGGGTGTCTCTAAACAAGGTAAGCATGGACTACTTGTGTTTACATACTGATTTGTTATGAACAGTTTCACATGTCTTTCGCCACATCAAATCTACAGTGAACAATTTCCCATTTTTTCACCACATCAAAGATTCTGCTTTGATGCCGGCCACACTTAGAAGCAGAACCTTTGATGTGATGAAAAAATGTGAAATTATTCATTATAGATTGCTAAGTAAGCAAAAGTAAGCTAATACTTACCTTGCTTATTGGGTAATTCAATGCTGCATCTTTCCATTTGCCTATACCTAGAGCAGTTGCTGTCTTTAATTTTTCTAAAGAAAGCATTCTCAGTGTTCTGCCTTACCCCAAGGACTCAAAGAGGACAAAGAAACTTGAACTCTTCCCTGGTGAATAGGTTGTTCAGAGTCCTTTATGCCATCCAAAAAAAGGTAGTAGCTGGGGATGCAATAGGTTTAGTTTATCTGTAACTCTTGCCCACTGAAAATATCCCGCAAAGATGATTGCCAGGGTTGCTCAGGAAACCTGTAACCCTCAAGTGGTCTGGTGGTTGCCATAGGCAACACTATCTTCCTTGAAAACAAGAGACAGGTGTTCCCATTTTATCTTAATGCACTGGGGATGAAGCTTTAGGGCAGGCAGATAAATGATTCTATCTAATCCTAAATTTCCTTGAAAATGACTGCTCAATAAACTGGAAGCATAATCTCCTTTAGGATTTCCTAAAGTGCAAAGGATTTCAGCCTCTTGTTTTTTAGAAAAGAAATAATGAGCAATTTGCTGTTGTTGTTGTTGTTGTTGTGTGCCGTCAAGTCAGATCTGACTCATAGCAACCCTGTACAGGGTTTTCAAGGAGCGACTGGTGTGTTTGAACCGCCTTGGTTAGCAGTTCAGTGTTGCTCTTACAACCACACCAGGACTCCAATGAACAATTTAGCTCAGTGATAATCTACAACTTACTCATAGCGATCCTAAACGACAGAATAGAACTGCCCCATAGGGTTTCCAAGGTTGTAAATCTTTATAGAAGCACACTGCCACATGGGGCAGATTACTCAATAAGAAAAATCAGTTGTTGTTTTTAAAAATATGAGTTTCAGCACATTTGTGGTGAAAAACTGTAAGGTCAGTAGTTCATATCCACCAGCTGCTCCTTGGAAACCCTATACAGGGTTGCTATGAGTCGGAACTGACTCGATGGCACTTAACACCACCAACAATAATAAGGAGTCCTGTTGTGGCACTGAAGGATAAGCACTTGGTCACAAGGTTGGTTTGAACCACAAGGTTGGCAGTTCAAACTCATCAGCAGCTCATTGGAAACCCTACACAGGGTGGCTATAAGTCAGAACCCACTTGATACACTTAACAGCAACAACAGATAATTAAGTAAGCACAAGTAAGTTATCTTGTTTACTGGGTACTCTGTCCCTGACAGGGACTGTACATTTGAACAGAGGCTTTGAGTCTGTTGGGAACGTCTGTAAAGTTGGGAGAGACATAGACGCCAGCTATGCTTAGAAGCAGAATCTCTGATGTGGTGAAAAATGTGAAATTGGTCACTATAGGTTAGTAAGTAAGCACAATTAAGCCAGTGATTACCTTGCTTATTGGGTAATCCAATACTGCTGCCATAGCTTTTTCCCTCTGAGCAACTAGTGGGTTCAAACCATCAACTTTTTGGTTAGCAGCCCAATGCTTTAACCACGGTGCCACCAGGGCTTCCTAGCTAAGTGCCATCAAATCAGTTCTGATTTATAGTGATGCTGTATAGGGTTTCTGAGAGCAGCTGGTGGATTTGAACTGCTGGTCCTGTCCTTAGCAGTCTAGTGCTTATCCTATAGTGCTATAAATGAAACTTATGTGTGTGTTGGTGTTAAGTGCCTTGGAGCTTTTTCCAATTCATAGCAACCCTGTATAGGGCTTCCAAGGAGCAGCTGGTGGGCCTACCTTGTGGTTAGCAGTGAGTGCTTATCCTACAGCGCCACACCAGGACTCCTATATGATAGTCCCATTTATAAATGAAAATGCCAAAATTAATCTTAAGTGTCTGTAATAATTACCTAGGGAATTTGCTTCAGTAACCTTGATTCCTAAGTTTAAGTTGAAGCATAGAAAACAGTAGCCTTTTTTATTCTTTCTACCACTGGAGAGAGAGTCTGCTAACAACTTATTCAACTTAAAATTTGGAGCCTAATCAGACTCACTGGAATGATTGATGGAGAGCCTGGAAATTCTTAAAAAGAAGGAAACTGAAGACTTGTCTCACCATGCAGATGCTGGTTCTTTCACTGGTTAACTTTCTCAAACCCAAAATATTATCCTCATCTGCCACAGTGGTTATGAATTGGGCTGATAATCTCACGGTCAGCAGTTCAAAACTACCAGCTGTTCCGCAGAAGAAAGATGAGGCTTTCTGCTCCTGTAAAGATTTATAGCCCCCGAAACCCTGTACAGGGTAGCTATGAGCCAGAACCTACTCCATGGCACATAACAACAACAACAACAACCAATGCTGAGATTGGAAGAAGTTTTGAATTTATCTGGAGTGTGGCACTGCAGGATAATGCACTGGACAGTAAGATTGGTTTGAACTGCAAGATCTGCCATTCAACCCACAAGCCACTCCTTGGAAACTCTGTACAGGGTTGCTAGGAGTCAGAATCAACTTGGTAGCACTTAACAATAATAACAACAAGGCTGATGATGACCTATTTGTAAGATTAACCAGTACAAGCTTAGGATCATTCACATAGAGACTCAACTTTAGTCCTCCTTGGTTCTTTTTCCTATCCCTGCTGTTAAGCTATCATCCAAGATGCATCCTGTGGGCTTTTTAAAAACTTGAGATATAGTTTACATACAACAAAAGCCATCCTTTTTTCTTTTAATTGTTAACATTTTTTTCATATTTTTATTGTGAATTACGTGATAGTTTACATGGGAGAACATTAGTTTTACATTCATCCTATAGTATATCATTTCATTGCCATGGTTACAATTCTCTCCATGCATCATCAACCAACCAAAGGGTATACCCTGCAATCCTCTCCCTCTCTGGGTCTAAAGTCCCCAGCTGCTCCATTCTCTCCATGTCATCATCTCTGCCTCCATCTCTGGCATCACCGGCTTCTCTGAGTAGGATCCTGCTCTACCTCGATGGTCCCAGGGACCTCTGTTCTAGACTGCAAAGTTAATCACTCCCCTCCTTGCTACAGAACATCTACCTTTACATTTCCAACCCTCATAATCAGTCCTGATAACAATTATTCACTATTGTATCACAAGAGACCTATCCACATTTCCTTTCATCAGCCCCGCCTAAACAGATTGAATACTACTCAGCGGAGATTCAACCTTCCTCCCAGTCCTCTGGATCTAGGTTCCCTCTTTTTTTTTTTTCTAGGTTCCCTCTTGAAAGCTTGTAAGCCAGTCACTTCTTGCCTTTGTAGCCCCTCCACTTTGGGTAGCCTATGTCCAAGTTGCCCATCTCTGTATACTCTGTGTATGGAGGGGGTGGGAATGATCCTTGCTGTAAAGATTTGTTCCCTCTTTTGAGCTACTGCATCCATAGGTGTACGTCAAGTTCATCAAATTGTATCAGATTACTCTTTTTTTCCTCTTCTTTCTTCTTCTAGTTGAGCTCTGATCATC
>NW_006408526.1:29324163-29329392 GCF_000296735.1 Chrysochloris asiatica
GTTTGTTATGCTATACCTCAAGCTTTAATTTAATTTTTGGCCTGTTTTGTTTTTAAACTCTCTTTTCCTTTCTACAGCCCTGTCCTGCCCTTTCCCGTATTAAAAAAAAACAAAAAAACAAAAAAAAAACGTTCATGGCCTATTCTTAGGCTGAGTATCTGTGTGCATGCATGGCAGGAGAAGCCACCAGTGGTGAGGGTGGGGGGAACGTCCACTCTTTCAGGCTCCCCTTCTAGTCACCAGAATGGAGGTGAACAAACAGTGGGGGTGCCAATGACCAGATACCAAAAAAATCAAAAAATCAGAACAAAGCAAAACTGATATAGTGTATTGTCCACCTTTGCTCCAAGGTTCCCGCAGCGTTTATCCATGATGTGTCTGCTCCCCTGCTTGGTCTTGCTGTTTGGTCTCGCCCAAGATGTGTACTCTAGGCCTCCGAGCCCGGCAGATTCAAAGTACGCGATTTCTTACTTGAGCTTCAAGTTCCACTACCTATAAGACTTCAAACTTTTAAAATATTCCTAGCTATATGGTTCTGAGTTTTCTAGCTCTGCCCTGGATCTGTTTTGCCTGGTATTCTGTGGTATGGTTGACAGCGAACTTGACCGCACCTCCACCCTAGCCGCCATCAAGCCCCGCCTCTCTGTATAAGGTTTTTGAGGAGTGTGGAGAAAAACCTGGTAAACTGCTCCTGTGAATATTATAGCCTAGACTCAGTGATAAAGAAAAATGAGTTTCCAAAACAGCTTGAAATATGGGTGAACCTGAAGGACATTATGTGGAGAAAAATAAGACAATCACAAAAGGCAAATATTGTATGCTCTCACTTCTGTGAAATGACATGAAGAAGTAAAAATACAGGAACATTCATTGTTGATTGCCAGGGATAAGGTGAGTAGAGAAGGGGATTCACTCTTTACATAGTTGTTGTTGTTAAGTGCCTTCGAGTCGATTCCAACTCATAGCAACCCTGTATTGGATTTCCAAGGCTTTAAATCTCTGAGGGAGCAGAAAGTCTCATCTTTCTCTCCTGAAGCAGCTGGAGGGCTCAACCCAACACATTTGTGTTTTGCAGTCCCGTGCTTACACTACAGAGCCACTGCGTAAACATAGCGAATCATAGCAAATCTGTACAGGGTTTCTGAGGAGTGACTGGTGTGCTTGAACTGATGACCTTGTGATTCAAACCAACTTTGCACACCTTGTGATTCAAACCAACTTTCAACCCCCAGTGCCACACCTAGACTCCGTTCTTTCATTAGGCTGGGTTGAATACCATTCCTCAGGGGAACGGTCTTGACTATCATTGTGTATTGTATTAGAATCACTTGTTCTCATATCTGTATCAATCACTGTGAATTCCATAAGGGAAGGAATGTAATCTTACTCATCTTTTCTTCCAAGGCCTAGCAGAGTACCTGGCACATAGTAAGAACTCAATAAATATCTACTTAAATGAAAAGAAATTGAATGTATCTAAGATCATTTTGTCAATTACTTGGACACTGTCTTTAAAATATTCAGCTTTTTAAAAGCATAACAGAGGGTGCACAAAACTGCCTGCCAGAATTAACTTGGACAAAATCACTTCATCTCCTGATTTCCAGTACACTGCCAGTACACTGCCAGATTTTTAGGATTCCTGTAGTTGATTCCCATTCTTGACTTCGATTCTGGCACTTGCTCCACTTTAACTCATAGTCTTCTTTTGTGATATTCAAAAATTGACCTTGACTCAATTCATCCATCAAACATTTACCAAAAAATATTTATTCTGCTAGGTATTTCCTGGCAGAAATGGAACAAAACTCCTACTCTAGGGGAACTCAAAATAAGTCAGGCAAAGAGATAAGTAAGCAAATGGTTAAAAGAGAGAGAGGAGAGAGAAGATATATACAACAGAAACACAGTAGACGTTTGGCATTCAGGATTCAGAATTCAGGTGTTCTTAAGAGAAAACCTGAAGATTTGTGTTTAGAAAAAATGTCATTTTAATGAAATGTAAATTTGAGTGAGACCTTCAATGAGATCTTCAAGGTTGATGATCAGTTAAAAGCAAAGCACTTAGCCTAGATAAGTGATGGGGTTCTCATGCATCACCTCATTACAGATCTGAAGTGATCATTAAACATGTTCAGGTATATTTAATTGCATTTTATGGGGAAACTATATGCTGTAGTTGGGTTCTCAAAAATGATGGATTCTTATGAATGAGTATTTTAGAACACTTAATTGTGCTTATGAGAAACCTGTACATAGAGGTAGTTGTTCAAACAGAACAAGGGAATACTGACTAGTTTAAAATGAGGAAAGGTATGTATCAGGGTTGCATTCTTTCACCATGCTTATTCAAATATATGCTGAGCAAATAATTTCAAAGCTGGGTTGTATGAAGAAAAACATGGCATCAGGTTTGGAGGAAGATTCATTAACAACCTGCAATATGCAGATAATGCTTGCTGAAAGCAAACAGGACTTAAAATACTGATGAAGATTAAAGAGCACAGCTTTTGGTATAGGTTGCATCTCAACGTAAAGAAAAAGGAAAATCCTCACCATTAGTCCAATAAATAACATCAAGATAAATAGAGAAAAAGCTGAAGTTGTCAAAGATCTTGCTTGGATCAACCATCAACACTCATGGAAGCAGCAGTTAAGGACTCAGACAATGTATTGCATCAGGCAAATCTTCTGTACAAGGTGTCTTTTAAGTGTTCAAGAGCAAAAATGTCAGTTTGAGGACTAAGGTATACATGGTATTTTCCATAACCTCAAATGCATGTGAAAGTTGGACAATGAATAAAGAAGATTGTAGAAGAACTGATGCATTTGAGTTATGGTGTTGGAGAATATTGAAAGTACCACGGACTACCAAAAGAACAAACAAATTTGTGTTCAAAGAAGTACAGCCAGAATGCTCCTTAGAAGCCAGGATGGCCAGACTTTGTCTCTAATACTTTGGACATGCTATCAGGAGGGACCAGCTCTTGAAGAAGGACATCATTATTGGTATAGTGGAGGGTCAGCAAAAAAGAGGAAGACCTCCAACAAGATGGATTGGTACAGTGGCAGTGGCAATGGGCTCCAATGTAGCAACTATTGTGAGGCTGGCACATGCGTTGGCAGTATTCTGTTCTGTTGTGCATAATGTTGCTATGAGTCAGTACCAACTTGATGGCACCTAACAATGCAATGACAACAACACCTGGCAAGGGTATGAAGAGACTAGAATTCTTAGACATTGCTGGTAGAACTGTAAAATGATACAATAACCCTGGGAAATTATTCAGCACTTCCTTAAAAAGTTGGAAATAGAAATACTATTTGATTCAGCAATCCTATTACTAGCTATATATCCTAGAAAAATAAGAGTTGGGAAATGGAGACATCTATGAACTCCCATATTGCAAACTCTCTTTGCAATATTAACAGTAGCAAAGAGATAGAAACGATGTAAGTGCCCATCAGTGGATCAATGAATAAACTAACGATGGTACATATATACAGTGGAATACTATGTGATGTTAAAGAAGAATTCCAGAAACACATTATAATGCAGATGAACCTGTAGAACATTAAACTGAGTGAAATAACTCAATCACCAAAGAACAAACATTGTATGAGACCACTATTATCAAAGCTCAAGGAAAGATTTATTCACAAAAAGAAACATTCTTTTTTTTTAAGTATCAAAATACTTTATTCAAAAATGTTTCCTAAAATGATACCTTTTTCTCTGACTCCTTGAAATACAGTGAAGTAATTAAATAACATTAAACTATTCAATAGTAATAATGAGTCAATAAATAATATTCATTGATGGTGCCAAATCATCACTAGGAAAGCAGGAGGGACTCTCAAAGAGCTCAAGAAAATTTTCTCATGAGTGTCAAGTATAAATTATATATACTTAAAGATCAATTTATAAAATATATAGACCTGTACCCTGAACGCTATACAACATTGCTGAGAGAAATTTTAAAAGATCTATAATAATGGTGTTATTTTAAATAGTATTTAAATTGTTTAGATCTTAAAAATCTAAAATTGCTTGTAAGTCAGAAGACTCAGTGCTATTAAGGTATCAATTCTCCCCAACTTGATCTACATATTCAACACAATTCCAATCAAACTTTCTGAAGGTTTTTTTTGGGGAACTGATCTAGGATAGCCAGAACTGTTTGAAAATATTAAAAGATAGTTGGGGAATTTACAAGATTTCAAAGTTTTCTATTTAGTTATAATAGAAAATAGAAAAAGTAAATAATAGACAGTTTGGTATTGGCATAGAATAGACACAGATACCAATGGAACATATTGTGCTCATACAATCTAGAATAGATCCATATGTTATCTTTTTTTTTTTTTTTAGTTTTTATTGTGAATTAAGTAATAGTTTACATGGTTTGCATGGCAGAATATAGTTTTGTTTTGTATTTAGGTTTTTATTGTGGATTGAGTAAAAGTTTACAGGGCAGACCATCAGTTTTACATTCAACAAATCGTACACCTTATTTCATTACAATGATTATAATCCCCTCCATGTACCATCAGTTAACAGTATTTCTCTCTATTCACTTTAGCTTTTTTTTTTAAAAAAACAAAACCACTCAGACATATATAATAATTTACACCTCCAAAGGACACATTCTGAAAGTCTGCCTCCTGGCCACCAGCTCTTAGTTCCTCTCTTCCCATGAATCTGGAGTCCTCAGCCACTCCCTCTCTCCATGTACCCATCTCTGCCTCCATCTTTGGCTTCTTGCTGCTTCTCTGGATAAGATTCCACATTCTGCTTGTGCTCTTCTCCCTTGATGGTCCTAGGGTCCTCTGTTTCTGGACTGTTAGATTAACCACTCCCCTGTTTTTGTTACAAAACTTTTACCTTTACAATTGTGATAGTCACAATTAGTCATGATAACAATTATTCACTATTGAATCATACAAATCTTATTCCCATCTCTTTTCACCAGACCCATCTAGACAAGATGAAAACTATTCAGTGGGGACTCTTTCTTACCCCTCCAAACTAAACTCCCTCTTGAAACCTTGTAAGCCAGTCACTTTGTGCCTTTATCATCCCCTCATTTTAGGTAATCAATGTCTAAGTTGCCCATCCCTATCTACCCTGTGTACAGAAGGGATAGCATTGATACTTGATGTGAAGACTCCTTCCCTCTCTGTTGGTATTTAGAGTTGCTACTTTCATGAGTATAGGTCAGGTTCAGC
>NW_006408526.1:29329492-29334755 GCF_000296735.1 Chrysochloris asiatica
GTGGGTGTTCTTGTGCATATGCCCTCTCTTCTTATCTGCTGGATGCTTCACTCTCCATTGTAGTCCTCTGTGGCTATGTCATTGACTCTGGGCCCAAGAGTCCCCAGGTCTTGCCACACTGCTGGCCAACCAGGTCTCCACCCAGGTTCACAGGAGTCTATTGAACATTGTAGGGCTTAGTTTGCAGCTTCACTGCTGTTTTTCCCTCACCTCCCAATATCGGTGACAAACATAGTCACCAATCAGAGTATGTATTCCCATTGAGTTTTAGTCTTGGAAAGGGGTTTTCTCTGAGGGGACCCGACCACTTGCCTTGATGTCTCCTGGGCAAGCAACTTGCTTGTTCTTGTAGTAATCAGTCGGTCTCCCTATATTGTTTTGTATTTTTCCCATCGGTCTTTCTTTCAGGAAGTATCTTCTGTTCTTCTAGCCACTCCAGGGTGGTCTGTCTGTCCTTTCAAGTGGAAATTTCCCACCTCTGAAGATTCTGGATGTTGTTCAGGATTCCACCTATAGTCTTATGTAGTGCAGAAGCTCTGCTGGAAGCCTCCTCCACTGAGCATGTTGTACCCCCAATTTAGGTATACTAATCAGTAACAGGCACTGTCGTTTTTGGTGGTGATATTTTTGGCTATTCCTTTCTCTCTCCCTCAAGTATCTATTTTATAATAGTATGCAAGGGAAACAAAGATTCAAAAGACAGACAAGCATCTTAATGTTATTTCCCCCCTTTTCCCCATTCCAACCATGTTTCAATCCCTGTATCCCAGAGCCCTGTTGATCCAAGGTTGTGCATACATCATTATTTACCTCTGTCCCACTTAGTCCATGCAAACCTGCCTAATTGTTCTCCCATCCAGTTTGTCCTTCGACTTCCCTCCCCCTTCTTGTATATTGCCCCCCTCCCCACCACCCAAACTATCCTGTGTCTATTCCCTACCCTGTGCCATCCTCACAACTGTCATGTTTGAGGCCATCATTGCTGCCACCATGTAGGTGAGCCATCCCATGGGGGCCTTTCTCTCTTTTTATGACTCTCCACTTTACCAAGCAGGATGTCTATCCATCCACTGGACTGGTCCCTCCTGATAACATATCCAAAGTACCTGAGAAAAAATTTCGCCATCTTCACTTTTAAGCAGCATTTTGGCTGTACTTCTTCCAAAACAGATTTGGTCATTTCTTGGCAGTCCATGGCACATTCCCTCTTCTTTGCCAAGACCATAGTTCAAACGCATTGATTCTTCTGTGGCTTTTCTTATTCACTGTCCAGTTTTCACATGAATACAATGCAATCGAAAATACTTGCATCACGCAAACCTCAGTCCTCAAAGTGACTTTAAAATTTTTTTTCCTCACAGCTAATTCCTACTCATCGCTCTTCAAATGTATTCCCTCAGAGAAGACTTCCCTGACACCCTAATTTAACTCCCCTATTCAGTTACTTCTACCATAGGAAACAACTTCTCTTTTTACAATACTCAATACACTTGATTTTCCCCCAATAGAACACAAATAAACTGCCATGAGGGCAGTAAGTGTGTATGTTTTATATCCCCAGTAACTAGCAAAATACCTGGTTTATAGACACTTGATTGTTACTCAATTAATCCACTATGAGAATGACATTGTGCTAGATGTTGTAGGAGATATCAAAATAAATTAGACCAAGCTTCTGCCTCCAGGGTGTTTACAATCCAGAGGGAAGCTAATGTAGCTCATTTTATGAGGATAACAAACAGCCATGTTGACTGTTCTTTCAAAGAAAACATTTAGATGTCTATTTACTGGAACAAAACCAGAACTCTAATCAAGGGATTCTACCACCCATTTCAGTTTGTTGTAAAGTGGTAGCTTGCATAGTGCTGTGATGCTATGCCACCAGAATTATAGACACTATAAAGGTAATCCATGATGGACAGGTTTCATTAGTGCTTCCAGACTAAGACTAAGAAGAAAGGTCTGGCAATCTACGTCTGAAAATTAGCCAATGAAAACCCTATAATGTCAAGGACATCAGACATGAAGAAAGCAAAGATCATTAAAAAGACAAGAAAGAAACACAAAATGAATGTCAAAAGAGACTCTAAAACTTGCTCTAGAGCATTGTTGTTGTTGAGTGCCATCGAGTCAGTTCCAACCCACATCGACCCTGTGTAGGGTTTGCAAGAAGTGAATAGCACTGACCTTGCTGTTCAAACCAACCTTGCAGTCCAGTGCGTTAACCCACAGTGCCACACCAGGACTCCGCTCTAGAGCAGAGAGTAGATAAATCAAATGGAAGAAATGATGAAGTACAAGAACTAAATAGATTTCAAAGGGTAGTTTGAGAAGACAAAGTAAAGTATTTTAATGAAATGTGCAAAGACATGGAATTAGAAAACAAAAGGGAAAACACACTTAGCATTTCTCAGACTGAAAGAGTTGAAGATAAAAAAAAATTAAAGCCTCAAATTGTAATATTTAAAGATTCTATTAGCAAAATTGACAGGGAGCTGTCAGAAATTCAAGCCAGATTCGAAGAGGTCTTTGGATGAGGGTATATATCATTGCTAATATCAGATGGATCTTAATTGAAAGCTGAGAATATGTGTGCTTTATTGGCATTCAAAGGCATTTGACTGTGTGAATCATAAACTATGGATAACATGGAGAATTCCAAAATACTTCATTGTGTTCAAGAGGAACCTGAACATAGACCAAGAGGCAGTTTTGTCCAACAGAACCAGGGGAAATTGCATGGTTTAAAATCAGGAAAGGTGTGCATCACCATACTTATTCAATCTGTATACTGAGTAAATAATCCAAGAAGTTGTTTTATATGAAGAAGAATGTGGCATCAGGATTGGAGGAAGACTTGTTAACAACTTGCGACAGACAGATAATACAACCTTGCTTACTGGACGTGAATAGGACTTGAAATACTTACTAATGAAGATCAAAGACTACAGCCTTCAGTATGGATTGCACCTCAATATAAAGAAAACAAAAATATTCACAACCAGTTCAATAAATAACATCATGATAAATGGAGAAACGATTCAAACTGTGAAATATTTCATTTTACTTGGATCCACAATCAACACTCATGGACACTGCAGTCAAGCCATCAGATGACTTACTGCTTTAGGCAAACCTGCTACAAAAGACCTTTTTAAAGAGTTAAAGAGCAAAGATTTTACTTTGAGGACTAAGGTGCACCTGACCCAAGCCATGGAATTTTCCATTGCCTCATATGCATGTGGCAGTGAATAAGGAATGGACAATGAATAAGGAAGACCAGAAAAAAATCCATGCATTTTAATTATGGTATTAGTGAAAAATATTGAATATACCATGGACTGCCAGAAGAATGAACAAATCTGTCTTGGAAGTAGTAGGACCAGATTGTTCCTTAGAAGTGATGATGGCAAGACTTGGTCTCTCATATTTTGGACACATTATCAGGCAGGAAGAGTCTCTGAGGAAGAACATCATGCTGGTATAGTGGAGGATCAGGAAAAAAGGAAGTAAACCTTCAACGAGATGGATCAACACAGTGACTACAAAAATGGGCTCAAACATAAAAATGGTTGTGAGGATGGTACAGGACTGGGCAATGTTTTGTTCTATTGTTCATAGAGTCTTATGAGTCAAAACCAACTGGATGCCACCAAACCATAACAACAATGTGGGCAAAATATTGAACTATGCAGGAAGTTCAAAGGAAGATGGAAGGAATACACAGAGACACTGTACCAAGAAGAATTGGTCAGCATTCAACCATTACAGGAGGTAGCATATGATCAAGAACCGATGTTATTGAAGGAAGAAGTCCAACCTGTACTGCAGACACTGGTGAAAACAAGGCTTCAGGAATTGACAGAATGTCGATTGAGATGTTTCAACAAATAGATGCTTTAAGTACCTACTCATTTATGCCAAGAAATTTAGAAGACAGATACCTCACCAACTGACTGGAAGAGATTCATATTTGTGCCTGTTCCAAAGAAAGGCAACCCAACAGGATATGGAATTATCAAGCAATATCATTGGTATCATGTTAAAGTAAAAATTTGAAAATAATTCAAAAACGGTTGCAGCAGTACACCGACAGAAATTTAAGCCAGATTCAGAAGAGGATTTAGAATGAGAGATATCATTGTTAGTATAATATGAATCTTGGCTGAAAGCAGAGAATATCAGAAAGATGTTTACTTGTATGATAATTAACAACAACAACAAAGTTGGGCTTTAAAAAAAAAATTTTTTTTTTGTTATATAACTAACTTCAAGGGTGTTTTTATTTAAAAAAAAAAAAAAAAGAATAAATTTCTGCTTGAATGCTAAAACACTTGCAAAAAGAAGAAGTACAACCAGAATGTTCCTTATAATGAGGATAGGGAAACTTCACCTCTTATACTTTGGATATATTGTCAGGAGGAAGCAGTCCCTGGAGAAGGACATCATGCTTGGAAAACCAGAGAGTCATAACAGAAGAGGAAAACCCTCAATGAGATGGATTATTGATACAGTGGCAGCAATAAAGGGTTCAAACATAACATCTGTGAGGAAAATGCAGGACTGGGCAGTGTTTCATTCTGTTATGGGTAGGGTCGTTATGAGTGGGAACTGCCTCATCAGCCACTAACAATAACAACAAGGCTAAACATAATGCAAGGAGCTCTGGTAGTGTAGGGGTTACGAATTGGGCTGCGAACCATAAGGTCAGCAGTTTGAAACTACCAGCTGTTCCACAGGAAAAAGATGAGGTTTTCTGCTCCCATAAAGATTTATAGCCTCGGAAACCCCTGTTGAGGGTCGCTATGAGTCGGTTCCGACTCTATGGCTCATAACTACCACCACCACCATCTCAGTTATTTCTGCTCTAATCTTTATTATTTCTTTTCTTTAGGTGGCTGTAGGTTCCCTCTGTTGGTCTGTTTCTGATATTGTAGATGCTGTATTAACATGTTAACTTTGGTTTGTTCTTCTTTTTGGATGTGTACGTTTATTTCAATAAATTGTCCTCTCAGCACCGCTTTCGCTGTGTCCCAAAGATTTTGGTATGTTGTGTTTTTGTTCTCATTTGTTTCTAGGAACTTTGTGAATTCATGTTTAATTTCTTCTACTAACCAGTCGCTTTTCAGCAGGGTGTTATTCAGTTTCCATGTATTTGACTTGATTTCCTTGGTCTTCCTATTGTTGATTTCTAATTTGATAGCATTGTGGTCTGAGAAGATGCTTTGTAGTATTTTGATATTTGTAAATTTTTGGAGATTTG
>NW_006408526.1:29341895-29342991 GCF_000296735.1 Chrysochloris asiatica
CCTGAAGGAACTTGATTGCTTGCCTTGATGGCTTCCCAGAGACCAGCCTGCTTATTCTTGTAGTAGCCAGTCATGCTGACATTTTTGGTTGTTTTTTTTCCTGATGATCTTTCTTTGAAGACATATCTTCTGTTGCTCTAGCTGTTCAAGGCTGGTCTGTTTGTCCTTGCTAGTGGGAATGCCCTACCTCATAAGGTTCTGGATAGGACTATGGATTCCATCTAAGGTCCTGTACTCTGCAAAGGCTTTGCAAGAGGCCTATTTCACTGGGCAAGTTCTAGAACCCCTTTTAGGTATTACAATCATTTATAGACTGCAGATGGGCTTACAAGTTTTCTATAATCATGCTTCCCAACATTCCTTTCTATTCGACTCAAGTGTCTATTTTACAATAGTAGGCAAGGCAAACCAATATTCACAAGACAGTCAAGCATTTTAGTATTCTTTCCCCTCTTCGAATTATGCCTAGATCCCTGTATTACAAAGCCCTGTTGTTCCAAGGTTGAGTATGCATCACTAATTACCTCTGTCCCACTTTGGCCATGTAAACCTAGCACAGTGTTCCCCTATCTATCTTGTTCTTCCACCTTCTCTCCTTTCTTGTATTGCCCTCCCCAACACCTGAACTAATACCCCCACGCCAACCCCACTGTTGTGGTTACCTTATATTCCATTAATTCTTCCCTCCATTTCAGACAGTCTATTTTATCCTGTAATCTACCTGACCTTCTCACCACCTGGATCTCTGTTCCTCTGTGTTTACCTTCAGCTGTTCCAGTCTGCTTGTCCTTTCTTGTGGGAATGTCTCACCTCACAAGGTAGTGGATGGGATTCAGGATTCCACCTAAGGTCCTATACTCTGTAAAGGCTTTGCATTAGGCCTATGTCACTGGGCAAGTTGTAGAACCCCTTTTAGGTATTCCAATCAGTTATAGGCTGAAGGCGGGCTTACAAGTTTTCTCTAATCATGTTTGCCAGCATTCCTTTCTATCCCACTCGTGTCTATTTTATAATAGTAGGCAAGGGAAACTAATATTCATAAGGCAGTCAAGGATTTTAGTATTATTTACCCTCTTCAAGCTATACCTAGATCCCT
>NW_006408526.1:29365015-29400334 GCF_000296735.1 Chrysochloris asiatica
CTCTGTGCACAGGGAAGATAGGGATAGGCAACTTAGACATTGGCTACCTAAAATGAGGAGGCAATAAAGGCACAAAGTTTCTGGCTTACAAGGTTTCAGGAGGGAATTTAGTTTAAGAGCATTGGGGGAAAAGAAAGAGTCCCCACTGAATAGCTGTCATCTTGTCTAGATGGGTCTGGTGAAACGAGATGGGGATAAGATTAGTAAGATTCAATAGTGAATAATTATCATGACTAATCGTGACTGTCACAATTGTAAAGGTAGAAGTTTTATAACAAAGACAGGGGAGTGGTTAATCTCACAGTCCAGAAACAGAGGACCCTAGGACCATCAAGAGAGGAAGGCACAAGCAGAATGTGGGACCTTATCCAGGGAAGCAGCAGTGCCAGAGATGGAGGCAGAGATGGGGGCATGGAGAGGGGGAGCGGCTGAGGACTCTAGATTCCTGGACTAAGACGAGAGGGACTAAGAGCTGGTAGCCAGGAGCAGACTTGCAGAATGAGCCCTTTGGAGATGTAAATTATTATATATGCCTGAGTGGTTTTGTTTTGTTTTGTTTTTTAAAAAAAAACCTAAAGTGGATAGAGAGAAATACTGTTAACTGATGGTACACAGAGGGGATTATAATCAATGTAATGAAACAAGGTGTATGATTTGTTGAATGTAAAACTGATGATATGCCCTATAAACTTTCACTTAAAAAAAAAAAAGAGAGTAGCAGAATGGATAATAAAACAGGATCCTTCAATATACTGTCTACAAGAGACACATCAAAAGGATGGAGACAGTCTAAATGCCAATTAATCGAAGACTGGTTAAACAAATTTTGGTACAAATATACAGTGGAATACTACGCAACATTGAGGAATAATGTTGAATCTGTGGAAACACCTCACAACATGGATATTATGCTGAGTGAAATTGGTCAATCACAGAAGCACAAACATTGTATGAGACTAATGTTGTCAAAAGTTAAAAAAAGGTTTCTTGATAAAGGAAACAGTCTATGATGATTACTGGTAGGAATAGTGAAAATTATTCACGGACTAGAGGATAAATACATGTTAACATGGGTGACAGGGCAGGCAACATGTAGTAGGGGGTTGGCAGAGAAAAGATGAAGATAGCTGGAGACACAGGGAGGAGTATGGAAGTTGAAGTGAATAGAAGTAAGTACTGTTACCTGAAGGCACGTGAAGGGAATTGCAATTGTTGTAGTGAAGCAGGTGTATGATTTGTTGAATGTGGAACTGATGGTTGGCTCTGTGAACCTTCACTCAATTTACAATAAAAAAATTTAAGAAGAATACAAAAATGCAATACACACACACACACTAAAAGCCTTATGTAAACTGACGTCAGGATATGCCACTAAACATATGAATAATGTCTTTGGTTTTCAGGAAAAAAAAAAAAGAAAAAGGCAAGCCTAAAGACAGACGGTGGGTTCCATACAAGCATAAATTCAACTCTTGACCATTCAATCACCATTCAACAGTATTAAATTAGTGTCTCAGAAACCCTATACAGGGTTGCTTTGAGTCGGACCCGACTCCACAGCATTTAACAACAACACTGTGAACACTGGTGTAAAATATACACTGGACTGCTGACTGCAAGATTGGTGGTTCAAACCCACCAGTTATTCCTTGGAAAACCTATACAGGGTGACTGTGAGGCCGAACCAACTTGAAGACACATAACAACAACATGGATCAAACTTCACTTTGTGAGTGTTGGAAATCCACAGAATAAAGTCCCTGCTCTCTTGCAGCTCTTAGTACATAGCTGGAAAGACAGTGTATTAAACAAGTAATTATATTAAAGTGTGTTGAGTGTTAAAATTGGGTAAGTGCAGAATTCTGTGGCTCTAATAAGGAGCTCTGGTAGTGTAGTGATTACAAATCAGGCTGCAAACCTTAAGGTCAGTAGTTTGAAACTATCAGCTGTTCCGCGGGAGAAAGATGAGGCTATCTGCTTCCATAAAGATTTACAGCCTTGGAAACCCCGTACAGGGTCACTATGAGTCGGTTCCGACTCCATGGCACATAACCACCATCACCATCCCTGGTGAATAATTCAGTTTCTCTTCAGTTGTGAGTGTTATTTCTTGGTTGCATCTTTATACCATCAGTTGAATTTCCCAAATTCTTTTCAATGAAACGTTTATGGAGCTCCTACAGATGTGTAATATATTGTGTAAATATCTACAAGAGAATTCCAAGGTAAACTGTTGTTGTTGTTAAATATTGTCAAGTAGGTTCTGACCCATAGCAACCCTATATAGGGTTTCTGAGGAGCAACTGGTGAATTTGAACCACCAACATTGCAGTTCAAACCAACCTTGTGGTCAAGTGATTATCCTACAGTGCCACACTTAGCAATGTAAAATCATTTTATATGAAGACAAAATTATTTTGGATTATATATGCCTGAGAAAATACACATTTAGTATCATTTGACAACATAGGTGGCCTGAAAAAGAATGTGATATATCTTTAAACCTTAGGTTTCCAAGATTTTATAGTAGTCTTGTCAAGTTTTGTCAGCAAAATCAAAATCCCCTGATCCAGTTTTAGAGCTCTGGAAGGTTCTACCTATTCCCCTGGAAAGGTCTGAATCAGTCTCTCCATTCTTAAAGGGCCCATTCTCCGCCCTGCACCACCAAGCGTTCCATACTGTAAACCTGCGTTTTTCCCTCCTCTCATACAGGATAGCAATGGGTCAAAATCGACTCAATGGCAATGTTTTGTTTTTTCTTTGTTGTTGTTGTTGTTGTTGTTAAGTGCCATCGAGTCGGTTCCGACCCAAATTTAGCACACACAATCTTTTCAAGATTCACTTTATATATGTATTGTTGTTGTCAAGTGCTGTTGAGTCGACTCCGACCCATAGCGACTTCCTTTTAAACTGGATGGACCTTTAAGGGAAAGACACTGGTTCGCAATCCTCCTGATATATCACCTTAAGGGGCGGTCACCCAAAATCCGTACATTCTTACAGTTACAGAAATTCCACTCATACACCAAGGGACTGTCTCATTAACCTTGGGGGCCTGTTTCCTTCCCTCTTTCCGTAATCTGGTTTATTCCACGGGGTAGAGAAGGAAGACAGTTGGCTGGGTAGAAAGGGAATGGCGTCAGTGTGAGGTCACGCGCTACAATGTCCCGAATGGCATTTCCACTTTGCGGTGACATTAGTGAGGGTTGAGAGATGCCGTCGGAGAAAAGATCAAGGACCATCCGAGTTATGCAGGCTATATGCAAAAAAGAGGGCCGGACGGAGAACAAAGCTTGGAGCGTCGCGGGGCGTGGCAGGACACCAGGATTTAAGCCGCGAGCTCCAGCAGAGAGTGAAAGTGGGGAGCAAGAAGCCAGGAAAAAACCGGGCAGACTGGAGGCGGGACTTCCGGGATCCCTCTGTCTGAGTGGCAGGGGAACCGGAAGTGAAGGCGCTGCTGCTGGTGCTAGGGCCGGAGGAGGGACGCGCTGGAGCGGGGCCGCCGGGACTGAGCGAGCGATAGACGCGCCACCCGCCGACGCCGCAGCCGCAGCCGCAGCCGCTTGGGGCCCGCACGGACCCTGTGTACCTGCGTGAGTGTATCCAGAGTCTCGGGGAAGCCGTGACTTGAGGTGGGGGCGGATGGGGCTGCGCTGTGTTATTGTGAGAAGCCCGCGATCTCCCCTCCCCCACCGTTCCGGGCCCCTCCTCCCCGCGCCACCACTTCCCCGCTGGGCCCTTGGGGGTCTGGCGCGCGCAGCCTCTGCCAGCCGGGCCTTGATTCTCCAGGCCTCTCTCCATCCTTTTAGAGCCTTTTCTCCCAGCTACAACACTCCTAAACCTGCCTACTTTCCTCGGCCGCTAGGCTCTTCTTCAGCCCCGCCTTCTCCAGTTGAGGAGTAGCGGGGCGGGGCGGACCTTCTTGCCGCACACACCCCCTGGAGTAGGCCTCCCAGCTCCCCCAGCTCCCTTCGGCGGGGAGTTCGCTCCTGCCTGCACCATTTCCAGCATGTCTTCCTGCCTCCAGTCTCAGCGGCTGCCTTCTGCCTCCATCCCTGAGGTTCAACCTCTGACCCTCTTCTCCTTTTTCCTCTTGCGTTGTAGGCTGTTAACGTGGGCCCAGACCAGTTATTCCGCTGCTGGATTTTTGTTTTTTACACAGAGTTCTTTTTCCTCCCTCTTTTGTTGAAAAATTTCAGCTCTTTAGAAACTTCTCCGATTCTTCCTCTAAAGTATTCAAAAGACCCACACATTGGCTGGACGCGGAAGCGATTCTTTCTGCGAGGACTATCCAGTTAAGCGTCTCATTTTAGAAATGAGCCTCAGACAGGTCATCCAGTTAGTTAACCAGCCAGTGGGTGGGTTTCTTGGGTGGTTTACTCCTGGCCCACATCACGGTCTACAGGTTTGGCCGGTTACATCTTTACCTCTTTCCAGACTCGCTGCTCTTTATCTCTGCTTTCCATAGCCATCCGACTATATAAGTTTATAATTTATATACAAGCCTTATGAAAATTAACACTTGAAGCTCTGGCCTCTTTTAAAACTTGTTAAATTCCGACTCAACAGCGACCCTGTATAGGGTTTACAAGGAGCAGCTAGCTGGTGGGTTTGAACTGCCGACCTTGTAATTAGCAGTCCAATATTTATTCTACAGCACTGCACCAAGGCTTCATTTTTAGACTTCCCCATGGAGAAGGGAAGACCACCTGATCCTAGGACTTCATTTCAAATGGCCTTAAATATGGGGGGAGGACACGTGTGCACTAGGCTGTGAACCTTAAGGTCAGCAGTTCAAATTCACCAGCTGCCCCTTGGAAACCTACAGGAGCCATATGAGTTGGAACCAACCCTGTGGCACTTAACAACAACAAAATATGGTGGGGGTTAAAGGAATGGGAAAAGATGAAAGAAAATACAGAGGATGATCTGTCATGAGTGTTTGCCTAAAGATATGCTTTAGTGGGTTAAGCATCCGGCTGCTAACCTCAAGGTCAGCTGTTAAAACCCATCAGCTGCTCCTCTGAAGAAAGGTAAAGAGAAGCTGTCTACTCCTATAAAGATTCACAGTCTTGGAGACCCCATGGGGCAGTTCTATCTGTCCTGACAATAAGGTTACTATGAGTCATAAGTGACTCAGTGACAGTGGAGTTGTTTTTTTTTTTTTTTACCTACAATGTACCTCATGTCTTTAGGTTTTCCTCCTGTGTACATAAAGGTTAAGAAGCTCTGGTAGCGTAATGGTTACGAACCGGGCTGCTAATCTCAAAGTCAGCAGTTTGAAACTACCAGCGGTTCCGCGGGAGAAAGATGAGGCTTTCTGCTCCCGTAAAGATTTACAGCCTCGGAAACCCTGTACAGGGTTGCTGTGAGTCAGAATTGACTCAACATAAAGGTTGCTTTCTTGTGGGGGAGCAGTGGAAGCATAGGAAATAATTTTGCTTTAATTTCTTGGCTTGGGCATTTGATGATGAATTATGGATGTGCTGGAACCTGGGGACCCACTCACCAGCCCACTCAGGCTGTGCCTTCCGGATGAGGTCTGCCTGTCACCCCCTTAAGATTAACCCTGCCAACTCCCTGTGAAGCAAAATGAAGAGTCTTAGGTGGAGTGGAAACATTCTAAATCTATTAATTTTTAGTACAGTTTTCCCCCTCCAATTTTTTCTTGGCTCATACTAAAGAAACTTCCACCTCACTTGGAAAATTTCTATTTCTTTGTTGTTGAAACTGGCTTCTGATTAGGCACTCTACACCCTGCTGGTATTTTTCAATTCAATGTAAGTGTTGGTTCATAGGAACCCTGTATAGGGTTCTCAGGAATCCTGGTGTGATGCTGTGGGCTAATGTGCCATACTGCAATGCCGCAAGGGTGGCGGTTCAAGCTCACCAGCTGCTCCTCGGAAAATGCAGTCGCTATGGGTTGGAACCGACTGGACGGCACATAATGACAACAACGTAGGATTCTCAAGGGGCAGCTGGTTGGTGGGTGTGAACTGCTGACCTTCCAGTTAACAGTTCCGTGCTTATTCTACAGCACCATACCAGGACTGCCATGCTTGTATTAACATCTAGAAATTCTGCTCTTATACCATTAGTCTAAATAGGGAAGATGATGTTGGTGTTGTTTAGTGACGCCGAGTGGATTCCACCCATAGAGACCCTGAACAGGGTTTCCAAGGTTATAAATCTTTACGGGAGCAGAAAGCCTCAGTTTTCTATCACGGAACAGCTGGTAGTTTTGAACTGCTGACCTGGAGGTTCACAGCCCAATTCTAACCACTACACTAGTAGGGAAACTGGAGGTTAAGAATCTGAAGTAGCCCTATCAAGTGCCATCTCTACTAAATAGTTAAAAGCTGTCTTGGAATGTAGGTAAATTGACATTTTTGTTCTTTGGATCTTTATTCTGCTGGGGTTTTCATTGACTATTGTTTGTGGTGTCTGTCAGAAGATAATGACTTGCTGCATCCTGAGAATATTATGAATCAGAAAAATGAGACAGGTGGGAATCAAATTCCTCTCTTGGTACCTTTTTTTCAAAAATTGTTGGTTACAGCTACTCCATTCTGAAGACAGCTATGTTGGAATACAGCCTTCTCTCTCAGGCACGAAACTCAAAACTCACCCTTATCTTTGTGGCCTAGTGCAGACTGCTCTCTGGATATCTCCTGATTCATTCTTCATTTTTATTATAAATTGTGTAATAGTTTTTCTAACTCTCGAATTATTTGAATCCTCTGCATAATCTGTTTGTTGTTGTTAGGTGCCTCATCGTCTGTAGGTTGTGCTTTTTCCAACCTAGTTCTTAAAGAAAGTCTGCATGTGTTTTCTGAAATTTTCTTTCTCTCCTGCTTGAAAATGTTACCAGAGTGTAGGCATCAGTAAAACTATGAAAGCTACTTTGTATTGTGAGATTTTCATTTGGCAAAATATACAAAATCCAAATGTCTGAGGGCACAATGAAACAAGTTTTCAAGCAGATATTTTGCTCTTGTAGAGGGAGAAGAAGGAAGACCTTGTATTCATAGTTAAGGGGAAAGAAAGACTAGGTAATTGGGAATATTTTGCCATCTCCCAATTCTACTTGCTCTGTAGCCTCAAATATGTAGTTTTATTCCCCAATTTCTGTGTCCAAATAGCTTTTGTTATTTTGTTTATGAAGAAATTTAGGGACAAAATGGAAATAATTTTGTACAGAATGTTGTTAAATTTCAGTGATTGTAATAGAAAATAGGAGTCATAGTCTGGTGCGGTAGAATAAGCACTGGATTGCTAACCAAAGGCCAGCCATTCAAACCCACTAGCCGCTCCATAGAAACCCTATATAGGGTCACTGTGAGTCAGAACCAACTAGATGGCACTTAATAACGACAAATAGGGAGTTCTGGTGTAATGCTGTAAGATAAGCACTGTATTGCTAACCACAAGGTTGGTGGTTCAAACTCACTAGCTGACCCTTGGGAATTCTACACAAAGTCACTATGAGTCGGAACCAGTTTGACCGCACTTAACAACAATAAAAAATACAAGTTAGAATTTACCACTTTCATATAGCTTTTTCTGTATAAAACTTAACGTTCTTTGCTGAAGAGTATGAATTGGATATTAAATGAAAGCTATAGAATTAACAGGAAGAGTAGAAAGTAAATAGGCTTTGCAAGTATATCGTTGTTAAGCGCCTTGAGTTAATTCTGACTCATAGCTACCTTGTATAGGTTATCCAAAGAGTGATGGGAGTTTGAACCACTGACAAGCTCAGAAGGTTATGGGACTGTTATGGGTGACTCAAAAGGGTCATTTTAATAGATTTCCTCGAAGGACAGACACAGGATGACCGTGGGTACTTATTAGGAAGACATTTTAAGAAAACTGAAAATTGCATTGATGAGAAAAGGCCAAGAAAACTGTACCAAGGAATTTTTTTCCCGTCTTCACAATGCACCTGCTCATCCTTCAAGGAAAGCAAGGGCTGTCCTACGAGAGTTTCACTGGGAAACCTTACCCCATTCACCTTCCAGTCCTGGCATTGCCCTTTCAGACTTGTTTTTGTTCCGAAAACTCCAAGAACCTTTAAAAGGGACATAATTTGTCCTGGTGTGGCGCTGTGGGTTAATACGCCAGACTGCAAAGCCATTTGAACTGCAAGGTCGGCAGTTCAAGCTCACCAGCTGCTCCTTGAAAACCCTATACAGGGTCGCTATGGGTCGGAACCGACGTCGATGGCACTTAACAACAACAGGAAGCAAAAATGAGTCCTGGTGTGGCACTGTAGAATAAGCGCAGGACTTCAAGGTTTGTTTGAACCACAAGGTCAGCGGTTCAAACTCAGCAATAAATGTTGTTGTTGTCAGGTGCCATCGAGTCAGAACTGACTCATAGCGATCCCATGCATAGCAAGACAAAACAGTGTCCGATCCTGGGCCAACCGCACCACCGCTGCCACGCTTGACATCATCAATGATGCCACCTGGCTGATCCATCTCGTTGGGGGGGGTCTTCCTCTTTTTCTCTGACCCTCCATCTTACCCAGCATGACATCCTACTCCAGCGACTGTTCTCTCCTGACAATATGTCCAAAGTATGAGAGATGAAGCTTGGCCATCTTGGCCTCCAAAGAGCACTCTGGCTGCACTTCTTCCAAAACAGATCTATTGGTTCTTTTGGCAGTCCATGGCACTTTTAATATTCTCCTCCAACACTACAACTCAAAGGCATCAATTCTTCTACGGTTTTCCTTATTCACTGTCCAGCTTTCACATCCATATGAGGTTATTGAAAATACCATGGCTTGGGTCAGGTGCACCTTAGTCCTCAAACTGACATCTCTGTTCTTCAGCACTTTAAAAAGTTCCTGTGCAGCAGATTTACCCAATGCAATACGACGTCTGATCTCTTGACTGCTGCTTCCATGAGTGTTGATAGTTGATCTAAGAAGAATGAAGTCCTTGACAACTTCAATCTTTTCTCCATTGATAAGAATGTTGTTTATTGGTCCAGTGGTGAGGATTTTTGTTTTCTTGACATTGAGATGTAATCCATATGGAAGGCTGTGCTCTTTGATCTTCATAAGTAAGTGTTTCAAGTCCTCTTCACTTTCAGCAAGCAAGGTTGTATTATCTGCATATCGCAGGTGGTTAATGAGTCTTCCTCCAATCCTGACGCCACGTTTTTCTTCATGGAACCCAGCTTCTCGTATTATTTGCTCAGCAAATAAGTATGGTGAAAGAACACAACCTTGATGCACACCTTTCCCAATTTTAAAACAATAAATAGTGCCTTGCAAACCCTATACAGGGTCGCTATGAGTCCGAACTGACTTAACAGCACTTAACAAGGGAGCAGAAGCAGCCATTTTGACATGGTGTAAATCAAGAGTGCAGAATTCTTTGAAGAAGGCTTAAAGAGATGGAAACACTATTTTTAGAAGACCTAGATGGAGGATATGTTAAGGAACAATAACTTCACATTTTGATATTTTTGTTTAATACAGATTTCTATGATTTTTTAACAATATCTTTTGACTTACCCTCCTTTGTGTGTGTGTTTGTGTGTGTGTAAACAAGAACGGACAGACTAAAGAAGATAGAGACGTGATCGCTGTGTATATGAATTGTCTTTATAATGATAATGGATGTTGGAAAAGGAGATCCAGTGTGGCTCTGTAGGATAAAGCACAGGATATAGACCACAAGGTTGGTGGTTCAAACTCATCACCGGCTCCTCAGAAACCCTAAACAGGGTCACTGTGGATCGGAACCAACTCAGTGGCACTTAACAACAACAGTGTTGGAAGAAGGATGAGATCGTTTGCTTCTGTAAAGATTTGCAGCCCTAGAAACCCTATGAGGCAATTCTACTCTGTCCTAAAGGTTTACAGTAAGTTGAAGCCTACTCTATGCTAATGATGGCAACGGAGATTTGGCTTGTTCTTTTTGATATACTTAATTGTTTCCCTCACCACTGAAAGACAAAATGTCAATTTCATTTCAGCACTTGGAATACCATATTTAGATCTATATACTTCTGATGGCTTTGGAATCCTGGTGTGGACAAGGATTCAACCACAAGGGCTGCGGTTCAAACTCACCAGCCACTCCTTGGAAACCCTTTACAGGGTCCTCACTAAGAGTTGTAACAGCACTTACAACAACAACAAGGACTGAATAAGGAGCCCTATTAAATGTCGTTGGTCGAGTCTTGGTGCAACTTTGCTAGACTTTTCCTCACAAATGCAGTTTTCAAGAATTTAAAAGCTAGTAAGCCTGGGGTAATCGTACTGTGTCAGTAAAGAAAATCTACCTTTGAGGTACTTAAAAAATGGTCTCTAACCTCTCTTCTTTGAACGTGACTGGCCCAGCAGATCTTTGGAAGCCCCTGTTTGGGTTGGGCTTTGTTATGTAGACCCCTAACAAACTGAAACAGGTATATTGCTGAGAGAACTTGTCTGCACCCCTCACTGGTCACAGATACGTTTAAATAGGTTTTGTTTGCAATAAACCCTTGCATGTATGAACTGGAACCCTAGTTTCAATATTTTTTGACGTAAGCTTTATATGTTACTGTTGTTAAGTACTGAGTCGATTCCGACCAATAGCAACCCTGTATAGGGTTTCTGAAGAGCTACTACTGCACTTGAACTGCTGACTTTGTAGTTCAAACCAACTTTGCAGTCCACATTAACCCACTGTGCCACACCAGGACTCCCTCATATAGCTATAGCTTAGTCAGGCTGCTAACCTCAAGGTCATCAGTTCTAAACTACCAGCAGAAAGATGAGGCTTTCTGCTCCAGTAAAGATTTACAGCCTCGGAAACTCTTTGCAGGGTCATCATGAGTCGGAACAGACTCCACGGCACATCACCACTGCAACCGCCATACACATGTACTTCTGTTTAACTACGGCACCACCAGGGCCCATGAGAAAAATATGTCACTCCTTGGTATCTGCAGGGGATTGGTTCCAGGAGCCTCCCCCCGCGCCAGTACTAAAATTTACAAATCTTCAAGTCCTTTATATAAAATGATTTAGTATTTGAATATATAACCTGTACAATCCTCGTGTATACTGTGGACCATCTCTGGGTTACTTATAGAGTATTAGTGTGGCACTGTAGGATAAGCACTGGACTGTTAGCCTCAGGTTCAGCGGTTCAAACCCACCAGCTGCTCCTCAGAAATCCAGAAATCATATACAGTATTTCTGTGAACAGCAACCGATTATTTATAATACTTGTTGTGTCGAGTACTTTTGAGTCTGTTTGGGAGCAGCAGCTGGTGAGTTTGAACCACTGCCCTTTCCACCTTGTTGTCTAATGTATTAGGCTACAGGGCCACACCAGGGTTCCTCTATTGTAATACCTAACACAGTGTAAATAGTATGTAAATTATACTTTACAGCTCCACTTTAGCCTTGAGGGATTGCTTTGATCCCTTAATTGCACACCCCCACTCCATCCTACCCCATATTTTCATTCCCTGTAGTTGGTTGAATCCTTGAGCTTGTGTAAAATTTATTTCTCAGGGGCCCTGGTAGTGCAGAGCATAAGAGCTGGACTGTTAGCCTCTCAACTGGAGAACGTTCTACTCTTCTATGTGGTTTTCCTGAGTCAGGAATCAACTGGATAGTAATGGTTGACGTTTGGGAGGCACAGTTCGTTAAGCATTCTACTGCCCAAAAGGTTTTAACCCATCAAGAGGGTGCTTCTGAAGACAGTCTGGCTTCCAGAAGGTTGCAGTCTTGAACACCCTCAGGAGCAGTTCTGTTCTGCACACATGGTCTGACCAGGAGTCAAATCAACTCCACGGAAACTTAACAGCAACAGCAGGGTTTTTTCCTGGTATAGTGCTATGAGTTAACGCGTTGGACTGCAAAGCCGTTTGAATTGCAAGGTTGGTGGTTCAAGCTCACCAGCTGCTCCTCAGAAACCCTATACAGGGTCGCTATGGGTTGGAATTGACTCAATAGCACTTAACAACAGCAAGTAGTGGTATTTAGGAGTCCTGGTGTGGCACTACCGGTTAACACACTGGACTGCAAGGTTGGTTTGAACCACAAGGTTGGCTGTTCAGGTTCAGCAGCCGCTCCTGTACAGTGTGACCGTGAGTCAGAACTGACTCAAAGGAACTAACAACAAAAACAACAGTGCTATTTAGGACTGAGTTCATTTGTTTGTATAATTAGTGTTAATATTCTTTGCTTATGTAATTTGTTTTTCAAGAATGAAAATATGCTATCATGTTTTTGTTGTTGTTAAGTACTGTGGAGTCAGTTCCAACTCATAGTGACCCTGCACATGGTTTTCAAAGCTGTAAATCTTTACAGGAGCAGAACGCCTCATTTTTCTCCCACGGGACTGCTGATAGTTTTGAACTACTGACCTTGTGGTTGGCAGCCCGACTTGTAACCACTATGCCACCAGATCTCCTTCTTTCATGTTTTTAGGGCTTGGTATTTCTTAATTCTCAAAAGCTCCCACCTTGGCAATCCGGTGTATTTTGCAGATGCAGTAAATAAATGTTGAATGAATATAATGCAATTCTTTTTTAATGGAAGGCTTAAGCTGTATTTGAAGTTGTCAAGGGAAGGGAAATAGATGGCATACAAAGAGTATGTCTTTTCTATATGCCATTATGAGGCTAATAATACATAATAATACATTAGCACAAATCCAAGTCTCAACTTTTTCACTTCGCTCACACCAGCTGTAGAAAGCAGCATTGCTCTCTTAGACTTTAGTAACATGCAACCAGGTCAGATCTCACAAGTTTTCCAATTTGGAGGCTCCGGGGACCTCCCCTCAGTTCTAATATACTGGGTGTAAGTTTGGGAGTTTCCTTTACTCAGGGTGGTGATGTTATTATTAAGTTGATTCTGACCCATAGTGACCCTGTGTAGGGTTTCCAAGGAGCAGCTGGTGAGCTTGAACCGCTGCCTTGCAGTTCAAATGGCTTTGCAGTCTGGCGCATTAACCCACAGCACCACACCAGGACTCCTATCATAACCTGTAGTATAATTATATTGTTAATAGTTACATTGGGAACCAGTTGTTTCTAATCCTTAAGTGTATAAATCCAGCACGTTTAGCAGCCTGAAATCCTGGTGTGGCACTGTAGGATAAGCACTGGATTTCAAGGTCAGTTTGAACTACAAGGTCAACGGTTTAAACTCATCAGCCATCCTTGGAAACCCTATATAGGGTCACTATGAGTTGGAACTGACTTGGCAACACTTAACAACAAGCAGCTTGAATTACACAGTTTCATTGAACTGTGTAGTTTTTGTACACAAAACTCAAACCCACTGCCATTGAGTTGGTTCTGACTTGTAGCGAACCTAGTATAGGATTTCTAAGACTGTAGATCTTTACCAGAACAGAGCAGCTGGTAGGTTTAAACTGCTAATCTTGAGGTTCACAGCCCAGTTCATAATCCACTACGCTACCAGGCTCCTCTACCATAATATAGTGATAAAAATTAATATAGCTGCAAAACATTGCTTAAGGCAGTTTTTATTTTTATTTTAATGCCGTGCAAGGTGCTCTGATGGCATAGTGGGTTATGTGTTGGGCTGTTAATCCCAAGGTCAGCAGTTCGAATCTACTACCTGCTCCATGGAAGAAAGATGGTTTTCTGCTTCCTAGAAGAAGTATAGCCTTGGAAACCCTATACAGGGTTGCTTTGAGTCATATGAATTGGAGCTGACTAGACAGCACACCACCGTGACCACAACCACTACCACCAATGTAACGCATTGTTCCCAGATGATACTCAAACCTTTCTTAAAGGTAATGAATGATACTATATATTTGTGAGACTTAAGGAGTCCTGTCCTGGAAGTCTTCCCTATTGAAAATAAACTCTGGTTGTTTAATTTCTAGGTAGAAGCCACACTGAAAATTAATGAAACAAGTAAGCACCCTACCTTGCTAATAAATGAAACATGACATGAACATTTTTTTTTCAGGTGTAGAATGAGCCAAGGAGACTCAAACCCAGCAGCTATTCCACATGCAGCGGAAGATATTCAAGGAGATGACAGATGGATGTCGCAGGTAAAAAGGAAGTGCATATGGATTATTCACCTGAGATGGATCTCTTTGGTTTTTGAGGGCCTTCTAACCAAAGTTGCAAAGAGTCCTTTTTAAAAGTCAAAGAATTGTTACTCTAAATGAAAATCTAATGTTAGAAGTATCTAATGTTAGAAGTGTGCCTAATCACCATTCTGATGTTGGGACTAAGGAATGTTTGGAATCCATGGTGATTGCCTCTGTTAATCTCAAAAGGTTATCAAATTTATTTTCTGTATTCTTTTTTAATGCTTTTTCATTTGCAGTAATTTGAAAATTATACAGATGTTATAAAAAAATTTTTTCAAAGAACCTTTATAAATTTTTCACCTATACTCACTAATCACTAGTGTTTTGCTACATTTGCTAAATTATCTTATCTGTACATTTTTGCATATATATATATGCAAATATAGACTTTTCTGGTTAACACACTCAGACTCAGCTAGCTGCTAATTGAAAGTCTGCCCAGAGGCACCTTAAAAGAAATGTCTGGCAATCTACTTCCAAAAATATCAGCCATTGCTATTTGGAGCACAGTTCTGCTCTTCACACACTTTGGGGTCTCCATGAGTTGGAACTGACTTGACAACAAGTGATGTAAACCAACATTTTTCTGTGAATCATTTGAGAGTAAGTTGCAGCCATTATACATCTGTAAATATTTCAGGGTATTTTCTAAAAACAAGGACGCTGCTACAGTATAATTTTTCAAAATCGGGAAATTTCATTTTAATGTGATAAAATTAACCTGATCTACAAACCGTATTCAGATTTCTCCACCTGCCTAGTGATGTTCTTTATAGCAGTTTTCTTCTCAGCCAAGGAGCACACATTGTATTTAGTGGGTGTGTCTATCCTTGTTGATGTAGAAACATTCCTTAGTCTCTTTCATGACCTGCATAGTTTTGAATCGTATAGGCCGTTTATATTGTAGAATGTCCCAGCTTGGGTGTAATCAAAATTCAGATTTTGTGTTTTGGGCAGGAATATCAGGGAAGTTATATGTCCTCATTGCATCACATACAGAGCACCTGATCTTGGTTTATCTCATTGGTGATATGAACACTTGGCTAAGGTGGTGTGGCCTTAACCAATTTTCATTTACTTATGTTTTAGACTCATGTCAGAAGAATTACAATTAGTAAATATGAAACAAAGGAAGGAAAAGGAAAATCATTGGAAAACAGAGTAATAATTGTAGAGGCAAGATCCATCAGTGAATGCTAAAATTAGTAGATAAAGCTTTAAGGAGAAGCAGCGCATTTGTCTAGCATCAAAGTAACTCCTGGTGTGGTGCATGTAAAATAAACACTGGGCTGATAACCATGAGTACAGCAATTCAAACCCACCAGCTCCTACTTGGAAACACTGTACAGAGTCACTGTGAGTCAGAACCAACTCGTTGGCACTTAACAACAACAGTGAATTATTGTGGTGGTTTTTAATAAGACTGTTGACCAAGTGATACCTATTTCTACATCCAGGGAGAAGTCTAGTCACATGGAGGATAAACCCCCTTGCTGTACAGTTGATTCTGACTCGTAGTGACTCAATAGAGCAGAAGAGTAGGACTACTCCATTAGGTTTCTAAGACTATATCCTTTTCTTTATTTAAAACAGATTGATTTTAAAATTTTTGTTTTATTTAAAATAGTATTTTGTTATTAAGAATATACACAGTAAAACCTACACCAGTTCACTTGTTTCTGCTTATACAAATCTGTGAGGTGGATAACATGAGTTTGTAGTCATTCTCACCTTCTTTTCTGAGCAATTCCTCCTTCATTAACGTAAACCACTGCCCTTAAGGTTCCTGTCTAACTTTTCCAGTTGCTGTTAGCAGTTTGTTCCCAGTAGCCAGTTCTTAACAGCACAGTGGTCACGGCAGACACTTTTTGCTAGTGAGGTCTGTCATCTTTACAGAAGCAAATTTTCAAATATTTCTCCTGCAGAGCACCTGGTGGTTCTGAACACCTGTCCTCTGTTCACAGTCAAATGGCTTAATCACTGACCCACCAAGACTCTTTTAATGTTGTTATTGGTGTTAACTGCCATCCAGTTGGTTCTGACTCATAGCAACCCTATGAAAGGTTTCAGGTGGGTTTGTTTTTGCCTGTTTTATGATTGGGTTATTTGTTCTATTGTCATATTACCTAAGTTTTATCTAGATTTTGGTTATTAGATTCTTGCCATTTATATTGTTTCCAAAGATATTCTACCAGACAGTAGCTTGTCTTCATTTTTTTTGGTATAGTCTTTTGATAAGCAAAAATCTTTATTTTTTATGGGGAGTGTTTACAAGTCAGATTGCTAACTTCAAGGTCAGCAGTTCAAATTTATGAGCTGTTCCATGGGAGAAAGATGAGTCTTTTTTGCTCCCATAAAGATTTGCAGCCTTGGAAACCCTATGAAGAGTCGAGATGAGTCAGAACCAACACTACTACATATGACCATCACCATGGCACTGTAGGACTCTTGGTGTGGAGCTGTAGGGTCAGCACTGGTCTGCAAAGTCGGTTTGAACTGCAAGGTCAGTGGTTCAAACTCACCAGCCACTCCTTAGAACTCCTATACAGGCTCTCTGAGTCAGAACCAACTCCACAGCACTTAAACAACAACAATAATATGTTTTATAACTGGGAAGTATGAATCCTAATTTATTCTTGACTTTCAACATTGTTTTAGCTCTTGCTTTTCCATATAAAGTTGAGGATTCGTTTTTCCATTTCTGTATAGAAAGCTGTGTTGAATCTATATGTCATTTTGAGTAGTATTGGCATCTCGACGACATTAGCTCATCTTTCCATTTATTTGTCATTGCTAAGCGCCATGTAGTCTGTTCCAACACATAGTTGACCCTGTATAGGGTTTCTGAGGAGCAGTTGGTGCATTTGAACTGACAAGCTTGTGCTTGGAATTCTAGTGCCACACCAGGAATCCATTTATTTAAGCTTTTTGTAATATCTTTAATTTCTTTCAACAGTGCTTCATAATGTGTGTTTTTTAAGTCTCTTATATCCCTGGTTAGATTTATTCCTAGGCATTTTATTCTCTTAGACACTATTGCAAATGAAATTGTTTCCCTAATTTTTCTTTCAGGTTTCATATTACTAACGTTTAAAACTCATTTTTGTTTATTGTCGTACAACTTTCAAAGGCTGGTTTTTTTAAGGTAAATACCCAAACTTTCATCTGAGTTGCTTCTGGATGGACATGAACGTCCAACTTTTTGGCTAGTAACCAAACATCCTAACCATTTGCTCTAGCCTTGGATTCCACTTTTCACCGGTAGCAAACCAATTGCCTTTGAGTCACTTCCAATTCTTGGCAACCCCATGTGTTACAGAGTAGAACTACACTTCATTGGATTTTCCTATCTCTGACCTTTGGGATACATCACAAGGACTTTCTTTCCAGGCACCAGTAGGTCGATTTAAGCCACCAACCTTTCGGTCAGTAGCCAAACACTTAGCCATTTGTACCATCCAGGGTCTCCTGTGTCACCTGTAAATCAAAACAGTTGGCATTGAGTCACTTCTGATTCACTGCAGTCCTGTGTGTGATGGAATAGAACTATCATACTTTAGGCTAGCAGGTAGTTGAATACACATCACTGGCATCATTCACGTCCCAGCTTTCACCTACAGTGTGCGCTGTCAGGTCTGTTCTGTTTAATAGCTAGCCTGTGTGACCAAAGCACTGCTTCATTGGGATTTCTTGATTGTAATCTTTATGGAAGCAAATCGTCAGGTCTTCTACCATGCTGCTGGGTAGGTTTGATCTATTAACCTTTAGGTTAGTAGTGAAATGCAGGCTATTTGTGCAGGATGTGTGTTTCCCCAAACTTTATAAAACTTTCACATAGATCATGAATCAGTACTCCAGCTGTTGGTATAATCAGCAGATATTTCAGTTGTAACTCTGGCTTAATTCCTAGGCATAGTTGAATGTAGAATTTGATCAAATGAAACAGCATACAAACCTTTCCCTGGAATGAGATAAGATACCTATTGCTTAAAGTACCATGTAAATTTGTCTCAAAGATTGAGTATCAAAATTTGAACCTACTTCTTTTAGTGCTGTAAAATCCACAAAAATTATGTCTAGAAGGAATAAAAGGATTGTCTTGTGTTTTTCAAACAGAGGCATAGCAAGTCACCATTGCTTATACCCTTGAATTACTGAAAAGCTACAGTTCTCTTCAGTCCTTGTTTGCCATTGTCTTACATCTCGAAGTTAATAGACATTGTCAAAGTCCATTTAAAAAGATCCCAGTGAAACACATGGCTCTTGCTTGGATCCCAGCTACCAAGCTCTGTTCATCTTTTGGGACCACTGGGGAAAATTTAATCAGCACTGAATTGTAAGTGTTAATGGGATTGCCCAAAGCTTGCAGCTTATTTTAAATGGTTTAGCAAACACACACACACACATATACAGAGAAACAAATATGGGAAAATATTATTAGTTATTGAATATAAGTGGTGAGTTTAAAGGTGCTCATTGTACTGTTATTTGAACTTTTCAGTATATCTGAAAGTTTGGGGAAAAGGTAAAATCTTCGTTTTTTGAAAAGAAAACGTATTAAAACCATGTTAAGCGTATTTTTCTAATCTGATGCCAGGAGAATTCTGGTTTTCTTGACTGTGTTAGAATGATCATTATGGGAAAGGTAGGTAGAAAGTTCCAGAATTGATTACCGATCCAAAGGAATGAGCTTTACAGGCAGAACAATGACAACATCAATGCTTAAAAGATGACAGCAGAGTCACTAGTTGGGCAACTAACTTCTAAACCAGAAAATCTCATGGGGAAAGAAATGCCAATTTCTAATTTTCCTTTCTTCCTCAAACCAGCACAACAGATTTGTCCTGGATTGTAAAGACAAAGAACCTGATGTACTATTTGTGGGAGACTCCATGGTGCAGTTAATGCAGCAGTACGAGGTAAAGGTAGAAGGGCAGTGGTGGCTGTATGTGATCACTAGCACACGTGCATTCTGATCTGTACATGTTACATACATGTAACAGATGTACTTCTGACTTACTTGGGACTCTTAGGAATTTCTTGTTCAGAGTATAAGGGAAAACGGACCATACCTAAAAGTTTTCTTTGTGCCAACGACACAGAGAAAATTTTGCATTGTGTATAACTAAATGCTTTTATTTGCCTGGTATTGTATTTTGTGTTTGTCCTAATTATGGTCTTCAATTCTTACTATTTGCATTTTACCATTTTCTTAGGTTATTTTTGTTCTTCCAAATTCTTTTTTTTTTTTTTTTAATTCCTTTTTGGTTAGGCATTCTACCAAGGGAAATCTAAAAGAAAAGGTTTAAGTTTGAATAAAGTGAAAGGAGTTTATTGAGCTACCAATTTATTTGTAAATGCTGGTACTTCTTAGAGACATTAGGTTAAGTTGTAACTCACTTATGAAGTTGAGTCCTTAATGCTTCACTGAGAACTCAGTTTTATGAAGGGGCTTCAAAAATTTTGTGGCAAAAAAATGGGTTAAAAGATACGGAATTTTTCCGTGACTTTTTCTAAGCCCCTTAAACAGTGAATGGCACACACATTGCAGTGATATGCTTGGAAACAGAAAATGGAAATTGTTATTTCAAATGCCTCAGTATGCAGTGCAGTGGAAGGATTTTATTTCCCACTAATTTTGATTTAAATAAATCATGTTCTCTTAGATATGGCGAGAACTTTTTTCCCCACTTCATGCACTGAATTTTGGAATTGGAGGAGATACAACAAGACATGTTTTGTGGAGACTAAAGAATGGAGAACTGGAGAACATTAAACCTAAGGTAAAATGAAACTTGTTTTTAAAAGAAAGTGCTATCATTAATGTTGAGGATTTTTCAAGTATTTAAATTGTCTAAGATTGGCAGAAAAGACATTGCTCCTTTAAAGTGCTATTTAACTATCACTCTTTGATATTGTCCTTACTTAGAGCATTACCCCCAAAATACATACTCAATGCAGGAATCAACCTATTGTTTAATTATCTTTGTTGGTTGTGGAAAGGGGTTTGATACTAATGAGGTATGCTATTCTGGGGAATGCATGGATGGGGCATATGAGCGGAAAACTGCTCAGATGGACCATGGGAGCAGGGACGTTGGTCACTACTGTAAGGAATTTTAATCTGTTTAACCACATAAGCGAATTGGTAATCAAAGCCTTCAACTTTTTCTGAGGAAAATTTGAAGTAGGTATGAACCAAATGCTCACCCTGAGATCTACCCAGTACCTGTTCACATAATAAATGTCTGGGGTATACAACTTTTTTTAGCCCCAGCTAAAAATCAAAGCTGAGCAACGAGTAAAAAATGTGTTAACTGTGAAAGCATTTTATTCTCTTCCTTTTTAATAGAAAAACTCACCCACGTGCTTCTCTTTTGGGATAAAGTAAAAATTTACTTTTTTTGGATTTACCTAGTGAGTTATACTTGAGAGCTTCAAAAATAGCTTGTGAAAAATTGAAAAATTTCCCTGTACTTTTTGAAGCCTTCTTGTATGTTTCTTGAAGGACAGGTGCCTCTTTTTAAAAAAAAAAAAAAAATTTTTTTCAGGGGTAAAAAACACCCCTCAGAATCTGGATTTAACTTTCACCCCAGTAACTATTTTCCTTTAGTGCAATTGTGTGTTTGTTGCCCACTCCATACCTGTGGTTATATGCCGTGGAGTCAGTTCCAACTCATAGTGACCCTGTACAGGGTTTTCAAGGCTGCAAATCTTTACGGAAACAGAAAGCCTCATCTTTCTCCCGTGGAACAGCTGTAGTTTCGAACTGCTGACCTTGTGGTTTACAGCCCAATTCGTAACCACTGTGCTACCAGATCCACTGGTGGTAGATACTGTTATTTGAAAAACTAATAAGCCTATATCTTACTATATCTTTCCTTTCTCCTCTTCAGTTAGAGGTGCCATATTTACCTTTTTCTACTCCTCGCCCTCTCTAATCCTAACCCAATCTTACAATAAGGTACCATTACAGAAGATTCAAAAGTTAATTTCTAATTTCATGAGGGGAATCATTTTTCCTTCGCTTCTTTATCTGTGGACATTCTCTTTTGAAATAGTCTGTCTTCCCACAGTATTCATCTGCTGGTGGGCTTGGGGACCTGGCTCAGTCGTCTCCTCCCTTTCCTCTGAAGAGGCCTAACACTGTAATCACAGTTCTACTTCCTTTGAGAACTGTTCTACACTCTTATTTAATTATATTATTCACAGTGACAGATACCATGATTCTAGCTTTCTGCCTCTGTTTTACCCCTCTCTCCTTACAAAAACTTTCTGAGCTTATCTTAACAATTCATCAATGGGTTCTTCACTCCATCCCTGAATCTTTTTGTCTTGGTTTCCATCTTTTAAAGGAGAACATCTTCTGAACTGATTCCGCTCCCCCTACTGACCAACAAGGAGCATAGATTATCTCCTTCTGAGAAAGCCGAGTTCTATCGTTTACATGTAGGACTAGGGCCTGGCAGACCCAGTCCTTATTGGAACCAAATTGAAGCCAGAGCATAGATGGTGAATGGATCAGATCTTTTGGCCAAATAAAACAATATATTTATCTTTTTCCCGGGGTGGGGATTGTCCCCCTAAGCCCTCAACATTCTCCCCAAAGGACTAAAAGGAATGTCTATGGGAGTCTCTCCTGCTCCCTTCTTCCCTAGGCCTAGAATTCTGTTCCCCGTTTTCTTTTGGTCTTGTTGTCTGATTTTCCTTGCATACTTAACCTCCCCAAATTTCCCCATGTTTAGGTCCTCATGGAGATTTCTTGCATATAACCCCAAGATTCCACTTTGTCCTCAGACCAGAGTGGGACTGCACTTGCTTCGCATACAAGATGTGTCTCAGACACACAATGACTTGCGCAAATGACCTGACCACCAGGGAAATACTTAAAGTCCAATTTTCCTGCCCTGGCCTGTGGACGGATTGCCTAGTCGCCACGGTTACTCTCTCCTCAGTCCTCCAAGTCTCTCACTAATTCTGATCACCTTTGAAGTCTAGGGTCTTTTTTTTGGCTCTTGCTGGGAGGCAGTCAACCCAGTGGAGTAGGCCACCAAAACCAAGGCTGGACGTGGCTCTTTTTCCACCAGGGCTGCTGCTCCACCAGAAAATCCCGGATGGGCCCCCAGATTTGTGAGAAACGTCTATACTGACAGACGCTCAAGTAATGCAGTCTGTACTCATTTTAGTGAGAGTGAGGTTTTCTTTATTCAGTTTTGTCAAATCAGGCGCCCAGCCCCATAGACACGGGCAAACACCAAGACGGTCAGTCTTTATTTATGAAGTGAATTGCAACCCTGGATTGCTTAGATTTCATGTCTCTTTCCTTTTTATTTTTTAAATAGAAAGGATTATATTTTTATGCAGTTGAATCTGTTGGTTTTTTTCTGTGTAACTATTGGATTTTGAGACATTAACTTCCAGCTCCACAATTATAAAAGAACCTTGTATCCTTCTAGTACAGTTTTGCCACTCAGTCGATACGGAATGTATCCTGGTATAGGTCAGGAAGTGTGGATCCATGTCTTAAGATGGCTATCAGTTTTTGGAGATACCCAGTGCTGTTAAAAATTTCATTTATCCTCCTTTGATATCTGATACAAGATTTTCACCTAAATGTCAGACATCCTTTTATTCCTTGTTATTCATCTTTCTCCCCCTTCTTTTCTTCTCTCCTCTACAGGTCATTGTTGTCTGGGTAGGAACGAATAACCATGAAAATACAGCAGAAGAGGTGGCAGGTGGGATCGAGGCCATTGTACAACTTATCAACACAAGGCAGCCACAGGCCAAGGTCATTGTATTGGTATGTAATCTGTGAGCATATGGAGACCATAGTATCTTCAGGTCAGCCAGGGAATAGAATTGTGATCACTAGAGGTGGAAACAGTGTATGGTATTTCTTTTAAGCTCTTTCTGTGCTGTCCTTTGTCTCGTGTACCACATTGTCTTACTGGAATCATCATCATTCTTCAGCTGGTCTGGGGGCTTTTGTTTTATTCAGTTGTCCTTGTTTGTTGTTGTTAACTGCTGTTGAGTCAGTTCCGACCCATAGCGACCTTGTATAGGGTTTCTGAGGAGCAGCTGGTGAGCTTGAACTGCCTATCTTACAGTTTAGACAGCTTTACAGTCTGGCGCATTAACCCACAGCGCCACACCAGGACTCCTGTCCTTGTTTAGAAGGGTGGAAATTCTGTTTATTATCTCAAGTGCCTTCCTTTAAAATAAAATTTTTTAAAAAGACTGCCTTCTGTTAATGTAAATTATTTAAAAAGATTGCATATGACACGTGTCTGAATCTAGATTCTCTTGTGATTAGGCCTGGGTTTGGATTAATTTACATAGATTATTCTGTTCCACTTTTAATACGCTATTGTTGTTAAGTGATGCCAAGTCGGTTCTGACTCATAGTGACCCTGTGTAAGGCTTCAGAAGAGCACCTGGTGAATTTGAACTGTCAACCTTGCAGTTCAAACTGACCTTGCAGTCCAATACATTATCCCATAGCGCTACACCAGGACTTCTTTAATACTTTAAAGGTGGTATATTTATTAAAATCTCAGAAATTCCATCAGCAAAAAATGAGTGCATTTTAGTCTTACTCCAAACAGAAAGTGCTACTTTTGTAACGTTACAAGCATTTAAAAGTCTTTATTTTTTAAAATAAACATCAAGTCTTTATAGTCTCAGAGGCAAACAGTTATCTATTTCAGTGTAAAAGTTTAGCTGTAGATACTCAGCTTGAAAATGTGTACACAAAATCTGGTAATGTAATTCATTGCATTTAGTTCTTAAGTACAGTTCAGAGAGGCATTCATTTCAGTACACACATTTAGTATGGGTTAGTACAAGGCATGGAGTCCTGGTGTGTGGCACTGCTAATGCATCAGACTGCAAAGTCGTTTGAACTACAAGGTTGATGGTTCAAGCTCACCAGCTGCTCCTTGAAACCCTATATAGGGTTGCTATGGGTCAGAATTGACTCAATGGTACTTCACAACAACAGTACAAGGTGCTGTCCTAGATTCTGAGGGTGCAGAGATGAACAAGCCATAGTCTAGTGGTTGCACGCAGCACTATAAAGAGAATTACTCGGTGTGCTAAGGGGAGGGCATAAAAGTTGAGATTTAACAATTGATTATCTGAGTTTAGTTTTAAAAATTTCATTGGTCTCTAGACAGATTGGTAAAGGAAAGAAGAAAGGGCATTATGGAGGGAAAACAAAATGTTCTGAGGCCTGTGTATTTTCTGTGTTACCTGAGTGACAGGATGCTAGGTGAACTTTAGATCTGTCATGGCATAAAGTTTGAGGCAGTGGAAGTAAGGAAGAAGAGTGGAGAGCCAGGGTAGGTAGGAATTTGTAGGCCATGTTATGGAGTTCGAATTATGTCTTTAGGTGCTGGGGAGCCAGGTCTTGATTATTTTTTAGTTACATGGTTCTCAATGTACTTTATTTATTTATGGACTCATTTAAAGGGTCCTGGCGACTGGTGAGTAGGAGAAGCACTGACCTGCTAACCACAAAGTCGGGGGTTCAAACCCACTAGCTGCTCCTCAGAAACCCTATATAGTGTCTCTATGAGTTGGAATCAGTGCGACGGTACTTAACAAAAACAACAGCATGGACTTAATTTATATCCCACTTTATTCCTGAAAAGATTGCATTGTGGTTAAGCGTCCACCCCTAAAGCACATTGGCTGATACATAGTAGTTGCTTAGGAAATATTTCTCTCTCTTTTTTTTAAACTGTTTTATTATGAATTATGTGATAATGTACATGGGAGAACATTAGCTTTACATTCATACTGTGGTGTGTCATTACATTACCATTGTTACAGTCCTCTCCATGCATCATCAACCAACCAAGCCTGCCCCCTGGTCACCAGCACACAGCCCCTCTTGCTTTCTGGGTCTAGAGTTCCCAGCCGCTCCATCTCTCCACGTCATCATCTCTGCCTCCATCTCTGGCGTCACTGTTTTTCTGGGTAGGGTCCCGCACTCCGCTCTTCTCCCTTGATAGGAAATATTTCTTACATGAATGTTGCTGAATACAAACACTTTTTATTTCAACTAGATATACAGAGGTGTTAGTTTTTATATTTACCGTACAGAAATATTAGAGGTAAAACTAGACTGTGAGCTGCCTGGGGAATGATCAAACAAATCATTGAATGTAACAGCATTAATCACACTGACAAGGAGCCCTGGGGGCCAACAGCTAGGCGCTTGACTGACTGCCAAATGAGAGGTGGTGTGGTTCAAAGTAACCCATCAGCTTCACCAAGAGGAAGTCCTGGCAGTCTGTTCCTGTAAAGAAGACAGCCTAGAAAACCTATGGGGTGTTTCTACTCTGCTACATGGAGTCTCTATGAGTTGAAATTGACTCGGTGCCTCTTAACAGCATGACAATGAATGAGGACTGTGTGAAAACAATTTACAGTAATACTTAGAATTACTGAAAAGTGTATATTTAGTTGGAAAGGAACTGGAAGGAAACAAAACAACTAGTTATAGGTTGAGGGCATTAAGAGTATAGTTTTTTACTTTTTGTTTCCATTAACGTTACAGTATTTTCATAATTACTAAAACTTAAGGGGAAAATCACATAGCATATACCCTTGCTATTCCTACATTAAGGAGCATGCTTTGTAAGTACATATACCCTTGCTTGAAAATCTCAGCAGGTACATTGTCTTGTTCTTGGAACTTCATCATTCTTTGTGACTTAGACTGCTGTCGTATTCTTTGAAAGTCAGAACAAATTGTATACTCACTGCTCCACTGGTCATCCCTCTGGGCTGTGCATAATATTTCAAGTCATATTTTGATAATGTCAGCATTGAGGACAGCTCTTCTTTGTTGACTATGAGATACAGCGGCTTGTACTTTTAATAGTCATACAAACTAGAGTATAAGATTGATGTTATCTTGGGACAACGTTGAAGATCTAAACAAGGAAAGAAGGAACTGGACCAGGGTAGCAGAGTGATAATTTTCTACAGTCCTCCTGTGAAACTGCACAACCACACAATAAGTTGATAATCAAGGCTCCAACATCTTGTGAACATTTTTACAGCTGTTATAAGCAAACACATACTTCAGGTATTACTATTTTTGTTTTTGTTTTTTTAACTCAGATGTCCACAGAAAATCTTTTTGTGAAATAAGGCATCATAAGCACCGTACTTCAAACCACAAGGTTGGTGGTTTGAGCCCACCAGCCACTTTGTTGGAGAAAGATGAGGCTTTCTGCTCCAATAAAGATGTACAGCCTTAGAAACACTATACAGCTCCACTATGAGTCAGAACTGACTTGATGGCACTTAACAACAACAACCATACATGTAGGAAAAGCTGGTGGCAGAATATTTACTAAGTAACAGTAATTTGCTATGATATCACTAGCTGTAAACCAACTAAAGGTTGGGATCTCTGGTAATAATTTGTAATAAAGGCCACTTGTAGTTCAAGATGATGAAATATTGCTCTTGCCAAGTAAGAGCAGACGTTTTGTTTTCTATAGGAGGGAAACAGATAGCTGGTTTGTCTGACAATGATATAGTTAACACAAATTAGAAGTGAATTTAGAACACATCTATGTTTGATGTAACAAGATATGTGTCTAATTCAGGATAGCATTTGCTCCACCTCTTCTTGCTCATGCTGTAAACGGAGTGTAGGTACCATGTGGCATTAATAGGTGGGTATGTACTTGAGCAAAGCTATTCTGATGGTTATCTGAAGAATGGATTGGAGGGAAGAACATTATTGAAACTAGGAAGATTGGTCAGGAGATTTTACCTTAATCAGGGTGAGTAGTGATAAGTTTCCAAGCAATGGCTTGTATATGTTGTTGTTGTTGTTAAGTACCATTGAGTCAGGTCTGACCTGACTCATAGTGACCTATATAGGATATCTGAGGAGCAACTGGTAAGTTTGAACTGTCGACCTTGTGGTTCAGACTGATGTTGCATTCCAGTGCATTATCCCACAGTAAACCCAAACAGCAGTTGGCTTTTGATTCGGTTCTAACTCATGGTGACCTCATGCATTGAGGCTAGAATTAGGCAGTATGGACCTTTCAGAAGCAGATCGCCAGGCCTTTCATCTGTGATGCCTTTGAGTGGGTTGGAACCCTCAAACTTTTGGTTACTAGTCAAGTGCTTAACCTATGCTGCCACCCAGGGACTCCATGTATATAAGCCAGCGTCATTGAGTCCAACTCTCAGCGACCCTATAGATCAGAGTAGAGCTGTCCATGGGGTTTCTAAGACTATAAACCTTTACGGGAGCAGACAGTCTCATCTTCTGCAGAGTGGCTGTGGGTGTGAACCACCAGCCTTTCAGTTGGCAGTCCAGTGTGCAGCTGATAGTACCACCAGGGACTCTTTATGTGCCTAATGTTAAGTACCTTCAAGTGAGTTCCAACTCACAGCAACCTTGTCTAGTGTTTCTGAGGAGTGACGAATGGGTTTGAACAGTCGACCTCATAGTTTGGCGTGCTTATCCTACACCAGGGCTGCATGAATATAGTCTTCCCCCTAATCTACGTTCCTTCTGCAGCCTCTGTATCAACTGATGATTCCCACATTCCTGAATTAACTAGACAAAATGCCTCATCCCACAGGCTTGTCTACTTACCTCATCCTACATACCTTAGCTACTTCTCAAACTATTCCATTTTTGTTTCCTAAATATTTCTTCAATCCATTGTCTTTTCTCCATCCTTATTATATACTTTTGGGAACGATTAAGGAAACAAAAATGGAATAATTTTAAGTAAATAGGTGTATGGAATGAGAGGCATTTACTTGGTAATTCAGAGATGTGGGAATGATCGGTTGATTCAGAGAATGTAGAAGGAACTAGATTAGGGGGAAGATGATGATTTGCTTTTCTAAGTACCAAAGTGGAAGGTATCTCAGGAACATTCAGGGTTGGTTCTCTTAACTGGCACTTCAATACGCAGTTCGGAAGCTCTAGGGAGAGATCAGGGCTTAATGTGTTAGAGTGGGAAGAGCAATGCACCAAGAACAAAACGCTGGAGAATTCCACCAAGTAAGGGACAAGAGAAGGACAAGGAACCTGTAATGAAAATGTAAGGAATGGCCAGAGAGCTTTTATTACTAGTCCATTCCAGCATTTCGGAAATCAAGATTAGAAAATGTCAAATGGAACAGTGGTTCCAGGATCTTGTGAAATCACAAATAAATTAGTAGAGAAGAATGAATGAGTGCCTCTTTTCATTTTATGTTCTTCTCTGCTCTGCCCCAGGGTTTGTTACCTCGAGGTGAGAAGCCCAACCCTTTGAGGCAAAAGAATGCCAAGGTGAACCAGCTTCTCAAGATTTCTCTGCCGAAGCTTGCCAATGTTCAGCTCCTGGATACAGATGGGGGCTTTGTGCACTCGGACGGTGCCATCTCCTGTCACGACATGTTTGATTTTCTGCATCTCACAGGAGGGGGCTATGCAAAGATCTGCAAACCTCTCCATGAACTGATCATGCAGTTGTTGGAGGAAACACCTGAGGAGAAGCAGACCACCATTGCCTGACTGGCTCCTGTCAGTATTCATCCCATCACAGCTTCTTTCCTCAGAGCAGTTAGATCACTGGCACTACAGAACCCTCCTCTTTCCTAAAGGCACTTTGCATTGTAGAATGTTCCTGGATGTTCTTTCTAAGTGTTTGAAAGGGAGGAGGGATTTAAACTGATCTGTACATAAAAGGTTTGTTTTACACAGGAGAAAAATTAGCCAAGGAAGATTGTTGTTTAAAATTCATTTGAAACCCCAAGAGGACTTTTAGTTGTTTGTGTGACATGTTCGTTGAATTATCACTTTTTTCCTAGGACAACATCAGCCTAAGTACTGAACAGTATGAAGATTCTTTTCTTGGCCTTTCTTTTTCTGGATTATGTGTAAAAATCAGAATCACACCCACTTGACTGTAAAACATATTTTTTTTCCAGTTACGGTTTTTATTTTAGCCTTTTTGCTTTACTCATAATGTATCCTCAAGTTTTCATAACAAATACATCAGCTTGAACATGATTGCCATTCAGATATGGGAGACGGCTAGTAAAGATGCTCCACTCTTAGTCTTCTGCTTAGCAGTGAAAAGCAGGTTTGCCCTGTTTGGGGACTCTTTGGAGGGTTTCATTTTTGTGCTGCTGAATATCATGTCTTTAGTAGGCTCATGCATGCAGCCTTTCCTCCCCCCACCCCTTTATTTTTGGGAGGTCCTTGTTGACATTACCATCTTTGATAGCCGGGTTTTCACCTGGGAGCTCTGTTACTGGAAGTGTAAGTCTCCAGCAGTTACTCATGATGCTGTTACTGCTAAGTAACACTTTCTTGTTTGGTGTTCTGTGCTAGAGAGTCTGTAGTTCTGTCCATACTCAGAGTTCTGGTTGGTTGATTGGTTTGTTTTTCCCTTAAGTTCTGTAACAATTTCCCCCTTTTTGAGGGGGTGGAGGTGAAATCAGAACTCTGTTTCCTATATGCCCTGCATGATTTCAAGTTTTTAGGTGTATTTTTATTGGCTTACTTTTTAAAAGTATGTCAGTCCCAAAAAACTGTGGACCTTTCCCCTGGGGAAACAAATGAAGATGTTCTTCAGACAGATGTTCTTCCTTTTGTCATCATTTCCGTAAACAAACAAACTTTTTTTTTTAAAGCTTTAACTTTTAGGATTTCTCATTAATGTGTCCCCACCATTGGGAACGTTCTCACAAGAAAGCTCTTTATTATAATCTTTATGGTTTGCTTGAACTACAAGAACTGCCATTTAAAAAAAAAAAAAAAAGATGGGACTGTATATGGTTTCTTGTTTAAATACACCCATGGAATATGTACAACTGGATCTACAAACAGATACTTTAAACTGGACCACATAGGTATTGAAGTAGCCCATCAAAATGTGCTCTGTAATGATTCTGCGGAATGCTCAAGTTCAGTAACTAAGGCGTATGTGTTAGTTCTGCTTGCAGGGCAAGTGGCTGGGCTTTGGTGTCTTGTGGGGGATGGGGTCAGCTGATTTGTGCTAAGACTTCTAACTGAAAGGGATAGGACTTGGGCTAATTCTTTTCTTGGTGCATCTTTTCTAGGTTTTTTTGGGTTTTTTTTAATACAACTTTTCTGAAGGTATCATGTCTTGATTAACAACACAAGATAACACGTGATGTAGACTAAACTTGTTTACTATGTTGAAATTTCCATTTTATCCATAGTTCTTGAGTTTTTCAAGACATTTTTTTTCTGAGCTGAGGCATAGTTTAGGGAGAATTATCTAAGCTAAAGTTTTGTGTGTGAAAAGATACTCTTCATACTCAAAATCATTTTTCTGGTTGTGAGAGTGGCATATGAGCCAAATATCCCATTCGGTTACCTCTCCATTGACTGAATGTCAGAGACCTCTTTGTGAGCTGCTCCATTTGCTTATGTGCTTGAACCTTAGATAGATACATTTAACATTTTGTATCTACCAGACTCTTCAGGCAGCATTATTTAAACCTCTAGCCTTTTAAGTCTAGGAAGATACTGAATCCACTCTCTTTTCTTGCCAGATTTCATTGCCTTGCTTTAAGCTTCCCAGTTTGCTACAGGAACAGAACTTAATGCTTAGTCTTTGAGCTTCTCTCTTTGTATGCCCTTCTGCCACCCTCAAAACCACCCCCTCCCCTTTTTTTTTTTTTTTTTTTGTTCCATTAAAAAATACACTGTCCTAGTGAAATGTCCTAGTTGTCATTGTGATCAAGGGGCCAACTTTAGGCAGCTAGCAGAGACGATGATTCTGTTCCTCTCCCAGCAAGTTTTAATTCATCTGCCCACCTGTTCCCACTAACTTAGATGGCATGCAGTGATAGAACTCCAAAGATGTCTGTGCTCATAGCTTGCATGTGGCAGGTTGAAGATTTATTTACCCAGGGTAATCTAGAACTGGTGGTTTGCTGCCCACACAGTCTACCTTGCCATAAAGACTCTGGGCCATGAAGGGCATCTGTCTAAACCCGAATTTGTCAAAAACCTTAACCCATCAAACAAATCTTGAGTAGCTAATGCTCTGCTCTTAAGAAGTCTGTCTCTTACTGTTACAAAAAAACTCCAACTTTTCTCTTTCCTTCTTTTGTAACCTAGTCACTGTTTACAGTTGTATGCTAAAGCCTGAACTATTGTCTGTGCTGTGGTGTGTGAGCATTGCCAATTGTATATTTATTGCAGTGAAGAAGAAGCTAAAAATATATGAAAATGGGGAGTATGTCCATGCTCCTAAATCTGTGTGGGTGCATGTGGGAGAAGTGAGTTGGGGCCTCTTGTGATGGTGAGGCTTATTGGAGGGGGGTCCCCCGGGCTTCTCCTTTGTGTTCCTGCCTGGGGATCACTGCTGCTAGCTGACTGTACCTCCTCAACAGAAGTTTGTGAATCTGCTTTGGCGAAGTTTCATTGACTAGTAGAACTCATTCTGTTTTAATGCATATTTCAATATAAATGTAAACATTTCACTCAGATTTGTTGATGTCTTCTCTGTCTACTTGTTGATTGGGTTGGAATCCAATGGAGTCAAGAAGGGACGATTTTTCTCCTACCTTGTCATAAATTCCCCATACACACAAAAGCAACCCACTGCCATCAGTATGTTTCTGAGACTATAAATCTTACGGGAGCAGACACCCTTATCTTTCTCTCAGAGCGGCTGATGGATTTGATTCACCAACCTTGTGGTTATCCTAACTCACAGTGCCCCCAGGGCTCCTTGTCATAAGTGGTGGTGGTTATGTGCCGTGGAGTCGGTTCCGACTCAGCATCCCGGTACAGGATTTCCGAGGCTATAATCTTTACATGAGCAGAAAGCCTCATCTTCCTCCCGCGGAACAGCTGGTAGTTTTGAACTGCCTACCTTAAGGGTCGCAGCTCCTGCTTGCCATGAGTTCATTGGTTATTTAATCATACAGCTGCTTTTCTATGCTGAATGAACCAGGCTGACTCCTCAATCTCACTGGTGTAGGTAGGTGAGTTGGAATGAGTAGGTATAAGGATTCCTAAGTAGTTAAATTGGCAAATGTTTCAGATTGGTCAAGAGTATTCATTTGAAGTAGTCTTCTCATTCCTCACACCAATAATTGCCACCTTTACTTTTTTACATTTTAGAATATGTCCACTGTTAACCCAGCTTAAATTCCAGCACTTCAAACAAACTGCACTTTTCTCTGCACTCCTGTGCCATCTAGGTGGAGGAGCATTAGTGTCATGTTTTGTATCTCCTGTGCTTTATATAGGCACATCCCCGTTTTACTGTTGGCTGAGAGGCATGGAGAGGTTTTTTTTTAACTTGTCCAAGCCCAATCATAGAATTTAAGTGGTTGAGCTGGAATTTGAGCACAGCTGTATTTTGATTTCAAGGCCTATCTTGGCCACTGCTCATTTAACCTGGGCTGTCTTTATAGCTGAAGCCCTGGTGTAGCGCTCCTGTAGCGTAGTGGTTACGAATCAGGCTGCGAACCTTAAGATCAGCAATTTGGAACTACCAGCCACTCTGCGGAAGAACGATGAGGCTTTCTGCTCCCATAAAGATTTACAGCCTTAGAAACCCTGTACAGGGTCGCTATGGGTCGGAACTGACTCGGCACTTAAACATCTTTATAGCTGCAGATTCCGATTCACAGAGTGTACATGACAGATCCCTAATTACCTTCCTGTTGAAGGTAATGGGAGTGAAGAGATGGTTTTTCTAAAGCCAACATATCAAACCCACTGCCACTGAGTAGATTCCAACTCATAAACGCTATATAGGGTTTCTAAGATTAATGTGGGAGCAGATAGCCTCATCTTTCTACCACAGATGAACTGGTGTGTTTGAACTGCTGATCTTCCCCTTAACAGCCCAGTGCTTAGCCCACAGCACCACTTTGTTAAGCGCTGTCAAGTTAGTTCTAACTCACAGCGACCTTGTATAGGGTCTTTTAAGGAGCATCTGGTGGGTTTGAACCACTGACCTTGCCGTAAACAATGCAGTGCTTATCCTACAGCGCCACACCAGGACTACAGTGCCATTTGTTAGGTGCCACTAGGGCTCCTTAAAGCTGTTACTGGAAAAAATCTTATAACCTGCTGCTGACGGAACCAATATTCATGGACCAAACTCAGAGCAGAGAGCAAAGCATTCATTGAGTATGGATACCCAGGAAGATCGGAATCGAAAATCTCCCTGATGTCTCCCTGAGGAAAAGGGGAAGCAGAGTTTTTATACAGATTTCAGAAATGAGGTAGCCAACCTTCCTATTCCCCCTTTACACTCCCCCCGCACCACCCCTGCCAGACTATAGGAATTCTCTGTTAAAGTCTGTTTATTCAAGGCCCTGTTAATGGTCCTTAGCCAAGCTGTCTCCAGCCTACACTAGGTGGTGATTCTCAGTGGCCAAAAAAGATGATGTATGGTGGGATTTCTTTGGTTCCTGCAGTAGTGCTCAGGGTAGGTTTGACTACTAATTGAAAAAGTAATTACTTTTAGAGAAAACATATTTTGGTGACCGAATGGCCACTTGGGCCTTCAAGATTTTGCTTTCTAAAACCTTTTTAGCCCCTTGGGGTTTCACAGCACTCCATTTCAAAGCCAACCTGTTAAAGTGCCATCAAGTGGGTTCCAGCTTACAATAGCTACCTGTATAGGGTTTCTGATGAGCTGCTGGTATATTTGAGCCACAGATTGTGGTTAGCAATCTAGTATTTAACCTACAGCTATACCAGGTTTAAAGCCAACATTGTGAAGTGTCATTGAGCTGGTTCTGACTCATAGTGAGCCTGTATGGGGTTTCCAAGGACTGTCTGGTGGATTTGAACCACCAACTTTATTGTTAGCACCAGTGTTTGGCTTACAGTGTCACATCCTTTCAATTCCATCTTCCATGTAACCACAAGAATGACTAGAATTTATTTAAATATCTGGCCACCTTTTCTCAAAACTCAAATGCTTGTATTTATGGAGTGAAACTTGTGGATGGTATCTATGAAAGAAAAGACTGCTTGTTAATATGTTCAGATTGACAACAAGCTGCTACTTGGGTTAAATGATTTATATCTGAAGGAAAGGTAAATACATGACAGAGATTGAAAATGGGCAGGAGTTGCCAACTTCTGTTCTCCGAGAATTCTAATGGGGTCTGGATGAATGAGGGTCCATATCAGACCTTCAGAAAGGCACTGCCTCCTTGAAACCCACTCTTAGCTTGAAATATTGCTGTGAACCACCTCCTCTGAGCTGGTGAATGTCATCATCTGATAGAATGTGACTACAGCGTATGGGGCAGAACACAGGTTACAGTTACCATCACCGCCTCAGGTCAAAACAGACAGCTCCAAGTACTCTGTGTCCTCTTTAGAGCTAGGGAACTAAAACAAGGGGCAGAGGCTCACCTGGCCCATGGCCCATTGGCCTATCCTAAGGATGAACTCCACCAGTAATTACAGCAAATCACCTTCAGCAACTAAAAGTTAGTTGTTCCCCTCCTACCCATATCTAATGATACCAACTTCCTCCCCAACCACCCCCCTAGAGGCCTTGCCAGTCAGCTGCTTGCTGACTGCACTTTGGTCACACTGCAATGAAAGCAGTCTGCCTCCTGAAACTTTGCTTGACTGTATACAAACACCCTGTGTGAGCCTCTCCAATGACTCAGGACAGACAAGTGAGAAGGACAGTGGTGTCCTAGAAGCATCTGTACTTGAGGGTGGTGGGCAAGAGGAAACTGGACAAAACCAGCAAAACAGAATACATCTTACTTTTTTTCTAGCCATGTTGTTGTTAAGTGCCGTTGGGTCGGTTCCAACCCATAGCGACCCTGTACAGGGTTTTCAAGGGTGTAAATCTTTACGGGAGTAGAAAGCCTCATCTTTCTCCTGCGGAGCAGCTCATAGTTTCGAACCGCTGACCTTAAGGTTCGCAGCCCGATTCGTAACCACTACGCTACCAGAGCTTCCAGCCATGGCAAGAGTAAAATCGTAACCTGGTGGTGGTGGTGGTTGTTAGGTGCCATAGAGTCGGTACTGACTCATGGCGACCCTATGCACAACAATACAAAACATTGCCTGGTCCTGGGCCAACCTCGCGATTCTTGCCACACTTGAGCCCCTTGATGCTGCCACTTTGCCAGTCCATCTTGCTGAGGGTCTTCCTCTTCTCTCTGATCCTCCACCTTACCAAACATGATATCCTTCTCCAGCGACTGA
>NW_006408526.1:29401134-29402758 GCF_000296735.1 Chrysochloris asiatica
CTTCCTCCAATCCTGATGCCACATTTTTCTTCATAGTACCCAGCTTCTCAGATTATTTGCTCAGCATACAGGTGGAATAAGTATGGTGAAAGAATACACCCCTGTTGCACACCTTTCTTAATTTTAAACCATTCAGTGTTCCCATGTTCTGTTCGAACAACTGCCTCTTGGTCCAGGTACAGAATCCTCATGAGCACAATTCAGTGTTCCGGAATACTCATACTTTACAATGTTGTCCATAGCTTGTCATATCCACACAATCGAAAGCCTTTGCATAGTCAATAAAGCACAGGTAAACATCTTTCTAGTATTGTCTGTTTTCAGCTGAGATCCATTGGACATTAGCAATGATATCCCTCGTTCCACATCCTCTTCTGAATCCACCTTGAACTTCTGAAAGTTGTCTGTCAATATATGCTTGCAGCTGTTTCTGTATTACCTTTAACAAAACTTTACTTGCATGGGATATCAAAGATATTGTCCGATGATTTCTGCATTCCATTGGGCCACATCTCTTTGTAATGGGCACAAATACGGATCTTTTCCAATCAGTTGACCAGATAGTTGTCTTCCAAATTTCTTGGCATAGATAAGTGAATGCCTCTAGTGCTGCCTCACTTTCTTGAAAGATTTCCATTTTTATTCCATGAATTACTAGAACCTTGTTCTTTGCCAATTCCTTCAATGCACCTTGGATTTCCTCCTTCAGTATCATTGGCTCTTGATCATATGTTACCTCTTGAAATGGTTGAACATCAACCATTTTGATGTTCTGCATCATTCAATAATTTGCCTAGAGAATCCTTCAGTAATGAAAGTTCAGACTTGAAGTTTTTCTTCAGTTCCTCCAGCTTGAGAAATGCTCAGCATGTTCTTCTCTTTTGGTTTTCTGACTCCAGATTTTTGCACATTTCGTTGTAATATTTGACTTTGTCTTCTCGAGCTCTACACTGGAAAGCAAGTTTCAGTATCTCTTCTGACATCCATTTTAATCTTTTCCTTATTTCTTGTCTTAATGACTTTTTGCTTTTTTCCTGTATGATGTTCTTGATGTCATCCCACAACTCTTCTGGTCTTCAGTCTTTAGTGTTTAATATATCAAATCTGTTCTTCAGGTGATCTCTAAATTCAGGTGGGATATATTCAAGGTCATATTTGGGCTCTCATGGACTTGTTTTAATTTTTTCAGCTTCAGTTTGAATTTGCATATGAGTAATTGCTGTTCTGTTCCACAATCTGTCCCTGGCCTTGTTTTGACTGATGATATGGAGCTTTTCCATTGTCTCTTTCCTCAGATGTGGCTGGTGGTGGTGGCTGTGTGCCGTGGAATCGGTTCCGACTCATAGAGACCCTGTACAGGGTAAATCTATACGGAAGCAGAACGCCTCATCTTTCTCCCGCGGAACAGCTGGTAGTTTCGAACTGTTGACCTTGCGGTTCGCAGCCCGATTCGTAACCACTACCCTACCAGAGCTCCTTGTAGTCAATTTTATTTCTGTGTATTCCATCTGGTGAGACCCATGTGTATAATCGTCTCTTATGCTGTCTAAAGTAGGTATTTGAAATTAACAAATCATTGGTTTTGTAGAATTCTATCATGCGATCTCCAGCATCATTTCTATCA
>NW_006408526.1:29403483-29409581 GCF_000296735.1 Chrysochloris asiatica
GGTGGCATAGCTTTCAGAATCACAGCAATTCACAAGCCACCACAGTACGACAAACTGACAGATGAGTGGTGGTAACCTGGTTACATATCTTTATATAAATAAGTCATATGGCTAAGGTCTTAGAAATGTTTTGCTAAATACACAGTATCTTACGTTGGGCTAGATCAGTTTAGCTTAATTCATGAAAAAAGAAAAACGTGTGTATGCATTGTTAGCTGTCACTGAGTTGGCCCCAGACTCATCCTGCCCTGTGCTCAATAGAACAAAACGTTGCTTCATCCCTAGGCCATTTATGGAGCGGTGGGATCCATAGGGTTTTCATTGTCTGATCTTACAAGGTAGATTGCCAGGCCTCTCTTTCTAGTTTATATGTTTGTATGTGTCCAAAACTAAATTTTACACACTGTCAAGTTTTAAGGAGCCCAGGTGACACTGTAAGATAAGCACTGCTAATCACAAAGTGGGCAGTTCAAACCCACAAGTCCCTCTGCAGGAGAAAGATGAAGCTGCTTCCGTAAAGATAGGTGTGGCACTGTACGGTAAGTTCTGTGTAAGGTCATTGGTTCAAACTCACCAGTTGTTCCTTGGAAACCCTAAACAGGGTTGCTATGAGTCAGAACTGACTCAACAGCTCTTAACAACAATACAAGGTCGATGTGAGTCGAAATGGACTCAATGGCAGTAGATTATCAAGTTTTGGCAAGGAACCCTGGTGGTATAGTGGGTTCAGCATTGGGCTGCTAACTGCAAGGTCAGTGGTTCAAACCTGCCAGCTGAGTGGGAATCAAGTTTGGGCACTGGAATGTCAGAATTCATAACACATTGTTGATAACCACTAACATGAACAAGTTTAAGCTATTAAATATAACATCCAAGGCCCTGCTTTAATTCAATTTTCCCAGTTCTTACTGTGAACTCGAACTTTCTGTGTGGTCTTTGCCTTTGCCTGAGTTGGATGGAGTATGCTGTTGGCCTTTTGCTGAGCTAGCTCTTACTCACACTTTAAGAACCCCTTGACACCTCCTAGATGGTTTCCCCTATTTCCAGCTCTGAGTAAACCTTTCATTGTTGCACTTAATCACTCTCGCTCCTCGGAAATCCTACATAGGATCTCTATGAGTCGGAGGGCACTTGACAATAATATTATATGCTTACCTGTTTGTCTCCCATTAGATTGTGAATTCCTTAAGAATAGGAGATGTGTTTTGTTTTTAACTTTTTTTGTGTGAATTGAGTAAAGGTTTAAAGAGCAGATCATCAGTTTTCCATTCAACAAATCATATACTTGATTTCATTATAATAATTGCAATCCCCTCCATGTGCCATCAGTTAACAGTATTTACTGCTGTTCACTTAAACTCTTGCATTCCTCTTCACTGTGTCATCTTCTACTTTCATCTTTCCTCTCTCAGCATCCCTCTTGTATACTGCCTTCCCCATCACCCCAGGGAGTGTGCTTTAAGTATCTTTGTTTTCCCAGCACTAGGTGTAGAAACTAGTACAAACTTGTTAAGTGCTGTCAAGTCAGTTCTGACCCATAGTGACCCTGTGTAAGGTTTCCAAGGAGCAGCTGGTAAACTTGAACCGCCAACCTTGCAGTTCAAACTGACTTTGCAGTCCAGCGCATTAACCCACAGCACCACACCAGGACTCTTAGTACAAACTAGTCACTGAAGAAGTGAATGAGTAAATGAATGAATGATTGAATGGGAGAGTGACTTGTTCTGCCGGTACTTGTCAGAACTGAAATTAGAACATGTTATCTTTTGATTTCAACTCCTAGTTCCTTCAATGATACCATACTACTGGCTAGTGACAAATACAGGTAGACAAAACACACAACAAACACAGAAACATGTAGTTCAAATACAGCATGAAAATTTCTGAGACACTTTCTAGAATTACTTGATCAGAGCCCTGGTGGTGCTGTGGGTTATGCTTTGGCCTGGTAACACAAATGTTGGTGGTTCAAACCCACCAGCCCTCCAAAGGAGAACAATAAGGCTGTCTGCTCCCATAAATATTTACAGTCTCAGCAACCCTCAGAAGCAATTCTGCTCTGTCCTATGTAAGGTTACTATGACTTAGAATAGACTCCATGGCAGTGGAATTAATAATTTGTGTAGTGAAAATAGTATAAGCACTGGACTACTAACCTCAAGATGAACGGTTCAAGCTCACCAGCCAATCCTTGGAAACTCTATACAGGGTCGCTATAAGTTGGAACCGACTAGGTGACACTTAACAGCAACAGAGGGAAAGTGGAGATATAAGAAAAAACTAGACTGTTTCAGAGGAAGCAAGGCATTATAAATGAAAAAAAAAATTGCTTTGTGAAGACTGTGAGGACAAATGAAGTAACTAACACATGAAGTATGGAATATGGCCTGTATGACGTGGCTTCAATATGTTCAGTATCTTTTAATTCCATTTTTTCCACAAACTTTTTGGAGCCCCCTTGTATCAGAGATGAATAAAAAATTATTCAGTTGCATCTTGATTTCTTAGATGGAGACCCAAGCCTTCTAGAAATAGGAGGATGGCTGGCTCATTTCTATCAGTGATCTTTGGAGGCACAGATTTGAGTGGATCAATTATTTATCTGCTTGTTTTCAGCAACCTGATGAACCAGCCTCATTTCCTGGAAAGCGCTGATGTTTCCATCATGTGACCAGAGGGAACCAGATGCAGGGCCTGAATGCTTTACCCCTGCTTCCCAGCCTGCAAAGAGAAAGTTCAGTTTTAGGAAATGGAAAGTGGCTCATCTATCTCTGGCAGAAAGTACTGCCTGCTTGCTCAGAACTTTCATTCTTTAGACATTAACTCAGGATACTGAATGCAGCCAAACCACTTTACAGTATTTGTTGTTTAGTGGCATCGAGCCGATTTTGAGGATTAGCTGATGGGTTTGAACTGCCGACCTTGTGGTTTGCAGTCCTGTGCTGCTCCTACAGCACCACAAATGGAAATGAGACCTCAAAGCTCAGAAAATTTAAGTAACTTGCCTAAGGTGCACAATTGGTTTTTGTTGTGGTGGTGGTTATTAAATGCCTTCGAGTTGATTCCCATGCATAGTGAGCCTGCATAGGGTTTCTGAGGAACAGCTGGTGAGTTTGAACTCCAACCTTGCAGTTCAAATGACCTTTCAATCCAGTGCTTACCCTACAGTGCATGCCAGGACTCCAAGGTGCACAATGCAGGGATTATAAAAGCTTTCTGACATTAAGTCCTTCCATTTCCCTTAACTCCATGAAGCCAAGTAACAGGCTTGAGAATGGCAAAATAAATACCATGGCTGACCCCAAATTGATACGCATGCAGTTTTCACAGCACCCGAAAGACAGACCTTCAAACACAAGGGCAGTCTGGGAAAGAGTTGTACTTGCATGAAATACTGTATTCAAGGACAATCTTTTTGAGCTCCCTAGGATCAGCACTGGACTGTAAACCACAGTTCAAACCCATCATCTGTTCCTCAGAAACCCTATATAGGATTGCTACAAGTGGGAACCAACTCAGTAGTAATTAACAACAACAACAATGATCGCAATGAGCCCTTTTTATTGTCACAACGAAAAGGAACGTCAACTCCATTTCATTCAGAGGGGTTGGCTTTTTTTTTTCCTGTGTTAAATTTATACCATGTTGTTGTTGTTGTTATGTGCCGTGGAGTCGATTCTGACTCATAGCGACACTGTACAGGATGTCTGAGGCTGTAAATCTTTACGGGAGCATAAAGCCTCATCTTTCCCGTGTGGAACAGCTGGTAGTTTTGAACTGCTGACCTTGCGGTTCACAGCCCGATTCGAAACCACTATGCTACCATGTAGTAGGGGAAGAAAAGAGACTGCATCTTCATCTACCTAAATATTGTTAAGTGCCATTGACTTGGTTCTAACTCATAGTGACCCTGCATAGGGTTTCCAAGGACCTGCTGGTGAGTTTCAAACACTAAGCTTGTGGTTAGCAGTACAGTGCTTATCCTACAGCGCCGCACCAGGACTCAACGACAAAATAAACAGAGATCACCTGTGTGAGGGAAATTCATCAGCATGACGCCATGATGAAAAATCCAAACTCCTGCCTCCAAGTGGTGGCCTTTATAGGGTGTAGAGAACAACGGAGTCTGTCTCCTCCCAGCAATACATCACATATGCATTCTCCCTGCCAAGGTGAGGGAAACAGGGAGGGGCTATTATCAAAAAAGAAAGTGCTTATCCTAGAGTGCCACACGGGGACAGGGTCCATCTCTATGAATCAGAATTGACTTGAAGGCACTTAACAACAACAAAATCTTGCTAACCGCAAGGTCAGCAGTTCAAACTCACCATCTGCTCCTTGGAAACTCAGTTCCGACTCATAGTGACCCTGTATATGGTTTCCAATGTTGTAAATCTTTATGGGAGCAGAAATCCTCATCTTTCTCCCATGGAACGGCTGGTAGTTTCGACTTGTAACCACTGTGCTATGTCAGAATCCCTATACCCAGTTGCTATGAGTCAGAACCGACTTGGCAGCACTTAATAACAAGGTCTGATTTGATCCTACCACCCACACACAGCACCGCCATTCCTTAGCCCTGTTTCCTAAATTATTTGATTGGATTCAGTTAATCTATTTGCTGGGTTTCTTACAGTCTCTGGCTCTTGGAACAGTCTTAAAGTCATGTGAACAACACACTTGAGCCAACCAGCCTAAATGTCCCCCTATCTTCTCTCTCCAAATCTGCCTGTCCACTGTCATCCATGGAAGGCTGGGGACCCTTCTCTGCCCTCAGGGAATAGAAAATCATCTGAGCCTTGTGACCCTACCCTGCCTAAACCAGGATGGGGCTAGGCTGAGAGATTGTAGTATCTGAAGTCTGTGAAAAAGGCCAGAGGGTGGTCTTGAAGGCCTCAACATCCCTAGGTTTGGGAGGAGACACTGCTCTCCTTTTATGCTAACTGCTACAGCCAACACAAAGGCCTCTACTCTCAGAGCTGCAGGATCTCAGAAAGGGCTTATTCATAAGTAGGTTGTGCTGTTTCCTCTCTGGGTGTGGGTCTGAGAGAAGTTCTGTAAACTTGGGAAGAGCCAAGAACTTCTGGGGCCGCTATCCTCCTACCCCTGAATTTCCAATGCGCTTTCACAGGATTCAAAGGTCCTTAAGACCTTGCAAAGGGAATGATCCTCTCTGCATTGACTTGAACAGATTTCTCTCTAGGTATTTCCCGGAGAAAAGGCGTCAACTGGGAAGAACATCAGTAGTTTCCTGGAGTGCTAGTTAAAAAGCAGCTTACTGGGCTGGCCTCCAGATTCCATAAGTGTGGATTAATATGTGCATTTTAATCAGGCCTGGAGTCACATTTTGCCCCAAAGCCTAAAAGCCAGACTTCAAAAAATTTTCACCTATAGAGTCCTTGTCTAGGTTCCTTCAAAACAGCTGCAGCATTGACTAAACTATCTATCCTGCTCTGTAAGTTGACTCAACTCGTGGTTTTTACAGCATGCAGCAAAATTTGTGGTACATGATAGACCTTCATTTAAATCATATACAGTTATAAGGAAAGGAGCTCTGGTAGCGTAGTAGTTACTAATCGGGCTGTGAACCACAAGGTCAGCAATTTGAAACTACCAGCTGTTCCGCTGGAGAAAGATGAGGCTTTCTGCTCCCATAAAGATTTACAGCCTCGGAAACCCTGTACGGGGTCGCTATGAATTAGAACCGACTCCACGGCACATAACCACCACCACCACTGAGATAAGGAAGTTCAGGCTCAGCATGAAAGCATGTCTTATTGATAGTGGTGGTGGTGTGCTGTGGAGTCAGTTCCGACTCATAGCAACCCTGTATAGATTTCCAAAGTTATAAATCTTTATGAGAGCAGAAAGCCTCATCTTTCTCTGGAGTAATGGCTGGTAGTTTCGAACTACTGACATTGAGATTAGCAGCTTTACTCATAACCACTACGCTACTGACAAGATGAGCAGGGTCAAGGTAAGAAAGTCAAACTGGAATATAAAAACACTGCACCAATTCTCCAAGCTTGGCTGCTGACTTCATGTTTTAGGTGCCATTGAATTAGCTCTGGAATCATAGCAATACAACAGAATGAAAC
>NW_006408526.1:29411086-29464160 GCF_000296735.1 Chrysochloris asiatica
CCTTTTGATTTTCTAACCCCAGGTCTTTGCTCATTTCATTATAGTACTTTACTTAATCTTCTCTAGCTGTTCTTTGAATTTTCTGTTCAGCTGTTTTAGTTCACCATTTCTTCCATGTGCTTTAGCTACTCTATGTTCAAGAGGAAGTTTCAGAGTCTCTTCTAACATCCACTTTGGTCTTTTCTTTCGTTCCTTTTTAATGACCTTTTGCTTTCTTCATATATGATGGTCTTGATGCCATCCCACAACTCCCCTGGTCTTCAGCCATTAGCGTTCAATGAGTCAGATCTATTCTTGAGATGATCTCTAAATTCAGGTGGAGTATACTCAAAGTCATATTTTGGTTCTCCTGGAGTTGTTTTAATTTTCTTCAGCTTCAGCCTGAACTTGCATATGAGCAGTTGATGGTCTGTTCACAGTCAGCCCGGGTCTTGTTTTTCCTGATGATTTTGAGCTTGTCCATAGTCTTTTCTACTGATTTAGTCAATTCAATTTCTGTGTATTCCATCTGGCAAGGTCCATTTGTATAATTGCCATTTATATTGTTGAAAAAAGGTATTTGCAATGAATATTGCAAAATTCTGTCATGCTTTATTTTTATCACCAAGGTCATGTTTTCTTCTCTTAGTTTCCAATTTTTGCATCCACAGTAATTATCAATGCATCTTGATTGTATGTTTGATCAATTTTAGACTGAAGAAATTGGTAGAATTCTTTAATTTCTTCATCATCGGCTTTGGTGATTGGTGCATGAATTTGAGTAAAATAGCTGATTTTATAGAGCTCATTATGAAGATACTTCTTGTCATCCTGTGGGTCCAGCTGATCCAGGATTGTCTAGATATACTGGAAAAAGTACTGGAACAAGGCCCAAGACATGTGAGTTTAGTGAGTTACTAATGAGCTGACATTTCCTGGCTCTCACTTTACTCATCAGTAAACTGAGGGGTTGCCCCAGGAAACCACTAAAGTTTCCTTCATTCTGACTTTGTAGGGTTCTCCAGCCCTTGCAGTTTGCTTCAAGTTTTCATCCTCAAGTGTATTGGGAGAGAGCCAGGTCTAATTCTCCCACTCACCATTTGACCAATGTGACTAAAGCAGTGCCTGGTACATCATCTTGTTGTTGTTGTTATGTGTTGTCTAAGTCAGTTCCAACTCATAGCGACCCTGTACAGGGTTTCCAAAGAGCGGCTGGTGGGTTTGAACTACCAACCTTGTGGTTAGCAGTCCTGGTATGTGCCACACCAGGATTCCTGGCACATAGTGGTGGTGGTGTTTGTGTGTGGTGGAGTTGGTTCCAACTCATAGTGACCCTGTATAGGGTTTCTTTTCTGAGGCTGCAATTCTCATCTTTCTCCTACAGAGTGTTTGGTGGACTTGAACTGCTGACCTTGTGTAACCCATTATGCCACCAGGGCTCCTTTGGCACATAGTTGTTGTTGTTAAGTGCTGTCATGTTAGTTAGGACTCTTAATGACACTGTATATTGGGTTTTCAAGAAGTGGCTAGTGGGTTTGAACCACCAACTTTGAGGTTACCAGCCAAGTGCTTATCCTATAGCACAACATCAGGACTTCATGTACATGGTTGTTGTAATGTGCTGTTGAGTTGATTCCCACTCATAGTGACTCTGTATAGGGTTTCTGAGGAGCAACTGGTGGGTTTGAACCACCAACTTTGCAGCTCAAACTGACCTGGCAGTCCAGTGCATTATCTTGTTGAGCCACACCAGGTCTCCATGCACATAGTTGTTGTTGTTGGTCATCGAGTCAGTTCCAACTCATAGCAACCCTACATAGGGTTTCCAGGAGCAGCTGGTGAGCTTGAACCTCTGACCTTGCAGTTCAAACGGCTTTGCAGTCTGGCGCATTAACCCACAGCACCACACCAGGACTTCATATAGGTACTATTAAATATTTATTGTAGGAAGGAATAAATGCTTTACTGGAACAATGCCCCGGGCAACTAGAATCTTGCCAGTAACATCAGAGCCTCAAGAAGGCATTGTTCCATGTGGCTTATATTGGGTTCTGTTCATTTAAACATATCTAGTAATAAATTATGCTAAGAGGGTTATATGTAAATGATAGGAAATTTATTATTTTTAAAAAAAGTATATTGTTAAGTTGATTCTGACTAATAGTGATCCTGTATAGGATTTCCAATGAGTGGCTGATGGGTTTGAACCGCCGACCTGTAGTTAGGAGTCCAGTGTTTATCCTAGGTCTCCTTTAAAAGTATAAAAATTAAAAATTGTAATCACCCACAATTCAGTGCAGTGATATTTTTGTGTGCATGTGTGCTTTTCTATACTTTTGAAATTAAAGGAAAATAATAAGCATGTTATCTTCTTGGCCATTCATAGATAATCACTGTTGAATTTTTGTGTGCAATTTTTCTGGTGTGGCGCTGCAGGACAAGCACTGGACTGCAAGATTGGTTTGAACAACAAGGTCAGCAGCTGTTCAAACTCACCAGCCGATCCTCAGAAACCCTATACAGGGTCGCTATGTGTTGGAGCCCACTCAACAGCACTTAACAACAACAATTTCTTCAAAGTTTATATAGACGTACTGTTTATATAGTGCCCTATCCTGAATTCCCTATGTACATACATGGCCCTTAAAGCATTTTTGATGCCTTTATGATAATAGTGCATTTAATCACTCCTTCACTGTGGTTAAATGCATCACCTAAGTTCTTTCCATTTTGCTATATATTATAAGGAGTCCTGGTGTGGCGCTGTGGGTTAATGCACCAGACTGCAAAGCTGTTTGAACTACAAGGTCAGTGGTTCAAACTCACCAGGTGCTCCTTGGAAACCCTATATAGGGTCACTATGGGTCAGAATCTACTCGACGGCACTTAACAACAACAACAACATATATGATAAATATCACAGTGATAAACATAACCAAACTCAGACTCCTGTGGTGGAGTCAATTCTGACTCATAGTGATACTTTAGGGCAGAGTAGAGCAGCATAGGGTTTTGAGAGATGTACATCTTTACAGAAACAGATTGCCACATATTTTTTCAGCAGAGTTGCGGCTGAGACTAGGCTTGGCCCAAAAAACCCGGGGTTGGGGTGCGCGTTAGGAATGGGACAGTTTCAAGTTTCTTGAAACACAGTGCCAAAATGTTTGGGAAAAAAAAGCTTTCATCAATTTACAAAAATCAAATTTGACTACAGTTCGATGAGCTTTGTAGATCCCTCTCTAAAGATGAGGATAAAAAACCCTGCAAGCTTGGAAGGCCTAAGAAGCTGTGGAGAAGATGTGAGAACGCTCGCAGTTGTCTTCTGCCCCAACTTCTCCACCCGCAGACCATCGTGTTTTCTAATTTGAAAGTTATAAATATACACCGGAGGAAAAGAAAAATATGTATACATATAGACAGGGAATAAAGGATGTCAGTGTATCCACCGTTTTCATTAACATCACCCACCCCCAGTCCATAACGGGTTCGGGGTATCACTGTTTGTGAAGAGAAGAATTTGTAAACAAGAACTAAACACTTGGATATCCTATATAGAAACAGTCAGCTATTCCAATGTGAGCTTCCAAGGACCGACAAGATAATGAAAGAGAGTAAGAGAGAGCATCCTCGACTTTCCCATTCAACTAGAATGGCTACGGCCCCTTTAAGGTCAAATCCGGGACCTGGCCCTTTAAATCTATGTCAGTTTCCCCTGACGTCAGTGGGCGGACTAGTTGCCACGCTGTTTACCGCCCGGCGGCGCAGCTCACTTTCAGGAGTTCTGAACGCTGGGGCCGCTGCGTCCGCCCGCCCTTAAAGGGCCAGCACCCCGGAAAACTCGCAGTCCCGCTCGGCGCGCGGTCGTTACCACCTATCACGCCCCTCACCCTCAGACTCTTAGTCCCTCCCCGGCCCTTGGCGTCTCAGGGCTCCCAGCAACCAGCTGGCTCTCACTCTCCCGGCCCAGGGCTGGGGCCGCAGGGTCTCTGGGCCGAGCTCAGCCCCTCGCGAGCTGGGATCCCTTCCAGAGGTCCGTTCCCCGCCCTCGCCTCCTCCCCGTCACCCCCTCTTCTGCGGGACCCCTGGGAGCGCCTCGGTGGCTTCAGGGTGGGGATGTTTCCTAATCTCAGGCCGGGGTTAAAGTTCTGGTCCGAGTGAGATGCTGGAAGCTGCGGCCCGAGCCGTAATCCGTCTCGGAGGTGTCCAGTAGCCTGTCGCCGCCGCCGCCACTGCCGCCCTGCCGGGGCCATGTTCGCTCTGGGCTTGCCCTTTTTGGTGCTCTTCGTGGCCGCGGTCGAGAACCATCTGGGGGTTTTGGGGCCCAAGAACGTCTCTCAGATAGACGCAGAGTTTGAGCGCACCTACATAGACGAGGTCAACAGCGAGCTGCTCAACATCTACACTTTCAACCATACTGTGACCCGCAACCGGGTGAGTGTTGGGGCCCGGCTGGAAGGCAGCTGGTGAGTGGACCAGCAGGCAAGGGCTGGGCAATTCTGCCACCTTCTTTTAGGAGGCCCCAGGAACTAGCTGCCCCGCTGGGTTTACGACTTGATGGAATCACGGTGGAGCCTCCTGACCCGACCTTATTCTTCGATTACCACTGCTCTTTCTCTGAAGCTCAAACTGGACGGTTTCGGAAGTTATGTCATTTCCATCTTCTCTTCAAACCTTAGCTCTTGGCCCCCTTCCTTGATCCATCCACCTGATGCGGTCTGAACAGGACGGCCTGCCCCTTACTCAACTTTCCCAACACCCAGAACTTAACTGAGCTCTGGCTGAATGAAGGGCAAGTTGCTGTAGCTGGACTTGGGCCAAAAAACCCCAAACAAACCCGGGGGTGGATGTCAGGAGTGGGACTGGCCCGGAACTGAAAGGTTGTAACCAACTCTGCCCAGACAAGTTAGAGCCCAGACTCCCCAGGGAGATGAAGACAGAACTTCCAGGCTCCTCCTTTAAGTGCTGGAAACTTCCTGGCTCTCCTCCTGCCTCAGAGAGCCCCTGGTCTTATGAGTGAGGGTGGCCCAGATAAAGCTAACTGCAAGTTGTGTGAGAAGAAAGAGGCAGTTTGTCCACTGGGGAGATTCCTTCTTACTTAGTCTTTTCTTTCATTTCTTCCCCAGCCATAAGCCCCTGAGCTGGACAGGGTCATTGTTGTTGTTGTTAAGTGCCATTCCGACCCATAGCGACCCAGTATAGGATTTCTGAGGATTTGTTGGTGAGCTTGAACCTCAGACCTTACAGTTCAAACATCTTTGCAGTCTGGCGCATTAACCCACAGCGCCATACCAGAACATGGGCATAGCCAGGTGTAAAGCATAGAGCCTGGCAGAGCGAAAATTTAGGGGAATTCTTGTAGCCTGGCTATAGGATTGACTGCACAATCTTCTCTCCAGGGAACCAACAGTTTCATTTATTTGCTCTTACTGTCTCTGTTCCTCTTGCTCCCCATTGCCTGGTTTTACTGGGAATCTTTTTATTTTTTCCAAGATGGAGAGGGACGTGGTTTCTATGACAGGCAAGGATCTGCCTTCAGTGTTTGATTCTTAGGCGTTTGATCAACTCCTGCACCTTTTCTGTCACCTGTATATAGTTCCTTCTTCCATCTTTCCTATCTCTAGAAGCACTTGGAAGGAGCTCTGGTAGCACAGTGGTTACGAGTCGGGCTGCTAATCTCACAGTCAGCAGTTCAAAACTACCAGCTATTCCACAGGAGAGAGATGAAGCTTTCTGCTCCGTAAACCTTATACAGGGTCACTATGAGTTGGAACCCATCCCACAGCCCATAATCACCACCACCAGAAGCACTCGGACAGCGGTGGCCCCTAGGGCTTGTGTTCTAGCAGCCCATTAATGAATGTTTGTAGGAATTCTTTGGTTTTATTTTTCTCTTTAGTCCCTCTGCCCTATACAGCTTCCCAGTCTTCTCCTCCATAGCTTCAGTGACGAAGGGAAATTGAGCATCAGCAATGTGAAGTGATGGCTCCATATCCATTGGCCAGAGTTAGGGGTACAAATTGGACTCCTGGTGTGGCGCTGTAGCACTGGGCTGCTAACAATGAGGTTGGCTGTTCATACCCACCAGCTGTTCTTTGGAAACCCTATATAGGGTCACTTTGAATCAGAACTGACTCAAATGGCACTTAACAATAACAGGGGTACAAATTGGTTTTCTTGCCTTTCATCACTGCCAGGCTCTGGCCCTGAGAATAGTTGTAACTTTCTACTGATGCCCTAGCTCACAAAGGTTGAAGAACACTTCTTGCTCTTGTATATCCATTCATGTGTCTTTACATGTGTGCATACATGTGAGTGTGCAGACGTGTGAATCCCCTTCCACACAGGTAGGAACAGGGCATCCCTGTGACTCGCAAAGACTCAAGTGGTTTCCTGTTGGGAAGCTAGGCTCTGCACAAGCCTGCCACCCAGGAGCGGGCCCCTCCTCTTAAGCATCTTGCAAACTGGGAGTTACTCTGGTAGAAGATGGAGCAAGAGCAAGGTTGGCATGGGAAGGCAGGACTTGAGATCACTGAAGCCATATGTCTAGGTGGCAGAGATTCAGTCACCACAGCTTGATTGAGTGTCATTCCATGTTACTTCGCAGACGGAGGGCGTCCGTGTATCTGTGAATGTGGAGAACAAGCAGAAGGGGGCTCCTTTGCTGTTCGTGGTCCGCCAGAAGGAGGCTGTGGTGTCCTTCCAGGTGCCCCTAATCCTGCGAGGGCTGTGAGTAGGACCCAGGGATCAGGAATGGGGCATGTCATAGTTCTGGCCTTGCCCAGAATCTTACTCAGGGCTTCAGACCACCCAGGAACTCCCTTACATTTCTCATCTCCATTCCCTGAACTAAGAGGCTGGTCGATGGCATGAGGGCCATGTCAGCCAGGCTGAAGGTCATTACCCCAGTGTGGGTAGAAATAGCAGTATGGTGGAGACCAGATTGGAGGAATTGGGGCCTTGCTCCCTAAAGCGACCCACTGGTTGGGGCAGTAGTCATGTCCTACCTAACTCTCTGCTTCGGGCCATAGATTTCAGCGCAAGTACCTCTACCAGAAGGTGGAACGAACCCTGTGTCAACCCCCCACTAAGAATGAATCCGAGGTCCAGTTTTTCTATGTGGATGTGTCTACCCTGTCACCGGTCAACACCACATACCAGCTCCGGGTCAGCCGCATCGACGACTTTGTGCTCAGGTTTGCAGGGAAGAGCAAGGGGCCCGGGGATAGGCCTTTCCAAGCTCTGAGAGTGACTGTGGGGGTCTCATCTCTGTCCTGCAGGACTGGGGAGCATTTTAGCTTCAATACCACAGCAGCTCAGCCCCAGGTAAAATTCCCTGTCAATTACCCCTCATGAGGAGATTAGAAGATTGGACAGGACGTGGGAGGAGTCAGTGGTATTTGGTGGGACTTTGGAGTTGGCTGTACTTTCTTTGGAGAGCCTCTCTGGAAACAGGGGTTCTGGCCCTAAGTTATTAAGGGACAGTGCAGAGACGTGGGGTCTGCCTCTCCAACACTGTTCTGATTGCCCCGAACAGCATATAGAAAATAGGGCTTTTCTCCCCAGAGAGCCACCACTGCCCCACCGTGGGAGAAATCTGGGTCCTGGCTTTAATGGAAAGCTACTCCCTTCTGTCAGACCACAGAGTAAACTCAGGAATTGTGCTCTCCTCCTGCTTCCTGTTTTTGCCTTTAGTACTTTAAGTATGAGTTCCCTGAGGGTGTAGACTCTGTGATTGTCAAGGTGACCTCCAACAAGGCCTTCCCCTGCTCGGTCATCTCCATTCAGGATGTCCTGGTAAGATGCCTGGCCTTGTACTCTCCTCTCCACTTGTAGGTAGCAGGGATGCGAAGACCCAGGGGACAAGCAAACCCCTGTCCATCTGCCTCTTCCCTCTTCCCTCTGTAGTGCCCCGTCTATGACTTGGACAACAACGTGGCCTTCATCGGCATGTACCAGACGATGACCAAGAAGGCGGCCATCACTGTGCAGGTAGGAGATACCTGTGTCCTTTGGAAGATGTCTAGCTTTTGGAAGCCTTGCTCCTTTTCCTCTGCCCTGTTCTTCCTTACGGAGCCATGGTGGTACAGGGTGTTCAGCGCTGGGCTGTTAACAACAAGATCAGCTAGCCCAGCAGCCACTCAACGGGAGAAGAATGCAGCTATCTGTTCCTGTAAAGAGTTCATCTCAAAAACCCTAAGGAGCAGTTCTGCTCTGTCCTTTGGGGTCATTAAGTGTTGGAATGGGCTTGATGGCAGTGGATTGGGTTTGGAATTTGGGTCCTTTCTTGCCCACAAGACTTGACTCTTCGTGCTCAAGTCCCTGTGAACTGGAGTCTGGGAAATCTCTGGGAATTGAGCCATAATCACCCTTGGGTGACTGGCAAAAGAAAGGCTGTCACATTACTTCATTCATTATAGTGGTAGTGAGGAGAGTAAAGGCCGTGTTGGCTCCCTGTGGTGGTGGTGTAAACCTGTACTGGTGACAGGGAGGCACTTGTTAACCTGACAGCATCAGGCTGTGTAACTGGGGGAGGAGATGGGGCATTTCGGCTTTTGCTGCCCAGCCTGAAATCAGACCAGCTTATGAGTTCCACAACCTGTGTGTCTCTAGGTGAGACAGACGTGTGGGCTCAAGGTTTGGGCTCTGGAACTGGATAAACTGGGTTTGACCCTGGCTGCCCCACTTACTAGCATTGTGACCTGAAGGTAACTTCTCTGAACCTATCACCAGAGATGATAATAATACTTATTGTTATTGTTAAATGCTGTCAAGTCGGTTCCGACCCACAGCAACCCTGTATGTGGTTTCCAAGGAGCAGCTGGTGAGCTTGAACTGCCGACCTTGTGGTCAAACGGACTTTACAGTCCATTGCATTAACCTACAGTGCCACACCATGACTCCATATAGTATTTATGGCGGTTGTGTGCCGTGGAGTCAGGTCCGACCCATAGCGACCCTGTACAGGGTTTCTGAGGCTGTAAATCTTTACGGGAGCAGAAAGCCTCATCTTTCTCCCGTGGAACAGTTGGTAGTTTTGAACTGATGACTTTGAGGTTCGCAGCCCAATTCGTAATCACTACGCTACCAGAGCTTCTTATAGTACTTATAGGACAGGTAACTAAAATAATATATGTAAAGAGATTGGCATGTTATCTGGCCCAAAAAAAACAAATATTCAGGAAAGGATGGTGATGACGATGTTGCTAATGACCATCATCATTCTCCTGCAGCGTAAAGACTTCCCCAGCAACAGCTTTTATGTGGTAGTGGTGGTGAAGACTGAAGACCAGGCCTGTGGGGGCTCCTTGCCTTTCTACCCCTTTGTAGAAGGTATGCTTTTTGCCCTAGGGCTGGCTTGGTCCCTTTCTGAGAGTTCGAGGAGCCTGTGTCACTGGTTGGTGGGCCTGATGGATGCAAGCTTGTTGGCCCCAGGCTCTCCTGGGTCTGGTCCCACCAGCTGTAGCCAATCTTCAGACAGCAACTTCTTTACCAGTTTGACATTTTACTTCTAGATGAACCGGTTGATCAAGGGCACCGCCAGAAAACCCTGTCAGTTCTGGTATCTCAAGCAGTCACATGTGAGTGTGGGTGGCTGAGTGGGGATGAGCAGGCCTCTGGCTCTTCCTTTAGACCTAGGGTATAGGGTGTTCTGTGAATGGGAAGGGTGATGAGGACCTCCTCAAGCAGGCTGAGGCAGTAGGAAAGGTCAGGCTACAAGATGAGGAGGGCCAGGAGATGCATGACCCCAAAAGAGAGAGAGCTGCTTCTCTCTCTGTCCCTTAGTGCAGTCTCCATGCGCCTCAGCTTCCATGTCTCTTCTCTATAACAGCAAGAAGATCAGTTCCATTGCTCTCACCTAGTTGTGAGGTTTTAGTACAGAATGACCTCAAGCCAGTGCTCAATAAATATTTGCTGAATGATGGAATGGGGCCCTTGGTAAACTGGAAAATATAAAGTAAAATATAAGGGATTGTGATGGGAGGAGAGAGAAGTTTCTTCTGTATGGGGTATTTATTCAGCAAATATTTGTTGAGCACCTCTGTGTACCAGGGTGCTGGGCTAAGGCCACAGAGCTTAGGGAGCTCCCAATCTAGTGGGCCAGACAGATAAAGGAGAAAGCTATTGCTATGCAAAGTGTTGGGAACTGTGATGAAGAGCAGGGCACTATGAGAAAGTGTGAAGGGGCCAAAAGGGTTCCTAGAGGAGCTGTATTTGGAAGGCTAATTCAAGATGGGGCTATTGAGAAGCAGAGGAGAATGTTCTAAGTTTTAGAAATGGATAATAAATAGTATACAACATGGGGAAGTGAAATGAGTGTCGCTGAATTGTGCACATAAAAATTGTTAGAATGACAAACGTTTCATTATGTGAGGGGGCTTCAAAAAGTTGGTGGGAAATTTTCATTACCCCGTCATTCCATTTTTCCAGGAACTTTTTGAAGCCTCCTAGTATATATTTCACCATGATGAAAAGTATAATAATAATAATATTCTAGTGAAAGAAGCAATATGAGCAAAGACTGGAATCACATTAAAGTTTGATGTGTTTGGGGACTTTAATGAAGTCCTGGTTTGGCACTGTAGGAAAAGCACTGGATGGCAAGCTTAGATTGAACTGCAAGGCTGGCCATTCAAATCTACCTACCAGCTGCTCCTCAAAAACGCTATGAGTCAGAACCGACTTGATGGTACTAAACAACAAGTGGTTGTTCAGGCAAGCTGGGTCATTATGTATGAGGGGAGAGAATCCAGGTCATGAAAGGCCTGGGGTACCATGGGCAGCCTTGGAAGGTATTGATGTGTTTCTCTTCCTGCTTCCCTCCCTGCAGCTGAGGCCTATGTTGGTGGTATGCTCTTCTGCCTGGGCATATTTCTCTCCTTCTACCTGCTGACCATCCTCCTGGCCTGTTGGGAGAACTGGAGGTAAGCAGAGCTGGCTGGGCCCACCCTATTCTAGTCAGGAATGGATGTTATAGGGCCTGACCTGGCCCAGAATGATCTTCTGTGCCATCCACAGACTAGTGTGAGCACAGCAAACACGGTCTCTATTAGGATCTGTGGTCCATGTTCCCCTCTTCTGGAAACTGCTGCTTCTCCTTAACCATTTTCCCATGTAGAGAGTGACCCCAGTTTGGTCAAAAGCCTGGAAGGGACTCTGGGATCATAGATAGAAGAAAGAGTTACTGGAGTCAGGAGGGGTGGGGTGAAGGAAAGTCACCCCAGTATAAAGACACTGGTCATGTCCCACCTGACTAGCCTCAGGATTCTATCCCCGCAGGCAGAAGAAGAAGACCCTGCTAGTGGCCATGGACCGAGCCTGCCCAGAAAGTGGTACCTCCTGGGGGCTTGGCTGGGATGTCAGGGTTTGCATTGTATTCTGGAGGTGAAACGGGTGGATGTTTGCCTCAGAAACTATGGCAGAAGGGACTGGGGGCTTCTGGGCTATTCAGCTGGGAGTGAAATGGAATTAAGCCTGGGATATTGTGCTCATCCCTCCCCAACATGCACAACTTCAAGGCCGCCCCTTAATTCTGTCTCTCTGTCCAGCTCATTGTCTGTCTGCCTTTGACAGTGTGGTTCACAGAATCTAGATTTATTAATCTCGTATCCTTTTTCTTTCTTCCCATTCTCCTTCTCTCTCTATCTTTCCTCCTGCTTGGGACCTTCTCTCTCAGCTTCTCTCCTTGGTAAGCCCCAGATGCTATTGGACAGAAGAGCCAGAGTCCAAAGGTGGGGGAGGACAGTGAAGTGAAAGGGGTGGGTACCTGGCTGGGATATGGGCAGACTAGGTGTTGTCTGTCTTTGCTGCTGATATGAGAGATGAGTCCATTCCTTGACCGTCTTCTCTCTTGAAGGAATCCATAGGGTGGTGATTTTTTTCCCTTGGGAGAACACACAGGAGGGTGGGTAGGTCATGGTGGGAACAAGGTTAGTTTACCAGGATAGGTGCTTATCCATTGCTGCTGCCATAGCCCCTCTGAGTCAGTCTGCTCTGGATTCTTTCTTTTTCTTTTCTCTGGCTCTGGGTCTCTCTCTTCTTTCAAGACTAAACGTACCTTGATTTCTCATTACAGGTCACCCTCGGATCCTGGCTGACGCCTTCCCTGGCAGCTCCCCATATGAGGGTTACAACTATGGCTCCTTTGGTACGTAGCAAAGCCAGAAGTTGTCATTGCCCACTCACAACCTGGCCTGCTTGGGCGGCCACCTCTGCTGCTGCTCAGAGATCTAACATCCCCTTCTCTGTTCACCACTTGACCGTTCCCTGTAGAAAACTGTTCTGGATCCACCGATGGTTTGGTTGACAGCGCCGGGGACCTCTCCTACAGTTACCCTGGTGAGGGTCCACACCGGGCCATGGGCTGTGCTGGTGCAGGGCTGGTGTTGGCTGGGTGCAAAGTGATGGTGGGCGGTTGCCTCTTCTGCCAGATGCTGGAACCTCTTAAGGAAGAACCTGCTGGTCTCCCTGCCCTTCTCCTCCCTTCCTCCTTGGCCCCAGATTCCCTGTAACTTTCCCTTTCCTTTGAAGGACACGACCAGTTCAAGCGGCGCCTCCCCTCTGGCCAGATGCGGCAGCTGTGCATTGCCATGGGTAGATGTGGGGGAGGGGGTGGGGCTGCTTGGCCAATCAGCTCTGCCAGGGCAGCTGACCGGCCAGAGCCGGTTAGCCTGAAAGATGCTTTGTGCATGGCTCCCCCATCTATTGCCAATAATTGCTGGCTCTGTGTCTTCTGAGATAGGCAGGCACTGGCCCCTGGGACTCGAGAGCTAATGTCCTACCCTAGCTACTGCTTGGGCCAGTCATTCAGGCCAGGTGTTCTCAGATGCTCTTGTTCCCAGCACCCTGACTCCCTGACCTCATGGGGGCTTTGACCAGACAAGGTCTCAGGAAGATGCTTCTGAAGGTGCTAGAAGAAACTAGGATAAAGGAGAGGGTGCCCTTCCCAGAGGCAGCCTTCTATCCTTGCCTGCACTCCTGTGGGGGCCGAGACAGTGTCTTCTCAGAATTTGCAGGGCTTGGCACCTTTTAATCGGCATGACTTCTGCCCATCTTAGTCCTTTTGCTGGGGTCTGTGGTCTGCTTAATGTCCCGGTCTGGGAAGATCTAGCTCAGTGAGAGGAACAAGGACTGGAGCAAAGCTAGAGAGGTTCCTGTTTGGTGACCTCTTTGCAGTGCCCACCCTTGTGCCCCACACAGACTTCGGAGTGAGCATCTGATCTTGCCTCGAGGGCTGAGCCCACATCCGCCCCCGCTCTAAGCCCTGGCTCACAATTTGCCTCTTCCCCACTGCCTAGTAATTCTGACAATTGCTTCAGTTGGGGTGGGGTGGGGGTGGGGCTGGGAGGGACAGGCCTAGGGTTACTGTGCCCATTGAGGCCAAGTCCCCTACTTCCTGCCCTTGGTAGATCGCTCCCTTGACCCAGTGGGCACTCGACCACGGCTGGACTCCATGAGCTCAGTGGAAGAGGATGACTATGACACGCTGACCGACATTGAATCTGACAAGAATGTCATTCGCACTAAGGTCCCACACACTGCGGCCGGGGGTTTCCCAAGGAAGGGAGAATCTTCATGTGGCCCCCAGTGGAGCTCCCGTGGGGTGGTTTTCTGGGAAGCAACTGGGCCAAGATCCATTCTAGAGGGAACTGGCTCACCTCCATGACCCTCTGAACTGATTGGCCAATTCTTGGTCTAATGATTTGCCACGGTGGGATGGCCTAGAACTCAGCCTGTGTGAGGGTGGGCCCTTTTGTCCACCTCTAACCTGGGTGAAGGAGCCTGGGCTGCTATCCTTTAAGTTGGCAGTGCAAACCCAGTAGCCATTCCCTGGGAGAACGATGAGACTGTTGTCTTAAGTGTGGCTTGTCTTAGAGGGTGGCTAAGTGGGGCTCACTCCAGCTTCTCCTCAGCAATACCTCTATGTGGCTGACCTGGCACGCAAAGACAAACGTGTTCTGCGGAAAAAATACCAGATTTACTTTTGGTGAGTGAGCCCAGCAGCGTGGGGTTCCTGTTACTGGCAGGGTGTGTGGCAACTTCCTGGGTCCTGCTCGCCTCATCACTGCCTTCCCACCCTTCAGGAACATTGCCACCATCGCTGTTTTCTATGCTCTTCCTGTGGTGCAGCTGGTGATCACCTACCAGACGGTGAGCGGTCTGAGCACCCCGCACAGCTGCAGGTTCCTCTTCACTTGTCTGGGTCATCAATGCAGAGAGCAGACTCCACACTGCCTGCCACCAGCCTGAGACTCAAAAGAGCTATGGGCTCAGAGTCACAGGACAGGACGTGTTTTCAAATCCCCACTGCCATACCAGCTGGGTGACCTGGGGCAAATCATGGAACTTCTCTGAGCTTCCGTATCTTCCTCTGCACTACTGGGGAGGCACAAGACCACTGAAATCACATTCCCTGGCTGGCTGTGGGGAGGGCTGATGAAACCACATGTTGGTTTCCCTTCCATTTTTTATATCTTCTGAGCCAAGAGCCCTAGGCCTCAGGGGTTTCAGCTCCATGTAGTCACCGGGGACAGTGGCTGAGCCCTCACCTCTCTGTTTTTCAAAAGGAACTTGAGCATACCTGCTGGGCACAATGCACTTCATGTTCTTTGTCTAATGGCTGGAGTGGCCAGGGCCTGGCTCCTGCTTAGCTCAGCCTGTAACACCAGTGTCCCCTGCTGCAGGTGGTGAATGTCACAGGGAATCAGGACATCTGCTACTACAACTTCCTCTGTGCTCACCCGCTGGGCAACCTCAGGTGGGAACAGTGTTGGCAGGCCCCTTCCCCCCAGCAAAGGGTGGATTAGGGCAGGGAGTTGGAGCTCTGGCTGGGGGAGAGGCCAAGGTCTGAGACCCAGGCAGTGTGCCTTGTGGTGCCCCTTCTAGCGCCTTCAACAACATTCTTAGCAACCTGGGGTACATCCTGCTGGGCCTGCTCTTCCTGCTCATCATCCTACAGCGGGAGATCAACCACAACCGGGCTCTGCTGCGCAATGACCTCTGCGCCCTGGTGAGGGAACAGCCCCACCTGCCTGCCCCCGTTGCTCGCCAGCCCACTATGACCTCAGCTCCAAGAGCCCATTCCATCTACTTCTCTACTCCTGTCTTGGGGGCTTCCTCTTTTGGATCCTTCCCTATTTCCCTTCTCCACAACAGGAATGTGGGATCCCCAAACACTTTGGCCTGTTCTATGCCATGGGTACAGCCCTGATGATGGAGGGGCTGCTCAGCGCCTGCTATCATGTCTGCCCCAACTATACCAATTTCCAGTTTGGTGAGTAAGAACTCCCTCTCCTCAGCCCACTCAACACACCGACCTCAATCTTCCATCACCTCCCCATTGCCTACGGGAGTGTCTAGACTCAGTTGGGGTGCCTATGTGCACCCATCTCTCAGCATATATCCAGAAAAGAAGCACCAGGTGCTGTGTTGTTCATACATTGAGTGTTCCCTACATACCAGGCATAAGCAAGTACAGAAAAGAATAAGAGAATTAGTTCAGTATAGTAGGCACATACTCCTCAACACTGAGTTCTCCCAGCTTGTATTTGTTCTTCAGTGGGGAAGTCAGATCTGTGTGGCCAGTGGGGTCGCCGTGTGGCCTGGCAGGGACAGCACTAGTGTGGGAGGCTGGGGCCTGGGGTATCAGGGCGCCCCTTCCTGCTGTAGTGATTTGGGCTGGGGTTTCTGTACTGAGGCTTGGGAGAGGTTTCTTAGCTCCCATCCATGTTCTGCCCGCAGACACGTCATTCATGTACATGATCGCTGGACTCTGCATGCTGAAACTCTACCAGAAGCGACACCCGGACATCAACGCCAGTGCCTACAGTGCCTACGCCTGCTTGGCCATCGTCATCTTCTTCTCTGTGCTGGGCGTGGTGAGGGTCTAGCCTGCTCTGGTCCCTTGGCTCCCTACTCCACCCACCCACCCTCTCCACCTCCCACCCTTCCCTGGGTCCCCCTGAAGGTCCCAGCCAGACCCAGCAAACACTTTTGCTCTTGTGGATGAAAAGCCTCCTCACCCCCACCCTTGGGGACCTCCTGACAGGTCTTTGGCAAAGGGAACACAGCATTCTGGATCATCTTCTCTGTCATTCACATCATTGCCACCCTGCTGCTCAGCATACAGCTCTATTACATGGGCCGCTGGAAGTTGGGTGAGGGCATGGGCAGAGTGGGATAGGAGGGAGGGAAGGAGGGAGGCCTGGAGGTTCCATGGGATGAGGGTTTCAGACTCTAGTGTCCCTGAAGGGATTACTGGGTGAGGAATGACCCTGAAGGCCCCAACCTAGGGTAAAGGACCTGGGAGGAAGGGCAGTATGCGCCTTTCAGCGCCATTCCCTTCTCCCTGCAGACTCCGGCATCTGCCGCCGCATCCTGCACGTGCTCTACACAGACTGCATACGACAGTGCAGTGGACCCCTCTACGTGGTACCTCCCCAGCTCCCCAGCCCCTTCCTCTTGCATCTGCTGTGGGCAGTGGGGAGGCACAGCTGAGAGTCCAGGGCCGGGGTGGAGACCAGCTGACTTGGGCCTTCTCCCACTTCTTTCCCTCTCTCTCCCCCTCCCTGCAGCCCTCCCCTCTCTCAGTACCCGTGTCTCTGCTTCCCTCCAGGACCGCATGGTGCTGCTGGTTATGGGCAACATTATCAACTGGTCGCTGTGAGTCTGGCCATTGTCTGGGATATCCTGGGCAGGCAGTTGGGATCCTGGCCAGCTGATGCCTGCCTTGGGGGCCAGGGACAGCTTCTGAGTTTGGGGCCTGAGAGGGAAATAGAGATTGAAGAGAGAGGTGGGGCGTGGGGTATCTGGAGTTCTAGAATTTTCTGTGGGTTTCCAGATCTAGCCCCACATCAGAATAACCATGGTGAGGGTTGAGGTGAGGGGGAGCCCTTTTCTTGCTCCTGACCCTCTCTGCTTCACCAGCCTGTCTTCCCTCTTGACAGAGCTGCCTATGGGCTCATTGTGCGCCCCAATGACTTTGCCTCCTACTTGTTGGCCATTGGCATCTGTAACCTGCTTCTTTACTTTGCCTTCTACATTATCATGAAGGTGAGTGGGGGATGGGTGAGCCTGCCCTGTTGTTTATGGAGGGAGATGGGTAGGGCCTTGCTCGGGGCAGCACTGAGAAAGAGGGCCATTTGTCTATGTGTCTGTCTTTTGTCCATCTGTTGATCCCAGTGGGTTTTGAGGAGGAGAGAGGGTATAGCCAATGCCTATACCCTTGGGCAACTACATCATAAACGCCATTAACTGAGTCTTTACCATGTTCTTAGAATGGCCCATGGAACTGGTAGCTTTTCAGGTAACAGATGGTAAGGCCCCCGTTAAGAGAGAGTTGAGAGGAGGTTGAGCTCACTTAATCTGTAGTGAGCTTGGGCCTCTAAGGCCACTGCCTCCCAGGATACACATGCCATCCAATGTGAGAGGACCTGGGTGGATCTCAGGAGCCAGGACACAGGGTGCTAGCAGGGGGACAAGCTGAACTCTGTGGCTGTGTGTGAGGTGATGATAGGAATTCAACAAGATTTCTGGTAGGAGTGCTGCTGAGAGCTGGGGAGGGTGCCAGGAAAGGTTGGGCAATGGAGTAGGCAAGGCCTGGTCCTCACACTTTTCCTACCCCCCCACCCCCTCCCAAGCTACGGAGTGGGGAGAGAATCAAGCTCATCCCCCTGCTCTGCATCGTCTGTACCTCTGTGGTCTGGGGCTTCGCACTTTTCTTCTTCTTCCAGGGACTCAGCACCTGGCAGGTGAGTAGGCATCCTGCTTAGAAAGTGGGGTGTGTCACCCACAGACTCACTGTGAGCCAATGAATGGTAGGTCCTCTTTTTCATGGTTGTGTGTGAATACCTCCTGTCCCAGCTGCTTCTCCTTCACCCTAACCCTTCATCACAGCAGCATCCCTGTTTTACTTAGGAGGCAACTGAGGCTCAGAGAGGCCAAGTAACTGGCCTGAGGTTGGCAGACAACTGGTTTTGAAGTTGAAGATGTCCCCCCTCTCCTCAGGCACATAGGGCACCTATCACTGTTGCATCAGGCTTTCATTCTGAGAGCAGAACTAAGTCTGATAAGATTTGTTCCTTTGAGGTACTTCGAATCTAATTCAAGAGAGAGACTGTTAGTTCTTGTCTTGCTGTTTACAATATGCTACTTGAAATGAAGGATCCAGGTAAGGTGTGCCAGTGAGCTTGTACAGAGGTCGAAGGATGGAGACTCTCTGAGCTGTGAGGTCCAGAAAGGCTTGCTGGAAGAGGTGGGCATGCTCTTGGCCATAAGGTGATAGGTAATGGAAAGACCCTGTTACCAGGAGATGCTGTGGCTTGAGTAATTATTAAGTGCCGTCAACACAGAGTAGAATTGCAGCAAATGTTGGGTAGAGGTTACAGACAGAGCGTGGAGGACCCTGAGGGCCACAGGTCACAGCCCACAGCTCATGGCCACCATCATTCTTGAACAGAGGTAAGACTTGACCATAGTGCTTTGGAGGGAAAAATAAAAAAGAACCTGGAATTGCTCTGTGGGACTGGGTAGACCAAGGGTAGAGCCAAGGCAGGAAGTGAGTGAGGAAGCTCTGGGGGCCTTTTCACATCCCCAAGTTGGAGGTTTCTAAAGGCCGTCACGGGGGCACAGTGGCTCTGTAACACAAGCACTGGACAGCCAACGCACTTAACGTAGCAACATAAGCAGCCACTGCCTTCTGCTTTTAAAGAAAATAAAAATCAGAACGAAGGAAAATAAGAATGAAAGAAAGAAGAACGGGCAGAGGCCTGCCTTCTCAGAGAGTAATTAGTAACCGAAGGCCGTTTCTTGGCTGTGGGAGACGTGGAGACAGACCAGTCTGAAGAGAGTAAGGGACTTTCCAATCAGGGACTGGGAACAGAAAGTGCCTTGGATTGCAGTGGGAGGTAGAGCTGCCTACCGCTCTCCCAGAACTTAGCTGCAGGTAGCTCTCTGTTCCTCCCCAGAAAACCCCTGCAGAGTCCCGGGAGCACAACCGAGACTGCATTCTCCTGGACTTCTTCGATGACCATGACATCTGGCACTTTCTGTCTTCCATCGCCATGTTTGGGTCTTTCTTGGTATGGGAGCGAATTCTGCCCCAAGCGAGGAGGGTGGAGTGAAAGTTGGAGGTTACCCCTTTCCTGTGTTTGATCCACCGTTCCCCGCCCGTCCCCACCAGGTGTTGCTGACACTGGACGATGACCTGGACACTGTGCAGCGGGACAAGATCTACGTCTTCTAGCGCGAGCTGGGCCCCTTACGTCACCTCATGGGGCCCTGAGCTCCTCCTCTGCCTCACTGGTCCCGTAGAGCTGGGGCTGTGAGTCTCAGCCTTGCTGCCCAGTGCTGGATGTGGGCAAGACAGTGGGAGCCAGCCCAGGCCTGGTCCGGAATAGCCACAGGGATGGCCTTGAGCCTTGCCCTCTGCCAGGGAGGAGGCCTACTCCCCTGAAATCCCAGACAATGGCCAAATTGCTGCTTTCTTCTCAGTGTTGGGGCCGTGCACAGGTTGGCTCTCCGTTTGTCTCTCTGTAGGAGGAAGGAGGGAAAGTTACCCTCCCCATTTCATGCCTTGCATTCTGCCCGTCCATCCCCTCCCCTTCAGCCTAGAACCCTAAGCCCTTTCTTCCTCCCAGACTCCCAGTCCAGAACCCTAGCCTGCGGTCTGGTTCTTTGTCCTGAGCCAGGGGCTGTACCTGGCTGCCATCACTGCCCACTACAGTCAGCAAGGATGGGTGGTGATGTGGGATACAGGGCAGGCCAGCTGGTGCCTGGCGCTTTTGGTGCTAAGGCCTGTGAGGTCTGAGGCAGCCTCTCTGGTCTTTGCTTAGGGGCTGGCTCTTTAGCAGTGCGGGTCAGCCTGTGTCTCAGAGGTCATCTCCCTATCCCATTGGGTCCCCAGGCTGATGCTGGCACCAGGATTGGAAGGAAAAGTAACTCCCTTTTCCCTTCCTTTCTTTCCAGACCCTTAGTCCTGCCAAGCCCCAGCTGGGGCCCTTTCAGTGCCATTGACACTGCCCAAGAATGTCCAGGGGCAAGACAGGGAGTGGACCATGAGCTGCAGCTGAGTCAGCCCCAGTGTCTATCTGAGAAAGGGGGCAAAAGGATATGCTTATAACTGTCCCAGTCCCAGCCTCACTCGGGGACCCAGGGCTGGATTCTAAGTGTCCGTGCAGTCTTCAGCGAAGGTCCGTGTTAGTCACAGCACATGTACACTCCTATAAAACCTGTGAGTTTACACTGAGTTTCTGGGCCGTGTAGCTGCTCTGGTTCTTGGTTTTCCATCACTCTACTGGCCCATTCCAGATGCCAAGGATGGGGGAGGTACAGGTCAGTCCTCTATCTTGGGGTGGGAATATGTTTTATTCACCCAAACTGGTTTTTATTGCTCTCCCTGGGGTGGGGGAGAGGAGGTGGGTCTGGGTCTCTTTTTTAGAACTCTGTTTTATGTCTGCCTCCATGCTATCTATGGTTGCATTTCTGTTTTCTATGAATGAGTCTGCATTCAATTAAAGAAACAATGAGATGCAGTCTTGGGCCCATGTGTGCTGTGCCTTCCCAGGTGGGGTGTGGGGGAAGATGTTGAGACCAGTGAGGGAAGGGACCTGGAGTGGGAGTGGGGAGGTTGTTCTTCACTTTCCATCCCTCCTGGTCTTCTCTTTTCTAAACCAGGGTCACATTGAAAACAATGGTTCTCTGATTTCCCACTTTTTCCTCACTTTTGAGCCCTGGCATTAATTTGGTGCACTTTTCTCTATCCTATTTTGTGCCACGTTCTGTACTGGGCAGAGATTAGTGATGAAGAAGCCTTGTCCCGTGCCACTCTCCTTAGCAGTGCCTCTCCCAGTCCTCTGCCCTCCCTGGTCCTCATCTCTTGAAGACTGAGGTGGCCTCACCTGTGACCTGGGCCCCTCCCAGCTTGTCAGACTGCAGGCAGTGCTCCTGGTACCAGTTAATAATAGATAATGAGCAGGAAGGGAGGGGAGTTAAGGAAATGCAAGAGGTTTGGATGGACAGCAGGCAGCCTCCAAAGAGGAGGGAATTTTAGATTTCATCAGGCTTGAAAGGGCAAGATTTGGGAGCTAGGAAATCAGAGGTGAATTCAGGACACAGGCAGAGGTCTGTAGGGGTCCAACAAAGGGGCTGGGAATGTAGAATGCGGTTCTCAAACTTCCTTTCTTGCTCTTCTGTACTGGCACCACTGGGAGGCAGTGAAGCTCTTTGTGTCACCATGCTCTGGAGTAAGCTGGGGGCTCGCTGTGGTTGGTGGGGCTCCAGAGACTGACCCTTTCCCTGACTGCCCCTCTCCCCCTAGGAGTGCGTGGTGTGGGGTGCTTGTGTGTGTATATGCCCATCCTACCAGGCTTGTCCTAGGATGAGGAGTGCCTGAGCAAGAAGCTGAGAGACCTTAACCTTCTATCCGCTCTTTGACATCCCCGAATCCAGATAGAAGCAATATATGAGTCAGGGTCTCTTTCCTGGAATGCTGGTAGCACTATGTGGAGAGAGGGGGCGTCCTGGTGTGGCGCTGTGAGATACTGCACTGGACCGTCAGTGGTTCAAATTCACCAGCTGCTCCTCAGAAACCCTATACAGGGTTACTGAAGTTCGGAACCGACTTGATGGCACTTAACAATGGGGAGGGAAGGAGAGTTGATGTAGCCCCTTTCCTCAGCCCCTACCCCAGCAATAGTGCTTCAGGTTTTGCCTCCTGATAGGGGCCCAGGTGGACATTCTGAAGGAGGATTACTCAGCTGCTGTTAAATCCTCAAATCCCACTCCCAACTAAAGCATTAAACTCCAGACCCATCCCTCCTCACCTCAGGGTGATCAGACTGAAGCACCAAGCCTGACATCTCCCAGCCTCCTTACAGGGATCAGCGGGGGATACCCAGGCTCTGCTGCTTATGACCCACTGTGTGGCGCTGGGTATGACACTCTGGGAACCTCAGTTTCCTTATCTGTAAAATGGGAATAGCAGTCACACCCTCAGCATAGCTGTACGTGTTAAATGACAGTGCAAGGTACCTGGCATGTAGCAAAGGTTTGTTCCCATCTCCAACCAGAACTACTACGCACTGGTAGAAGAAGGTGACTTGATTACCCCCACAAACCTTAGGATCCCCTATCCCTAGCCCTTTCCTTGCTTTCTGGTCAGACCCCCCTCAAATTTTCCCCTCCCCTCAAATTCAGGGGCCAGGAACAGTGAAGAAGGAGCAGCCCTAAGTTCAGACAGCAGGCCAAACCTTCAAGGTCCTGTCCATAAAAGGCTTTTCCCGGCCAGCTCCCCCGCTGGCAGTGGGCCCCGCCTCCCCACCCGCTCCATCTCCAAAGCACGCAGAGAATGTCTCAGCAGCCCCCGGCAGAGTGCTCCAACTTGGTGTCTTTCCCCAAATATGGAGCCTGTGTGGAGTCAGTTGGGGGGGGGCCAGGCCTGGGGAAGGGAGCCTGTGTGGAGTCAGTGGGGGCGGAGGGGGGGTGGCAGGCCTGGGGAAGGGAGCTGGTTTCCTCCAGCAGGGAGGGGGCTGAGGGGTAAGGCAGCGGGGGAGGCTGACATCACCCAGGCACCAGCCCTTTAAACCCCTCACCCAGCCAGCGCCCTGTCCTGTCAGTCCAAGCCCCAGATACTGCAAGCTCACTCCTTCCTGATAGCCTGAGGAAACCGTGTAAGTGCACTGCTCCAGGGTTGGAGGAAAGTTGGGCCGGACTTGACAGTTAGCAGGGGTACCTTGCAGACAGGGCTCAGGGAGGTCCCTGCTGGGGAGACCACCTTTCCCAGTCAGCAGGTATGAAGTCTCAGTCCTAATCTTCAGGAAGGTGGGAAGCAGTCTAGCTTGATGGTAAGGTGGGATTGCTAAAGTTCCATGGGACAGGGTGGGCTGAGATACTAAGGATTTGACTAGTGTAGAGGAGTTGAGCAACCTCAGGCAATGTGATAGATAGGACCACCCGCATTTGGTATTCTGAAACAAGCTGGATTGGCAGGTGTGGGTCAGGTGAGAGTACTGTTCCTCTGGGCACACAGTCCCTTCCTTAGTTTGAGAATGGGCAGCCACCATTGTAGGCGGAGGGATGGTGAGTGGGGACTGCCAAGGAAGGCCTTTGCAGGGATGGGATGGGCTGCTCAGACAAGATTGGCTGGGTGGCCTGGAATCCTAGGGTCCTGGTGGATCCCCTTAGGGTTTCAAAACAAAACCAGAACCCAATGCCAACTCATAGAGACACTATGAGTATAAAGACTTGAACTATCATGTTCTGGGCTATAACCTTTATGACAGAAGACTGCCACATTTTTTCTCTTGTGGAGTGGCTGGTAAGTTTGAACTGCTGATCTTTCAGGTAGTAGCCAGCTGTTGAATGATGGTGCTACCAGGGCTCCTACCATCAAGGCGACCCTAGAGAACAGGACTAAATCTTTATGGGGAGCAGACAACCTCCTCTTCGAAGGATGGGTTCGAATCTCTGGCCTTGTAGTTAGCAGCTATAAACGTAACCACTGTGCCCATAGGGTTCCTTAGTAGTTGTTGAGTACCATCAAGTTGTTCTAACTCAGAATGATCCTGTAAAGGGTTTCTGAGGAACAGCTAGTAGGTTTGAACCATCAACCTTGCAGTTAACAGTTTGGTGCTTATTCTATAGTGCTACACCAGAACTCCATTATTGTTGTTGTTGTGAAGTGCTGGTGAATCATTTCTGACCCATCGCAACCCTATATAGGGTGTCCGAGGAGGAGCTGATGAGCTTGAACCTCCAACTTTGCAGTTCAAACAGCTTTGCCGTCTGTCTGGCGCATACCAGGACTCCAGGACTCCATTACTGCTTGTCAAATAGAAGCAGTGAGGAGGGGCACACACATTTGTGTGGTAGGGCAGCTCTTCTTTGTCCCTGGTTTCATTTAGATGAAACCCTATACAGGGTCTCTATGGGTCAGAACTGATTTGATAGCACTTAACAACAAAAACTCTTGATGTAGTCTCAGATCCAGAGGTACTCACTCCTGTTGGCTGTTTGAAGAGAGAGGGCACAGCAATTGTAGGGAGACCCTGATGTACAGGTTTTTCTGGGCTCCTGTGGGCAGGAGGTGGTACCTCCCCCTTTGTTCTTTCTCCACTGCCCAGCCTCCCACACTGAGGAGAAGCCTGATAGGAGCCACAGGACGTGAGCGGCAAAGCAGAGCCTAGGGCTGTCCATCTTTCCAATCCTTTGAGCCTTGTCTAGAAATGCCCCTGGAGGACTGCCGGGAAACCAGCTCCCTTTCTTCTTCCCAACAGCTCAAAGGTGGGGTTGGGGAAGCCGTCCTCAAGGGACCTTCAGGGATTTCTTGGGACACTCCACTTTCAGACCCTTCACCAAGAGGGAAAAGGAGAATGGTGGTGGCTGGCTGTGTGTTTTGTTTTCTTCCCTTGCCCTTCCCAAATATTGCTTCTTGATCTGGGGCTTGTCACTCTGTATACTTGTCACCTTGAATTGTTTTGAATCTCTTAGACTGAAAGCTGGGATTGGGGAGACATGTTCTCCTTCTAGCTTGTTTTTCACATGCCCACAAATGGTCTGGGAGCAGAAGCAGAAGGCAGATGTGAGAGTGGGTAGGGTGGGGTTACAGCAGGCAAGAACACCCCCAATACAGGGAGGCAGATGTCTAGGATGGGGCCAAGGCTGAGACTGAGGGCCAGGATGAAGGACTAGCTGAAATCACTGGGTCCCAGCTGAGTTCTAGATTTAGCTTCACAGTTCTTTCTGGTTGGGATAGAAAGTGGAAGCATGGTGGCCGTGCGTGGGATGGAGACAGAAGAACTTGGCAGTTTGTAGCCCCCCCCCGGAGGGGTCAAGAGCAAGAGCAGACCTGCCTTTTTGGTTCTCTGGCATCACTGGCTGGGAGTAGGGGGAGGGAAAGTTGAGGCTGGCAAATCTACTTTGTTCACAGAACCACTCAGGGAGAAGGGACTTGCCCAAAGGCGGCATGGCGCTTCCGAATCCCAATCAGTGTCTTTTGCCCCAAACTTTGCTGTGCCCTCAGGGTATGATTTTGAAAAGGGATAGAGGCTGGAGGTTAAGAAAAGCACTTTATAACCCAGTCAAGGGATGGCTTCCTTCTAGGTCATAGCCAGACACTGGCTCTGGGGGCCTAGGGACTGATGCTTTCAGGGGCTCTGCTACATGTTTGTCACTATTATGTTAGAGACCCCACAGACATTATCTCATTTCATTCTCACTGTTCTCTGAGGTAGATAGTGTTTTCCACTTCATAGATGGGAAACTTAAGCTCAGAAAGTTGACTGCTGTAGGGAAAAGGAAGGGCAGGGCAAATGGAATTTAGCAACTTCCCTGGGCTGAATGTGACGTGATGGTGACAGCTGTACTTGCCACAGTGATGGGGATACAGAGAGGGTCTCAGTCTGACAAGAGATGGAGCTGGGACCAGGCTGACTGCCTCTACCCATCTTCTCTTCTCCTCCCCTTCCCAGCCCCTGACCTTGGAGCAGAAGAGATGGGTTTGCTTTCATTTGATACCTCTTTTGGAGGTCTCTTCAGACCAACACTGGGCAAAAGGAACACCTCTGCGGGGGAAGCCCTGGGTCCAGGTCCCATACTTCTTACCCAGTCATCCCCATGTGCAGCCAGTGGCTTACAGGGTTGCCCCTGCAGCTCTCCTTTTGTAGGGCTGTCCAGGGTAGTGCCAGCCCCAGGCCCTTAGGGAGGAGCTCCCCAGTTCTAGCTGATAGATTCTTGGCTTTGGAATCTCCCTGGAGGATTCTGGCATCTTGGTTACTCCAGCTACTGCAGTGGTGAGCACCCAAAAGCAGGCATACCAGCTCCCACTCCCATTCTGGTTCATCTCAGAAATACAGATGCTTGGTCAAGAGCCTCTTGGGCTTTGGTGGCTTCCTAGAACTTGCCAGGGGTAGGTACTTTTGAGATGTCTTTGTTGTAAGGCCAGAGGTTGAGCTGACCTGGTAAAGACGTGGAGTTTTGGAGTTCCAACTTCTGGGCTAGAGGATAAAGTTGGGACAGAAGTTAAGAGTAAGAAGTCACTTTGTCCCTTGAGGCCGAGGCAGTAAATCACCTCACACCTAGCTGTACAGAAACCTCCGCTGCCTTTATTTTAGGGACAATGCAGCCTGCTGAGGAAGGCTTCTTCTTTGCCTCTGTGTCCAATATCGGCACAAAAAAGTTCTAGACCAGGGGTTGGCAAACTATGGCCTGCTTTTACAGTTTTAGTATAAGTAAGCAACTTTCATTTGTCTATATATTGTCTACAGCTACTTTCACGAGATTAACAGCAGAGACCATGTGGCCTATAAAGTCTAAAATATTTACTGTTTGGTTCTTTACAGAAAAAGTTTACTGACTGATCCCTGCTCTAGATCTCCAAAGATCTGATATCCTGTTTCCCAAGTTCAGAAAGGCCCCCTGGACTCAGGGGTTAGCCTGCCCCATTGGGTAGTGCTGCAACAATAAGAAGTGAGAGGAGGCAGACAGATGCCGAGGGTGCCCTGCACAGAGCAGGAGGACTTCCTAACACAAGTCAAAGACAGTTATTTTCTGACCCTCTGACCTCTCCCTTCTCTATCCCATCAGCTTTAGCTCTCCTCAGCATGGCCAACAAAGGTCCTTCCTATGGCATGAGCCGAGAAGTGCAGTCCAAAATTGAGAAGAAGTACGATGAGGACCTGGAAGAGCGGCTGGTGGAGTGGATTGTGATGCAGTGTGGTCCTGATGTGGGCCGTCCAGACCGTGGGCGCCTGGGCTTCCAGGTCTGGCTGAAGAATGGTGTGGTAAGTGGCACCCTGAGGGAGAGGACTGAGATGGTGCCATTCTGCCGGAGTCCTGGGGGCAGACACCCTGTGCTGAGTGCCAAGTTGTGTCCTATGTCTGACAGATTCTGAGCAAGCTGGTGAACAGCCTCTATCCTGATGGTTCCAAGCCGGTGAAGGTGCCTGAGAACCCCCCCTCCATGGTCTTCAAGCAGATGGAGCAGGTGGCTCAGTTCCTGAAGGCTGCCGAGGACTATGGGGTCACCAAGACTGACATGTTCCAGACTGTTGACCTCTTTGAAGGTATAAGAAAGAAGAGGGATTTGGGGGTGAGGGAGACAGGCGGACAGGAGGCTGAGGCAGGGAGATGGAAAGATAGCAGGAATGGGATATGCCAAGAGAATTCCATAGCACTGACCAAGCATACTGCGGGCCCTACTGAAGCCTGATTCTGACTTCTGCCCCTGGTTTGGCCAGTTTTGATGAGAGACACGGACAGACTTTGGCTTGAGTCTTGTTTATAGAGTCCTAAAATTCACCCTGCCTTCCCCCTTTCTTCTCACAGGCAAAGACATGGCAGCAGTACAGAGGACCCTCATGGCTTTGGGCAGCTTGGCAGTGACTAAGAATGATGGGCACTACCGTGGAGATCCCAACTGGTTTATGAAGTATGTGGGCAGGGGCCCCAGGAATCCCCTGTACGCTAAGCTTAGGTCTCTACGTTGTGGTGGCAGATGGCTTGAGCTAACCAGCTTGTGGGAATATTATAGGGAAGCAGATAACCAAGAAGTAAGAAGCAAGGAGCTAGGATGGGAGGGAAATGGGTCCCTAATACTTCCTGTTTCCTTCCTTTCTACCTTCATGTGCCTGTCTGGCCTCTGGATCAGCTAGACTGAAGAGAAGAGAGAACTGAACCAGGAAGGGAGTGGGCCTGGGATAGGAAGGAACAGAGGAATCAGAAAGCAGGTGGAAAACATGAGGTCCTGACAGACAAGTCTTTATCTTGGTTCCTCCTCTTCTAGGAAGGCCCAGGAGCACAAGCGGGAATTCACAGAGAGCCAGCTGCAGGAGGGCAAGCATGTCATCGGCCTACAGATGGGCAGCAACAGGGGGGCCTCCCAGGCCGGCATGACAGGCTACGGCCGACCTCGGCAGATCATCAGCTAGAGGGTGAAGGGCCAGCCCTGAGCCCTGCCCTTCCCCAGCTCATTGGCTGCAGCCCTGCCGCCTAGCCCGCCTCCCCCACACCTGTGTAGTTCCTGTAGCCTTGGCCAAGCTTTGAGGCTCTGTCACTCAGCAAAGGTGACTGCACATGGGCAGCTGTCCCCCACCCCTCAGTCCAACTCCTTACCCCGTCGCACCACTGCGCTGGCCAGCCCCTCTCCCAGCCTCTGCCCTCTTCATCTCTGCCCACCCCAGGCTAAGCCAGGGGGACAAGGGCTTGGGGTAGCCCAGGTGTGGGCCAAGTCCACTGTCCTCCTTGGCAGCAAATATCCATTGAAAGAGACCCAGCCCAACTTCCCCACTTCTTCCCACCTATATTTTTTTGCTGGAATATTTTTTGGGGGATGAAATTCAAAACGGGGGAAAAAAAAATACATCAATCTTTTCTCAGGCCTGGCTGGCAGAGTCTGATTTGCATACTCGCTTCCATAACCGAAACCCAACCCAACCCACTGTCACTAAGGTGATTCCGACAGATAGTGACCCTACATAGGGTTTCTGAGACGGGGACAGACAGCCTCATCTCACTCCCGAGAGTGGATGGTGGCTTTAAACCACTGACCTGTGGTTAGCAGCCCAATGCTTAACCCCCAGCACTGCCAGGGTTCCTTCACTTCCATTATGGTCCCAGGAACTCAGAGCAGGGCACATGCAGGCATGTTGGGTTTCTGCATGTTCCTCTGAAGGGTCCTTGCATTTCAGGAGGCCAGGACCTCCCCAGTCTTCTAGAGGATCTGGCAATGGAAGAGGAGAGTGAATCCTGGGAGATGGAAAGGAAAGAGGAGCAACTTGCATTGGATTTGAGGAGGCAGAAGAAAGGAGAGACAGGAACTAGGCATCAGAATTTGGAAAGTTTTATTATTTTGGAAAAGCTGTGCAGAAAAAAAAATTCAACAAAATGTTGCTGTGAAGAGAACAAAATCTGAAGCTTTGAAAATATTCAAATCAACCAAGTAGTTCCAAAGAGGAGGAGGAGGCCAAGGTCTCAGCCTATCAGGTGGTCTGCTAGCCTTCCCGGAGACAGGAGGGAAGGCCATTTCCCTGAGCACTTTGCAGAGGAAGACAGGGTGGCTGCCGGGCTGGAATGGCAGTGGCTCCCAAGGCTGTCCCTCTGAAACACACACTCCTGACACTGGCTCTGCAATCCCACCGCGGACTTCCGTGAACACAGAGCAGGCCTCGGGAGCCCTGACTATCCCCAACTTTCCAGGAGCATCAGAAGGAGGGTGAGGGATGATGGATCATGGAGGCAGTGGCTTTCAGAGCAAGAATGCTGGGTTGAGGGCTAACTGCCATACCTGCACATCCAAGTGGTGGCAGGAAGGTGCAGGAGAGACAGGACAAGTCAACTGTTTCTGTGCCCTAGGTCACAAAAAAGACAGACATGCCCAGGGGCTCTTCCTAGCTCTCATCCTTGAACCCTCTACTCAGGTGATTTCCCAAGTTTCTGTTGAGATGCTCTCTGGCCATGGTAGACGCCTCCTCACCTCTGCGTAGGTGAGGGTCCCTATGACACACCACCGGCTTGCTCCAGGAAAGGAAGATGGAAGCCTGCCCACTGGGAGCCAATCCTTTGCACCAAAAGCTTCTTATGTTCAGCTGGACAAAGAAAGCTGTGGTGGCTCTTGGGGGACCCTTCTCTGGCACCACGCCTCTGCCCCCTTAAGAAGGCCCTTAACCTGAGCAGAGTTAGAGGGTGCTCTTCATGCCTCAGGATTCCAGATGTGAACACCAGGACTGCTTCATCACCAGGGTTCCCAGTTAGGTCTGGGAGCTGGGAGCACTATCCCAATTTGGGGAAGGAAGAGCCTACGCCGCATTGAGTCTGTCAGATCCTGGGGTCAGCACACGTGCTGCTCCTTTCCCTGTAACAGGTCTGGGGACAGGTACTGATGTGGGGAGTCCAGGGCACTCATGAAGTTCTGGGACAGGCTCCAGTTCTCCTGATGCAGCAGGTCTGGGGCAAGGAGACCAGAGGTGGTGGGAGGGTTCCCACTTTCTGTCTCCACCTCATCTACATCCTTGCTGGTACAAAGCGGCACTGATTCGAGCTCTGTCCCCTCCTCCCTGGCTTTTCGGCTCCGGTGCAGCCAGTGGCAGGGTCCACTCCTACAAACGGTGTCAGAGGCCACATTCCTCTGGCTCAAATATACTTCCAGCATGTAGTAAATAGTCCAGAAGATGGTGAAACAGCCTATGAGCACCAAGGTCTAGGGAGAATTCAAACACATTAGTGTCAGGGACTCTTCCCCAATGCCCTGAGCCTTTCTTATCTAAAACAACTCAGAGAGTCTTTCTCCTTTAAGGTGGGCTACTTTCCCACCCCCACTGCAAGGATGCCCTCTGAGTTAGTAGAGTAGGAACAATTCCAGGAAAACTGTTGGGACCCGGTCTTCCCAACCCCTCATTTCCCGACTCACCGTGATCATCATACCAAGGTCTAACCTCCCTGGGACCGTCTGTTAGTACCTTGAGGGTGTTGGGGGTGATGGTGTAAGCATCCTCCTCAGGGATTTTCAGCCCAGGTGGGCAGGGCAGAGAGAAGTCATCATGCAGGTATTTTCCACTCATGGCACTTTCTATCAGCCTACGGGAAGGAAGGATGCTCTACTGAACACGTTCCTCAACTGTCTGTCCTTAGCCACCCTTCCATCCACAGAAAGAAGAGGGGATACTCTGTGGCTCAGAGGGAGTGGGGTAAACTATGTGGGCTCCTTGTCTCCCACCCCCTCCCAGACGTTGCCCCAGGTCATTTAATGGAGCCATACCCACCTCTGTCTGTCCCTGATGTCTACTGCACTCCACACAGAGCCATACAGGGTCAGCTGCCACCTCCAGAGGGTGCCGGCCTGGGCTGGCTGGTTTCCTAGGGCAGTAAAGGGGTCACCCCTGAGGCATGCTCCTCTGTTGGCCAAACAGCAGGGACCCTGTGAGGCCCACCATCCAACCAAAGCGACTCAGACAAGGTCTGCCCTAGCAGTTGTCTGACAGTGTCCCACTGACCCCAAGGTGCTGCACAGGTGCCTCAGGGGATGACCTGAGTAGAGAAGTTTTGTTTTTATCTCTTTCATATTTTTTAAGTTTTTGCTGGGATTTTGCTTGGAGAAAAAACAAACTAAAAAAGCCCTTTTACTAAACCAAAGAAAAGTTTGAGAACCATTGATCTAGTGAATACCTAACTGGACTAGAAGGGAGGATACTAGGGATCAATTTCTATTTTTCTTCCCTGAGCTACCGTGTGACCCTACACAAGTCCCTTCAAACCTCCTTAGCTGCCTCCCAGGGCTGGTTGAAAGGTAACTACATGTGAAAGATCTGGAATCGTGGTTTCAATGAGGGACTTTCATTGCTATCCAGAGGAACAATGGGTCAGTCGCTTCTCCAAGGAATATGAGAGGTACACGTGAACAGATTCCGATATCAATGGCCATTTTGGGGGGTGGGGCACACTTCTTAGCATCTACCCTATGATTCCACATGGGAACTGGGGACTCTGAGATCCAGAGTGACAGACTGCAATCTTGAAAGGCAGGGAGGGCCCTGGTGGAGGCTCACCTACATCCCTGATAGCGAGTCTGTAAGTCCCTTTTGCCCTTTCCCCCCAGCATCGCACGGTGGAGAAGGTCCAGTCATCGAAGCCATTGGGATCCCTGGGGAAAGAAAAGAGTAGAAAACGTGGTGGGCGTGGTACAACGAATGGAGCCTTTCTCCAGGAAACCTTCCTTTCTCACTGTAGTAGCCACAACAATGAAGCCCTTGTTGTCTGAGCTACAGTTATTTGAGATTATGTTATGAGGGGTCTCCAAGTGCTGTCCCTTGCCTCTCGGATTATGGAATGAGGAAATGAATCAATGTGGGGCGGTAGAAGTGCAAACATGGAGAGAACACAAGCTCGAGTCAGAAAGATCTAGGTTTACACTAACTGCTCAGGCACTTACTAGCTCTCTGTCTTTATCTCTTCAGTCTCCTCATTTATCAAAGGAGGTTACAAAGTCTACTCTTCAGGGCTCTTACAAGGATTTTTGTTGTTGTTGGGTGCCGTAGAGACAGTTCTTATTCATAGTGACTCTGTATAAGTTTTCTGAGGAGTGGCTGGTGTGTCTGAACTACTGACCCTGAGGTTTGCAGTTCAGTGCTTATCCTACGTGCCACACCAGGATTAGAGGAATCCCTTACAAGGGTTAGAGGAAACATGAAGCACTGTGCTTTACTTAAAGCATGCCATAAATGGCTGCTGGGACAGCCAGTGCCACACAGCTGAAGACACTGTCCGTGTCCCATTTTCCCCTTTTCTTCTTGAGAAGGTCCTTGTTGCAAGTGTACTTACGTGTCCAGGCTGCGGGGGGCGCCGATAAGGGACATCATGCCACTGGGGCAAAACAGTTTCAGTTCCAAGCTGCCGCGTCGTGGGTGGGTGATAGAGACAGTCACTGCCACATGCTCCAGGGTCTTCAGTCCCGACATCTCCAGGTCCATCCTGCTGACTGTGGGAAGTCAGGCTGGGCAGTTGAGAAACCAGCCCCATAAACACTCATGCCCTCACTGCATCCCAACATACACCAAGGTACACACTCAAAGACACCATCACTGGAACCATATACAAATATCCATGGCAACCCTAAGTAGGTATTCCACATGAAAACTGGGACCCAGTACCAGGAAATAGAATGCAGTTGCTCTCAAGGAGTTTGCAATCGACTTGGGAAGATAACACATATCTAACATTTCTGGAGTATCTACTACATTTCTGGTATCGCACTAGTCATTAGGAAGAGAAAGATAAATCGGACATAGTCCCTGCCATCTATCTGCAAATAGAAACTGATAAGGTATGAAGCATACATAATTGATAAGAAAACAGAGATGTCTGTTTAGGCAGATAGTCTGCTCTGAAGAAGGAAATGAATATCCAGACTGGCAGAGTATTAGGGAAGGGGAAAATGGCATGCACAAAGGCAAAGGTGGAAATGAACAAGTCTCATATTGAAGACAATAAATACAATATTAATTTTAAAAAGCAAAACGCACACACAAGAAACTCCTGAAGTGGATAAATCTCAAGGCAATTACGATGACTGAAAAAAGATACTATGACAGTATCCCATTTATGTAACATTCATAAAATGATGTAACTGTACAGCCAGAGGGCAGATTAGAGGCAGCCAGGGGCTAGGAGTCGGGGAAGGGTGGGTGAGGCCATAAAGGGGAACAGGAGGGAGCTGGGGCGATGGCAGCTCTGAGTCTTGTTGGTGGTGGTAGAACAGCACATGCTACACATGCACACAGATACAGACGAGCACACGCGCACACTGTGAGATCTGAAGCGTGTCCAGGGACTGCTGCACTAACGTTGATTTCTCAGTTCTGATATTGTACGAGAATAGTAGAAGGCACTGGACATAGAAAGAAGCTAGGGGAAGGGTACACGTGATGTGCTTGTACATTTCTTTGCAACTTCCCGTGGATTGGATAATTACTGAACAAATAATTATTCTCATGTATAATCATTTCAAAAAATCAAAAGTTTTAAAAAACGAAAAGAAACAAAAACAACCTATGAAAGTGGAATATTAAGAGATTAGGTTTGGACACGGAGTAATTCTAAAATATTCTTCCTCCTGTGAACTCATTCCAGCAGAATTCCAGACAGAGAGCAGTATTTTCATTTTACCAGCGAAGAAGCTTGGAGGGGGATGGGAGTTGAATGGCAGGGGACCTACGATGGGAAGGGCTTTGAAACATTTATTTTAAATAAGCAACTGAGAGCTATTCTAGACTATGGAGCAAGGATGGAGTTTAAAAAGGAAAAGGTGCCCCATGAAGTTTACTTTTAATAGCTGTGGGTACGATGGACTAGAGTGAGAAGGAAGCTGGTGATAGGCAGACCAGCTTTCTTGTTGTTGTTGTTGTTAAGTGCCACCGAGTTGGTTCCAATGCACAGTGACTCTGTATAGGGTTTCCAAGGAGCAGCTGGTGAGTTTGAACTGCTGACCTTGAGGTTAGCAGTCAGTACTGACCCTATAGCACCATGCCAAGCTTTATTCTAGCCATGAGGGGATGCAATACTCCTTTCTTGTGCACTGAGTAAAGGTTTCCAGTCAGCACCTTAAAGACTGCAGTCCCTCAGCGCACTCACTTACTCCACAGTTTCTGTGTTCCTTTCTCCATCCCTCCTTCTTTCCCAATTTCTTAGGCCCCCCTTCTCTCCTGTCCTGAGGAAAATGCTGCCCTTTCTTCATCTCCAAGGGTTTGTTTATTCTAAGGTGTGTGTACTTAACTAGTGTTATTGTTCCCTTTACAGAACTGTTTATTGTTTGGCTGAGAATTGAGCGTGGGGGTTAAGTTCAGTTCCAGACCTGCAGAGTGGCTAAGGGTGCCATCGTTCCAGGGGTTTAAAAGTTTTCTCTTAAACCACTTTCTGCCCCTCTGGGTCCCTACCCTATAGTTCCCTTCTCATTGCCTTCACTGGACAATTTCCCCTCCCATAGCTTCACAAATTTTTACCTCCTGACTCCATCCCATGACAGAGACTCACACTCAGGACCACACCCTAGGTTTTGTCAGCACCTGGATGGTTCAGCCATGTTTACTGTAGTTTTTCTTACTACGTAAGTGGTACAAGCTAATTCAAGACAAATAAGAAAAATAGATGAGCACAATGGAGACAAAAAATGTACCCAGGAACTGAACTTACCCCTGGCTCAACTTTCAGACAAAGACTAAACAGTCTTGTAGGGAGAACAATACAGTCAGGGAGCGAAGAACTCCTTAGGACAATCAACCATATGACGTCAAAAGGGCAGCCCTGTGCCCAGGGGTAAAGCTCAGCAGGCGGAAATGGAAAGGTCAAATGGAAATGGAAATGGTAAACACAGGAGGGAAGTGGGAAGAGTGCTCTGACACTGTGGGAATACAACCAAGGCCACCAGGCAAATTGTGTACCAATGGTTGAATGGAAAACCAATTTGCTCTGTAAACTCTCACTCTAACCACACGTTAAAAAAGAGAAAGTACGCACAACACTTGATTGCATTTTGACAAATACTCTTCCAGCAATCTCTCTGTGGATGTGTTTTCTTTAATTCCTTCTGTCTACTTTTATAAAGGAGTCCTGGTGTGGCGCTACAGGATAAGACGCTAGACTGCAAGGTTGGTTTGAACCACAGGTTGGCAGTTCAAACTCACCAGTTGTTCCTTAGAAACCCTATACAAGGTCACTGAGATAACTGCTGGCACTTAACAACAACTCTGATAAAGGCCCCCTTCTCTGATAACAAACTTTGTCCTTCCACTCCCCCACTCTTGTCCTCTTCTGTTCCTTGCAACCATCAAGCTCCTCTTCCCTAACTGGCTTAGACCACAGCTCAGCTTCCCAACCACTCTCTTGTTTACATCCTCAAGCTTCCACTGCTGCCTTGCCCTTTCCCAGCAACTATCTGGCAAAAGTCTGACACTGGGTCAGCCCAATTATGCATCTTCTTGGCTGGATCTTCTTGCTTATAACTTTCTATTATAATGAAATATAAAGCATATCAAACCTTTCTCAACTCTTCATTTCCCTCCACCTGCCAGTGAAGCCTGGCTACAAATCCCAGCTCTGGCTTTTACTAGCTGTGAGGACCTGGCTAAGTCACTCTTAGTGCCTTAGTTTCCTTATCTGTAAAATGGGGATAATAATAGTACCTGGTTGATGCTGTAGGATCAGCACTGGACTGTTAACCACAAGGTTAGTGGTCCAAACCCACCAGTCGCTCCCTGGAAACCCTATATAGAGTTTTGTGAGTCAGAATCTGCCTTGACTACACTTAACAACAACAACATAGGAGTCATGGTATGATTAGCTAACATATGTAAAGTGTTTAGAACAATACTTAGCAAATATTGTTGTTGTAGCTAAGTGCTGTCAAGTCCGTTCCAACCCACAGTGACCCTGTATAGGGTTTCCGAGGAGTGGCCACTGAGCTTGAACTCCTAGCTTTGCAGTCCAGTGCATTAACCCCACAGCACCACGTCAGAATTCCAAATATGAACAAATGTTGCTGTTAAGTGCTGTCAAGTCATTTCCGACCCATAGTGACCCTGTATAGGGTTTCCAAGGAGTGGCCACTGAGCTTGAACTCCTAGCTTTGCAGTCCAGTGCATTAACCCCACACCACCACATCAGAATTCCAAATATGAACAAATGTTGCTGTTAAGTGCTGTCAAGTCGTTTCTGACCCATAGTGACCCTGTATAGGGTTTCCAAGGAGTGGACGGTGAGCTTGAACTGCTGACCTTGCAGTTCAAACCAGCTTTGCAGTCCAGCCCATTTACCCACAGTGCCATACTAGGACTGCAGCAAATATTGGTGGCTGTGTGCCGTGGAGTCGGTTCCGACTCATAGCGACCTTGTACCAGGGTTTCCGAAGCTGTAAACTTTACGGGAGCAGAATGCCTCATCTTTCTCCCGCGGAACAGCTGGTAGTTTCAAACTGCTAATCTTGTAGTTCGCAGCCCGATTCGTAACTACTACGCTACCAAGGCTCCTTCCAGCAAATACGTGTTGTTGTTTCTAAGTGCCGTTGAGTGGGTTCCAACCCATAGCAACCCTGCATAGTGTTTCCAAGGAGCGACTGTTGAGCTTGAACCACTGACCTTGTAGTTCAAACAGCTCTGCAGTCTGGCGCATTAACTCACAGCACTACACCAGGCCTCCCCAGCAAATATTAGGGCTATGTAAATGTAAGATGGCCAAACTTCATCTGTCATACTTCAGACATATTGTCAGGAGGGACCAGTCACTGGAGAAGGATATCATGTTTGGTAAGGTGGAGGATCAGAGAAAAAGAGGAAGACCCCTAACGAGATGGATTGGCCAAGTAGCAGCATCGATGGACTCAAGTGTGGCAACAGTAGTGAGGTTGGCCCAGGATTGGGCAGTGTTTCGTTCTGCTGTGCAAAGGTCACTATGGGTCGGTACTGACTCGATGGCACCTAACAACAACAAATGTAAAATTGCAAGGTCGGCGGTTCAAACACACCAGCTGCTCCACGGAAACCCTATACAGGGTCGCTATTGGGTCAGAACCAACTCGATGGCACTTCACAACAACAGCAAATGTAAGATATTCTTTTCCTTTTCTGTTAGATTTCTATGGAAAAAAAACCTGTATATAGTTACTATCACTACTTCTTACCCTCCCATTCATTCTTAGCACTTTTTTTCTATAAAATTCATATAGTATAGTTTCAAAAGCACAGCACTTACAATGGGAAAGAGCAATCCCCTAAACTCCTTACCACTAGACCTACTCCCTAGAGGTATGCTCACTTTCTATTGTTTTCAGCTGCTTCCTTTTGGGATTTCCCTCAGGGTTTCTAAACAATCACCATACACTGGTTTATGGTTTACTAACTCAAGTTTTTCTCCCCAGCTGGCTCTCTCTTCTATTTTCTCAAACTAATTATACAACTTTTGGACCCATCAGTCTCTTGTTTTGCCTTCTACATGCTGCGCGGAGTCTAGTATGATTTCTCTCTGGAGTTAAAAATTGCTTTGATTTGGGTTTACTTCATTTTCATGTTCCGATCTAATCCTTCCCAAATGCTACCATTGAACCACACAATCTGCCCTTTACTATGTTTTCAAATGAACAAACAAGTCAGGGGCTCCCTCAGTGTCATTTGCCTCTGGGGATTCAAGTTCTGGAACTCTCTGTCCCACTGTTATCTGCTGCAGGGCTGCTGAGTGAAGCCCTTTCTTCACCGCTCCTCAGGGCATAAGCTCCCTCTTTCCCTTCCTTTTTCCTTCCTCCCTCCCCTTCTCTTCTCTTTCCTTTTCCTCATACTTGTTATGAAAACATACTTTTAAAAAACTTATATTCTCAATGCCTAACTTCAATAATTAGCAGTACATGGCCAATCTTGTTTCATTGATGATCCCTACTTCTTCCCCTTCCCAGATTCTTTTGGTGGAATTCCCAGGCATCAAATCACTTTGCAGTAAAGATTCAGTCTTTGTTGTTATGGCTTTCTGTGAGGACCTTTGCTGTCTTTCCCAGGTGGTGGAAGGCATCTTTCCTCTGTCCTTTCAAAGCACCCTGAACCATCTCCCCACACTGCTGATAACCCTGCACTACACTGCACGGTATTAGGCCTGTCTACCCTAATGCATTGTGAGCTCTAGGTGGAGAATAAGCTCTAGCACCAGCATCTTACCCCAGAGTCCCTAGACCATAGCTTAGTTCAGGGCCTGGGAGGAGGTAGAGCTAATATATTTGTAGGATCAATGAGTGAATCAATCAAGAGAGACTTTAGAGAATGAAGGAAAGACTAAACTGCAGGTGAAAGGCTAGGAAAGACCAGGGGAAAGGCAAGGGATTAAAAAACTGAAAAGTGCAGTGTTTGAGGTTTGGGACCCCATGGAATGGGAATGGCACTGATAGAATGGGAGAAGCTTGAAAAGCAAACTGGCTTTTGTTGTTAGGTGCCATCAACTGGCTTTTGGGAGGTTATAATGAATTCTTAAAATGTGTGCATGTTAAATGTCATAAATTGGTGGAATATCCAAGTGGGCACAGTGACTTAGGAATAGATAGATGAAGGGCAATACCCATAGCTTAGCTGAAGGAGAATATTAATGTGGTAGAGAAGGGGCTTACAGGTGAGTGAATGACATGTTACAGAACATTCTGGAGCAGGACAGAAGCTCAATCCGGTGTGGGCAATAGCATGCTATGTACATGTCTGCTGAGGCTGTGTGTACAATGCCATGGATGGCACTAAAATTATTTCTACTAGAATTAAATGAATTAATGCTTATAAAAGTGCCTGGCACAAGAAGATGGAGGCAGAGATGATGATGTGGAGAGATGAAGTGGCTGGGAACTCTAGACCCAGAGAGGGAGAGGGGCTGTGTGCTGACGACTGGAGGGGCAGGCTAGCAGGGTATACCCTTTGGTTGGTAGATGATGCATGGTGGGGATTGTAACCATGACAATGAAACGATGTATGACAGGATGAATGTAAAACTAATGTTTTCCCATGTAAACTATCACATAATTCACAATGTTGTTGTTGTTGTTGTTAAGTACCGTGGAGTTGGTTCTGACTCACAGGGTTTCCAAGGCTGCAAATCTTTATGGGAGCAGAAAGACTCATCTTTCTCCCGCGGAACACCTGGTAGTTTTGAACTGCTGACCCTGAAGTTAGCAGCCCGATTCGTAACCACCAGGCTACCAGAACTCCTTAAATTCATAATAAAACGTTAAAAAAAAAAAAAAAAGTGCCTGGCACAGACTAAGCACTCAGGTCTTGGTGTATAATCATCATCTTATCATGGTCATCACTATTTTGCCTTTGATTAGCTGGAACCTTTTTCAACGCTTGTTCTTTGTCCCGGAAGATCTTGGGGCTATGTTTGCCCACAGTCTTGTGGAATCTTTGGAAATCTTTACCTCTCTCACTGGTAAGGGATCTGGACCTTGGACCCATTAATGAGGAGGTAGCTAGCGCTGTAAACACAGGTGTACTGTCTGAGGCAGAGAACGTAGACAGAGCATAGAGTCATGGAATGAGTCATAGGGGACACGCAGAGTTTGGGAGTAGTAAGAAGAAACAAATACCTCAGGCAGAGAAGTCGGATTAGGGCTACGAAGCAAGGGAGGTCACAGATGCTAGAGGAGGAGAGAGGGTCAGAGTTACAGGAAGGTTAAGTCAGCTGGATTCTAACTGGGAAAGGGGCACTGCGTGTCAGTTACTCCTCAGTGCAGAGGGAGCACAACAGGAATGAGCAATTGTTTTAGCTAATTCGTTTTCAAAGTTTCCAGGTTAAAGGATGACAGGGACTTTAATTTGTTTCCAAATAGGTGAACTGAGGATGTTTGAAGGCAGAAGAAGAATCAGTGGAGAGGGCAAGACTGGGTTTAAGAGGGAAAATGTGGAGACAGGAAGAACAGCATTCCTTGTATTGCCAGAAGGGCCAGTCAGCATACCAGAGACGGCAGACAAGGATAAAAGGAGAGGTGTAGTGGGTGTCCAGGAATCTCCTAATGCACAGACTCTCTGGGTTATTAGCCATTCCTCCGCAAACCCCACTCTCCCGCCTCCTCTCTGGGGGAGGTTCAGACCCTAGGAGATCACGGGGACCCACTCCCTTTACCCAGATCTGCTCCTGTGAGTAGAAGGAAAGAAAAGCCTGTCTTGCTCTATAGCTGCACTAACCAATATGATCGCCACTAGCCATATGTGGATATTTACATGAATTACAATAAAATGAAAACTTTCTGTTCCTCAATAGCACGAGCCATGTTTGGATTGTTCAATAGCCTCATATTTCTAGTGGCCACTGAATTGAGCAGCACAGACATACAACATTTCCATCATCACAAAAAGTTCTACTCGACAACACTGCTGTGAGCCTTAGTGGTATTTCACCTCTTATTCTATCATAAAGCTGGTCAGCTTCTGTCACCTTACAACCTCAAATAGGTCCACAAGCTTGGACCTACTGTTGGCTCAGGGGTGAATGAAGTCATGGCAGAGGGAAAGAGAGATTTGCTGAGCTCAGAAATTAGCGTGCCTGTGCTTGCTGCCCTCTAAACACATGAAGGTCTCCACTAGCAAAGCTCTCTCCATCGTTCTCTATTATGCCACCTCCCACTCTGCCTCACCCTGCACAATGTGTCCTTACTTCTCTTGCTTCCTAGTGGCAAGCACAAGCAGTTGCCCAAGATGCCTGAATATCTAGGGAAGTTTGTCAGACATTCAGGGCCAATATCAACTGGTTAGTGAGAAGCAGAGAGTGACCTAATACTCTTGTCATTCAGCTCATTATTTAACAGGTACAACTGTGGGTTACTTTGTTACTCCGATGACGGGAAGGGAGCTCAAACTTAAAAGCAGGGCTTTGAAACGGTTCAAAATGGTTTCATCATGGCTTTGTACAGTAACCAAATCTCTTGCAAATGGATTTTCACCTGCGCAGGAAACAGGCAGTGGTGTCTCACTCAAAGACGGTGGCCTACATATTCAAAGTAGCATGGCAGGCCGCCATCTTCAAGTGGGGCGTCTCTATGTTTTCCACTCAAAATCTGCTACATAAGAGATTTGGTTACTCTGCAGTAAATACACTGCCTTTGTTTCCATTGGCCAGAACTCCACCATTTCAAATCCATTCAATGTTCTGGTTAAAAGGCATTCTATCTCTAAAACATACTTGCGCAAAGCCAGGTGGTTACAACTGAACTGCACTCTTAAGAATGTTCCTGTACTTTTCTGCCTTGACTAATGCGTTTTGTCCTTCCCAAGATAGCATGCCTTTTATGGAAAATGCAATGAACAGGGGCATGGATTTCTTTCCACATAGAGGGAAATGGAGCAAGTGCTGGACACGGTTAAGGAGAGAGACAACTAAACTCTTCTTGGTAAAACTTCCACCCAAGGGGACCTGCCCTTGAGTTACCCTTCTAAGTTCCTGTCTCTGGTCATTCCATCTCCTACTGTTTTGAGTTGGTCACTTGTTAGGAGGGTGGGGGTAATGAGGATGGAATTCTAGTTTGAGCACTATGTTTGTAGTTGAAACATACATGATATGTTTCAACCTTTCCACCAAAAAAAACCCCAAAACAAGCAAATTACTTTGCTTGGCAAAATTCCTCCAGGAGCTGGATGTAGGAGAACACTCTGAAGCAGGAACTCTAGGAAATCTATAACAGATGATCCTCTAGCACAGTGCTCTAATCCGGCTCTTTCTTCTCTGGGAAAAGCTTCAACCTCTGTGCTCATTATAAGAACCAACTACTAGCCTAGAAGATCTACACCCCAGGACAATCCTAGAAGAAACGAATGAATACAATGGGCAGAATGATTGACCAAAGGCAGGGGCAAACGAGGGGCAACTGAAGTCTAGGGAGACCACTACACACTCTTCCACACCATCCCAACAGACAGATTGGACTCTCTCTGTATTAGATAAGCGTTGAAAATCAGAGAAAGAAATTCTCAACTTTTTTACTTCATTCAACGGCCACTGAGCTGAACAGAGTTTTCTGGCAAGTTCTTAGCAAGGGAGTCATAGGAAAGTCTTTCAACTGTTGCCGAGTCTCCTCAAGTCCCAAACCCACTCCTCCTAGCAGCCTTTCTAATCAGTTTCTTAGCAGCTCCTTTCCTCTAGTAGTAACTCAGAAGAAAGGTCTTATTTAAGCAGTCAGGGGGCCAGCCAACTCAGAAGCAGCAACATGTCCTAAAATGGTCAAAGAAAACTCAACAGGTTTGGCTGGAGCTCAGCTTCTAAAGGAAGGGGGGTAGAATCCAACAGGCAGGATGAGTTTAGCTTCCCCATCTCCCCGCCCCAAACCTCAGGCCCAAGATTAACCCCCTTCTTGCTGATCACTTACCATTCCACAGGACCTCCAGTGAACAGGGGGACAGTGGAATAGCCTTGTTCTCTTTTAACACAGGACTGACATATGATGCTAAGTAAGGTACAGATGTCCAGATCTATTCAAGGAGAGGGAGAAAGGGGATGCACAAATAAGATCGATGGCACACACACAGTCATCAATATGCTGCACAAAGCTTAGCTTTCTTTCTATTTTTCCTCTCCTACTATCACGTTGTCCTGGTGTGGTGCTGCAAGATAATGCACTGGAACATAAGGTTGGCAGCTCAAACCCACCAGCTGCTTCTTGGAAACTCTATACAAGGTCATATGGCACTTAACAACAACAGCAACATTTTCACCTAATGTCACTCCAAGACCTCATGACTCCTGAGGTCCTGATGACACTCGATGGCTACAAATCAATGAGGGTGTGGTGCTGTCAAGAGCCAGCACTCTGAGAGTCCCAAGCTATATCCAGGGCTTACACTTACTCTATTACTAGTTAGAAATTTTAATTATAGTGTTGAATCTGCCTTTATATTTATAAGACAGGTATCAACTGAGATTAAGGGAAAAGTGATCAAACAGAAGAAACGAATGAATACGAAGCCCTTAGAATGTGCTGGGCAATGTTTTAGATAGTTAGCCTGTTCACCTTGGCTGCATTGACGAGTCTCCACGCATTGAGGAGGCCAAAACCATGCTGGTGGCTATGACTGAAGCCTGCCTCGTTGGTGACCCAGTCTGCCCGGCGATCCTCATACTGCAAGGACAGAGGTCTTGGTTAGTCATCCTAACATCCTAACTCTGGTTTGCCTGTCCAGACTTTTCCAGTAAGGCTAATAGGAATGGATCTCCAAGGAAAATTGAGACAAAAGGTCAAAGCCCCCAATGTCACTATTCCAATGGCTTGCTTCTAGAGAAGGGGGCCAGGAGGCAGAGGTTCCTGAGGAAGGGAGACCAACTTGAGCTGTCCTCTGTAGGTAAAATGGCACTGGGTAGAATAGGTACACATAAGTTCAGGTCTGTGGTCTTGAATGGGACTTGGCAACTAACGTGTGGGACACTTTGAATGTGAGGCCTCCTGGTACTAGCAAATCCCTAGAACCAGAATTCTGGTGTAGGCTGGGCCGGGCCATGTGTCTAGCTGGTAGCCTCTCACCTGGGTGGCTGTGAAGACAATGATGTGCTGGACATCGCGCCACGTGAGGCAGGGTCGCACCTGCAGCATCAGGGCTATCATGCCGGCTGCCAGAGGTGCTGCAGCTGAGGTCCCTGTGTGGCCCTCAGTGCAGCCAGTGCCCTTCTGAAGGTCCCAGTCCGTGGTCACCTGGAGTGTGGAATGTAGGGGAGAGACTGAATTAGCAGGAGATGTAAATGGAGGGGACAGGGCTAATTCTCAAACTGGGCTCGGCTCTTGTTAGATTTGAATCTTTGACCAGAGGGGCCCTCCAGCAGGTCAGGACAAAAGAGGTCCTGAGTCCTTCTAGGCCTTACAAGAGAACCTTGGGAACTGAGAAAAGGTAATAAAAAGGAGAGTGTTTCTTATAAGGGTCTAGTTATAGGTGGAAAGGAGATAGAGACCTGGGAGAGGACCTAAGTGCAGAGAGGGGTCTCCCAACTCTTGCTCCTCTAATAGTCCTCACCCCAACCCTCTAACCTCCACAATCATGCTAGACAGAGGAAGTGGCGGGGCGCTCCTGGGCCTCAGCTGGAGCTGAGACAATGGTGACGGCACCATTCAAGGAAATCTAACTTGGCAGTTCAGCGATAGGGGCTGGGGTGACATCAGAGCAAACAAAGGGTGCTTGTTCTCTGGGAGAAGTAGCTGCCTCCTTGTCCAGCCTGTGGGTACAACATTGCTTCGTGTCTACTCTGCCGGCCTAGCATGGCCCTACCATCTATGGGACAAGCTGCATCGGTGCTCAGGGCCAGATGTGTCACCTTGGGTTCTGTGAGTTCTGAGGTGAGAGGAGAACGTGGGAGTAGGGGGGAGGACAGTGGCATGTGTGTGGGAGAGAGTCAACTTGAGAGCCACAAAGGGTTTCCCTGAGGATGGCCCTGCCTGCTGAAAGCTGCCCTCCACCATGTGAAACGTGGGATCCTTAGCCCAGGGTGCCAGAGTTAAGACTAGAGAATGTCTTTCTTCCCAATGTTTCTGGTCGGATACCAGGGTGCTGACTTCTGCCAAGAGCTGCCCTTTCTCCTTTGTACTCACTGCTTCCCTCTCAGCTGCCACAGCAGCTGCCAAGAGATGGAGTTTATACTCAGACATCGTGCACGCCCAGCAGAAAACGGGAAACAACTCTCCAAGTTGCTGTCTCAATGAGAGTGGGAAGCCTGGTTTGTGCCAGGGAGCAGATTGATTTCTTCCTGTTAAGGGAACAGCCTCGCAGTGACCAGTCTAGTAACTGGCTGTGAAGTCTGTGAACTGCTCTGGTGGCAGGTGCCCCTGGCCACCACAGGAAAGTCCAGGGAAGCTTCCACAGATAGCCAAATGGTGAGTGGCACATGCCTCCCTGGCCTGGCCCCACAATGAGCTCTACCTCGCTGGCTGAGCTGGCTACTAAACAGAAATTGGCATTAAGAGGTTCCAAGAAAAGGACATTCCAAACATGGGAACTTAGCTAAGCACACTCTCTTTTCCTTTCTGGACAAACTGCAATTCAGATGGAAGATGAGGGTGGGGGAAGAAATTGAGTTAGGAAGAGAAAAGCAGGCATTGCCAAGCAAGAGTTCAGGTCTGTGACTATCCTAGGAAGGATTTTTTTCGTCCCAGGCTGGGGCAGGGGTGGGCCGGGTCCCCTAAGCTTTGCCAGGGGGTAAAGAGTATAGCATACTCTTCCTCTTCTTCCAAATCCAGCCTGGCCTGGGTGGGTACCCTCTGTGCACAAATCCCAGCTTGCCTCTCTTGCCATGTTGCTCCCTTCTCTCGTCTCTTCAAGGAATGGGGCATGGGTCAGTTGGCGTAGAGCCTTTGGAACACTGTGCTGACCAGAAGTCATTTATTGGCAAAATAAAACGTCAGTTCTGGAAAATGAATTTGACCCAGCAGGCAGACAAAGCAACCCAATTCCCAATGGCTCCTGAAAGACCTCCCACCCCGGGCCACTGGAGACATGTGACATCACGTGGCTCCAGCCCCTCTCTTGCTTGGAGTCTGCTGTCCCATATTACTCTATTTTGGGCCACAAGGGCAGGCAGGGAGCTCTAGGATGGTATTCCAGGGACCTGGTTTAGACCTGCTGGGAGGAGCTAAGTGGGGTCAGGTGTTAACAACAGACCCTGAATTCTCTACAAGAGTTCCACTGGCGAGAGATGTACCACTCCCTTGCTCTGGGTCCTATCAGAGCAATAAGGAGAGATGTGCGGTACTTCCTTAACTCTTTTTCCCACCGATCCCATGAAGACAACCACTGGGTTTACTCCCGGAGATGAACATGACCAGACTCACTCTATTTGCTACTGGGAGCTGAAGAGCAATGGAATGGTGATGTTCAGGTTTTAAACCTGCAGAAATTCACCAAAGCCCAAATGCGATCAACTGAAGCTATTCCAAAGAAGGTGTATAATCCATGTGATGCTTAGTAGTTGCCATATGATCTTTAATTTGTCAATTAAAATTTTTAAGGAAAGAGCCACTTATGTAGGCTTATTCAGAGTCTTCAGTTCCATTCTTCCAATGGTGGTTTCCCTTAAGCCTGCTGACAGAGAAGAGAACTAAGAGGCAGGACAGGGAGCTGGGAACAGAGAGAAGTGAGGCTGGGAGCCCTGAGAGCAATCTCAAAGGAGAGGGGCTGGGCAGGAGGGCTAGGGAGGAACTCACAATGCTCCGCAGCATCTTGTCCCCACCACTGAAGGTGACCGCTAGCATGGAGGCACACTCCTCTGCATAGAAAGGCATCCGCCCCTCCTCATCCACAGCACCTGGGACAGAAGGGAACCAAGGGGAGCTGAGATAAGGAGCCAGTCCTCTGACAAACAAACTCATCGCCAGAGAATCCACTCCAAGTCATGGCGACCCTGAGTGTCAGAGCAGAGCTGTGTGCTTCACACGACTGTCTTGGCTGTCCTGTTTACAGAAGCGTTGGCCAGGTCTTTTTTCCCACAGAGTTGCTGGGCGGGTTTGAACCATCCATCTTTAGGTTAGCAGCCGAGCCCATCATTGTGTCCCCACAGGCTCTTGTTCAGTGACCTGATAATGTCAGAGTTATCTTTGCGTTTTCATCTGGGAATTGTCCAGAGTTCAAAAAATGATCTCAGAACTGTTGGTACAGGGAAGGGATTATAATCATTGTAATGAAACAAAGTATATGGTTTGTTGAATGTAAAACTGATGATCTGCCTGGTAAACTTTCACTTAATTCACAATAAAAACTTAAAAAAAAGAAAAAGTAAAGAGAAAAAACCCAATGATCTCAGTGGCCAGGTCCCTCGGAGTGGCCATGATCCTCAACCCAACAGGCAGCCTCAGTGGCTGAGCGGCAGGTGCTTTCAAGGGCTTCCACTCATCCTTCCGTTTCCGCACAAACATTTCTTAAGCATTTGCTGTTGAGTCACACACTGTGCTCAGCATTGGGCATAATGGGAAAAGCCATTGTCCTGGCTTCAAGGAACTTATATTCTGGTACGAGGTTGGGAAAGTAAACACACCCAGTTTGGACACACAGATAAAATGCTGTCCATTTAGGCCATTTACCTCCAGCAGGAGGTAAGTGGCCAATGGGAAAAGAGGCCAGAGTAGAGGGTAGCCAGCTGTGGTGGGGTGGAAGCAGGCTAGAGTATCTCTGATGATGAGCTGTTCTCAGGGTATGTGACATCTCAGAAAGTTTCAAGAGCCTTCCAGAGCAGGTCTAGTCCCTCCTAACACTCTGAGTCTGCAGACAAGATGATGCTCACACATGAAGCAGAGTTACATCGAGATACAACCTGAGTCGTGCAGACACACACACACACACACACACACACTCACGGAACACTTAGTCGTTATACCTATGGTGACTGTGTAGATGGAGTTGGCGTAGCCATCATAGTTGCAGTTGTCATTGTGCTGGCCCCCGTTGCCACTGGCAACCACAAAGATGCTCCCAAATCCTTGGCGCCCAGCAATCACCCCATGTTGCAAGGCAGCCTAAGGAGCAAAACCAAAAAACATCAGAGTTATCAACGGAGAAGCTCTGAAAATCTCTATTCACCACACCTGTCACCCTCTCCTCCCCTTCTAGAAAGATAAGGGAGAAAAAGGCACTGGGCACAGGGGAACGATTTCAAGAGAAAACTAAGATGGGGAGATAGCTGTTCATTGAACAGAAGTTGGATGATTGTTCAGATTAGCTGATGATGGATGGGGCTAGGGCCGGGAGGCAGACAACAAAACCAAAGGGAGATAAGCTCAAAGTCTTCTTTCAGTTATCTCTAAGAACGAGTGCTCCCTTGTGTCCCCCAATGCTTCCTGAAAGGAAGGAGTAGGGTTAGATGACATAGGTCTGGCCTGTCAAGTGGAGGTGGGTTGAGGAGAGGGACTAGGTGAAGAGTTTTGGGATAAGTCTTCTAACAACCTCAAACAGTTACCTTTCCGAGCTGATGGGGTCCATCCACGGTCTTTCCATCATCATCTGGACCCCAGCTGTTGAGGAACACCCAGAGTGAAGAGCCAGAGCCAGGCTGTGGTTATCCATGCAGGGCCTCCCCTCTCAGCCGGTCACCCCTCTGCCTGGGGCTCTGACTCTCCTTCCAAGGGTTCCAGTTCAGGACCCCTATGATTAAGAGGCATGGAGTTTAAACAAGTTCCCAAGTCTTTACATAAGAATCGAGGTCCTTTCCTACTCCAAAGGAGGAAATGGAAGAGCTTGCTAAGAGTCTTCTTTTTCTTGGAAACCTGCCAAGTTTAGGACCACTTTAATGTGTCCCTAAAAATTTGTCAGCTCCAGAGAGCAGTAGACAGTACACAGTGGTGGGCAGGGAGAGGGGCTCAGCTCCTCGTCTAATACTAGACTTGATGGCAGAGGCTCCACAAAGAGAGCTTTTAAGACTGAAGAGTTCTTTATTCTCTCTTTAGGAGGGAGCATATCTGATGGATGAAGTCATGGACTGAAGTGTAGGTGCTGCTGGCCATGCTGCCATGACAGCTGCTTCATGTCCACTCCCAGCACAGCCATAACCTGAAGTTGCCTATGTGCTCATGTGTGTAGGGTGGTAGGGGGTGGTGCTAGGCCCTCAGCTTACTTGTGGTTGGAGAGGAAAACCCACTTTCTTCTAGAGGACTGATGAGTTTAGAGAAAAACTATAAACGGGACTGTGGGGGAGGCAACTTGATTTTCAGGGTAATGCTCTGTTCTAAACATGGGGCTGCCGCCTGAGCAGTCAGTGGCTGGGGAGTCAGACAAATGAGGACAATGGACTCAGAGCCTCCTCTGCAAGTACCTGTGGAGGCAGGGCTGTACTTTCATTGGGATATTAGTTCCTGATGCTCCAGCCCCTGGCCTTCTCACCTGGTTCCTTGCTACACCTTACCTGCAGCTGTAGATGTCATTGATCTGATAGTGCTTGTTGAACGCCACAGCCTCCATGCTGTCTGTGAGGGGTCCATCCAGTACCCGGATACCTAAGCAGTGAAGGCCACAACAGCTCCTGAACAACGCTGATACCACAAAACACGGGTCACAGTGCTAGTCCCCTGGATATGAGACTGGGTGGTGGGGAGCCCCAGGGAGCCCCAGGTGGGAGACTCACTTTTCTCAGGTTGTTCTTTTGTACTAAGTATATGTGTTGTTGTGGTGTGCTGTTCAATACATACTGACTCACAGCGTTCCTACTGGACAGAGCACAACTGCCTCATAGAGACTCCTAGGCTGTAATCTTTACAGGGGCGGGTCACCAGGTCTTGCCTTCCATGATGTGGCTAGTGGGTTTGGGTTTGAACTGCTGCCTTTTCAGTTAGCAGCCAAGCACTTAACCACTGCACCACCAGGGCTCTCCATATAGGTATTGTTGTTGCTAAGTGCCGTTAAATTGATTCCAACTCAGAGCAACCCTGCGTAGGGTTTCTGAGGAGCAGCTGGTAGGTCTGAACTGGCGACCTTGTGGCTCACAGTCCAGTGTTGATTCTACAGTGCCACACCAGGAGTCTTTGCATATATGTTACTTATCAAAAAATATTTTAAAAAATTCTACATTGGGATTAGCCCTTAAGGATCCCAAGGTCTGGTGGGAAGAGTCAGGCTAGAATGTAGCCTAGCAAAGTTTCTAATCTTCCTAATCAATCATGCATGCCACTCAGTAGCAGGCGTTCAGTAACTGGTTGTTCTTGTTGTTGTTAGGTGCCATCGAGTCAGTTCTGACTCATAGTGACCCTGTGCACAGCAGAACGAAACATTGCCCGATCCTGGGCCAACCTCACTACTGTTGCCAAGCTTGAGTCCATCGATGCTGTTACTTGGCCAATCCAGCTCATCTTTCTCTTTTTCTCTGACCCTCCCCCTTACCAAACATGATATCCTTCTCCAGTGACTGGTCCCTCCTGACAATATGTCCAAAGTAGGAGAGATGAAGTTTGGCCATCTTGGCCTCCAAGGAGCACTCTGGCTGCACTTCTTCCAACACAGATCTGCTGGTTCTATGGACAGCCCAATGTACTTTCAGTATTCTCCTCCAATACCATAACTCAAATGCATCAATTCTTCTATGGTCTTCCTTATTTACTGTCCAGCTTTCACATGCATATGAGGTTACTGAAAACACCATGGCTTGGGACAGGTGCACCTTTGTCCTCAAGCTGACATCTTTGCTTTTCAACACTTTAAAAAGGTCTTATGCAGCAGATTTAATTGCAATATGTCATTTGATTTCTTGACAGCTGCTTCCATGAGTGTTGATAGTTGATCCAAGAAGAATAAAATCTTTGACAACTTTAATCTTTTCTCCATTGATAAGAATATTGTTTATTGGTCCAGTGGTGAGGATTTTTGTTTTCTTTACATTGAATTGCAATCCATACTGAAGGCTGTGCTCTTTGATCTTAATCAGTAAATGGTTTAAGTCGTCTTCACTTTCAGCAAGCAAGGTTGTATCATCTACATATCACAGGTTGTTAATGAGCCTTCCTCCAAACCTGTTGCCACGTTTTCCTTCATTACTATTACTGCTCAACAAGCACTTTTTTGTTCCTGGGCTGGGTCCCCTATAGCTTTGCCAGGTGGATATCTATTCTCATCCTCTAAATTGGGTGTGTCACATCTTGATGGCGGCCTAGGGAAGAGGAGACTTGGACCTTGAGAAGTTCAGGCTCTCACTGAATCCTTGTTTACAGGCTGCCCTCTGCTGGAGTATATGGGGAATACAGGCAGTCTATGCAGTCCAGGTTGCCAATCATTATTAGGAATCGTCAGGTGGGTGGTTCCAGTTTATTCCAGTCACCCTCTGCTTTGGTGGACAAAGAGTGAGAGGTAAAGGAGTCAGAGAACAACCTCCCGTGGGTGAGAGGGCTGCTCGGCTTCTTAAAAGGATGGAGAGCTGACAGTGACTGTCAGAAGAACTAGGAGCTGGAGAGGTGGGAGATGAAAGAGGAACTTTCAAAGACTGACCATGTGGTCATGGAGAAAGATCAAATGAGCAGGCACTTTGTAAATTATGAAAATACAAGTATGTAAATGCAAAGTAGTTGAGAAAAGCAAACAAAAAACCCAACAAACTCAAAGAACAATCTCTGCTGTTGAGTCGTCCCTAACTCATAGTGACCCCTCAGGATAGAACAGAACTGCTCGCTCCATAGGGTTTCCGAAGCCGTAAAGCTTTCTGGAAGCAGACAGCCTCCACTTTCCCATATACAACCAACTGGTGTGTACGAACCACCAATCCTGCAGCTAGCAGTCCAACATTCAACTTATTAGCTGAGTAAAAGGCGTCCTGGATGGGAACAGAAGAGGGAGGAGGAGACTGAGCAGAGGGGCTCGGTCTACACCACCACTTCCACTTTGTCTGAAATACTGCACAGAGAAACGAGCACACTGATTTGTCCTACAGAAACATAAACTTACCCTTTCTCTGCACTGTGTGTGAGAGGGGGTTAAAGGCGGTTCCAAATGTACGGGAAAGGGGGTGGGGGGTCACAGTCGAAGCCTCCCAAGACCTGACTGAGAGGCTGAGTTACCTGCTATGCGGCTGCCGTATGCCACCCCGACTGCACAGAAGCTGTTGTTGGGTACAGCTGCAATCTCTCCTGCACATCTGGTGCCATGATGATTGCCGTTCTCCACATCTGGGTGAGGCATGGGGTCGGGGTCATTAGAGTTGAGGTCATAGCTGCCCTCAGGGCTCTGAAATATGGAGGGGTACAGGACTATGAAGTCATTCCATGGTTAGAAGAGGTCGGGGTCTGGAGTTCAGGGAGAGAGAGAACTGGAAGTTTGGGGCACCAGGCCCATCCCTCTCTGAAAACCATGTGGGCTACAAGACATACAGGCACAGGACAAATCAGGGCAAAAGTGAGAAGTGCCACCCCCCACTGCTAGGGAGCCAACGCCAACTCATAGTGACCCCGCAGGACAGTGGGGAACTGCTCCTTTGAGTTTCCAAGACGGTAAAACTTTATAGAAGCAGACAGTCTCATCTTCCTCCTGGTGGGTTTGAACTGCCGACCTTGTGGTCAGCAGCCCAATGCTTATTCCACAGAGCCATCAGATAACAACTTCTGTCTCATCTTTTATAGGAACAGACCCAGGAGACTGCTTCATGGCTTTGCAAACCTGGGGTAGAGGATTTGGGACGACATCAAGGTCGGGTTTTAGAGAGGAAGGGACTCAGAACTTTGGTGGCGAGGTAATTGCCTATAAAGGCCACTCCCTAGCTGCCAGGGCAGGGAGTGGCAAAAGGAACCAGAAGGTACCACCTGGGTCTGCCCTCCCTGAGTCGGGTCAGGAGCACCACTGCACCTTACCTGCCAGTCTGGAATGCTGACTGAGGAGAAGGAGAAAAGGAAGATCACCACCCCACCTCCTAGGTCCTTTTGTTTGGCCCGAAGACCTCGAGGAACGGGGACAAGCCTGCAACATCATCCAGAAGGAGGGTAGACATGGGAGTGGAGGGGGGTTGTTCCCAGGCTACTCACATAGTTGGGTGCAATGTCCTGGCTGGTGTGCTCAACTCCATCATCCACTACGACCACGGTCACCCCTTGCCCGGTCACATTGCGCTCCCACACACCAGTCACATTTATGTCCCTGCCGGGGCTCCGCCGGTTATTCTGCGGGAGAGACAGAGTCAGGAATGGCTCCCCAGGCGATGCAGTGACACACAGCATACCCACAGAGAAGTGAACTTAAAGGCAGTCCCTTTCAGCCTTGGCCACCCACCAGAGGTTGTGGATTAGTAAGTCTACATAGGGAGACAGCCAAGGAGGGGCCACAGGGGAGAGCTTTGTCATGGCCTTGGTTTCCTGGGAAGCTTGGCATCACTCCTGGGTGATATAGGGTGAAAAGGTGGGTAGACTTAAGGATTGGGTAAAATAATTACTGTGCCAATGTAAGTAGTTACCATTCTAATAGTGTAGTGTTTGCTTTATATATAGAAATTCATCTATCCTAATCACGATTCTATTGCTGCTGTTAAATGTCATTGAGTCAGTTCTGTACAGGGTTTCTGAGGAGCAGCTAGTGAATTTGAACTGCTGCTGACCTTGTGGTTTAAACTGACCTTGTAGTCTAGGTTTTCCCTACAGCACCACACCAAGACTCCATGATTCTATTGCTGCTGTTGTTAA
>NW_006408526.1:29464420-29493216 GCF_000296735.1 Chrysochloris asiatica
TCCCTACAGCACCACACCAAGACTCCATGATTCTATTGCTGCTGTTGTTAAGTGCTTTTGAGTCAGTTCTGACTCATAGTGATCCTTTATAGGGTGTCCGAGGAGCAGCTGCTGAATTTGAACTGCTGCCCTTGTGGTTCAAACGACCTTTTGGTCCAGTGCTTATCCCTACAGCACCACAACAGGACTCTGATGATTCTATTACGGAAATAATGTTACAATCTCCATTTGTAAAGATGGGAAAACTGAGGCACAAAGAGGTTAATTAAAACAGCTTGTCCCAAGGCCCATGCTAGGAAATGGCAGAGCTAGAATTTTAGTGCAGGCACCCTGGTTCTGGAATCTACACACTGATCCCTGGCCTGGCCCCCTAGTGGAGAGCAAGGGAAGCACAGCCTGAGCACCTAACAGGCCACTAAGAGTAGGAGCTCTGGTAGCGTAGTAGTTGCGAATCAGACTGCTAACCTCAAGGTCAGCAGTTCAAAACTACCAGCCATTCTGTGGGAGACAGATGAAGCTTTTTGCTCCCATAAAGGTTTACAGCCTCGGAAACCCTATAAGGGTCACTATGAGTTGGAACCGACTCCATAGCACACCACTACAACCAGGAGTCCTGGTGGGGGACTGTAGGATAAACATTGGACCGAAAGGTAGTTTGAACCTCAAGGTCAGCAGTTCAAACTCACCATCCACTCCTCAGAAACCCTATATAGGGTCGCTATGAGTCAACTGACCCGATGGCACTTAACAAGAAGAAGCCCCTAGACAATGAATGGGGTGACTAAAGAGTGATATGTGGTGAAAATTCCACAGAAAAAGGGGAGGATTCATGCTATAGATAAAAACCACCAAAGACACATGTGCCTGACTCGACAGCACTTAACAACCCACTGCCAATGAGTTGGTTCTGACTCAAAGTGCTCTCACAGGACACAGTAGAACTGCTTCTTAGGGTCTGCAAAGCTGTCAAGCTTTACAGAGACAGACTACTCGTCTTTCTCCCGTTGAGCAGCAGGTTCTTTGAACTGGAAACCTTGTGGTTAGCAGCCTAATGCTTAGCCCACAGCACCACCAAGGCTCCTTTATGGGAGTATGTTGTTAAATGCCACCAAATCCGTTCCAACTCAGAGCGACCCTGTATAGGATTTCCTAGGGGTGGCTGGTGAGCTTGAACTGCCGACCCGGCAGTTCAAATCGACCTTGTAGTCCAATGTATTAACCTGCAGTGCTACCCCAAGACTCCTATGTGAGTATGATGTTGTTATTAAGTGCTGTTGAGTTGGTTCTGATCCTTAGCAACCCTGTATAGGGTTTCCAAGGAGCGGCTGGTGAGCTTGAACCACTGACCTTGAGGTTCAAGCCAACTTTGCAGTCCAGCGCATTAACCCACAGTGCCACACCAGGACTCTTATGTGACTGTGTTGTTGTTAATTGCCATGGAGTCAGTTCCGACTCATAGCGACCCTGTATAGGGTGTCTGAGGAGCGGCTGGTGAGCTTGAACTACCAATCTTGCTGTTCAAACTGACTTTGCAGTCCAGCACATTATAATTTTGTATGTTATAATGATGTTATAAATATCCAAATGGCCCTTGGCAGAAAAAAGTTCCCTACTCAGGTCTAATGCATCAAATCTGTTCTTGAGATGGTCTGAAAATTCAGGTGGTTATACTCAAGGTCATATTTTGGCTCTCGTGGATTTATTTTTATTTTCCTCAGTTTCAGTCTGAATTGCTTATGAGCAACTGAGGGTCTGTTCCACAGTTGGCCCCTGGTCTTGTTTTGGTTGATGATATTGATCTTCTCTATCATCAGCTCCCACAGATGTAGTCAATTTGATTCCTGTGCATTCCATCTGGTGAGTTTCATGTGCCTTCTCACTATTTATGTTGCAGAAAAAGGTATTTGCGATGAATAAATCATTGATCTTACAAAATTCTATCATGTGATCTTCAGCATTATTTATCACCAAAGCCAGTTTTCCAACTGCTGATCCTTCCTCTTAGTTTCCAACTTTCTCATTCCAATCACAGGTAATTATGAATGCATCTTGATTACATGTTTGATCAATTTCACACTGAAGAGGTTAATAGAGTTCTTCAATTTCATTATCATCAGCTTTAGTGGTTGCTGTGTAAATTTGAGTAACAGTGGTATTATCTGAATTTTCTTGTTGTTGATGTCTTGTGCCATCAAGTCAGTTCCAACTCATAGTGACCCTGTATAGGATTTTTGAGAGCAAATGGTGGGTTTGAACTGCCAACCTTGTGGTTACCAGTCCATTGCTTATCCTACAGCACCACAACAGGTCTCAATCTTCCTTGTAGGTGTATGGATATTATCCCAGCCTATCCTATTATGAAATGCTCTTTTTGACAATGAATGCAATTAACACTGCATAGTAAACCATATTACTGTGCCATTCAAAATGGCCAAAAGTAGTCAATTTCACCTCACTAATGCCTACGAATATTGATCTTTATGTGTTCCATTTCATTTTTTTAAATGAAAATTATAATAGTTTATTAATAATGAAAATGTTTATGGTTTCAAGCCATTAAATTCATAGCGCAATAAGTGCTGCAAACCAAAGATCAGTGGTTCAAATCCACCAGCTGGTTCACAGGAGAAAGATGAGGCAGTCTGTTTCCTTAAAGACTTATAGACTTGAAAGCCTATGGAGCAGTGTTACTCTGTACTATATGGTCCCTATGAGTGGGAATCAACTCAATGGCAAAGGGTTTTTGTTGTTGTTCAATAAAAAGGTTATTGCTACGTGCTGTGTAGTCAATTACAACTCACAGCGAAACCATATGCACAACAGAACAAAAACTGCCAGTCCTGTGCCAACCTCAAAATTGTTGCTACAAAAATACCTAGGTTATCAATTGTTATGTGTTACAATTCATCTTTTACAACTTCCAATTTTTCTAGATTCATATTTCCTTCCATTTCATTTTTGACAACTTCCAATTTTCCTAGATTCATACTTTGTACGTCCACATTTTGAGTATTAATGAATGTTTGCAGCTGTTTTTTATCACTTTGAGGTGTGCCCCATTAGTAAATGAAGGTCCCAAAAGCTTTGCTCCATCTATATCATTAGAGTCAACTCTACTTTGAGGAAACAATTCTCCCCCAGTCACATTTTGAATGCCTTCCAACCTGAGGGACTCTTGTTCAGGCACTATAACAGACAATGCTCCACTGCAACTTAGATGAGGCTGTTAAGTGCTGTCGAGGCAGTTCCGACTCACAGCAACCCTATATAGGATTTCCAAGGAGTGGATAGTGGGCTTTGAACAGTCAACCTTGTGGTAAGTAGCCCAATACTAACCCTACTGCACCATACCAGGATTCCTATAATGAGACTTGTTGGTAAGTGCTGTTGCGTCTGTTTCGACTCATAGTAACCATATATAGGGGTTTCCAAGGAGCGGCTAGTGAGCTCAAACTGTTGGCCTTATGGTTCAAACTGACCTTGAGGTCTAGTGCTATCCTATGGTGCCATAACCAGGACTCCATAATGAGACTAACAAAAGCGTTATTATCGAGAGAGCTTGTCTGTAGCATCCATTGATCATGGAGACATGTTTAAACACATTCTGTTTGGGATAAACTGATGCATGTATGTACTAGGACTCTAGTAGCAATGCTTTTTACTTACTCTACAGGGTCGCCATGAGTCAAAACCAGCTCGACGACACTTAACAACAACAGTATATGCATCTATGTGACGCATATATTCTAATGCACATGATGTTGTTTTGATAAGTACTGTTGAGTCTGTGCCCATTTATGAGGACCCTGTATAGGGTTTCCAAGGTGGGTCTGAACTTCAGTTAGCAGTCCAGTGCTTGTCCTACAGCACCAGATCAGAACTCCATATAAAGCACTTAAGAGGCACAATTAAGGATACTTCTTAGACATAGCCAAACATCTCATGGGATTGATTTTCTGGGTTTGAAGGATTAGGACAAGAGCCTTGTGAGATATCTTGGCCAGGTGCTCACAAAGTTAGATTTTACACCCCAGTTTGATGAGTAGTGTCTGGGGACTTAAAAGCTTGCAAGCAGCCATCTAAGATACAATATTGGTCTCTATTCATCTAGAGAAAAGACAAAGAAGGAATCCAAAGACTCAACAAAGAAACTAGTAAACAGGACAAACAGCTTACCCTTAGGTCAGAACTAGAAAGTACCTGGCTATCGATACTGGTCATTCTAGTCAGGGCCCAGAAAAAATAGGAGAAAAATGTTGAATGTTAGCTCAAATTCCTGAAAAATAAAACCAGACCTACTAGACTGGTTGAGACTGGAGACTACTGCCCATAGATATTCTTCAAACCTTGTATCAAAACTAGCCCCTAAGGTCGCCTTGTAGCTAAATAACAGATCAGCTCAAGAAATAATATCACCTATGTGAAAATATTGATGGACTCAAGCATGGCATTAGTAGTGAGGTTGGCCCAGGATCGGGCAGAGTTTCGTTCTGCTGTGCATAACGTCGCTATGAGTTGGTGCCGACTCGATGGCACCTAACAACAACAACAACAATATGAAAATAGGAGGAGGAAATAGAAATATGAGAATAGGAGGAAGCTAACTGACTTCATGCATTTCATCATGAAACCAGGAGAAACAGATTCTATCTTTATTGAACATTTTGGTAAAAGGTTCTATAGAGGAATCTTGATTAAAAGGGGAAAATGCAGAAGAGAATCTGAAATCCTCATAGACTCCAGATTTTCTGGAGCCATGCAGACCAAACGGACCCCTGAAATGACTGCCCTGTGATCATCTGTAAACCTTACTCCCAAAGTATCCTCCAAAGTCTTCTTAAAACCAAATAGTAGTTTAGTTTCACTGGTAAAAAATGTCTGTCTTGAGCATTTTGCTCTTGGAAGAACTATCTTTCCGGGATCAAATTGACAACAGCAATTGAAAAGATGAGATAAGCAACTTCTGGAGCAGTGAGGTTCTGTGAATGGGGAGGAGCCACTCAGAAAGGGAGGGTAAGAGTGGCGGCACAAGTTGAAGAACGTAATCAATACCACTGACTTGGACAGGAGAGACTGGTGAATTAGTGCATGCTTCGTTGTGTACATCTGTAACAACTAAATAAGATTGTTTTTTAAAAAAGGAGAAAAAAAAATCACTTAAATGAGACCAAACAGTAAACAATTACTTTAAAACAAAGATGAACATATTGGGGGCAGGACATGGAAACTAGATTAATGGAATGAAGCAATCAGCATGGGAATAAGAAGAACATCCATATACTGTAAAGAAAGTTACCAGTATCACTGAACAACTTGGAGAGAAACTGTTAAATAGGAACCTAAATACTATATAAGTCTTCACTGAAAACACATTTTTTAAAATCTCACTGATGAACTGGGCATCCAGGATTTATTCACCTGAAGCCCCAAACTGTAGGGCTGGACTCACCAGGTGCCATTGCTGTGGGTACTTGGGATCATTGAAGTGGACACTGCGTTTAGCCCGCTTTAATAGCCTCTGCTCCGAGTGCCAGCGCACTGCTTCATGCTTGGCCAGCACAGCCTCTGCCCGCTGCCGAATGACCTCCACCTGCTGGTCTTGCCTGTGCCCAGCTGGCTGGACAAAGAGGTAATGTCCCTGGAGCTCCCCAATGCGGCCAGCATTCAACAGCCCCACAGCCTGGGCCAGGACATCTGCCTGTTGCTCCAGAGTATCTTCCATCTGCTCTCCTTCTGGGCTATTCAGATGCACAGCCCAACTGAGCCCCCCTGGACTCTGGGCCTCAGGCCCTCCTGTCCCTGTCAGGCCCATGACCCAGGGAACCAGTAGGAAGAGCCCAGCTAATTCCAGCCGGGGGTAGGAGGGCAGACCCAGGGGGGCATCCAAGTGTGGCACTCTAGGCCTCGTCTTTGGCATCAGAGCAGCAGGCTGCAGACAAAGAGAAAGGACATCAGAGGTAAAAGAGCTGACACCTGCAGGAATCTGAGAGGGAGACTGAGTTACCAGTATTATACCTGGAAACCCCTTAGTCACTCTTTTGTAATTATTTGGTTCTCTTTTCATTCATGCATATCCCTCACCAGCAGGGCTAGGTCTCCAGCTGGAGTGTGAACCAGTATTAACCCCAGTGATGACCTCCCATGGTGCAATGGCTCAACCCCCATCACACCAGATAATTCAACAGAGTTGACAGTGGCTAGTGGCGCTGCTGCACAAGACCTTTATAAAGTGTTGAAGAGCAAGGATGTCAGCTTGAGGACTAAGGTGCGCCTGACCCAAGCCATGGTCAATAACCTCATATACATGTGAAAGCTGGACAGTGAATAAGGAAAACTGTAGAAGAATTGATGCTTTTGAGTTATGGTGTTGGAGGAAAATATTGAGAGTGCCATAAGCTGCCAAAAGAACCAATAGATCCATTTTGGAAGAAGTGCAGCCATGGCCAAACTTCGTCTCTCATACTTCGGACATATTGTCAGGAAGGAACAGTCACTGGAGAAGGCTATCATGTTTAGTAAGGTGGAGGGAGGGTCAGAGAAAAAGAGGAAGACCCCAACGAGATGGATTGGTCAAGTTGCAGCATCAATAGACTCAAGTGTGGCAACAGCAGTGAGGTTGGCCCAGGATCGGGCAGTGTTTTGCTCTGCTGTGCATAAGGTCACTATGGGTCGGTACCTACTTGATGATACCTAACAACAACAACAACAAGTGGTGCAATGGTCTAATGCGTCAGACTGAAAAGTTGTTTGAACTGCATGGTTGGTGGTTCAAGTTCACCAGCTGCTCCTTGGAAACTCTATACAGGGTCGCTATGGGTTGAAATCGACTCAACGGCACTTAACAACAACAACAGAGACTCATAGTGACCCTGTATAGCAGTCCTCATGTCGCTCGTTCCCATTTTGGCCACAAAAAAGTACACCGCACTCTACTGGCATAATCAGGACAGTTCTGTAGGCGGCCCCCCTCCCCTAGCTCTTCCCCAGCTGACCCCCTCCACTTGTCCTCAGGGCTAACTCCCTGCAGAGGGGCTCCATTCCCACCTGGCTTCTGGGTGAAGTTGAGCTCTGGGGCTGGCTAACCACCTCCTGCTCATTTTGTGCAAATGGAGAACAGGCATCTCTTTCACTGTGAGTCGTGTGGTCTCTGATTTCTGAGCACAGACTGCAGACCTGTGGGGCCCAAGAACAGAAATAACAGTGTTTCATTGAATCAGCAGATCAAGCACAGGCAAGTCAGGACCTCCAGGATCTGAAGAAATTGACCAGTGACTGAGTTATCATTTCCAGGGGTCCAAAATAAGTGATGGTAGGAGCTCTGGTAGCGTAGTGGTTACGAATCAGGCTGCAAACCACAAGGTCAGCAGTTTGAAACTATCAGCTGCTCCGCGGGAGAAAGATGAGGCGTTCTGCTCCCGTAAAGATTTACAGCCTCGGAAACCCTGTACAGGGTCGCTATGAGTCGGAACCGACTCCACGGCACATTACAACAACAACAACATAAGACCGAGTAGAACTGTAGTATGAGATTTCCAAGCCTGTAAATCTTTATGGGATGGAATCCTGGTGTGGTACTGCAGGTAGGTTTGAACTAAAAGTCCAGAGGTTTAAGCTCACCAGCTGCTTCCTGGAAACCCTATACAGGGTCACTATGAGTCAGAACCAACTGGACCTGGATGTCACTTAACAACAACATAGGGTTTCTGAGGTGAGTTGGAGCTGCTGACTTTGTGATTCAAATGCCTTTGCGGTCCTTAGGGTTAGCAGCCCAATGTCTAACTCACTGTACTGCCAAGGCTCCTAGAATTGCCACAGTGAGGCCAAATCAGTACAAAACCCAGAAAGCCTACTTTTTGCTCTAATCATCATGCCCCAACCTCTCTCTTCCCCATGAGTGGCCTAGAAGAGGGTTTGAGTTATTATCAAAAACCCCTCCTGAAAATGTAGGTAGTAAGGCTCCTGGTGTGGTGCTGTAGGATCAGTACTGGACTGCAAACCACAAGGTTGGCAGTTCAAACTCACCTGAGGCTCCTCAGAAACCCTATACAGGGTCGCTATGAGTTGGAACCAACTCAACAGTATTAACAACAAGGCTTCCTAAAAGTCCAGGTTTAAGAACTAACTTCCTGATTTGTATATTTCTGTCAGGCAGGGCAAATTACAGAAGACAAAAGGCAGGGGGAAGCAGGAGAAAAGTCACCCAGTTCATTTGAAACTGAACAGGCATAAAATACAGGGCAAGGTGGGCATCCAGGAGAGAAGGGATGACTGTGTGAGAGCTATCCTCAGTCACTATATCAGCAGGCTGATTGGAAGTGTGAGCAGGCTCCAAACCTGAGAACTACCCAACCCATAGTTTGACAGAACCAAGGAATCAGGTCTGAGAAGTTCTCAAGGAAGAAAAGAACCAAATCAGACTGGGTGGGGACAAGCAAATGAGGGGCAGAATATGTGTGCACCTATTGGCGGCTGGGTTCCTTTAAGCTTCAGTTCTCTAAACATTCCAGGAAAGAAGTATTTTATTGAAAACTCCTTGGAAAAGAAGAGATGAATTTACTGCCACATATTTCCCTCCCTAAACTCCATTTCACATCTCAAGGTCTCTTTTCTTCTTAGACTACTTGCATTGTTGTTGTTGTTAAGTTGGTTCTGACCCATAGCCACCCTCTCAAATTCCCCTCTGCCTCCCAATAACCTCAACGGTCCCAAGATAAGCAGGTTTCTTCGCCGGTCTTCTTTGGTAGCCAGATAGTGATAGAGATTTAGGCAGGCTCCCCAAATCTCAGTAGGTCCCACCTTACATTTCCGGAAAAGAAGAGAAACCTGAGCTCTTCCCAGTCTAGCCTTGGCAGCGCACCACTTTACACTTCAGGCTTTTGGGAAAAGAACCTTAAATACCCTCTGAAAACAGATCGTAACCTTCCCCAACAGCTAGGCCGATCTTTACAACTCTTAGTTGCCAAGAGGGAAGAATACGAGCAAGCTAAAAGTCCAACATTCTGCTTCTAAACGAGTGTCCTCTTTGCAGACCCTACACTGTGCTCCTAGAAGCCAGATTATGTACAGGGTAGATTCGTTGATTCGACCTCCTCGGCAATGATCGTTCCTTGCAACGTGCCGCTCTCTTAGAAGGACCCAGCTACCCGAATTCAAGACTCTGATGCCCCATTTCCTTGGGTTCCCCTACCGCAGGACTAAAGGCGTCCTCTATGCAGCTCCTACACCCTCAAATGCTGACTCCCCTCAGCTCCAGGCCACCCGGACTTACAGCGTCCAGCCCCCACCTACTTCCCAACTCACCCTCCCGGCCGCAGCTGCTGCCGCCACCTCCCTGCGGAAACTCACGGCTTCCCGGGAACCAGAGCCAGTGACAGTAGCATCACTTCCGCCCCGGGTACGCAGCCAATCAGCAGCGCGTCCTGCTGGCCCGGCCAGATGGGCCGACAGCTACCGGCGACAGAGGACCCTGCTTCCTCAGGCATCATCTGCTTATACCGGAACGTACAGACTTGCTGGGCTTTACTTGCGAGGCTCCACTGTCCGGAGTTCTTGGGGCATCTTCAATAGGGTCCCTCTCCAGAGCGTTGTTCTTCTTCAGGGCGTCCTCTGAAAGCGGCATCTATGTTCCGACTTTTAAAAACACCGCGTTCCCTTTCCCCCTCGGTCCGCCATAAACCCGATTCTCCATACAGCCTTCCTAGAGGGAATCCTCTCTTTATCAGGATTCCTTCCTTTTCGCGGTCGGATCTTCTTTCTTCCCTTTGGCCCTAGAGAGTCCACTTGTGTCTTCTGGGTCTTCTGCTGTATCCCGGTCCCCTGTTGTTGTTGTTGTTGTGAAGTGCCGTCGAGTCGATTCCGACCCATAACGACCCTGTATAGGGTTTCCAAAGAGCAGCTGGTGAGCTTGAACCGCCGACCTTGCAGTTCAACGAACTTTGCAGTCTGACGCATTAGTCCACAGCGCCACGCCGGTCCCTTAGATGGTTCCATCTCTCGCCGCTAGAGGGCGCCATCGGGGGCGGCGCGGCGCCACCGCGCCTTCTCCTCTCCCGGCGCGAGCCTCGCCCCCTTTCGCTCACGCCGCCGGAAGTGGGAGGTGTCTCGCGCGGTCTGGAGCTCGACCCCTCCCCCGTGGCTTGGTCGCCCCCTCCCCCCCGCTCCGCCCGCTCAGGTGCGTCGTGTCCTGCCCCCTTCATTCCCGGGGCGCGCGGCGCCGGAGGTGTGTGCGGGGCGGGCGCGCGGGGAGGGGGCTGCGGGACGAGGGCGGGGGTCCGAGGAGGGGGCGTGGAGGGTGCTGTGAGGACGGGGGGTGGGGGGGTCCTGGCCTGCAAGTGGGATGTGGTATGGTAATGGGGCGGGAAGGCCGAGGTGACGGTATGGAGGGCGCTCTGGCGGGAGAACGCAGCCAGCTTGGCAGCCCCTGTTACAGTAGCCGTGGCCACCCGGCCCTGGCTACCCCCATTGTCCCCTACTCGTCTGACCCCAGTTCTGCCCCGAGGAGCCGTCGTTACTGGCGTGGCCGCTGGATTGCGGTGCGGGGGCTCGTTTTGACACATTCGATCCGACCCCAGGCTGCAGCCTCCAGCCAGATGGACCCTAGTTCCCTTACCCCGTGGGGCTCTCTAGCCGCGGGCTTGGATAGGACCCCTGCCTTGGGGTTTCCTTTACTGGGCTCGGGAGATCGCCTGACTCCGGGCTCTCTGGGATGTTGGGTATTTGCACCTGAAGGAGAGTAATGGCGATTTAGGGCCTGTTTTCTCCCAGGAGCTTTGTATAAGGAGGGAAACTGAGGCACCTAGGGTTTCTGGATGCGGACGCAGTCCAATCGCTGTACCAAGGTTCCCCAGGGGTACATGTATGATGGTATTAAAATAAAAACACTCAGATTCCCCTATCTCCACGGCTGTTCGTTTTTGCCTTTCTCTTAACCACAAAGGGCCCTGAGTTTGATCAGCAGATTGGGTGACCTTTTGCTCTAAAAAAGGCCTTATTCCAGGCTCACTTGTTACCGTGTCTTTCTGCTTCTCATTTCCATCCTCAGAGTAATAACCAAGGGTCTATGTTTTGTATCCCTGGCGTGATTCTGAAAAACCTCTCCATTAATCGCTGGTCGTCAAACTTTTCCCACATGTGGGGAACACATTGATAGGATAAAAGATACTTGGATTGCTTAATATCTCTCACACATAAACGTCTCCAAAAAAATGTCGCTTTAATGGACAATGCTTTTAGTTTAACGGCCATAAAGTGATTTAAAAACATGACCTATTATTGATACTATGCCAAAAATGCGTCTTTCCATTTTCTAAATGGTACTAGACAAGGTAGGTTTGTGCAACAATTGGAAGATTTTCACTGGCTGTGGTCTTTTCTGTTAAATTCTGCTAGAAGTGAAAATAAAAGCTTTGCAGAGCCCTAGATATTTATATAAATAAAAGTCAGTCCAGAGAATTGATGTCCACTGGTACCTATTGCAGTGGCTTCTTTAATATCTACTACAGAATACACTGTATTATTTGCCTAGTTTATTATGATTATTAGTGTTATTGGGTTGTGTTGCCATTCTGTATTTGGTATAAGATTTGAAATTTGTAGCCTATAATTTGTTTTTGACTGTACAGAACGTGATGGCGGCATCTGAGATAGCGGGTGGTGTGGCCAATGCCTCCAGTCCTCCTGAATCCTCTTCTGGTTTGTGTGCTTCCAAATCAGATGAAGGTCTGCCCGATGGTCTAAGGTAATATGTGCATTCTTGACTGGGAACAGTTTGAGTAAAGGACTTTTGTAATGGGCTTCTTATGGAAGCTGTATATAGCTAGTCTTTATGTTCTTCGTTCTGGTGTCACGCCATTAGATTAAATTTTGTAAAGGTGGAGACTGGGTTTGATCCAGTTTTTTATTTCTGGTTCCAGCACTCAGCAGGCATGTTAAAATATTGTTGAATTAAATAAATTAAAATACATGGAGTCAAACTTAATATAAAAGTTTTTCTCACCTTGTTTCACATGGACTCTATGTTCTTTTAAGAGCTCTGGTAGTACAGTGGTCAGGTACTTAGCTGCTGAGAGGTCAGCGGTTTGAACCCACTGCTACTCTGGGAGAACGCTGTGGTAGTCTGTATCCACAAAGATTTACAGCCTCAGACAAAAATTTAAAAAAAGATCTACAGTTTGGGAAACCCTGTGGAGTACTTCTATCCTGCCCTGTTGTTGTTGTTGTAATGCGCTGTGGAGTCAGTTCCGACTCATAGCGACCCTGTATAGATAGGGTTTCCGAGCCTATAAATCTTTACAGAGCAGAAAGCCTCTTCTTTCTCCTAGGGAACAGCTAGCTGGTAGTTTTGAACTGCAGACTGATATTAGCAGCTGATTTGTAACCGCTACGCTACCAGACTCGACAGCAGCAGGATTGTTTGTGCGCTTCTTAAAAATTATATATTAATTTAACTATAGTCTATATGTCATACTTTTATATATGTATAAGGCATTTTCTTTTATGTGTTTGTATCTTTATTAATAATGGTTACTGCATGTATATGTTTTGTCTCCCATCTAAACTCTTGAGGGCAGGAATTGTGATTGGCTTAATCTTACATCTTAAAGCAGCTAGAACATTGTCTTGTACAACATTGAACTAAAATGACTATATATTCTATTTCACCTCTTTTCTGGAGTATGTAGGACCTAATGCTATATGTAATACTGTTTCATCAGCTTTATATTTATTAACACATTTAATTCTCACAGCAGTTCCAAGAGGTAGTGCTAATATTATCCTCCTTTTATAGATGAGGAAACTGAGATACAGAGAAATTAGTAACTTGCTCACAGTTATCTATCTAGCTGTGTTGGAGTTGGGATTTGAATCCAAGTTTGTTTGACTCCAGAGTGCTTAATAAATATTTGCTTCATTGAAAGTGGTATTTGTTAGTGAATGAGTAATGGGAAAAATGTTAAGTAAGCTTAACCATAAACTTGAATCCTCATGCTTTATTTATTTTAGAAATAAAATCAATCCCATACTCCTTAGTAATAATAGTAACAGGGAAGATTTATTGAACGTTTGCTCTGTGCCAGGTATTATACTAAGCACTTTATATACATTATCTCATATAATCCTCACAACAGTCCTTTTGGGCAGGTAATATTATTTCTATTTTACAACTGAGGTTAAGTAGTTTGCCCACACAGCTTGTAAATGATAATAGTCAAGCTTTACACTTCAGTACTGTAGATGCCTGAATGTGTAATTCCCACCCACCCCCCATCCAGAATTAGCTCCTAGAAAAAGAATCAACTTAGAGTATTTAGAAAGTGTTTATAAAGATTTTTGTATCATAAGTTGTTCTTGCAGTTGTTTCATTTAAACAAGTACACATTGACTTGAAGCCTTAGTCAGTGCTTGTTGGGGGATGTTTAAGTCAATCACTTGACAGAATCAGGCTTGTTTTTTTGTTTGTTTAAAGGAGGCAGAGAAATTTAACATAGATTTAGCAACGATAGTCATTCTTGTGTGAAAGACCATACAGTTATGAATGTTGGATGTCATTTTAAATAGATCTTTTAAAGATTTCTTTAAAAAGTAATACATTAAATGACTGTGACAAATAGTAAGACAACTGTCCTGATGTACACATATTTTGCTAGTTTATATTCAAAATTGGCTATACTTCAGACAACTTGAAGTGAAAATGCTATGCCCTGGAAAATGAATGAAGAACCTAAAAAGCTATTCTAAGGAAAACCTGTGTAATGAGTTTGAATGAAAGTTTTTTGAGCACGAGCATGGGATAAAACCAGTATTTCTAAATTAACATTTTATTTGTTAAAATAGCATGCATAACTTAACTAGTATGTGTAACTAAATGAAGTATTATAATTAGCATGAGGCTATTTTCTCTACATTCCCCCAGAGTTTTATTTGTTTAATATTCAACTTAGCCTTAAAATTTTGGGGAAATCTGCAGAGTCATTTATTTTTGGGAATTTCCTGAAGTCTGTCTCCAGAACCCAGTTTCTTAACCACTAAGTTATACTACCCACAGATGGGATAAAGATCCCTAGATAGGAAACAAGTTCTTTTCATTCTGATAATATGGCGGTTTTATGTAAGCTCATCTTTGTTCTTTGAATGGGTACATTCAAAGTATTGTATAATATACATAATCCTTTTTAAGTTCTTCCTCAAAGATTGAGTGAAGAGAGAAACTTTTTGTCTTTATGTTTTTGCTAGTTCCACAGACCCTGCACAGAAGCATGAGAACTTGCCTCTGTCGAGTGTAAGTAGCCAAGCGATAACCGAGGAGACTAACAGAAATGTCCATTTGGAACAGCCAGAGCAGAATCCCGGTTCGTCAGCAGGTGACACTTCAGCAGCGCACCGGGGGATTTTAGGAGAAAACTTGGTAGCCACAGCCCTTTGTCTTCCTGGCAGTGGGTCTCAGTCTGATTTGAAGGACTTGGCCAGCCCAGCAGGAGAGGAGGGGGACACGTGCCTCCAGGAGAGCCTCCCTCCAGCCACTCAGTCTCTTAAGGCAGGGTGCCATACAAAGCAGCTTGCCTCCACGAGTTCTTCTGAAGAGCAATCCCCACAAGCCTCCAACCCAAAGGAAGGTATCAGGGATACAGGCTTGGCTTTCCAACCTGTAGTGCCTCCAGCAAATGGGGTTGAAGGAGTCAGAGAGGATCTGGATGATGATCAGGATAGCTCTTCCCTGAAGCTTTCTCAGAACATTGCTGTACAGGTCAAGTATCAAGTTTCTACTATTCACTGGAATTGGGGGTTTTTTTGAGGGTAGGAGACATTTCTTCATATATGGTAGATAACTGCACTGCCCTTTGTTCATACTGGTAACCGTCATACTATTAGCATAAAGTGCCTTGGAAGGACTTCTTTCTAGTGTTCAATAAATATAAAGCCAGTGGCCAGGGTCTGAAGGAGACCAGGAATATTATGACATACACATCATGTCTTTGACTGAGTAAGTGATGAGTGTAAGTTGTTAGCATTCACATTTCCCGTCTTTGTCCTTTCAGGAGGACTCCTTGTTAATTCTCTGACCCACATCTTATAAAGTACAGCGTATCCTGTTTTCTAGTGACTGGTGTGCTGTGTCATTGGAGGAAGTATGAGCACAATAGGTCATAGGAGACAAAATTCTTGTCTCACACTTAAGACTTCCTCTCATTCAGTTGTTGAGGCTTGTTCAGGTTATTTTCTGGGATAAGTAATAGGTGCATTGTAGTTGTCAGTGTTCTTTTGCCAGAACTATGCTACTTCCCTTGCTATGGAGCTTATGAGGGAAAGACACTGCAAAAAGTTAACTTCTTAATTACTGTGGTAGATTTCTAGAGGGAAGTCCTAGAGGAATTCTGCCTCTTCTAGTGCCTGAACAGTTCTAAACTAAGTTATTTGTTTCTTTGTAGACTGACTTTAAAGCAGATGAATTAGAGCTAAACACAGATCAAGATATTGAAAGGAATCTGGTAAGTCTTTAAATGTTATCATTGATGATATTAAAGCAGGGGATCTAGGGTCATACTGTATGCTGGGTGAAAACTAGAATAGAGAGAACCTGTAAGAAAATAGAGAGCCAATAGGTTTTTTTTTTGCCTCCCCAAGTATATGCATGAAGCCATTTGTTTTTCTTGACTTTCCTTTAACTGAGCTATGTTGGATGCCTCCTTTCTCATACTTAGTGACAATTAAGTGATTCATCATCTTTTTCATGAACATTTTACTGTGGTTTGGGTGAAAGTTTACAGAGCAGATTAGTTTCCCATTCAGTCATTTATACACATTTTGCTTCATGATACTGGTTGTAATTCCTTCAATGTAACAACCCTCTTCCCAGTTCCTCCTTGTTCCCTGTTCCCATTTGCCTATCTGTTCTGTCCCGTCTCGCCTTCTGAACTTTGTTTTTGGGCAGTTGCTGCTCGTTTAGTCTCCTATGGTTGCTGGTCCTGAGGAGTACATTCTTTATGGGTGTTATTGTTCACTTCATATGCCTGTCTGTTGTTTGACTGAAAGATCATCTTTGGGAGGGGGTTCAGTTCCAGGTTTGAAGGGTGTCTTAAGAACTATATTCTTGGGGTTCCACCGGTCTACCAGTCCAATGAGTCTGATCTTTGTTATGATTTTGAATTTGTTGTTAGTTTTTCTCCCCAGACCTTCTGTTGTGATCCTGATCAGAGTAGTTGGTAGTGGTAACTGGGTACCATCTAGTTCTGGTCTCAGGATAATGAAGGCTGTGATTTGTGTGGTCCACTAGTCCATTGGACTGAGTCTTTGATTTTCTTCACTCTTCTTTGCTTCATATAAGAAAAAACCAATAATTAGATGGCTGCATGCAGGCTTTTAAGGTCCCAGTCGCTATTAACCAAAGTAAGATGTAGTATATTGTGTTTTTGGACGGTATTATTTGTACTGACTAGATGTCCTTTGAGACTATGATCTTAAGCCCTAAGCCCTCAAGCCCAGTGAAACAGTCCCTTAAGGTCTTTGGTTATGGCTAAGAAGTTTGCATAACTTTGCCCCTGTGGTTGTTAGGTGCCTTTGACTTGGTTCTAATTCATCGTGACTCTGTATAACAGAATGAAACACTGCCTAGTCCTGTGCCATTCTCATAATTGTTATGTTTGAGCCCTTTGTTGCCGCCACTGTGTCAGTCCCTTTTGTTGAAAGCCTTTCTCTTTTTCACTAACTCTACTTTACTAGGCATTATGTCCTTTTTGGGGGGAGTGTTGTTGTCATGTGCCGTGGAGTCGGTTCCGACTTAGCGTCCCTGTACAGTGTTTCCGATGCTGTAAATCTTTATGGGAGCAGAAAACCTCATCTTTCTCCCGCGGGAACAGCTGGTAGTTTCGAACTGCTGACCCTGAGGTTCACAGCCCGATTTGTAACCACTACACTACCAGAGCTCCTTTTTAGGGGGAGTAGTCCTCCTCCTAATAATGTCTCCAAAATACACAAGATGAAGTTTCTCCATGCTTGCTTCTAAGGAGCATTGTGGCTGTTACTCTTTCAAGACAGATCTATGTGTTCTTCTGACAATCCCTGGCATTTTCATCATTCTTTGCCAACATCATAGTTGGAAGGCATCAATTCTTCTCAGGTCTTCCTTATTCATTGTTCAGCTTTCATATGCATATGAGGCGATTGAAAAATACCATGACTTGGGTCAGGTGCATTGTACCATAGGCCTCAAAGTGACATCTTTGCTCTTTAACACTTTAAAGAGAACTTTTGCAGCAGATTTACCCAATGCTATATGGTTTCTTGACTGCTGCTTCTGTGGGCGTTGACTGTGAATCCATGTAAGATGAAATCCTTGACAACTTCAATCTTTTCTCGTTTTCTTAATAATGAGTTGTAATCCATACCGAAGGCTGTAGGCTTTGATCTTCATTGCTAAGTGCTTTAAGTTTTCTTCACTTTCAGCAAGCAAAGTTGTATCACCAACATATTACAAATCGTTAATGAATCTTCCTCCAATCCCAGTGCTGCAGTCTTCTTCATATAGTCAAGCTTCTTGGATAATTCGTTTAGTGTACAGATTGGCTAAGTGGTGAAAGAACACAGCCCTGACGCACATTCCCCTTGTTCTGTTCAAAGGCCTGCCTCTTGGTATGTATACAGGTTCCGCATAAGCACAGTTAAGTGTTCTGGAATTCCCATTCTTCGCAATATTATCCATAGTTTGTTATAATGCACACAGTTGAATGCCTGTGTATAGTCAATAAAACACACGTAAACATCTTTCTGTTATTCTGCTTTCAGCCAAGAGCCGTCTGACATCAGCAATGCTATTCCTCATTCTATATCCTCTTTTGAATCTGGCTTGAATTTCTGGCAGCTCCCTGTCGATGTACTGCTGCAGCCATTTTAACGTTATCTTCAGAATTTTTCTTGCTGTGATATTAATGATACGTTAGATAATTTTCACATTTCATTATCTTTTCATTCCATTTTTCCTTGAACTTTTTGAAGTCCCTTTTTATTTATTGGTTGCCTGAATGTGTTTTTTGGTACAAGTATCTGTACAAGTCCTTTGTCCATTTTTTAACTGGATTGTCTTTTTGTTGTTGAGATATTGAAGTTTTGCGTACATTTTAGGATTAATCCCTTGTCAGCTATGTTGTTGCCAGAATCTTTTTCTTAGTCTGTAGGTTTTCTTTTCACTTTTTTGGAGAAGTCTTTTGATGTGTATGTTGTTGTTCAGTGCTGTCGATTCAGTTCTGACTCATAGCAACCTGGTATAGGGCTTCCAGGGAACTAGTGGTGGGTTTGAACTGCTGACTTTTCGATTATCAGTCCAGTGCTGATCCTCCAGTGCCATACCAGAACTCCATTTTGGTGTATATAATGTTTGCTTTGTAGGAGGTCTCAGTTTTCTAGTTTATTTTCTACTGTGTGTGAATTTTTAGTTACAGTCTATGCTGTAAATTATGGACTGTAAGTTGCTCATTTTTTCCATCTGTGATCTTTATATTTCCAATGTTATGTTTGGGGCTGTCGTGTATATTCACGAAGGACAGGACAGCCTTGGCTACCCTTGAAGAACTAGCATGTGTATTGTCATGATGAAAAAAAAATCCTTGGTGCAACTTTTTCAGTTTTCCCTTACCAATGTAGTTTTCAGTTTTCTTTAAACTGATTCATAATAAGCCCCTGTGATCCTCCTGTGTCCTTTGGGAAAATGTATCAGTATTACCTCTTTAGAATCGCAACAGACAGTTGTTACAACTTTCTGAGTTGACCTTTTTATATTGAATTTAAATCAGAAGATCCCCTCAGAAGCCACTGTTTTGATTGGACCGTTTTTTTGAAGTTACCCTAACAAGACTAAGTTGTTGTTGTTAAGTGCCGTTGAGTCAGTTCCGTTCCATAGCAACCCTGATAGAGTGGCCCAAAAGTGGCCCAAGAACCGACTGGTAAGCTTGAACCTCCAACCTTGTGGTTCAAACCGATTTTGCAGTCCAGCACATTAACCCACAGCACCACACAAGACTAACACTAGTGTATTTTGTATCAGTACTCTTTGAATTACTGTCGTATTTATTTTTCCCTCATAGTTGTGAGCTGGAGTTTGAATAAGTAGAACAGTTGAAGGGACCAGTAAGGTAGCATTGTTCTATGGCAGGGATTCTGGCAAGTTGTTGGGCCAAAAGTGGCCCAGAGTTATAATTCCTTTGCCTGTATTCTTTTGGGTAGTAATGAGCCTCACATAGTTTTAAAAAGACTGTGAACCTAAGCAGGTATTAAGCTTGGTGGCAATACAAGAAAGAAACTTGGCTCCTGTTTTATATTCTACCTTTTTCAAGGATTTATGCTGATTGCCCTCTACCTGCATTTGAAATTGTGACTCCCGGTCCTAAGGCACCCAGTGATGAGACAAAGGGACCAAGTATAACAACCCTTTACCATGTTAGCTAAGATTAATTGGATCAAGGAATTTACTGTATGCTTTTTACTTTATGTATTAAAAGTATGTATCTGAGACTTATTTCTGTTAAAGGAATTTTTTTCCTTATTCTATGTTATTCTAAAGGTGCACCACAGACACAAAAGGTATCTAATAGAAATAAAAGGAAAGAGCTGTAGTAGCTGAAATTTGCTGGTTTCATCCAGTGGTTCTTGTCCTTTCTTTAACTTCTCTTGGTTTAAGATTCTCTTTCTGAATCTTCAAAAACTTTCATCTCAGAAAAACATATGAACAAACACACACACATAACGTCTTTGGAGTTCAGAAATGCCATGAGGCCCATCCATGGATTCCAGGGTCAGAATCCCCATAAAACGTAATACTGTGGAATTTTTCTAGGAGATCTGCTCTTTGTTTTGTCCTTTTTTTTTTTTTTAATCTCTCGCTCTTTTAATGAATAAGAAAATGCTCCCTTCCATATATATTCCCTAGAGCAAGGGCCGTCAAACTTTCTGTAAAGTTGTTGCTGTTAAGAGCTGTGAAGTCAATTCTAACTCATAATGACCCTGTACAGGGTTTCTGAAGAGCAGCTGGTGAGTTTGAACCACAGACCTTGGGGTTCAAACTGGCTTTGTGTTCCAGCGCCACACCAGGACTCCATTCTGTAAAGTATCAGATAGATATTTTAGGCTTTGCAGCCTGCATGGGCTCTACCTTAGTAGTGTGAAAGTAACACACGAAGCAGTGAGTATGACTGTGTTCGAGTAAAACTTCATTTACAAAAATGGGCTCTGGGCTAGATTTGGCCCATAAACTGAAGGTTGACAAGCCCCGCCTTAGAACGGTGTTGTACAATAAGTCTTTCTGTGATGATAGGAATGTTCTGTATCTGTGCTGCCTGATACAGTAGTCACTAGTCACAACTGGAAACGTGGCTAGTGTGACTGAAGAGCTGGATTTAGAATTTAATTAAATTTTAATTACTTTAAATTCACATAGCCATGTGTGAATAGTGGCTGTACAGTTGTCAAGTGTAGCCTTAGCGTTCTGTATTTGATGAATATTTCTTACAATTAAATTAGGAAATAAACATTTTTGTCTTGTTACCTGTAGGATAAAATGATGTCAGAGCGGACCCTATTGAAGGAGCGTTACCAGGAGGTCCTAGACAAGCAGAGGCAAGTAGAGAATCAACTCCAAGTGCAATTGAAGCAGCTTCAGCAAAGGAGAGAAGAAGAAATGAAGAATCACCAGGTATTCTGCTTATATTGAAATCATCAGTAGTAGTTTTGGTTCTAAATGAATAGAAATAGAAAATAAATAATTATTTTTTAATGGCTGTTACAGAATTTTAAGGATAAAAAGAACCTTAGAGGACATCATGTCCAAACTCCTGCTCCTATTTTAGTCCTAAGAGAAAAAGATTTATTTATGTAACATATTTTATTGACAACCCTCTACGTGGAAAATTTTTTTATTAGGCTCCTATTGTTGTTGCTGTCAGGTGCCATTGAGTCAATTTTGACTCACAGCAACACATGTGACAGAGTAGGACTGCCCCAAGGTTTCCTGGGATGTAATATTTACAGAAAGGAGCTCTGGTACATAGTGGTTACGAATTGAGCTGTGAACCGCAAGGTCAGCAGTTCGAAAATACCAGCTGTTCTGTAGGAGAAAGATGAGGCTTTCTGCTCCCGTAAAGATTTACAGCCTTGGAAACCCTGTACAGGGTCGCTATGAGTTGGAACAGACTCCACGGCACATAACCACCACCAATATTTACAGAAGCAGATCACCCTGTTTTTTCCCTGTGGAGCCACTGCGTGGGTTTGAACTACCAAGCTTTTATTTAGCAGCTGAGTGTCTACCTGTAAGGGCTCTTAGCTTGAGTAAAAATTTACATAGTAAAACTGGAACTATAAATATTAGGCGAAAATCTAGAAGGATATGTACTCTCAGTTGACAAGAGATAACTTTAAGCATGGCAGGGAAAACAGGAGCCATAAAGAAAAAACATTAGTTTGATTATCATGTAATTTAAAATGCTATGACAAGTAATATTTTAAAAAATCCAAAGATATTAAAATAGTTTAAGCACATCTGACAAAGGGTTTAATATCCATGACATTCTGAGATTTCTAGAGAATGATGGAAAAGGCAAACACTCTAGAAAAAGACCAGTAAAAGTTACTGTATTATTTTTCTGTTGTTGTTATAACAAATGATCGTGACTTTAGTGGCTTAAAAACTACACACACATTTGTTATCTAACAATTCTGTAGTCTGGACTAACATCAAGATGTCCATGGTGAGCCACATTTTTTCTGGAGGCTTTAGTGGGAGAATCTGTTTCTTTGACTTTCTAGTTTTTGGAAGCTGCCCATGTATTCTTTGACGTATGGCTCCTCCTTCCATTTTCCAAGCCAGCAACATTACATTTCTGACCACAGCTGGGAAAGGCTCTCCATTTGCAGGACTCAGGCATTAGATAGTGCCCACCCTGATAATCCCGAGTAAGCCCACATCAGAGTTCTTCCTTTAATCACATCTACAAAGTTCCTTTTTGCCATTGAAGATAACATATTCATAGGTTCCAGGGATTGGGATGTAAAAATATTAAAAACAAAAGCAAACCTGCTATTGAGTCGTTCTGACCCATGGCGAGCCTGTAGGATAGATTGAAACTGCTCCTTAGGATTTCTGAGGCTGTAAATCTTTATGGAAGCAGACTGCCTTATCGTTCTCCTGAGGAGCGGCTGGTGGATTCAAACCACTGTCCTTTTGGTTAGTATTCCAGTGCTTAACCCATGGTTCAACCAGGGATCCAAGTAGACATATTTATGGGATTTTTGTTTTGCCTACTACAATTATGAGTCCTCGTGTGGCTCTGTGGGTTAATGCGCCAGACTGCAAAACCATTTGAACTGCAAGGTCAGTGGTTCAAGCTCACCAGCTGCTCCTCGGAAACCCTATATACAGTAACTATGGGTCGGAACCGACTCGACAGCACTTAACAACAACAACAACTACAATTATAGTAGCACTTTACAGAAGAGGAATAGCAAATGGATAATGCATGTATGAAAAGAAGCTCAGCCTTACTGGTATTCATTCATTCATTCAGCAAAAAAATTGTTCCCTTCCAGTATTCCCATGTTAACACTACTGTGGGAGGAATAAGTAAAGATATTTTATTATTACGTCTTTGAGGCCATTTTCTATGAACATAAAAAACGTAACTTCAGATTCAATGTAGAAAGCAGGTTTAAAGTGACGTTTTCAAATCATGCAATATCAGTAGTGTACAAAGCTATCTCATTGAAATTCTCCTTCAAAACTTTAATAAGGATTTCAGCTAATATTTTTTGAGTGCCTGATACGTGCCTTCACTGAACATTTACTCTAATTGGAGAGACAGATAGTAAAAACAATAAAGAGTGGGAGTTAGGGAAGTACACATTAAAATTCTTACATAATATTACATAATAAAGCAAAAATGAAATACGTTGTCTGGATTAAGGACAGATGAACTCTTTTAGACATTATTGTTAGGCATATGAATGGTTTACAACATTTTTGAAATTGTCCGTTAAAATTTTAAATACACAAGGAGTTTCAAAAGTTCATGGGGAAAAAAAACAGTTTGTGGAAAAAATGGAATTAAAAGACATTGGAATTTCCCATAAACTTGTTGAGATTTGCCTCGTGCATACACATTGGCCTCGTAATCTCATTATTAGTAGTACATTTTGTAGAAATAAAACTATTTATATGAAACAGCATATATATAAAGATGTTTATTATAGTATTGCTTGTAGTTAGCAATAATTACAATCAACCTGATAGAGTATCAAAACAGAATGGTTAAATAAATTGAGTATATCCATAATATGTAATATTATATAGGTCTTTTTGAGTTAGAGATATATTTATAGACATGGAAGTATGTATATTTCAAATGAAAAAATAAAACCCAGGATGCAGAAGAATGTATAGACAATTATCTCATTAAAAAAGGCTAAAAAACTAAGAAATACCTTTGTGTGAGAATAGAGGAAAATTAAAAAGGTTAGTACAAAACAATACATTGATTACCTAATGGATGGAATTGTATAAATTAGGATATAACTATTAACTTTATCACCTTTTTATTGTTTGATTTATTACAAGTATATATTATTATATGTTATACACACACACATACAAAAGGACTTCTAAAAGCTTATGGAAAAATGGAATGAAAAGTTAGTAGAATTTTTCCACGAGCTTTCTGAAGCACCCTTGTATATTTTAGTTAAATATTAAACAAAACAAAAACACACAAAGCATAAGAAGACCATATTTGTTAGAGGTAGCAAACTCACTCAGTGCAAGAATGCCTTCTTCAGCATTACTGACAGGTGTTTATGCAGCCTTTATTTGAATACCAGTACAGGAGAGCTTATTGCTTCACAAGGCAGTATATTCCATTTTTAAACAGTTGTGGTTGTTAGAAATTAGTCTCTTGAGTTGAAATCTGCTTTATTGTAACTTTCTCCTTTAGGTCTGAATACTGCCTCTTGGAGATACTCAAATGAAATTTCATCGTTCAATTGAATTCACTAAAATCAGTATGTGGATTTATGATAGTTGAAAAATAGCCTTCAGACAAAATAACTAACTTCCTTCTTTATTTGTGTGTGACTGTAATTGTGTGGGAATCAGGAGATATTAAAGGCTATCCAGGATGTGACAATAAAGCGGGAGGAAACAAAGAAGAAGATAGAAAAGGAAAAGAAGGAATTTTTACAGAAGGAGCAAGATCTGAAAGCTGAAATTGAGAAGCTTTGTGAGAAAGGCAGAAGGTAAATGATGCTGTTAAGACTAAACATCCTCTTTCTCTGTATGTGTATTTCTATGTATACGTAAGAAGCCCCTTTGTGTTTCTAGTTGCAGATAATTTCCTTCAATTTAATTTTTATTTGAAAAACAAATATTTGTTGTTGTTAAATGCCATCGACCATAGTGACCCTGTGTAGGGTTTCCAAGGAACGGCTGGCTGGTGAGCTTGAACCACTGACCTTGCAGTTCAGACCAACCTTGCAGTCCAGCACATTAACCCACAGTGCTACACCAGGACTTAAACTATTCTGAGTATAATATAGGCTGCTTTTTAGACACTCTAGATTAGAATTAATGTTTCAGGTATTCATTAATATCTTGAAATAATAGCAGTTAATTTTTGGGTCCCATGCCAAAAGATATATTTTTTAAGTGTTTATTTACATGGGGGAACATCAGTTTTGCACTCATCCTGTTGTATTTTATTTCATTGCAATGATTATAATCCGCTGCATGCTTCATCATTCAACAGTATTTGCTTCTTTTTTTTTTGGATGTGCACCAAAACACTCAGAAATATGCAATCATTAAACAACCAAAGCATGCCAAAAGATTTTGATATGCATTTAATAACCTATTTCACTCACTTTATAACCTGATTCTTAAAGTTCAGGCTGTGAGGATAATTTTGGTATATGGTTAACATTTTTTGTGTGTGTTGTGGATATGAGTTTTGTTTCATTCTTTTACATGTGGAAATCCAGTCCCAGAATCATTTTTTGAGGAGATTATTCTTTCCCCATTGAATGGGTTTAGCACCCTTGTTGAAAAGCAGCCAATCATAGATTCATGGCTTTATTTATGGACATTAGTCAGTATGTCTCTTGTTATAGTTGTACCAAACTTTAAACTTTTGTTTTTGTTTCAATTTATGATGTTGAGAATATACACAGTAGAAGATAGACCAGTTCAATAGTTCTACATTTATAATTTATAGTGTCCTGGTGTGGTGCTGTGGGTTAATGTGAACTGAAAGGTGGCTTTGAACTTAAACGGTGATTCAAGCTCACTAGTCACTCCATGGAAACCCTATACAGGGTCACTATGAGTCAGTACTGATGCAATGGCACTAACAACAACAGCAACATGTGACATAGTACCTGGGTGTTTTGATAATTGTAGCTTTATAGGATGTTTTGAGATGGGGAAATGTGAAAATTTTTTTTTCCTTCTTCATTATTTCTTTGGCTGTTTGGGACCCCATGCAGTTCTATGTATTTGAGATTTCATTTTATGTATTTGAGGAGGCTGTTGGAATTTTGATGGGGATTGCATAAAATATAGAGAGAGGCATTAAATATATATGTATACAGACATACAGGGGCGTGGGTGGAGGTAGGTAGGTGTATGCGTACATAAACATCAGGATCTTCAAAAAGTTTGTGGGGAAATTGCATTTTTTAATTCCATTTTTCTGGGAACTTTTTGTGTTTTGAACTTTTTATTGTGACTTGAGTGAAGATTACAGAGCAGATCATCAGTCCCACTTTCAACAAATCATATGTTATATGTCATTATAATGATGACAGTCTTTTCCATATTATCAACAGTTAACCCTGTTTACCTCTGTTCCCTTTAACTCTTGTACTTCTCCTTCTGTCTTCTGTTACCTTCATCTTTCCTGTGCCAACCTCCCTCTTGTATATTGCCTTCTCCATCGCTCAATTCTGGTGTGGCGCTGCCAATTAATGCGGTAAACTGCAACGTCGGTTTGGGCCGTTTAAGGCCAGCAGTTCCAACTCACCTTGGAAACCTTGTACAGGGTCGCTATGAGTTGGACCCCGACTTGATAGTATTTAGCAACAACAAGAAGCATCGCTCAAGTTAGCATGTGTCTACCTTCTACCCAGTGAATTAGTTTTCCTTCTCTCCTACCCCTGGTGGTAACTACCACAGAATATTTCTTTTAGCAACAAAACCTTTTTTTTTTTTAACTTTTTACAAAAGTGGTCTCATACAATATTTGTCCCTTTGTGATTGACAAATTTCACTCAACATAATGTCCTCCAGGTTCATCCCCATGTTATGAGAGTTTCACAGATTCATCATCATTATTCAACATTGCATAGTATCCCACTGTGTGTATGTGCCAAAGTTTGTTCATTCGTTCTTCCTCAATGGGCATTTAGGTTGTCTCCATCTTTTACTATTGTAAATAGTGCTGCAGTGAGCATGGATGTGCACACATGCATTTGTGTCATGGCTCACATTTCTTGGGTATATGTATGGAGTACTGGGACTACTGGGTCATACAGTATTTCTATTTCCAACTTTTTGAGGAAGCGCCCTACCATTTTCCACAGTGGTTGCACCATTTTACAGTCCCAGCAGCAGTGTGAAGTCCTGGTGTGGCAATGTAGGATAAGCACTCAACTGCATGGTCAGTTAGAACTGCAAGGTCGGCAGTTCAAACTCACCAGCCGCTCCTTGGAAACCCTTTGCAGGGTCACTATGAATCGGAAGCGACTCAAGAGCACTTAACAACAACATCAGCAGTGTAGGAGGGTTCCCGTCTCTCCACACCAGCATTTGTTGTGTTTTGTTTTTATTTTTTTTGAACTTTGTTACCAATGCTGGGGTAAGATGTAATCTTGTTGAGGTGTTGAAATGTTCTATATATTTTATTTTATTTTTTCACTGTAAACTGAGTGATAGTTTACATGGGAGAACATTGACTTTACACCATTATTTAATTGCAATAATTAAAATCTCCATGCATCATTATTTAACAGTATTTGCTTTATTCCATCTGTTTTTCTTTTGGGGGGAGGGGACAGGTGGAAAGATGTACACAAAAACAATCAGGAATATATAATAATTTAAACAACCATAGGGCACATTCTGCAAGTCTGCCTCTTGGCCACCAGCATTCAATCCCTCTCTTTCCCTGAGTTTAGAATCCTCAGCTGCTTCTTCTCTCCATGTCTTCATCTCTGCCTCCATCTTGGGTGTTGCTGCTTCTCTGGATAGGATCCCACATTCCGCTTGCGCTCTTCTCCCTTGATGGTCCTAGGGTCCTCTGTTTCTGTACTGTAAGATTAACTGCTCCCCTGTTTTTGTTACAAAACTTCTACCTTTACAGTTGTGACAGTCTCAGTTAGTCATGATAACAATTACTATTGAATCATAAGAATCTTATCCCCATCTCTTTTCACCAGACCCATCTAGACAAGATGAAAACTATTCAGTGGGGATTCTACCTTCCCCTGCACACTCTTAACACTAAACTCCCTCTTGAAACCTTGTAAGCCAGTCTCTGTAGCGTAGTAGTTACGAATCGGGCTGCAAACCTTAAGGTCAGTGGTTCGAAACTACCAGCTGCTCCGCGGGAGAAAGATGAGGCTTTCTACTCCCGTAAAGATTTACACACCCTTGGAAACCCTGTACAGGGTCGCTATGGGTCGGAACCGACTCAACAGCACTTAACAACAACAACAACAACATTTAAGGTAGCCAATGTCTAAGTTGCCCATCCCTATCTACCCTGTGTACAGAGGGGATAGTATTGATACTTGATGTGAAGACTCCTTCCCTCTCTGTTGGTATTTTGAGTTACTACATCTGTGAGTACAGGTTAAGTTTATTGAATTGTAGCAATTTACCCTCATTTCCTCTATCAAAATTATTATTATTATTATTTTTTATATTCCTCTAGTTGAGTTCTGATTATCAAGTCACCAAGGCTAGGTCATATGGGTATTATCTGCAAGTTTGTGTGTTCTTGTGCATCTTCCCTCACTTAATATCAGCTGGATGTTGCACTCTCAGCTCTAGCCCTCTGTGGTTATGTCCTTGTTCATGGGCTCAGTAGTCCCCAGGTCTCACCACACTTTGAACCAACCAGCCCTTCCTCGTCTCTCTCTCATCTCCAGGTCAACGGGAATCTATGGAACGTGGTTGTACTCAGCCTATTTCTTTATTGGTACCTTTCCCCCTCTTCCTCTCAAGACCAGTGTGATTGCCTGCAAGCTTACATGCCTGCTCATGTGTTCCCTTTGAGTTTCAGTCTTGGAGGGAGGGGATTGTCCTGAAGGGACTTGAGTGCTTACCTTGATGGCTTCCCAGCAAATAACTTGTTTATTCTTGTAGTAGCCAATCATACTGCCATTTTTGTTTTGGTTTTTTCCTGCAGATCTTTCTTTGAATCTATACATTTTAGAGAGTAGTCTCTTAGCTGATATACTATTGCCAAAATTTTTTTCCCAGTTTGTGGAATCTCTATTTTGATACACATATGTGCCTGAGTTTTAGGAGGTCCCAGTCATCTGTTTTGTCTTCTACTGTTTGTGTGTTGTCTGTTATGTTTGATAGTGTATTTATGCCATGTATCAGAACTCCTAAGCTTGTCCCTATTTTTACAATGGTAATCTTTTTAGGTCTAGGTTTCACATTTAGGTCTTTGCAGGAACTTTTTGAAGCCCCCTTGTCTGTATGTGTTTGTGTACATATATTTAAGATTTTTGTTCTTTTATATTTTTCCCAAAACAACTGA
>NW_006408526.1:29494120-29495879 GCF_000296735.1 Chrysochloris asiatica
CAGTTCTTTCTAGTTCCTACCTTGAATCTTTCAAGGTTATTGCTAGCATCAGGAAGGTGAAGCTCCCATGGTAATGCTCTCCCAGGGCAAAAACTTGCCAGTTCCCTGCCTTTTACTGTGACTCATTGACTGTGGTGGTGAGCAGGTCTTTTCCTGATTGAAAGATGGTGAGCTTGTGCTATGTAGGGCATCCTCAAGTGGTTTAGATTCTCCTCACAGTAACTTGTGACAAGTGGCCAAAAAACACACATAAAAATCCTGCAATATCAAACAAAATAATTTAAATTAATCATAATTTAAAAACACTTTTATTGTAATTTGAGTGAGTTTATAGAGCAAATTGGTTTTCTATTCAACAGTTCATACACATTTTGATTCATGGCATTAATCGTAGTCTCCATAGAGTAAGAACATTCTTTCTGTGTTCTCTGTGTTTACTGTTTCCTGCCATCTTGCTTTTGTATCCTTCCTGCCTGCTGAGCTTTATCCCTGGGCAAATGTTGCCCTTCAATCTCAGATGGTTAGTTGTTCTGGGGCGAGCATGCTTCCCTGGTGTTAATTGTTCACCTTAGAGTTTGACCACAGGGTGGCTTAAAGGGTTAATAAGTGCCATAGTCTGAGGGGTTCTAACAGTTTCTGTCACATCAGAAGTCTGGTCTTTTTTTAAAAATGATTTTGTTCCATATTTTTCCCACTTTATATGCAGGACCTCCTATTGTAATGCCCTTCAGAGTGGTTGGCAGTGGTATCTCGGTACCATTTAGTTCTTCTTGTCTTGAAGATGTAGAAGCTGATGTTCACGTGGTCCATGAGTCCTTTAGAATAATTGTTTCCTTGTGTCTTTCATATTCTTCACTCACTTTTGCTCTGGGCTGGGATAGATCAATAGATACACTTTATGCGATTTCTTTTTAATGATCTGAGTTTGCCTGATGAACTCATATGATAATGGGATTGGAAGTAGCAGACTAAGGAACGTATGGTGGGAAGCACTGTTTAGGCTATAAGAGTCGGTGTGAAATTAATCAACAGGGCACCTGAGGATTCATTTTCCACATTTTCACCAGATACTGTTGTATTTAACTCCTGTGCTTTGAAGTACAAATAGATTTCCTAGCCGTCAACAGATTTTGTGACTAGTTTTCAGGGACAAAGCAGTGAGCCAGGCTGTTGCATCAGCCTGTATTCTGACCATAGCCTTCAATCCTCCTACCTTTTTGTCTCATTCCCAATAAATCTACACTTTGACCATTTCAAGTGCACTTTCTTGTTCAGTGACCTCACTTAATATTCTGCCAGTGTCTCAACTCCCTGGAAACATGTCTAGACTCATGCTCCATTATGTGGATTTCTCTCATAATTACCATCAATACTATTGACGGCTTGTTGCTTTCCTTTCATTTTTCTGCAGTACTGCAGTCCTCGGTCAGTTTAGCCAATCCTCCAGCTGAGTACTGCTGGAGGAAATCATAAAACAGTAAATTTATGACTTCTAATTATAGCCTGGAAAACCTTGTACAGGGTCGCTATGAGTCAGAACCAACTCCATGGCACATAACAATAACAGTACCCGTGGGGTGGCGCTGTGGGCTGATGTGCTGGACTGTAATGTCGGTTTGACTTGATAGCACTTAACAACAACAACAATATCACCTGAGAGGAGCACGATGGCTCTATAGGATAAGCACTGGACTGCTAATCATGAGGTTGGTAGTTTGAGCCCACCTGCCGCTCTGCAAGAGAAAGATGAGGCTTTTTG
>NW_006408526.1:29498469-29513551 GCF_000296735.1 Chrysochloris asiatica
ATTTAGTTTTCAGCCTATTTCCTTTTTAGTCTGCCTGTCCCACTCTACAATCCCCGTTCAGGCCTTTCTTTTCGTGATAAACAGTTGCGGGCCGGCTGTGGCCGTTTTGCATTGTTGTTTCCATTTGGTTTTAAGTGGAAGCTGTCACTTTAAATTTCAAGGAGTTCTGTGTACATGTGTAGTAGAGCCCTCCGGGGGTGGGGTGAGGTGTCCACTCATTCAGGCACTCTCTCTAGTTATCAGAATGGATGTGTGTAGACAGCGAGAGACCAATGAATAGATAGAAAAAAAAAAAGAATATACACACCTTTATCTCCACGGTTCTATGAAGTTTCCGTGGCTGCTCTGATCCTTCCCCGGCTTTCCCAAGATGGTGGCTCCGGGAGCATCTGAGCATCTTAAATTAGAAAGCAATGGATTTCTTGCTTCTGCTACCAATTCTCCTAGCTGTAAACCTTCCAACCTTCTAAATATTCCTTTATATGTGGCGCAAAGTTCAGTCACCATCCCCTGAGCATGCTTGGTCTGTTACTCTGTGTTGTTGCTGACGGAGCTCCTCACTGCTTGTCTATCCAATCCACCATCTTCCCCCTTCCTTTCCACCGCTGTCTTCATTCCAGTTTTCATCAGTGCACCCAGGTTACTAAGGCAGACTACTGAGCTAGCTCTCTTTGCCTCCAGCCTATTCCCCTTATAATTTGCCTAGTACACTGCTATCACCATAGAAATCTTTCTAAGATTTCTGAATCTTTCTAAGATTTGATGCCTGATGATGTCATTTCCCTGCTTAAAATAGTTTCTACTTCTGTTTGGTGTTTAGGGTCGTTTAAACTCTTACCTTAGTATTTGTTGTTGTTAAGTGCTGTTGTGTGGGTTCTGACTCATCGCAACCCTGGATAGAATTTCTGAGGCTTTAAATTTTCATGGGAACAGAAAACATTCATCACAGTGACTGGTGGGCTCGAACTGCTGACCTTGTGGTTTTCAGTCCATTGCTTATCCTATGGAGCCACTGCGTTCCCTTAGCTTAATGTGGTAGTGATGGCTATGTGCTGTGGAGTCTGTTCTGACTCATAGCAACCCTGCTGCATAGGGTTTCTGAAGTTATAAATGTTTACAGGAGCGGAACAGCTGGTAGCTTTTAACTGCTGACCTTGAGGTCAGCAGCCTGACTTGTAACCACTAAACTACCAGAACTCCTTTAGCTTAATATAAAAGGTCCTAAATTACCTAGTTTTTATTTGTGTCCCTGGAGTCCTGGTGTAGCACTGTAAGATAAGCATTGGATTGCTAATCTCAAGGTTGGTGGTTCAGACCTACAAGTCACTCCTTAGAAGCCTTACACAGGGTTGCTATGAGTCAGAATGGACTAGAGGGCACTGAACAACATTTATGTCCTTAGCTTTATCTTTTACCATTCCCCCACCTATACTCTCAATGCTGATTTATACCTGTCTTCTACAGGAAGTATTCAGAATTCACTTAAAATTAAATCTGAGTCACCTACTCTAGAAAGCTTTCCCAGATTCTTCGTTTCTGCTCCCTTTTACAAACCCTGCCTTCACATTTAAGGATCCGTGATGGTGCAATGGTTAACTGCTTAGCTACTCACTGAAAGGTCGCTTGTTCAACCCACCAACAAGTCTGGGTCTTGTTTCAATCTTTTGCAAAACAATTTCCAATTTTACCAGCACCATTTGTTGAAGAGACTCTTATTCATTTAATGTGTTTTGGCCCTTTGTCAAAGATCAGCTGACTGTGTGTGGATGGATTTACTTCTGGGTTCTCAATTTTGTTCCATTGATCTTTGTATCTTTCATTATATCAGTGCCAGACTCTCTTGACCACTGTGACTGTGTAGTAGATTTTGAGATCAGGGAGTGTGAGGCCTCCAACTTTTTTCTTCTTAAGCAGTGCTTTGTGTATCTGTGGTTTCTTTCCTTTCCATATGACATTTGTGAAAGTTTTTTACATTTCTTCAAACAATTGTTGAAATTTGGATTGGGATTGCATTATATCTCTAGATTGCTTTTGGTAGTATTGACATTTTCACAATGTTAAGTCTTCGTATTCATGAGCATGGTATGTTCTTCCATTTGAGTAACTCTATTTTGGTTTCTTGTAGTGTTTTGAAGTTTACTTTGTGCAGGTCTTTTGTTTCTCTGGTTATATTTATTCCTAAGTATTTCATCCTTTGGGTGCCTGTTGTAAATGGTATTGTTTTCCTAATTTCCTTTTTAGAGCTGTTTTTATTAGTATAGAGGAATCCAACTGATTTTTGTATATTGATCTTGTACCCTGCCACTTTGCTGAATCTTCCAGTGAGTTCCAGTAATTATTTTGCTGAGTCTTTGAGCTCTTCTATATATAAAATCATATCATTTGCAAATAGAGTTTTACTAGTCCTTAATCAACTTGATGGCTATTAACAACAGCCACAACACATTTGTTTCATCAATATCTTTCCATCTGCTGTCTACTCATCAGTCCCTTTTCTGTGTTTCAGTATGTTGCAGTCATCAGTAATTTTACCCCTAAAACCGTCAGCTTGCTTATCATTATTTGAGATCAATATTATTTAAGTTTCTTTTTTGAAAATTTTTGAGGTAATAAAATTTATATGCAGTTCTCTCATACCTCTTCCCAGTCAGTACCTGACTCCACTCTTCCAAAATCCGTGTTCTCAGTGTTTCACCAGAGATTGGTTTTCTGTGATGTAAAATTTTACATAAATGAAATCCTATAGTGTATATGTGTAAGATAATATGCCTAAGTGATGTTCAGTTTATTAGTATAGCACAGTTTATCCATTCTCTTGCTCATGGACATAAAGTCTTATTTCCTGATTTTGACTATTATGAATAAAGGCGGCATGAATATTCAAGTACAGGTCTTAGTTTGAACATACACTTTTATTTCTCTTGAGTGTGTTCCTATGAGTGGAATTGAAGGTATGTTGATATAGACGTTTAGTTTTATTGGAGACTGCAAGGCGTAGTTCCAAAGTGGTTATGCTTTACTTTATATTCCCTCAAGATTTTATGAGAATGCTGGTTGCTTCCTATTCTTGTCATTAAAGTGACTGACTGTTCAGTAATATTTCATTGTGGTTTTCATTAGCATTTCTTTGATGACTGATGTTGTTGATCACTTTTCCATGTTCCATGTACTTACTGGCCTTTTGCATATGCTTTTATGAAGTCATAATTTGAGCCACGACTCTCCATGGTTTTCTTTTTTATTGTTTTTGATTTTTTTAATATTATGTAACAACAGTTCTTTTGTATATTCTAAATATAAGTCCTTTTTCAGTTATATATTTTATGAATATTTTCTCCCATACTTGGCTGTTTCATTTTTCATTGTGTCTTTTAATGATGTAAAAACAGAGTGGCTTGGGTGTCTTCACAACAGAGGAGAATCAAGGTTCATTCCTGTGAGGTGAAGGTCAGATAGGCCCCCTCTCTCCAGCCTTTTAAGCAATTCTGTCATCAACCATTATTCCCACAGCAGTCTTTAGTTCTCTTCTAGGTTTGATCATTTGTTGCAATGGCCTCAGAGAACACAGACAATACTCCTGACTGCAGGGTTTATATATTAGTGAAGTAACAGGCTACAGTTTCAGGCTCTGGAATGAGTCCAGATGTAGTGCTTCAGTCAGAACAGCCCTTTTAAACTGTGCCCACAGGTAGATCTCTCTCTCTGGCCTCTGCCCTGCTCAGGCAAGTGTCACAAAAATTTGTTAACGATTTTTAGGTTTATGTTTATACTGAGGGATATTGGTCTCCATTTTTTAATCTTAAAAATTTTAGTTTCACATTTAAAAAAATTTTTTTTTAGTTTTATCAGTCACTGAAAGGAGGTGATACAAGATTTCTATAATTACAGATTTTTCCCTTAAGTTTTTCATTTTTGTTTCTTAAGTTTGTTGTTGTTGTTAAGTGCCGTCGAGTCGGTTTCAACCCATAGCGACCCTGTACAGGGTTTCCGAGGGTGTAAATCTTTACGGGAGTAGAAAGCCTCATCTTTCTCCCGTGGAGCAGCTGGTAGTTTCAAACCGCTGACCTGAAGGTTCGCAGCCCGATTCGTAACCACTACGCTACCAGAGCTCCTTAAGTTTAGAAGCTGTTATATACATACGTGTTTATGATTATTACATATTCCTGATGAATTGACTGTTTTATTATGAAATGTCACTTTTTATCTGGGTCATATGTTTTGTGGTAAATTTTGTTTTGATGTTAATATATACATTGCAGCCTTATGCTTTTTCTTTATATGGTATTTGTTTTTCTATCCTTTACTTTCACCCTATGTATGTTTTTATAAAGTGAGTCTCTGACACATAGCATATCATTGTGGCTTTCTTTTTTTCTGTTTGACAAGCTATCTTTTTTAAAGCAACTTTTTTTGGTGAATTGAGTGAAGGTTTATAGAATGAATCATTAGATTTACATTCAACCAATCATCCTTTTTTTTTGTTGTTCTGTCATTACAATGATTGCAATCCCCTTCATGTTCCATCAGTTAACAGTATTTACCTCTGTTCACTTTAACTATTGCATTCATCCCTGTGTCTCCCGCTTCCTTCATCTTTTGTTTGCCAACCTCCCTCTTGTTGTATATTACCTGCCCTGTTACTCACATTAACATGAGTCAAAACCCTCCAGCCCATGAATAATTTCCCTCCTTCTCCCATGTAGTCATTATTGTTTCTTTTACTAAGAAAACCTTTTCTTAAGTTTTACAACATTGGTCTCATATAATATGGGTGCTTTTGTGATTAACTGATTTCACTCAGCATAATGTTGTGAGGTGTTTGCAGATTCATCATCATCTTTCAACATTGCATAGTATTCTCTCACTGTCCATACTCAGCTTCTCCTTCCAGCAAGCGCACTCATTCCACTTCTTTAACTTTTCCTCTGAAGTTCAGGGCTCTAGAATTTTCATCTGTGTCGGTTTCATGTGATCTCTCAAATTTTTGTTGTAGATGGTCTGTGTAGTGTGAGTATTTAATCTGCCATCTTGTCAGAAGGCCAAGATACCTTTTAAGTAAAATTTTTAGTCCATTTCCACTTAATGTAATATTAATATGGATGGATTTAGGCCTAGCACTTTACTGTGAATATTAATTAATTACATACTTTCAAATTTCATTTTAATTTATCAATTGCCCGTTCCTTCTAGAGTTTACATCCATTCCTTTAATCCTTGGCAACATGTGTCATAAAGAAAATCTGTATTCCAACTGGTTGTGCTTTATCAGAAAAACTTGTAATTTTCTTAGATAAAAATATTTGGGAAATTTTCTTAGACTTAATTGTCGAAACTTAGAATTATCTCTTATTTTTCTTTAAATCAACATTATTGAGATAATTTAATACAATTAAATACTTAATTCAGTTGTACATTTTTGTACGTTTTGACACTTTAATCAGTGTTTCAGCTATCTGTGTTGTTATAATAGAAATATCATAAGTGCTTGAATCTAAAAACTTTCTCTCATCGTTTAGGAGGCTAGAAGTCCAAATTGAGGGTGCCAGCTGTAGGGAAAAGGCTTTCTCTCTCTGTCAGCTCTAAAGGAAGGTCCTTGTCTCCTTGCAACATCTATGGGCCTGGCACCCCTTGTAGCTCTCCATGTGTCTTGGCCTCAGTCTTCCTCCCCTTGGGTCCTCAGTGCAGGAAACCTGAGTCCAAAGGACATACTCTGCTTCCTGCTTTTCTTTATTATGTGGTACTGAGGTCCTGCTATCTTGACTTACTTGTTTAATCTCTTTTATATCTCAGAAGAAATTCTTTCAAGATACAGTATAATCCTATACATTGTTGTTGTTGTTAGGTGCCATCGAGTCGGTACCGACTCACAGCGACCCTATGCACAACAAAACGAAACACTGCCCGGTCCTGGGCCAACTTCACTACTGTTGCCACGCTTGAGTCCATCGATGCTGCCACTTGGCCAGTCCATCTCATTGGGGGTCGCCCTCTTTTTCTCTGACCCTCCACCTTACCAAACAATGACATCCTTCTCCAGTGACTGGTCTCTCCTGACAATATGTCTGAAGTATAAGGCATTACATTAATTTTTTTCTAGAGATTTGTGTCTGTAGCTTCTTTTGTTCAGTATGTATTTGATATTAATCTATGTGTATGTGTATATCAGTAGTTAAATCCCCATTTTTAAATAGTTGTGTATACATAACATAGAATTTGCCATTTTATCTCTTTTAAGTATATAACCAATCCATTGGTATTAATCACACTCACAGTGTTGTGCCATCATGACCACTGTTTGTTTCCAGAACTTTTTCATCACCACAAACAGAAACTCTTCAGTTCATTTTTTTTTTTTTAATGCTGAGTAGTATTCTGTTGTGTAAATATGCCATGATTGTTTATCCAATTCACAGTTGTTGCTCCAATACTGGCACCAGTTGTTTCTTGTAAGTTGGTGACACCTCATATTGTTTCCCTCTATGTAATGTGTCATTTTCTTTCAAGATTTTTCTGTATTTTTGTTTTTGACCATTTAAATATGTCTTGCTTAGGTATGATTTTCTTTGTAGTTTTCCCTTCTTGGGGTTTTCCAAATTATTTCATTTGTACAGCTATGCCTTTCACCAAATTTGTGAAATTTTCAAATATTTTTTCTGCCCTATTCTTTCTCTCATTCCTTCTAGGACTCTACTTTCACTTGTTAAGCCTTTTAATATTATTCTGCAGATCACTACGGCTCTGTTCATTTCTTTCTAGTGTTTTTTACTCTGTTCCTCATATTGGTAAATTTGTATTGGCTTACCTTCAAGTTCACTTACTCTCATATCTTTTCTATTCTGCTGTTCAGCTCATGTAGTGGATTTTATATTCCAATATTGTATTTTTCCATTTTGGTATTTCAGTTTTTTAATAGTTTCCATTTCTTTACTGAGAGTTCTTATTTATTCATTTCTTGTAACCTTGATTTTCTTTATGTTTTTCTGCATAGTTAGAAATATGCTTTAAAATCTTTCTTGCTAAAAGACCTTAGAGTCCTTTCCTATTGATTGCAAGGAGTTGAGAAACAAAGTCTTATTTTAGACAAGAAACAAAACACAAAAGACCATATGCTGTATGATTCTATTTGCACAAAGTTCTAGAAAAGACAAAATGATAGTAAGAGAAAGCAGATCAGTGGTTGCCTGTGACTCCGGATGGAGAGAGGGGATTGGCTGTCATACCTTCAACATGTTAGGCTTTGCATGCCCTGCAATCTGTTAAACAGTTATGTCTGCTGTTGTGGCAGAAAAGCAACCATAAACTAGAGATAGATGAATGAGCATGGCTGTACTCTAGATTATAGAAACAGCATAGTTTGCCATTCCCAGCTGTGGACTCTGGATTATGTTCTTGTTCTTATGTTGATCAACATTATGAGTAATAACATTGTAAAGATTCTGGATTCTGTTATATTTTACCAAGGAGTCTTGATTTAAAAAAAAAAAAAAATCAAGTCAGGCTATTACTTTGGCTAGGCTCAAATGTCATACTCTAGTTCTCATTCTGTACTCAGCAACTGTGATCTTAGTTCAGTTCATTTAGCTTTACTTGGGTGCCTTGGCGACCCACATGTGCATGAGTCTTGTAAAGGCATTAACCAGAGAGTTGGGCAAATTTGTACATGGATTTTGAGATTCCTGACCTGTGCCTCTTTCTTCTTTTGGGTACACCCCCCTACTTTTCTAACTGCTACAGTAGCTGGTGTGGCACTCTGGGTTAATACGCTGGACAGCAAAGTTGGTTCGAACCACAAGGTTGATGGCTTAAGCTCACCAGCCACTCCTCAGAAACCCTATACAGGATTGCTATGGGTTGGAATAGACTCGACGGCACTTAACAAAAACAACAATGGTAACTCTACATTTTGTCCTTTAGTTTTCAGCCAGTAAGGCAGCCACATGTGTTTCTGAGGTGTAGTCATCAGTAGGGAGCTAACTGGGGTTTGCACATAAGTGAATAATCAAAAAAAGAACAAGAAACCGCAGTGATATGACTGTCACTTCTCCCAGTTGTCAAATTCTCTCCAGTTTATACCTGATTCTTGTTTGCTCTCTAGTGTCTTCTTGTAGCTCAGAGTTGGTTTCAGTGGTTAGAATAACATCAATAATCCTGATTTGTCATACAGAACTTTTTATGAAAAATATTTTCCAGAGCAGAAACTAATTTGGTTAAAAGACATTGTTTACATTTGTGTAAATCTCTATAATGGAAGCTTAATTCTGTTTATTTCTTCATTTAATCTGTTGCACTATGTTGTTTTAAGTATATGAAGAAAATTTAGTGGGTATACAGATGATTGGATAAGCAATAAGTATTTCATTAGCCTTTAAAAATAATTGTAGATATTCTTTGCTTGTACTCCTAATTTGAAAGTTATAGTTGTTTTATCTTTCTTTACGTTTATTATGGTAAATATATTGATGCAAAACATTTGCCATTTCCACAATTAAAAAATGTATTGAGGTAGAAAAAATATTTATCTATATAAGTGATAGTTTTGAAAAGATTGGTTGCATTATGTATTCTGAAAGTACATCAATGAACTATTTATACTGTTACACTAAATCCTTTGGCTTACCTTGCACTTCAAATGGATCTTTTAGCCATGTTGGTTTTGTAACAGTGCATTCATAATTTTGAAAATACTGGCTCAGAGTTATGCATCTCTTCCAACTGTTGACACATTTCATTTTACAACAGTTTAAAAATCATACTTGTTGACATCATTACTGATGTCATCAGAATAGCCTGTAAGTGGTGGGAAGCTCTAAAACAGTGGTTGTTGTTGTTGTTGTTAAGTGCCGTCGAGTCGGTTCCGACCCATAGCGACCCTGTACAGGGTTTCCGAGGGTGTAAATCTTTACGGGAGTAGAAAGCTTCATCTTTCTCCCGCGGAGCGGCTGGTAGTTTCGAACCGCTGACCTTAAGGTTCGCAGCCCGATTCGTAACCACTACGCTACCAGAGCTCCTCCCTTTTAGTTACACATATTCTACGGTTACAGTTGTGATCATCACAATGAATCCTGCTAACAGTCACACACAATTGCATCATAAAATCCTATCACCATCATCCCCCATCCCTTTTCATCTCCATCTGGAAAAGAGAGAAACTATGCTGTGGGGATTCTACCTTATCCTTGCATTCTAAAACTAAACACACTCATGACAGCTTGTAAGCCAATCACTTCATGCCTTTATAGCACCCTGATTTTTCATTTTCTTAAAGTTTTTTATTGTGAATTGAGTGATAGTTTAAATGGAGAACATTGGTTTTACACTCACAACTTTACTGCAATGATTACAATCCCCTCTGTGCATCACTGTTTTGTTTTTTGAGGTGTGGGGGTGGCATGTAAACAGCAACAGTCAGGAATGTATAATCGTTTAAACAATCACAGGGCACATTCTGCAAGCCTGCTTCATAGCCTCCAGCACACAGCCTTTCTCTTTCCATGAGTCTAGAGTCCTCAGCTGCTCCCTCTCTGAATGTCATCATCACTGAAAGTGGAATTGAAGAGGAATTGAAATACTTTCTTAAAAACTTTTTATTGTAAATTGAAGGTTTGCAGACAAGGTCATCAACTTTACATTCATCAAATTATACATTTTGTTTCATCTCAATGATTGCAGTGCCCTCCATGCATCAACAGTTATCCTGTTTCCTCCCTGTAGTTTTCACCTTCTATTTCACAAATGAACAAAGCAAAAACATGTGATATACACATGTTGTTGCACCTCACTGTAAAGAGAAAAAAAAATCCTCACCACTAGACCAATAAACAAGAAACTACCAGCTGTTCCGCGGGAGAAAGATGAGGCTTTCTGATGCCATAAAGATTTACAGCCTCGGAAACCCTGTACAGGGTCACTATAAGTTGGAACTAACTCCACAGCACATAACAACAACATATAAATGGAAAAAAGATTGAAGTTGTAAAAAACTTCATTTTGTTCACATCCACCATCAACTTCCGTGGAAGCGGCAACCAAGAAATCAAACAATATATTGCATTAGACAGATCTACTGCACAAGACCTCTTTAAAATGTTCAAGAGCAAAGATACCAGTTTAAGGACAAACGTGCACCTGACCCAACCCATGGTAATTTCAGTAGCCTCATATGCATGTGAAAGTTGTACAATGAATATTAAAAGTACCCTAGACTACCAAAAAGCTAACTCTGTTGGAAAGAATACAGCCAGAATGCTCCTTAGAAACCAGGGTGGCCAGGCTCGGCTCGTCTCATACTTCGGACACATTATCAGGAATGGAAAAGGATATCGTGTTTGGTAAAGTGGAGAGTCAGTGAAAAAGACAAAGACCCTCAATGAGATGGATTGGCACAGTGTCAGCAGCAATGGGCTCAAGCTTAACAATGACTGTAAGGGTAGTGCAGGACCAGGAACTGTTTTGTTCTTTTGCGCATAAGGTCGCTATGAGTCAGAACTGACTGGACAGTTCCTAACAGCAAGATAAATAAAGAGGTAAGGCTCAAACTTCAATCATACAAGTGCTTTTCCTTGTGACAACCATTGTAATTTGGCATGTATTTCACCACATAAAATATTACAGGAGCAGATATTAAGGGTCAAAATTTAATAAAATAACAAATTTTACAGCTTCATCGAGGACATCTCTAAGTAAAATTACCCAATTGCAAGTACAGGAGTCTTCAAAAGGTTCGTGGAAAATGGAATTAAAAGATAATGGAAATTTTCTACAAACTTCTTGAAGTCCCCTTGTATAAGTTTTGATAGCTAGTAAGAATCCAGAATCGCTGAGAAAGAAAAATCTGAGTTCACCTCTGAAAACTAGAAAATGCTAGAAAACCCAAGAATATAGAAGTGTATATTCCACTACCCATCAGAGTGATGACACATATTCTATAGCCTCAGGAAAACTCCATGGTAGATTTATGAAAGAATGAGAATGAAAAAGGCAAATATCATTTTAGTATTACTTTGAAATTTTGACTTCATGATCAGTCCATCAGTGGGTTTCGGAGACAATCCCCCCCTGCCCTTGCCCTAAGGGTTTGTGTACTGTGTTTTAAAAACGGCTGTTCTAGATTCATTTTTTGATACTGCTACCTATATACTAATGATGCTGTAATCTGTATTGCCATTCTACACTACAGAGCTTTAGACTTTGTAAATTCACTGCCTACTGACTATACCTGAACCTCTTTCTTAGCTATTTGCTCTCTTTCTGTTAGGCCTTTAAACACAGTTTGTTCTGCCCAAAATTTCCTTATGCCCTGGCAAACAACTAGATTGTGAACTTCTTTGGGTTAGGAATTGGGATTACATCTCCAGATTTTAACAGAATACCTACATTACTGTTGGCTGCACAGGATAAGTTGTTTAATGTGGTTGAATTACGGAAAATTCCAGCCACATCTGCAATAAACTTGCAATTCATTTCCTGGTAAATTTTTCTATGTCTAAACTCATTCTTTCTATGTTGACTTGTATTAGCTTTGGTTTTAGACAAAAGATTATGTAACAAATTAAGGATTTTATTCCCATATTAAGGAGAGTCCTGGTGTGGTGCTGTGGGTTAATGCGCCTGACTGCAGTGCCATTTGAACTGCAAGGTCAGCTCACCAGCTGCTGCTTGGAAACCCTATACAGGGTTGCCGGGGGTCGGAATTGACTCGATGGCACTTAACAACAAAACAGCCCTTTGGATATTACAGCCAGTGCCTTATATATTAATTTGCTGTACAGTATTTGTTTTGTTTCTTTTTGATTTCATACCAAAAACCAAACCCACTGCCATTGAGTCAATTCTGACTCATCTAGACCCTGTATAGGTTTCTGAGACTATAAATCTTATAAGAACAGATAGCCTCATCTTTCTTCTGTGGAACAGCTAGTATGTTTGAACTGCCAATCTTGCAGTTAGCACCACTAGGCTTTGCCTAGAGTCTTACATATATTCTGAAAGGAAGCTGTTTGGGCTAAAGTGTCAACAGATCTTAATTCTTGGCTTTGTCCTTGGTTATTGAGGTTATTTCACAAAACAGCATCTGTTTCTCTCCACTAAAAACACCTGATTTCCACCACCACTCAGGGAGGAAACACTATATACATGTATTTTAATTTATATGAAGGAAGATGTTCTAGCATCCAAATAACTAATATATATGAAGTTCATACTTAATACTAGAAACTATTGCTAAGTGTGCCATGTGTTTTTAACTCTGTCCTCTGAGCAGCTCTCTGATTGGTTCTTTTATAATCCCCATTTTATACTTTAGCATACTGAGGCACAGAAAGGTTAAATAGCTTGCCAGAGTTATATTAATAACACTGTTAGTAATAGGGCCCAGGTTTGAACTCAGAGTAGTTTGGCTCTGGAGGCTGTGCTGTTGACTACTATAAGTATCTTCCTCTCAAGTCTAAATATATTACTTTTATAATGAACCTGTGTTAGTAGCACATGCACAGATAGATGGTCATTTTAACATTATTTGTAATTGTGAAATTGAAAATAACCAAAGGGGATACTTTAAATAAATGCAGGTAGTACCTGAATTATGATGATGTATTCAAGTTATGAGGAACTGCACTTATGACCCACCCATGGGTGTTTTGTTAGGTGTTTTTTTTGTTGTTGTTATATCTTACCATTACTAATATGTACTTCATACAGTGGTGTAGCTCATAACTTGCTGGTGTTATTATTCTCAAATGTAATGTTTCCAAACCCCAAAGACAAAGATTGGATGTGTAAAGATAATACAAAGCAATAATAATGACAACTTTAAAATAAGAAAGAAAGGAGGTATTTGGTTTATGTCAGACCTGACTTAAAATTGAGTAGTTTTCAGAACTGAACCCCATGTTAAGTTGGGAACCACATGTAGTGGTATGTCTTTGCCAAACCCTAAACCCATGACAGTTAAGTTCATAATCTTACAGGAGAGTAAAACTATCTTGTAGAGTTTCCCAAGGCTTTAAATTTTTATGAAGCAGACTGCCACATTCTTCTCACTCCCACCGCCCCCCCCACACACACACACACATAGCTATATGGTTATTTTTTAAAATCATACTTTTGAAGACTACTTAATGATAGGGAAGAATGCAATTAAGCTTAAAACTAAAATAAAATACTCAGTTTTGGTTTCAATAACATATAATGTATACATTAGGGTTTTTTAAAGTTCATAGAAAAATTCTAGTATCTTTTAATTCCATTTTTCCATAGCTTTTTGAAGCCTCCTCATATAGTTGAGACAGTGTCTGACTGTATGTATATCCATGTTCTCATAGGTTACAATAGAGTTCAAAGCCCTGGAGAATGGGATGTGGCAAGCACAACAGCTTTCTGATCCAGCGTGTGTATCTAAAGTCTCTTGTATACAAAGCAATTATATTGCCAGACATGTAGTGGCTCAGTATATATACGAGGGGGCTTCAAAAAGTTCGTGGAAAAATGGAATGAAAAGATAATTGAATTTCCTACAAACTCTTTGAAGCCCTTTCATATAATCTATAGTACATATGTCTTGATAGTCATAATAAACACCTATGTTACTGGCTCATGTATATACAGTACTGTACTTAGTGAGCCATGGTGGCACAGTGTTACAGTGCTTGGCTGATTACCTAAAGGTTGGCAGTTTGAATCCACCAGTCTCTCTGCAGGAGAAAGATGTATCAGTCTGCTTCTGTAAAGATTGACAGCCGTGGGAACTTGGTAGGATAGTTGTACTGTGTCCTGTAGGGTTGCTGTGAGTTGGAATTGATGCTGTGGCCACGGGCTTGGTTTGGTTTGGGGTACCGTTCTTTGTATCTAGAGAGGTGACCGCTAACAGTATATGCTTTGACTCTTAGGAAGCAGCATACATACTTTTATATCATGCATAGTTTGAGTGATACAGTGTTATCTCTCTGTGTAATTTTCTTTAGAAAATATTACCATATTATGCATCATGGCTCCAAATCATAGTAAAACCAGTACTAGTGGTAGCAGCAGCAAGAGGCAAAGGAGAAGTATCACTTTAGAAATGTAACAAAAGGTTATTAAATACCACAAACGTGTAAAATTGGTGAATGCTTTTGCAAGAGATGAGACAGGTTGTACTTGACGATAATGATATGCCACAAAAACAAACAAACAAAACAATTCTCTACTGAAAGTTACAAGGCTAACAAAAATGCAAGAGGGACCTATATCAGATATGGAGAAATTGCTAATGACGTGAGACATTTGAGAACCAAACACAAAAGTGAATCCCTTACGGGCTTTGATGGTTACCACTAAGGCAAAAAGCTTGTTTGATACTAAGAGAAAAGGGAGAACAGACTTGGATGTGGTGTTCACATAATGTCCTATTTCACAGAATGTATTGTGGATGTTATGTAACACATGATTCATGATTGTACATATGTATCTTATATACACATAGATAAATATATAGAAAATACTTAGTTTTAAAGATTAGAAAGAAATATAATGGTCATTCTTTGTGAGTGCTATGATATGAGAAATGACGTTTTAAAAAAGCACTAAGAATAAGAACATTTATGGGCACACAATGGCTCCATACTGTAAGCACTGGACTGCAGATCACAAGGTCAGAAGTTCAAGCCCACCAGCAGCTCCACAGGAGAAAGATGTGACTTTCTGCTCTCATGAAGATTTAAAGCCTTGGAATCTATACAGCATGCCTGTGAGTCGAAACTGACTCTAAGACACTTAACAACAACAACAGTAACATTTATGGATACTCTTTATATGTGCTTGTTGGTGTTGTTAAGTGCCATTGAGTCAATTCTGACTCATAGCAACTCTGTATAGGATTTCCAAGGCGCGGCCGATGACCTTGCCCGGCTGACCTTGCAATTCAAACCAACTGCAGTCCAGTGCTTTAACTAGCAGCAGCACACATAATTAAACTCTTTACATATGTTTTCTCATTTAGCACTCCTATCAGTCCTATGTGCTATATCTGACAAGGATATCATCAGTGAAGACAAGGCCAGGGGTAGACTGTGGAACAGACCATCAATTACTGATATGCAAATTCAAA
>NW_006408526.1:29515465-29561832 GCF_000296735.1 Chrysochloris asiatica
GTCAGAGAAGAAGAGGAAGACCCCCAATGAGATGGATCAGTCAGGTGGCATCATTGATGGACTCAGGTGTGGCGGCGGTAGTGAGGTTGGCCCAGGATCGAACATTGTTTTGTTCTGCTGTGCATGGGGTCACTATGAGTCGGTTCCGACTCGATGGCACCTGATAACAACAACAACATCAGTCCTATGATAATAAGTACTATCCATTTTTCAATGAAGAAACAGCAGCCTAAAGATTAAGTCACTTGGATAGATCACACAAACCAGGAAGTAGAAAATTTGGGACTTCTGTTTTGTTTTCTAAATTTTCTCTAATTTGTGTGTATTATTTACATGATCCGAAACAAAATTAACTACGTTTTCTGTGCTCGCTGGTAGGATTTATTCATTTGAACCACTGATACCCTAAATTAGCTCTGCATCGTCACAGAAGCATGGGACTTGAATGAAATTAGACCAAGAATTTAAACAATTATAATATGCTCTGTGGTTTCGATTCTAACAAGGAATTTTTTTTTTTAACATGGAGATCAAGGGAGTAGATAAATAGACCTTATCATAGAAGGCCACACTAATGTTACTGAGTGAATAATGTATGTGTGTACCGCTTCTCTCACTCACAGATACACACACATATATCTGTGAAATAGGGAGCAAGAATGTGTGAAGAATTGGGTCACAAGCAAGAATCTATGCAAGAGGAAAGGGCCTCAGAAACTTGTTGAATGAATTGGGCCCTTCCATGTATGTTAGTAGAAGAACAGAAGAGGAATAAAATAGTTTCTCTAATCCCCGATAAAGTGGGAACATTTCTCTTAAGATATAGCTCTTCTTAATCTTTTCTTCATATTTTCACTTTTTTAAACCCTGTGAATATTAAAAAAAAGCAAAACACTAAAATAAATACAGAGAAAAACTGTTGACTGATGGTACATGGTAGGGATTGTGGTCATTGTAATGAAACAAAGTATAAGGTTTGTTGAATGTAAAACTGATGATCTGCCCTGTAAACTTTCACTTCAATTCATAATAAAAACTTTAAGGAAAAAAAAACACAAAAAAACCCTGTGAATATAGTTGAAAATTTTTCTGTATTCTTTTGCCCACTGATCTAGGTAATATTATTGCTTTTAGTCATAAAACTTTCTGTAACCAAGTGTAACAAAAACACAAACCAAACCAAAACCACTGTCATATAGGGTTTGCAAGGCTGTAAATCTTTATGGGAGCAAAAAACCTCATCTTTCTCCCATGGAGTGGCTGCTGGGTTTAAATTTATCTTTGTGGTTAGTAGTCCAGTGCTTACCCCACTGTGCCACCAGGACAGCCAAGTATAATATAAAGGCATTGTTTTTCTGTCCCTGTTCATTAATAGCATCTTCAATCCTGAGTAGGGTGTCTGTCTTAGTTTTAGCACTGAAAGGCTTGCATCCTGGGAAATTGCTTGGTTCTGGGCAAACCAGCACAGTAGGTCATTCTAGTGTTGAATGTGAATATTACAATCTCAGGATAGGGGTTGGAGAAGGGCATGTAGAAACCAATGGGAATGAGAAGTACTGAGGAATGAAGAGAACATTTTTTTCCCTTCTGAGGGATGTTTATTACTAAGAAAATGTGAAGATTGGTAATCTAGTATCTGTATGGTTGGTAGTGGGTTAGTGGCTGCTGCATTCAAATGCGTATTAATTGGACCTCTGGGTTTGGACCTGCATTTTTCAGCACACATACTAAAAGACATGTTGGGAAATACAGGAATGCCATAATGATACTGAGCTCTTTTAAAACATGGAAGCACATTCTGCTTCCACTGGAGGCTTTTGCTTTTAAGGTAAATGCTTCTTGCTGTGGTTAACGTTAATTTAGCAAGTCAGGATGTGAATATTTTTCTTTTCAAATATAGAGCATTTATATAATTGTAGACTGTTCTAAATATTTGTTGATACCTATGTTGTTAAGTGCTGTTGAGTAAGTTATGCATCTTACCTGTATAGGGTATCTGAGAATTGGTTTGTACCACCAATCTTGCAATTAAAACCAACCTTACAATTCAGTGCTTATCCTACAGTGCCAAACCAGGACTCTGTTGACTGACACCTATGGTTAATATTTATGAGTAAGACTTTCTGCATGGTGACTGATAAATGACATTTGGTTTTATTTTTGCCAATGTTCCTCAGCAAGCTTATCTCTCTTCTCTTGTTCTTGTACTTGGTGTTTTACTCTACAGAGAGGTATGGGAAATGGAACTAGATAGACTCAAGAATCAAGATGGCGAAATAAATCGGAACATTATGGAAGAGTCAGAAAGGGCCTGGAAAGCAGAGGTGAGAACATGAACTGATAACTTGGAAAGCCTTGATTTTAAACTTTCAGGTGAAAATAATTTTAATAGAATATTACAAGAACCACTAAGCATTTAACTGTTTATGGGTAGCTTTGTGTATATAAAAGTCAATAAATGTATGTGTTTATTTATAATGTCCTCAGATCTTATCACTAGAGAGCCGGAAAGAGTTGCTGGTATTGAAATTAGAAGAAGCAGAAAAGGAGGCAGAGCTACACCTTACTTACCTCAAGTAAGTACATTCCCATTCTCAGGTTTTAATGATCCCTCAGGGTTTTGTGTTTGTTTCATTTTGTTTTGATGTTTTTGTAAAACGCAGGCCGACAAGCCTGACACTGACTCTGTCTTCATAAGGGCCACCTCTGTCTATAGAATAGTAACTGCTCATTGATTTCTCTTCACATAGTCTCCATTTCCTTACTCTCTAAATCTTCCCTTTTATTGTTTTGTACCTTCTACTATATTATTCCCTTTCGGAAAAATGGCATATGTTATGTACTCAAAGCATAACAGAAGCCTTTGGAGATTAAGTGTCTTCTATAAGGGAACTTCAGAAAGTTCATGGAAAATGGAATTAAAAGATAATGGAATTTTTCCGTGAACTCTTTGAAGCCCCCTAATATGTATAATATGTAGGTAGTCCCTGTCTTACCACATATTTAAGTTACAACAGACTGTCTTTCTTCTTCATTTTTTTTTTCCTTTTTTTGTTCCATCTTAATGTTAGTAATTTGCAGTGTTGCTGCATGTAATTTGCTGATATTATCATTCTAATGCCTAATCCCCAAAGGTAAAGATCAGTTTAAAAACTATAGTCATTATAAAAGGTATAATAAAAAAATTTTTTTTTTTAAATGAGGTATTCAACTTAACATCAGAACTGACTTACGGCAGAGTCATCAACAGAACTGATGTAAGTCAGGGACTGCCCGGAGTTACATTGGAATATGGAGGACCCTGGCATTTTTAGACAGACTAGAGCCCTCTTGTTGTGGGTCCTCTTCTTGAATACTTGGCTTACAGAGTGATGGAGTTAAAGTGAGGCAAAGGACTTAGAATCTTTGGCATTCTTCTGTATCTGCTCATACCTCTTCTTGTTAAGGCCCGTTAGCCAGCTACAGTTTTTTTTATCTCATAGAATTAGGGATAGCGCTTTCTCTTATTCTGTGAATTCTTGTTGCTTTCTTGGAAGGTCAACTCCCCCAACACTAGAGACAGTTCGATCCAAACAGGAATGGGAGACAAGACTAAATGGGGTTCGGATCATGAAAAAGAATGTTCGGGTAAGTGTAATAATAAGAGATCATTTTGTCAGTGTTATTTTGTGCTTCAACACATCTAATGAGAGACAAGTGCCCTTCTGCATTGCCACTGAGGGACCATCTTCCCATTCCCCTGTTTTCCCAAGAATAGATGGTGCTCTTTTTCTGAAGCATCTGTCTCAGCTCAGAAGGATGGGATAATCCTTTCTTTTCTCTCTTCTAGGACCAGTTTAATAGTCATATCCAGTTAGTGAGGAACGGAGCCAAGCTGAGCAGCCTTCCTCAGATCCCTACTCCCACCTTGCCTCCACCCCCATCTGAGGTAAGAGAGTGAATTTTGTCTTGTGTTGGTGGCAGAGCCAGAGTCTGACAACTGTTCTTATGAAGATACAGGGGTCTTCCTTATGCAATGCAAAAATTGCTCATTGATTTCTGCTCTAGTTTCCTAAACTTGATTTTTCTTCCTTTCTCTCTTACCGTATACCTCTTCCCCTCTGCAGACAGACTTCATGCTTCAGATGTTTCAGCCCAACCCCTCTCTGCCTCCTCGGATGCCCTTCTCCATTGGGCAGGTCACGATGCCCATGGTTATGCCCAGTGCAGATCCCCGTTCCTTGTCTTTCCCACTCCTGAGCCCTGCCCTTTCCCAGCCCAACCAACCTTCCCCGCCCCTTCCTGGCTCCCATGGGAGAAATAGCCCTGGCTTAGGTTCTCTCGTTGGCCCCCATGGTCCACACATGCCCCCTGCTGCCTCCATCCCGCCTCCCCCAGGCTTGGGCGGTGTTAAGGCTTCTACTGAAACTCCCCGGCCCCAGCCCGTAGACAAGCTGGAGAAGATCCTGGACAAGCTGCTGGCTCGGTTCCCACACTGTAATAAGTAAGTATATTTGAGGATTCATTAAAAATATATATATTTGTCAGAGAAATTTTATGAGTTTAAAATAGGGCAGGTTTTATGGGTGTATTTCCGGATATAGCATTAAAACCTTTCTTCCTAAACATTTTTCTTCCTTAGGGCCCAGATGACCAACATTCTTCAGCAAATCAAGACAGCACGTACCACGATGGCAGGCCTGACCATGGAGGAGCTGATCCAGTTGGTGGCTGCTCGACTGGCAGAACATGAGCGTGTGGCAGCAAGTACCCAGGTAAGAAAGCTCCTTGTAGGAGAACTCAGCCTTGCTAGGACGTTGGGGAAGAGGCAGATTTCAGAAAAACTTAGGGAGGGAACAAGAGTACCCAGTCTGCTTGCTTTCATTGCTGGACTGGAAATTAAAAGATTTATTTTTATCATATGCTCAACTACACAGACTTTCTTCTCTTAACACTGATACTGTTTCTGCCCACAGCCACTTGGTCGGATTCGAGCCTTGTTCCCTGCTCCACTGGCCCAAATCAGTACCCCAATGTTTTTGCCTCCTGCCCAAGTTTCATATCCTGGAAGGTCTTCACATGTAAGACTCTTTTCTTTGAAAACTGGGATATGGAGAAGCTGGGGTGAGTGGGGATTGATTGGGTTTGCAGACGAAGTACAGAAAGAAACCATCATCTCATCAGCTGACTTGTATGCAGACCCAACTGAGAAATGCAAGTATTTATGCAAGAATATATAAATGAACGTTCATTTCTGTTGGTGGTGGTGTTTTTAAACTGTGGTGGGCCATTTTCACCATTTTTAAGGGTACAATTCAGTGACACACATTACATTTACCATGCTGTGCTAACATTACTACTGTCCATTTCTAAAACGTCGTTATCCCCCTAAAACAATTAGGTACTCCTTCAACGATAGCACCCATTCCCTCTTTTCCACAGTCTCTGCTACCTTTTGCCTGTTCTAGATATTTTATATAAGTGGTTCATACAGTATCTGTTCTTCTGTGTCTGATTTACTTCATTCAGCATGGTGTTTTCAAGGATCATCCATGTTGTAGCATTTGTCAAAAACCCATCTCCCTATAGCTGAATAATTCTCCATTGTATGTGTATAGCACATTTGGTTTGTTCATTCACCCGTTGATGGCCTCTTGACTATTGTGAACAATGCTGCATTGAACATAGGTGTACACATACATGTTTTGAGTCCCTGTTCTCAAGTCTGTTGGGTCTATGTCTAGGAGTAGAATTGCTGGATCATACAGTAATTCTGTTTAACTCCAAGGAACCACCAAACTGCTTTTCACAGCAGTTGCCTTATTTATCATTCCCAACAGCAATGCACAAGAGCTTCAGTTTCTCCACATCCTTGCCAACATGTTTCTTTTTTTCTATTAACAGTCCGCCCTGAGTGTGAGGTGCTATCGCATTGTGGTTTTGATGGTTTGTTTATAAAATCTTCTTGCTGAATGGAAATAGTAGTTGGATTCATGGCATAGTAGGAGACAAAGAGACTCAGAAGTGACTTATCCTTTTGATAATGCTTTCTGTGTTCTGCAGGCTCCAGCCACCTGTAAGTTGTGTTTAATGTGCCAGAAACTCGTACAACCCAGTGAGCTACATCCAATGGCGTGTACCCATGTATTGCACAAAGAGGTGGGTACCACACTACTTTCCATTCTTTCTGTTAGCTAAGAGTTTTTCTTGAACAATATACTGTGTTGATGTTCATCATTAATATCTAAACATATGGTTTATAATAAAGTATAGCCTAAACATCAGTAGTACCCAGAATACTGGCAACTAGGATCTCCCAGCTCCCACTTACTCCATTCCCTTCAGGGGACTGAACAAGCAGTTCATACTAGACACGGATAGGCCCCTTTCTTGGAAAATTGACAATAAAAGATAATCCCATTTATCTAAACCTTGTTTCAAATGTAGCATGTGTCAGAGACTTTTCTTAGATGAGAGGAATGGAATATGAGACGCTGACTCTGAGATTAGGAACTCGGTAAGAAGATAGCGTGAAAGCTGCCTAATAGAGATTATCCTCATAACTTGACAAGTCATTCCAATCTCTTCTTGTGTTACCAGGCAGAGTTGAACCGCTTAGCAGCAGAGATGATGCCTTCTTTATTGGTTTGTTTCATTTTGGTTTTCCAAGAGATAGAAACGGAATCTAAATCTTGATTCCTGGCAAGAGAAATTGTTGAATAAGATTTGAGTGATATTAGGAGATAGAAGCTCATTTAAACCTAAATGGGAGCAAGCCACACTAGATACTTTAAAAAAAAAAAAAAAAAAGCATCTTCACACTGTTACTCGAGTCGTGGTGTGGTGCTGTAAGATAAGCACTCAACACAAGGCCAGTTTGAACCGCAAGGCTGGCAGTTCAGATTCACCAGACATTCCTCAGAAACCATATATAGGGTCAGTGTGATTCAGAAGCGCCTCCACGGCACACAACAATAGCATTGTTCCCTGTAAAAGAACAGGTTTTTGCCTGTTTTGAAGAATTCTTTGGAGAGCAGTGAAGTAGTCCAATAGCCCTACTATTCCCCCATGGGAATGGCTTTTCCAACTTAGCTTACTTTTCTTGGAGGGTGCTGTGACACTGTAGGATAAGCACTGGACTACTAACCACAGGGTTGGGAGTTCAAATACACCAGCCATCTGTAGGAGAAAGATGAGACTTTCTGTTCCTGTAAACATTTACAGCCTCAAAAACCATATAACAACAATGACAACATACATTCCTTAGACCTTGTTGAACCTTAATTACACTCTTTCCCCTTCCTTCCCTCCATTTTCCCATATAAACCTGAGTCGTGTCTTTCTTTCTTTTCAGTGTATCAAATTCTGGGCCCAGACCAACACAAATGACACTTGTCCATTTTGTCCAACTCTTAAATGATGGGCCTGACTGGGGAGGAAGAAGAGGAGACACTGATGTGAACAGGAAGGAGCGGGTTCAAGATTTCTAAAACTCTATATTTATACAGTGACATATACTCATGCCATGTACATTTTTATTATATAGGTAATGTGTGTATAGGAAGTCTGTATTCAGATGTCCGTCAATGAAAGTATGTATATAATGCAGAAATGGTCTGTTCCCCCTCATCTTGCAGTTCCTTGTGGGAAACAGATTGTAGGGAAGATGGTGGTTAGTTTGGCATTGAAATAGTGATGCTTCTGCCTAGGGGAGTTTTCAAATACAACATAAAAACCATCTAGGAAGCTGCTGTTGCTCTAAGGCCATCCTGCTTTGATTTGGCTCAGCCTCTAGTCCATTTTCCTTCGGCTCTTGTCTGCAGGTTTGAACCCTGGTGCTCACCCGCTGTCCACCCACATGCCTTGCTTACTGAAAGCCTCAGGAAGCCTGAGTGTTGTTCTAGCCACTCTACAGATAAAAGTGAGACTGAGTGAGGAAAAACAAACGTAACCCTAATGGTTTGACTTATCATTGAATATTTTACTGTGTTACCGCTCATTATTTGTACATAGACATTAGGTTTACAGAATGTTCTGCTTTACATCAGAAAAATTCACAGTCCAAGAATAACAACATAATCAGGTCTCATTTTCCCCACACCCTCCCCCCCCATAATCTTCTGTCCACCCTCTCCTGGATACAGTCATATGTTCAGAAACTGGCACAACCCACAGGGTTTTCCTGGGCCAAGCCATCCCTTGCTGCCACTGACTTGGTGTCTACTCAAGCTCTGACAGACCACTTGTGAGCCCTCCCCTCTTCCCTTCCACTCTGGTCTCCTCGGCTAGCTAGGCCCCTCCCCGCCGAAGGTTAAGGCAGTTGGTTCACATCCAAGTTGTTTGGTGACCTTGGGTGAGCTCCAGACAGGCACTGGGGTGAGGAGATGTCTGTGCAAAATTACTTACAGAATGATCTTGGAATGCTGGGTTTTAATTTTAGAAACAAGAAAGCAATGGGGGACGTGTTTCCTGCCCTGGGAAAAATGGAGACCAGAGTGATACGAAGAAGGGCGATTGGGCTTCAGGTTCATGAATTCTTTGCTCTGTAGCTGTCTGGAACGAGATAATTTTTCTACCGAAGCTTATGGAACCCTTCTGGTTTTTAGGGTTCCTACCTGGGAAAGTTGTGACGCTGCTAGAACTCTGAATCTTTTCCTCTCCTTTTGATTTTCATTCCTACCAAAAATGGCTTCAGCACCCTTCCCATTTGGAATTAATCAAGTAAAAACTTGTGTTGATTTGAAAAAAAAAAAGGTTCCAGGGAAGGACATCATTATATTACTAAAAGCTGAATTCCCCTTTGTGGCACCTGGAAATGCTTTTCACACTGGTGTTACACATCAGGGTAGCAAAGACGTTTCTAAATTCTCATGTTGGTTCTAACTTTCATCCTTGCCTATCAGTTTGTGGATGATGCATTCTTTCTTTTCTCTTACTCTGCCTTACTTGCCCAGGTGCATTGACTAAACTACCATCAGCTTAAGAAGCTGAACTTGTTGGGTCTTCCTTGGCATCTTGCAGAGGGATTGAAATAGCCGGTGTGCTACATGGCTATAGAGGTCAGGAGTGCCATAGTCTCTGGTGAATGGAATATGCCTGTCTCCAGTTGGGTAGCTGTCATGAACAGGAAATGTGGCAAAATGGAAGACCCGTTCCTTTGTTCTTTTCATTTTGGGCAGCGGTTCATTTTTATTATCATGTAATCTAATGGTCTGTATCCCCTCGAGTTTGCAGTAGCTTTTAGGCCACCTGAGATACTTTTAGTATTCTCCTGAATGTTTGAAACTTTTAGATGGGTGTGAAGAATGTTTTGTTTTCCAAAAATCTTTGAAGTCATAGGAGTAGATACAGGAAAAAGTAGCAGGGGCATTAGGGGACCCCAACTGCTTCCTAATCAAAGTCCCTGAAAACCAACTGCAGCAGGGGGACAAGTGCTTTGGAGGTTTATGCATAGGAGCTGGGGCAAGTGCTTTGGAGGTTTATGCAGGGGAGCTGGGGCCTCTTTCTTGTTTTAGGAGAAATTAGAAAACACGTCTGTTTTAGTCACCCTTGTTTGCCCATCCCCTTTCTCCACTGTCCTGCAATGGTAAAGAACCAGGCAAGGCCAATGGGAAAGGCCCCAACAAGGTGAGGGGACATGGGAAGGTAATTTTTCAGAAGTAGAATTTAAAAATAGAGATATATAATACATATTTTTACAAGCAATAAGCCACTGTCAAGTTTTTTTTGTTGTTCTTTTAAACACCTAAAGCTCATAGTTTCAGGGCAGAGAGGAAATAACTATAAAAAGAAAAGATAAGAACAAGCTGTTTTCTCTTAGAAAGAAAATACCAGGACAGTGGGACTAATAAAAGGATTGAGTTTTATGCCCTGCAAAGAGCTGGGGAAAAGCCAGTTTTCCCCAACATGGGAAGAAATTATAAAGCAGAATGTGGCATTTTCGTTTCACTGTAGCGATCCTGGAAGTTTATTTACACAGTAAGTTCCGAGCTGGAAGTGGACAGCCTCGTCTTCTTGTGAGTGTTTGTGGTTATGGGGTGTTCCCGCCCAGTCAGCCAAAGCAGCACCAGGTGCAGAGGGAATGAAGAGAACCCAAGATAAAAGCTGGGACTTCGCATTCTTGTATTATTGGTTTATGGCTTGTGGGCAGGTGACTGAGGCCAGGAACTCTATACGTCCTCCTTGTAGTTCCCTCTCCCTCATCAGGTAATCCCACACTAGGCAGGGCCCATACCTGGAAGCAGTGGGTGTATCAGAACAATTCAGCTCTTCCCAGTAACACTGCTTGTTAGTCTAATGTGGTAGAACTAATTGGGAGGAAATGCACCTGGTCTCCACATGTAGCCCAAGAACCAGCCTGGGTACCCAAGAACTACTTGGAGTGGGATAGGGATAAAGAACGAGGGGCTCTTATGGTGCCGGAAACTAGGAAGCCCTGTGGCTGCCATCCTTTTCCAGGCAGCCTTGATACTGAAGATGCTGTTGCTAGAGCCGGAAACTCCCATGTTTCTTGCCCTCTTGGTATAATACTAGTGCCAGTGTGGAATGCCTTAACCAGATAAGTGGAGGGACATTAGACAGGGTGAAAAGGCAATGAAACAGATCTTCTTTAGATAAAAGATCTTAACCACTTACAGCTGACTAGGAAGAAATCCAGGTGTAGGGCATCAACCCTATGCCTGCAGAATGACTTCAGGATTCTGCTTTCAAGGACTTAAGTAGGTGTTTTAAGTATTCCTCTTAGCACCCAGGCTGCGAAGCTCCAGAGGAATAGGGCTTTTGGGAGAGGGAGTAAAGCAACACTGTTATATTCCAATTGCTCTCCACGGTCACCTGGGGCTTAGGAAGTTGGAATAATTCAATGCCACCTATTATATGTAGAAGAAAGGGTTTAGGTAAAGATGAGTAGGATTAGTAAGGTAGAAATTCACTTGTTGGATGAATCTTTTTAGTGGGCACTTTTCATTTAAGAGCTAAAAAGTGCTCTTTGGCTATATCAGCCCTCTATCTTTTGGTCAGGCTGCAACCACAGAAAAGAAAACACTGGGACACCACACTCATCTTAATGAGATACTGTCTAAAATTGGAACTAGTGAGTGGTGGTTTCTGCCTTTCCTAGCTTTGATTGCAACAGTTCCCTGTCTTTGCAGTCCCTCTCTGTCTCTTCTTACCGACATCTCCAGATTTGTACAAATATTTAAACTAATTATTTCTGTTGAATTCAAGAGGCAATCTTTGCACCAATGTTAGGCTTGTTTCTAAAGCCTCTAAAGCACACAGCAAACTGTGTCTTCTACTGACCTTGGCCAGCAAGGACACACGATTGGCCCTTTCACTGCCAGGGTACCACAGAAACACACACTGGGTCAACCTGGAAGTGAAGCCAGTACCTGGAACTAAGAAAAGAAGATTCTAAAGGGATGGTGGGCAAAGAATTCAGGATAAAGTTTCAAGCAGCATTATTTCCCAACTCAAGTTTGAGGTGACCAAGAGTATCCCCGCCATCAGAGCACTTCTTTCTTCCCTCTCCTGTTTCACGGGGTGCAATTCCCATAACCCACCTTGCCAGCTTGTCCTTTTCTGTCAAGGCAGAGGCATTTGGTGGGTGGATGAGGGTCCTGAGGTGCTCTGGCCACACGTGTCATCGGTGTCTCCTACTTGTGACCAAGTTGAACCACCCAGATGTGGTCCCGGGGAATGTTCATCGTGTGCCCGTGGACCCTTCACTTCAGCAGGGAGATGTCATCAGCAAAGTCATCATGCTGATGGCGAAGGCAGCGGAGGCAACGCCACTGACATACCATGAGGCAGAGTGGCAGCATGAAGAGGGCGCAGATGGCAGCCATGACGTAGGCTATGGTCATGAGGGTTGATTCGTCCGTCTGTGGGATGTTGTAGCCACAGTCTTCCATGTCTGGCATGACAAACGGACCTTCCACAGCTGCCGTCCTAAACTCGTCGTGCACTGGGAAAAGGGCAAATGTGAGTGGCAGGGTTCACTGTCAGAGAGCAGTCTGGGTTATGTGAGTGCAAGGGGCACCAGCTTGTAGTGAGATCCTGAAATAAGCACCTGCAGAATCTCCTCCCTCAGAGATGTTTAGGAACAGGACAAAAAGCCTATGCCAGGCAGAGGCTTGTCTCCTCTCCTCGGTCACAGGGAACACAACCCTTTCCTGTATGCCTGTCTAACAGGAATGAGACCTAAAGGTCTGTACTTTGGAGCAGACTACCAAAAAACAGCCCCTAGTATGCCCCTAGTAAACTTCGTCTGCCACTGCTGTAAGCCAACCACAAGACCCACCTGCCCACTTGCTGAGCACTCCCAATCATACAGACTCAGCCTGCTGCCCTTAGATCGAGAGCTCCCCAGGCAGCTGTTCATCCCGAGCTAGGCTGGGGTCATGGAAGTGGACAAGAACTGGCACTGGCTTTTGCACAATATGTTGTCTTTGGCTGTAGGCAACTCTTACTACCTCCCATACTGGCAGGGTCCCAGGTGTCCTAAGTGCCGGATAGGGAGAACACGGTAGACTTGCCCCACACCCGCATTCCTGGCTCTCACCATGGCAAGCGCTGACAGCAAAACCAACGCGTTTCCGGGCCCGATCAAACACAACGTAGAAGCCCTCCATGATGACAGCTCCCATGACGGTGCCCGTGGACGACTGCGAGATGGCAAACTTGTAGCAGTCGTCCTGGGAGGTGGCCACATCTTCCACTGGCCGGAGGTATTGCTGGGGGAAAAGCAGTCACAGGTGAGAGCAGGGCTTCCTCGCTCCACCCTCTATCCCATCTCTACCTTTTAGGTAGTTTGGCACTTATGTAAGTCTTCCCTTGTCATCTCTGAGTTGTGCAGAATTGGGTTTTCTTGTATATTAGGACCTTCACCTGTTTGTCTATTAGTTCTCAGAAGTCATGCCTGCTCAATATCCCCCCCAATATGTACTTTTTCCTTTTCCTGGAATGTTTCAAGGTGGGAACATACCTGTGGAAGAATAGTGATGCGGAAGGACTGATTGGTGACCTCGCCCATTAGGTAGAGTGAGATGACTGGGAAAATGTTCCAAGGGGTAGTGCCTGCTTGCCAGCACACCAGCTGTTCCCCTAACCAGAAACCGTCTGGGAACTTCTCCGTCTGTATTGGCAAGAAGGGGATAAACATGAGGACAGAACCTCTTTCACCATTGCTGGTTTCCAGATAACTGACTGGGCCCTTTGTTTGCTCCTCCTGTGGAATGGCCTAATTGAACACCAATAGACTGCAACCCAAGGATTAGAGTAAGAGATTGGGAGACTGAGCTAGCTAGACAGAGACAGAAAATAAATATGCCTGGTCTTGTGTGTCAGGGGGACTGTGTGGTGAGCAAACTAAGGCCTATAAAGTAGAGACAAGAGAACAGTTTTCAGGAGACCTAAGTGGAAACTCTAAAGGTAGACATCATGGAGAAATGTGATTTTCACTGACTTCCTCTGGCACTTCCTTGCTGCATCATCTTTTGTACCCTTGCCCTTAGTCCCACTGACCGAGGAGGCTGCCTTTATGGATTTGACTGCAGCTTCAAACACTTTCTTGGGCAAACGGAGGTTGGTGGTGCCGCTGTCCACGATACTCTTGTCGTAGTTGTACTGGGAGGGAGAAGAGGGGGTTAGAATAGTCAAAAGCCTTTGTTGTTGGTTGTTGTTATTGTTAATAAGTGCTGTTGAGTCAGTTCTAACCCATAGTGAATCTGTAGACATCAAACTGACTTTGCAGTCCAGTGCATTAACCCACAGCGCCACACCAGGACTTTTGTTGGTAGGTTCTGGCTAAGCTGGAGGTTAGCTTTGGGGTTCTTGCCTAGTTTGGAATCCTGTCTCTGCCACGTCTTAGTTTTATACCCTTAGACAAATTATTTGACCTTTGTGCCTCAGTTTCTTCATCTGTAAAATGGGGGTGATAGTTCCTACCTCAAAAGGTTATTATAAGGATTAAGTGAATTAGTACATTTAAAACACTTTAAATAACACCTGGCACATAGGAAAATCAATAAAAACCAAACTCACTGTCATGGAGTCTAGTTAGATAACAATCTAACTCATTAGATAAAGAAGACCCAGCTAGAGTGTTTGGCTACCATTTACTGAGCACCTGCCATGTGCCAGGGACTTGGACAGACTTCTTAAATGTTATCTCTGGTCTTTTCCACCATCTTTGGGCTAGCTGTTTTTTTAACCTCTGTTTTGCAAATGAGGAAACTGAAATGCAAAAGATTAGTAACTTGCCTGAGAAGAGTATACAACTAGCAAATAGCAGGGTGAGAGTTAGAGCTAGGTCTTTCTGACCCAAAGCCCCTCTCTTCTACTATGTAATATCACACAGCCTCACAGTGATTTGCTCACAGTTGGAGAGCAAGGCAGTGACTAGAATCCAGTGATGGTCACTAAATTCCACGCTCGCTCTTCATTACAGACCCCTGTGTGCATGCTCAGCTCCCAGTCCTTCTCTCAGGTTCTGCCCCTGTTCCTCGTTCTCCCCGTCTCCTAACCCAGAGTTTTGGCCTCACACTGTGTTGTTTCTCCCTGAGTGCCCTCTGGTTTTGTTACCTCCTTGCAGTCCATTTTCAGATCCTGTCCATTGATCTCCACGCGCACAATGATCACCTCATAATACCACTCACGCCGGATAGGAGTGTACCAGAGACTGCCTGTGTACAGTGAGTGGTCGATACCCCCGATGATCTAGGAAGAAACCGAGGCAGGCACCCACATCATGGCACATAAGAAAGCAAACACTAGGTTAGTGATACCTTGGGATGGCAAGGCTGTCTACAGATAACCCTCTTCATATTCCTACTTCCATTCATGTCCCAAAGCAACTTAGAGTTTATTCAGTGTGTTCAAGGGAAAAGACTTGTTCAAGGGAAAAGACTTGCCAAGATCTTTCATTGTTTTGGAATCATACAACCCTTTAGATACAAAGTTATTTAAACTTAAACTGACACAATAAATGTTGATTGAATGATTCTTTGAATTTATGGTAAAGTATTACTTTCTCTGCTTGTTGGAGATGGAGAACCATTCACCATTGTTGTAATTAATAAATAGACTTAACCTCCTTATATCTCTGCCTTCTAATCATCAGACTGAATATCTTAATTTGATAGACTTTATTTTCATTTCCTTTTAATCATGTCTGATTCTCTCCAAATTTACCATCGGTTTCTCAGCTCCTTTCTGGAATAATGCAAAGAAGAAACGGATGGAAAAAGAAAAAGTGAGGGGTGGGGAAGACAAAAGTGGAACCCAAACTGCTGCAGCCATTGAGGAAGGGGAGGAGTCAGTCCCCAGTCCCCTCTGAGCACCTACTCACCATGCTCCCTCCAACTGAGGCCAGCACCTCTGACTGGTTGAGGGGGAAACCAGCCCCACAGAGCTGCAGAGAGAAGAGGTTGGGAACGTGGGTCTGCTTAACCAAGGAGTCAAAGAAGGGCTCCAGGGAGTCGTCGGGCTGTGCCAGAAAGAGACAAAGAGTGAATACCTCATACAGGACCCTAATGGAGAGAGGCCAGCTCCCTGCCTAAACTGGAAGGCAAAAGCTAACATTAAATACCGAGATTTGGTAGGTAGGATTAGTAAGAGACATGGGCGGTGGAAACAGAGTACTGAATCGGATAGAGTTCTATAGCATCTTTGATCCCTTGCACCTTACCGGTGTAGTCCTCTGAGGCCTCCTTAGTAAAGATTTTAGAATTCATAGGGACCACAGTCTATTTTTGTACCCTATCACAACTTTTCTCACCATGGGTCTGGTCTCTGCTGGGATGAAATTCAGACCACCACCCTATCTCCCAGTTCAATCATCTTTCTTTACATTGATTTGTTTTTCTCTCTTAGTTTTGTCCCCTTCTGTCTCCCACCCCCTTCCCTATAGCTTGCAGTATGCAAATGGCATGTGTAGGGCCCCATCTGCCCTTCTTACCCTGGCAATCTCTGCATAAGCCAGCCCCAGGATGCCCTCCCAGTTGGAGCCATTGATGAAGAACTTGTCTGATTCAGTGATGGCAGCAATGTTGGCACGCACGGTAACGTTGGGGCCGTGGGGGATGCTCACCAGGTCGGTGCCCAGCTCCCCCTCCCATTTGCCCTGGGTATAGGGCACATACACACCCTTCCGGAGGTCCCGATATGTGCTGGACCTGTGGATACAACACCAGAACCACTGGTACTGGGATCCAGCACCAAATGTACATCCACATGCCTAGCCTTAGCTCAGTAGCATCCTAAACTAGTCTGCCTGTCAGGTGCTCCCCAGAACATCCCTGGATGGATCACCTAGAACAAAGTGGTAAAGTGACCGTGCAAATAGGTGAGGGGAGCTGCTGCTGGGGTTTCACCTCTTGCTTCCAAAGCTCATACTCCCTGCTCTTGAGCTCAGGCCCTGTAAGGAACAAGCCTAGCTTTGTGTATTGTGCCTGTTACTGCTGAAGGGACAGATAGTGAGCATCTCTCTCTCTCCCCAACCCCCCCTCTCCCCCAGTGCCATCAGGCTCCCAGAGAAAAGGAGCCATTGAATCCCTAGCTGCCTTGGGACCTGGTGGTGCCATCCTAGTGGTAGAGAAAAGCAGGGGAATGTGGGACCTCTATAGCAAGTTCTTCCCGAGAAGAGATTTGCACATGCATCTCAGCAGATAGCTGCTGCAAACTCTTTGTGGGAAACATGCTCATAAACATGACAACATGACACCACCACCTGTGTTTTGTTTACGCACACCACCAGCACACACGTGCGTGTGCGTGCACACACAGTGGGGTGGGGGGCTACAAAGGAACTGGAATTAATTCCCTTTGATTCCCTCCATGCCTCATTTCGTGACTGCTTTTTTCAGACCAAGAAGTAAAATGGAAGAGGCTAAAAAAGACAAGAAATAGTCAAGGTGGCTTTTGCACCTGCCTAGAAGTGCAAGAATGGGACTTAAGCCTCTACTCACATTTCCACACACAGAAATGTCTCAGACATTCAGATGTCTTCTTTCCATTTCCTTATGCTAAGGGGGTTCTTAGATCATCCTTCACTGCCTCTCTGACCTTCAAAACCCACAACAACCCTCCATTCCACCAGTAAGCTGAATCCAGCTGGTGAGACTGTGGGAGACGCCAAGAGGAGATTATTTTAGCTTTTGGTCCCTGGTACCGGTCCAGGCAGTAAGGTTTGTGAAAGGCTCTTGAGCTATGTAAAAGCCCCCAAGAGCAGTTCCTGGCCATAGGACTGAGAACACAGCAATGGGGGCTGTCATTACAGTCTGTTCAGCCTAAACTTAGTATTGCCAGGAAAACTGAACCATCGAGGAGTGTGGGAGGAAGTCCCCTCTCTCCCCATTCAGGCAGAGGGAATGATGGTTGGGGAAGACCTAAGAGGTTGCTTTGTAAGCTGTGCTGCTTTGTCTCCATTCTGAAGCCCTCCTTGGCTGCCTCTGAACTTGCCCTTCCCCATGGTATACCTCCCTTCTCTGCTGGTCACTGTCCCCTTCTTTCCCACTACTTTATCTAGCAGGAAGAAACCATCTGAGGAACTAGTCTTTCTCCTTGCACCCCTCCCCAGATCCTTCTCAGTACTGGATCCTTGAGAAGGGTTCTTTCCCCAGCGGCCCCCAGAACTCACAGCTGCCTCTGGTAGTAGCGATGCAGGAAGGGGTGGGGAGCAGCTCCCACTGCAAAGTTACTGCTGCCTGTGTCCACCAGGATGTTGAGCTGTCAGAGAAAGGAGAGCAGAAATATTTTGAACAGGAGGCAAAACTCACCACCTTTATCATCACCCCAATAGCCACCCAGTCTCTCCTTAGAATGTCAACAGTGAAGCTTCCACGATGGAGGACTGGACAGACCACACTTGATAATACTATGACCACAGAGAAACCTGTGGAGATACACGGTGTCCTCCAAATGACCTCAGAAACCTGTCTGTAGCATCAGCATTTTCTATGTCATCTGAGCCATAGTACCTGTGTGTTTGTGTGTTTGTCTTCATTCCTGTTCCTCACCAGATTGTCCTTTGCTCACCCTGGAGACCTGACTGATTTTCTGTTTCAGAACCTGTCCTGCCCCCTCCTTTTCTGCTCTCTCAGGAAGCATGTCCCTCAGAGAAAAGCTATTCTAGGAGCAGGTATTGCTGAGGGGAGCTATAGGGACTAGGATGGCACGGCGGTGCTACCTGTCTCTTTGACCCTGCTGCCAGACGGTGGCTCCCTGTGGAGAGCTCCCCTTCTGTCTCAGAGGTGACATAGGCCCATGCCTCCCACTGTTGGACAGAGTTGGGAGCCAGAAGCCCAATATGCTGGCCTAGTGAAAACCTGCCTAGTCAGGGCCCTACTTTTTGGCAGAGTGAACACGGGCAGGTGTCTTCTCTCCGTTCTCACTATGCAGCTCCTCCCAGCATCTCCTCGACTTTGTCCTTCTGTTGGCATTACCCCTCCGACCCCTCTTTCAGCCCGAAGCCAGGTTTTGGACACCTGCTATGTCCTCATAGGTAAAAAAGGGCACAGGCTCTTGTCTAAAGAAAAAAAATGGTCATTTGTAAATGGAACCCCCTCTCTAGACATGTCCGTCTTCTCAGCATCTCCCTGGATCCTTCATTTCTGGGTTCTTTCTCCTCAGTGTGAGAGAACTGACCTTGGCTTTTTGGTCGGGCTCTGCCATGGTCACCTTGAGCAGGTCACTGTGCTTCTCTGGGCTTCAGTCTCCTGTCTCTGATAGATCATCCTCTCTGTGGCTCCTTTGGGCTCTCCGTGGTGCCTCATTGGCTTTGATGGCTGCCTCCACCGTAGCTCCCCATTAGTCTTCTTGGCCGCCCCCAGATCCCCAAAGACCAAAGACTCCTTTCTACTCTCTCTCCAATCCTTTGGTCCTGCCTTCTCCCTTCTTTCCAGCCCCACCACACACACACACACACTCCTGGCCTGCTTCCCATTTCCCTCACTGCCCCTCCCTTTCTTACTTCTACCCTCTCCCTGGTCTCTGAGCAGCCACCACTCCAGATGCTGTGCTTTCAGAGAAAATCAATAGAGCTGGGAGGCTCAGCAGTTCAGATTTCAATCAACCAGGTTAATGATTACAAAGGCGTCTTCACCCACCTACACCCCAGGGCCCCTCCCCCCATCTTTCCAGCTCCCAGATCTGGGGGTTGGCCTCATTTACAGGGTTCCCCACAGCACTGGTCTCTGTGGCCTATGAAAGGGAGGGACTACATGCCTGCTCTAGGAATACACAGAGCTTCTATCTACGGCCCCTGCTTCCCCTCTCCTTTCCTGCAGGTGGGAGGCTCTCTCTGCAGGCCGCTCTCAACTCTTGTTACCTTTCCAGACTCAACCTTTCTCCATCTGAAGGTCTCCCCACTCCACCCCAGAAGGGGCCTACCCCCATAGGGGATGACTACTACCATCTCCCACTCACCACCCTCCATGGGAATAAAAAAAAGGAAGCCAAAGTAGAGAGTTTAGACAGTTGAGATTTTTCCTGAGCAAATGTCTGCCTGTTTGCCCTCTGCTTTGAGAGGGGTAATTTCCCGTCCTGTCCTCCCACCGTTTGAATCCAAGCCCCAACTATGTGGGGTGTTCTGACTCAGCAGGAACCCCACCCCACCCACCCTACCTAGAACACTGTCTGTCCTTCAGGCTTCTGTTGAGGCCTTTTACAAGGAAGGAGCCTTAGGCAAAACACTTCCAGCACTCACTCAGAGACAAGGCAGTTAAGGGCAGCCTGAACAGGAGAGTAAGTGGTGAAGGGGTGGAGAGCAACCCAAAACTTCAGCAGAGGACCCCACCTCTTTCTTCACAGAGAAACTGGAGGTCCTGAGATAGCACCTCCCTCATCTTCCGCATCTATGGCTACAGCAGCCAATCCCTCCTTATAATGCAGGAGCCAACTTTTACCCCGGCTTTGGAGTTTGTTTCCTTTCCCCTTCTCAGGCATCTTACTCTATTAGTTACCCCTTTTCTCAGGTAGATTCAACCACCACTACTCCCTACCCCTTGGTCTGGATTTTTCTTCTTGGCACTGACAAATGCTTGCATCTCATCAATAAAAGAATAACACCACCATCTTCCTCAGTCTCACATCTGCCTCCAGCCTCCTTTCTCCTCCCCCTTCACAACCAAAGCTCTCAGCCAAGCTGTCTTCATTTCTTCACCTCCCACTCTGAAACCCATTCTAAAACTGGGCTCTGCCTCTATCTCTTCACTATGAAACAGCCCTTATTCTAGTTACCAATGCTTTTGTGTTATCAAATGAGCCCACGTATTGCTTAATTTCTCAGGAGCATCAATACTTGGTGACCTCTCCTACCTTGAAATGCTCTTCTCTGTCACGTATCTTGTGCTTTCCTTGCTAGCTCTCTGACCATGCCTTCTCTGTTGGCTTTGCAAGCTCACTTCTTGAAGCCTGGACTTTGGCTCTCTTCCTTGCAGGCTATACCCTCTTCCTAAGTAATATCATCTTTGCCCTCCGGCTTCTCTGATCACATACATACTGATGACTCCTACACTCACATTGTTGTTGTTAGTTCCCATCGAGCTGGCTAGAACTCATGGTAACTTCATGTACAACATAATGAAACAGTGCCCAATCCTGTACCAGCTTCATAATCGTTGGTCGGCTTGAGACGATTGTTGTGATCACTGTGTATTTTGAGTAGCATCCAACCAAGGGAGGCTCAGCTTCCAGGGCTGTGGTGGACAGTATTCTGTTGTGATTGGTTTTCATTGGCTAATTTTTGGAAGTAGATCACAAGGCCTTTCTTCTTAGTCCATCTCAGTCTGGAAGTTCTGCTGGTACTTGAAATACTGGTAGTATAGCTTCCAGCCACCACAGTATGATAAAGGGACTGCTGGGTGGTGAGCTAAACTTACAGCTCTAGCCTAGTCCTTCCTTTGAGTTCCAGATGCACATAGTGAAAGGCCTTGAAGATACCTCATCTTCCATATGCCCAGAGCTGACATTATGTTGTCCTTCATCTTGATCTTTCTACGGGGGCTCTTCATGGTCCAGCCCTGCCTAGAGATCTAGCCTAAGCTGATCCTAAACTCCCACAGCACTCTGTCCACCAGCCAAACTGGCCTCATTTCAACTCCTCAGACCAGCCATGGTCCTCCCTCCAAAGGCAGTTGCAGGATTTGCTTCTCACTCTGCTTATACCATCCTCCTTTCTACTTGCAGTTGTGTCTCTATCTACTATTCACCCTGTGAAATGTAAGAGAAGGTGCCGTATCTTTTTTAACTCTCCACAGTGTGGCTGACAATATGTATTTCCTGAATGAACAGCTAAAGAAAAGGGAGAAAGCCCTAATCTACCCTGGTTTTTGGGGTGGTTTGTGAGGTAAGAGATTCTATTCTGTGAACAGTTCTAGGCTAAGTTATTTCTAGGCTATTGGAGTGCCTTGAGTTCAGACCTGCCCCCCTTGCTTAATAGAGTCCTGTGGTCTATGTCTTTATGCAGCTTGTGGTATTGGAGACATCTTACTTCTTTCTCTGTCCCTTGGTGACCAGACAGATCCTGGAGTCTCCTTGGTTATTGCCTTTAGATGTCCTGGGGGCTGCAGACTGGGGTCAGGGCTAGGTCAGTACCAATCACTTAACAAACAAATGTGTCCCTGGGGGACATCTGAGGAAGGCAGCTTCTAGGGAAGTGTTAACAAGCCCCACAGGGAAAGGCACACTTGCAGAGGGTTCTTACATACAAGGTGAAGCTTCCCTAGAGGAGTTTTAAGCAGCAATTCTTGGGCAATGAGACAGTTTTGGAGTTGGCAAGTTTAGGGTGAGCTCTTTGTTCCTCAAATCCCACTTGTCTTGGCCCCAGCTTCCTCTCAGCAGGATCTCTCAGATTCTTATAGATAGAAGGAGCCTTCAGGAGCAACCTGTCTGTTCTCCACACTTCTACAGATGCGGGCTCTACCACTCTGACAGGTGTCCACAACTTTTTTGGTAGCCCATCCCAATGTTTTACTATTTTTAAAAAACTCTAGGGGTGTCTCAAGTTCCTGAGTGGTACAAATGGTTTGCACCTGACAACTAATCAAAATGTTAGTGATTCACACTGGCAGATAAGACCCACCTGACCTGGCTTCAATGATTGGCTGATCAGAGCTCAACCAGAAGAAGAAAGAAGAGGAAAAAAAGAGTAATATGATACAATTTAATGAATCTGACCTACACCTATGGATGCAGAAGCTCAAAATAGGAAAATCCTTACAGCAAGGATCATTCCCACCCCCTCCATACACAGTAGACAGGGATGGGCAACTTGGGCATTGGCTACCCAAAATGGGGGGCTACAAAGGCAAGAAGTGACTGGCTTACAAGCTTTCAAGAGGGAGCCTAGATTCAGAGGGCACGGAGGAAGGTAGAATCTCCACTGAGTAGTATCCAATCTGTCTAGGCGGGGTTGATGAAAGGAAATGCGGATGGGTCTCTTGTGATACAATAGTGAATAATTGTTATCAGGTCTCCTTGTAAGGGTTGGAAATGTAAAGGTAACACTTTTGTAGCAAGGAGAAGAGTGATTAACTTTTCAGCCTAGGAGTGGAGGTCCCTGGGACCATCAAGGGAGAAGAGTGGGGTGCAGGACCCTACCCAGAGAAGCAGTGATGCCTGAAATGGAACCAGAGATGATAACGTAGAGAGATGGAGCAGTTGGGCACTTTAGACACAGAGAGGAAGAGGGGCTGTGTGCTGATGGTGGGGGGGTGGGGGTGGGCAAGCTTGTAATGTATACCCTTTAGTTGGTTGATGATGCATGGAGGGATTATAATCATAGCAATGAAACAATATACGATAGGATGAATGTAAAACTAATGTTCTCCCATGTAAACTATCACCTAATTCACAATAAAACATTAAAAAAAAAAAGGTTAGTGGTTCAAACCTACCCAGTAGTGCACAGAAGACAGACTTAGCAATCTACTGCCATAAGATTATTGTTGTTGTATGCCATAGTTGGTTCTGACTCATAGCAACCTTGTATAGGGTTTGTTGTTATTGTTAAGTGCTGTTGAGTCAGTTCCAACCCATAGCGACCCTGTATAGGGTTTCTGAGGAGCAGCTGGTGAGCTTGAACTGTCAACCTTGCAGTTCAAATCACTTTGCAGTCTGACGCATTAACCCACAGTGCCACACCAGGACTCCTGTATAGGGTTTATGAGGCTGTAAATCTTTACATGAGCAGAGAGCCTCATCTTTCTCCCATGGAGCAACTGGTGGATGTTAACCAACTCTGCAGTTAACATCCCAACACCTACCTCACTATGCTGTCAGGGCTACTACGATTACCACCATTAAAATCTCTATGGACCAGTAAGTCTGGTCTGCTTTATGTTTTAGAATTTTGTTTTACTTTTTTTATTTTTTATTCTTTCTCTAATCAGGATTTTCAAATGTGATTGTGATCATAGAGGTAGGTAGTGGTAACTGGCACCATCAAGTTCTTCTAGTCTCTGTTTTATGGAGGCCGTGGCTCACATGGTCCATTAGTCCTTTAGACTAATTGTTTCCCTGAGTCTTTAATTTTCTTCACTCTTCTAGAAAATTACACCCACTGAGGAGAGCCCAATAGTTATATATTAGATGGCCCGAGACTGTGGCGCTTAGAAATCCTTCAAGTCTGAAACTGAACTCAACCCTAGGGATCAACTTTTATCCAAAACATACACAGGCCTATAAAGTAAATAATAATACCAGGAAAGAATGTACTCTTCAATACAGTCAACAATACAAGACCAAAAGAGCAACATTTGCCCAAAAACAAAGTTCAGAAGACAGGCAGGGGCAGGAAAAAAGGGTAAATGGAAACAGAGAACCCAGGGAGGGAAGGGGAGAGTGCTATTATATTGAGGGATTAGAGCCAATGTCATGAAACAAAATGTGCATAAATTATTGAATGAAAACTAATATGGTAGGTAAACCTTCACCCAACCTACAAAAACCAAACCAAACCAAAACCCTATGAAATGCAGTTCTGCTCTGAAAGTCATGGGGTCCCTATGAGTCAGAATCGACTCAATGGCAACAGGTTTAGGGCTGGGGAGAGATCTAACTCCAATTCTCAATTCTTCCGTCTAAAGAAGAAATCCATCTCTTTCTGTGTGGGCCTCACAGTTAATGGGGGAAGATCTTAGTCACTCTTGTGTAGTAATCTTTTTAGACAAAACTGAGATATAGGGGGGTGTCTTTCTTCCATCTTACAGAAGAGGAAACTGAGACTTAGAGTAAGTAAGCAACTTAACCCATCTTACACAATAAGCCATAAAGCTGAGACAAGAATCCATGGATTCTGATCAACCCAAGTCTGGGCTTTCCTCTAGCAGTACAGTGAATGACTTAATATAACTCTTCTAGCCATAATCTCTGATTCTCACACAGTGATTGGGTGAAACTGCAAGTAAGGTGTTGTGGTCCACCAAAAGTATCGGACAGCTTGCTACTTTCAATGCAAATTGAAAAAAAACTACTAATGCAAAAAAAAAAATCTGAACTTGTGATGGTTACGGTAATGGAACAACTTGGCTGGGCCATGATTTTCAGTGGTTTGGCAGTTATGTAATGATGTTATCAGTTTCCATTTTGTGATTTGATGTAATGATCCTCCATTTTGTGATGTGCTGTAAAGCCTAGCTTTTCTGACTGTGGAAGACCAATTATTATGACTTTTATTAAAATTTAAGTATCACTCACTATTAGTGGTTACAAATCAGGCTGCTAATCTCACAGTCAGCAGTTTGAAACTACCAGCTGTTCCACAGGAGAAAGATGAGGCTTTTTGCTCCTGTAAAGACTTACAGCCTCAGAAACCGTGTACAGGGTTGCTATGAGTTGGAACCGACACCACAGCACATAACAACAACTATTGCTAAAGATGAAGAAATTGAAGACTACCAACCTCTGCAGTCTAAAATTGATCAAACATGTAATCAAGATGCATGGATAATGACTGGTAGGTGAATGGAATGTGAAAATTGGAAACAAAGAATAAGGATTGGTAGTTGGAAAATATGGCCTTAGAGATAGAAACAATGACCAAAGAATATATGATATAAATTTGCAGGATCAATGACATCCATTAAAAATATATTTTTCAACAATATTCCAGATGGAATATACAGGAATAAAATCAACTACATGTGTGAAAATAGATAATGGAGAAATGCAATAGCATCATTCTGAACAAGGCCAAGGGGTGACTGCAGAACAGACCGTCCATTATTCACATACAAGTTCAAATTGAAGATGAAGAAAAGTAAAACAAGTCCATGAGAACCAAAGTATGACCTTGAGCATGTATTACCCAAATTTAGAGACTATCTCAAGAATAGATTTGACACTCTGAATACTAATGACTGAAGACCAGATGAATTGTGGGATGGCATCACTGATACCATACATGAAGAAAGCAACAGTTCATTAAAAATACAGGAAAGAAAGAAAAGACCAAAATAGATATCAGAGCTACTTTGAAACTTGCTATTGATTGCAGAGTTGTTGTTGGAAAGAGTTGCTGATTTGGTTCTGACTCATAGTGACCCTGTATAAAATTTCTGAGGCTTTAAATCTTTATGGGAGCAGAAAAACATATCTTTCTCCTGTGGAGCAGCTGGTGGGCTCAAACTGCCTGCCTTGTGGCTTACCATCCATTGCTTATCCTACAGAGCCACTGTACTCCCCTGAATGTAGAGTAGCTAAAGCAAATGGAAGAAATAATGAAGTAAAAGAGATGAACAGAAAATTTCAAAGAGTGATTCGAGAAGACAGAGTAAATGTATTATAATGAACTGTGCAAAAACTGGAGTTAGAAAACCAAAAAGGAAGAAATACTTGATATTTCTCAAATGGAAAGAACTGAAAAAATGCAAGCCTTAAGGAGAAATATTGAAGGATTCCAAGGGTAAAATCCACCACTTGTCTGTCAGTTTGTCGTACTGTGGTGGCTTATGAGTTGCTGTGATTCTGGAAGCTATGTCACAGGTATTTTAAATACCAGCAGGGTCGCCCATGGTGGACACGTTTCAGATGAGCTTCCAGACGAAGACAAGCTAGGTCACTGAAAACCTTATGAGTAGCAGAAAAACACTGTCAGACATAGTGCCGGAAAATGAGCCCCTCAGGTTGAAAGGCACTCAAAATACAACTGGGGAAGAGCCGTCTCCTCAAAGTACACTTGACTGTGATGACACGAATGGAGTAAAGCCCATGGGAGAAAAGTCCGCAGGACCTTCATTTGCTGATGGGGCATAACTCAAGATGAAGAGAAACAGCTGTAAACATCCATTAATAATTGGCGCATGGAAAGTACGAAGTATGAATCTAGGAAAATTGGAAATTGTCAAAAATGAAGTGGAATGCAAAAACATCAATATCTTAGGCATTAATGAGCTGAAATGGACTATTATTGGCCCCATTTTAAATCTGACAACCACATGGTTTACTATGCCGGGAATGACAAAATGAAGAGAAATGGTGTTGCATTCATTGTCAAAAAGAACGTATCAAGGTCAGTCACGAGGTACAATGCTGACTGTGAAAGAATAATATCCACACGCCCCTACAGGGAAAACCAGTTAATGCCACAATTATTCAAATTTACACACCAACCACTAAAGCCAGTGAGGATGAAATAGAAGAATTCTATCAACTTCTTCAATCTGAAATTGATCAAACATGCAATCAAGCTGTATTGATCATTACTGGTGATTGGAATGCAAAGGTTGGGAACAAAGAGGAATGATCAGTAGTTGGAAAATATGGCCTTGGTGATAAAAATGATGCTGGAGATCGCATGATAGAATCTGGCAAAATCAATGATTTGTTCATTTCAAATACCTTTTTTAGACAGCATAAGAGACGACTATACACAATGGGCCTCACCAGATGGAATACACAGAAATAAAATTGACTACATTTTCTGAAAGAGACGATGGAAAAGCTCTATATCATCAGTCAAAACAAGGCCAGGGGCAGATTATGGAACAGACGAGCAATTGCTCATATGCAAATTCAGACTGAAGCTGAAGAAAATGAAAATAAGTCCACGAGAGCCAAAATATATCTTGAATATATCCTTGAATATATCCCACCTGAATTTAGAGATCATCTGATGAACAGATTTGATACATTAAACACTAAAGACCGAAGACCAGGAGATTTGTGGGATGACATCAAGAACATCATATAGGAAGAAAGCAAAAAGTCATTAAGAAGAAAAGAAAGAAGGAAAAGATTAAAATGGATATCAGAAGAGACATTGAAACTTGCTCTTTAGTGTAGAGACGCTAAAGCAAATGGAAGAAATGAGGAAGTCCAAGAGCTGAACAGAAAATTTCAAAGATCAGCTCAAGAAGACAAAGTCAAACATTACAACAAAATGTGTAAAGATCTGGAGTTAGAAAACCAAAGGGAGGAACACGCTCAGCATTTAAGCTGGGGGAACTGAAAAAAAAAAAAATTCAAGCCTCTACTTTGTTATTTAAGGATTCTCTGGGCAAATTGTTGAATGATACAGAAAGCATCAAAAGAAGATGGAAGGAATACACAGAGTCACTGTACCAAAAGGAAATGGTTAATGCTCAACTATTTCAAGAGGTAGGATAGGATCAAAAGCCAATGGTCCTGAAGGAGGAAGTCCAAGGTGCATTGAAGGAACTGGCAAAGAACAAGGCACCAGGAATTGATGGAATACAAATTGAAGTCTTTCAAGAAAGTGAGGTGGCACAGGAGGCACTCACTCATCTATGCCAAGAAATTTGGAAGACAACTATCTGGCCAACTGATTGGAAGAGAGCTGTAGTTGTGCACAATCCAAAGCGAGGTGACCCAATGGAATGCAGAAATCATCAGACAATCTCTTTGATATCCCATGCGAGTAAAGTTTTACTAAAGGTAGTACAGAAACAGCTGCAAGAATACATTGACAGAGAACTTGCGAATAAGCCGGATTCAGAAGAGGCTGTGGAATGAGAGATATCATTGCTGATGTCCGATAGATCTTGGCTGAAAGCAGAGTATACAAGAAAGATGTTTACCTGTACTTTACTGACTATGCAAAGGCTTTCGATTGTGTGGGTCATGACAAGCTATGGACAACATTGCAAAGTATGAGTATTCCTGAACACTTAATTGTGCTCATGAGGAATCTGTACCTGGACCAAGAGGCAGTTGTTTGAACAGAACATGGGAACAGTGAATGTTTTAAAATTAAGAAAGGTGTGTGACAGGGTTGTATTTTTTCACCATACTTATTCAACCTGTATGCTGAGCAAATAATCCAAGAAGCTGGGTTATATGAAGAAAAACGTGGCATAAGAATTGGAGGAAGACTCATTAACAACCTGCGATATGCAGATGATACAACCTTGCTTGCTGAAAGTAAAGAGGATTTAAAATATTTATTGATGAAGATTAAAGAGCAAAGCCTCTGGTATGGATTGCATCTCACGGTAAAGAAAACAAAAATCCTCACCACTGGACCAATAAACAACATTCTTATCAATGGAGAAAAGATTGAAGTTGTCAAGGACTTAATTCTTTTTGGATCAACTATCAACACTCACGGAAGCAGCAGCCAAGAAATCAAACGACATATTGCATTAAGCAAATCTACTGCACAAGATCTTTTTAAAGTGTTGGAGAGCAAGGATGTGAGCTTGAGGAATAAGGTGTGTCTGACCCAAGCCATGGTATTTTCAATAAACTCATATGCATGCTAAAGCTGGACAGTGAATAAGGAAAACCATAGAATTGATGCTTTTGAGTTATGGTGTTGGAGGAGAATACTGAAAGTGCCATGGGCTGCTAAAAGAACCAACAGATCTGTGTTGGAAGAAGTGCAGCCAGAGTGCTCCTTGGAGGCCAGGATGGCCAAACTTCGCCTCTCATACTTTGGACATATTGTCAGAAGGGTCCATTTGCTAGAGAAGGACATCATGGTTGGTAAGGTGGAGGGTCAGCGAAAAAGAGGAAGACCACCAGCGAGTTGGATTGGCAGCATCAGAGGGCTCAATCATGGCAACAATTGTGAGGTTGGCCCAGGACCAGGCAGTGTTTTGTTTTTGTTTTTAATGTTTTATTGTGAATTATGTGATAGTTTACATGAGAGAACATTAGCTTTATATTCATCCTATTGTATATTATTTCATTGCTATGGTTACTACCCCCTCTATGCATCATCAACCAATTAAAAGGTTGCTTGCAAGCCTGTCCCTCTAGTCATCAGGACACCGCCCCACTCCCTTTCTGGTCTAGAGTCCCCATCTGCTCCATCTCTCCACATCATGGCCTCTGCCTCCATCCCTGGCATCACTGCTTTTCTGGATAGGGTCCTATACTCCGCTCTTCTCCCTTGATGGTCCCAGGGACCTCCGCATCTGAACTGCAAAGTCAATTACTCCCCTTCTTTTGCTACAAAATGTCTACATTTCCAACCCTCACAGTCAGTCCTGATAGCAATTATTCACTATTATACCACTAGAGACTTATCCCCATCTCCTTTTATCAGCCCTGCCCAGACAGATTGGATATTACACAGTGGAGATTCTACCTTCGTCTGCGCCCTCTGGATCTAGGCTCCCTCTTGAAAGCTTGTAAGCCAGTCACTTCTTGGACCAGGCAGTGTTTTGCTTTGTTGTGCATACAGTCGTTATGTATTGGTACCCACTCAATGGTACCTAACAACAACAATAACAACAACCATGGTAAAATATATAAATACCAAAAGATGAGGGAATACTCAGAGTCACTGTACCAAAAATGATTGGTCAATGTTCAACCATTTCAGGAAGTAGCATGTCATCAAGAACTTATGGTATTGAAGGAAGAAGTCCAAGCTGCACTGAGGCATTGGTGAAAAATAACATTCCAGCAATTGATGGACTACTAATTGAGATGTTTCAACAATGCTGGAAATACTCATGTATGCCAAGAAATTTGGATGACAGCTACAAAGCCAATCGACTGGACGAGATCCAAATTTGTGCCCATTTTAAAAAAAGATGATTCACCAAAATATAGAAATTACTGAACTATATATAATTATTATACACAAGTAAAATTTTGCTGAAGACAATTTATAAATGATTGCAACAGAATATACTAAGACCAACAAATCTTTCTTTTGAGAAGTACAGCCAGCATACTCCTTAGAAGCAACGTCTGTATGACTTTGTCTCATGTATTTTGGGCATGTTATCAAGAGGCAGTCCCTGAAGAAGAACACCATGCTTGGTAAAGTAGATCAGCAAAGAAGTGGTAGACCTCCAACAAAAGGGATTGACACAGTAGCTACAACCATGGGCTCAACCCTAGCAGAGACTGTGAGGACGAGGCAGGACCAGGCACTGTTTCATCTTGTTGTCAAAGGGTTGCTGTATGTCAGTACTGACTTGATGCCACCACAACATGACTGTGGTTATGTTCCATTGGTAATGAATTGTCTACTAATGAGGTAGGGTTAGGATGGGATGTATTTTTCTTGAGTCACCACCTTACTTGAGGGTATAACTCAAGTCACCATGCTTACCAGCCTTATTCAAGACACACCCTTGCCTGCCTTGCTCAAATAAGGGGAGTTTCTTTGAGGGTATGGTCTATACCCAATATACATATGAATGTTCTGGCAAAGTCTCCTCTTGCTTTGGGTCCTACATCTGTCTTGTCATCATCTGACCACCAGTTCTTGAACTAGCAGCCTATCATTTGACCTGCTGATTTGGGTTCGTCAGCCCCTGCAACCACAGGAGTCAAGAGATGCCTCCAGCCTGACACTTAACCCACAGATTCGGGACTTGCCAGCTTCTACAACCACAAGAACCTTTTCCTTGACAGTTCATGAGTTTGGTGAGACATCACAATGAATGAACTATACCCAACGGCACTTAACAACAATAGAACCCAAGGACTGTTGAGGGGAGGAGGAGTTGATGTTAGAGATAATGGGAGTGGTACCAGAGTTTCGAAACACTGGACATTTGAGAAATTTTTAACCTGTGTGTCATAGGAACTAGCTTTGGGCTAATTTTTAATGAATTATTCACTCACCATTCTTTGGCTTTTCTGTCTCATGTAGAGAGGTATGTGGTGGATTTTTGAACTAATGAATTTCAGTTGCCTGTATCCATGCCCTCTGGCACTGAAGCTGGACTTAGCCACATGACTTGCTTTGACCATGACCATCAGCAAACTTAATGGAAGCAGAGGCTGGCTAAGAATTTGTGCACTGAGGACCACCCTCTTAGAATGCTGACCTGAGACTCTATCAGAAGAAGCTTGGTCTTTTCTCCTTGAGGATGAAAGAGTTCATGGAAAGGCCCAGTAGACTCTGCTTAGTCTGGCTTGAGTTCACGTGAGGTAAGACTTACAGAAGAGCTACAAGCCAACCAACAGACTCCTGAGAAATAAAAGTGATTCTTGTTTTGAGCCTTGGAGTTTTGGAATGCAGTACTTTGTTCCAAAACAACAACAGAAATGATATAAATTGTCTGAATTTGGTCTTGGGATCCTTGATCTTGCAGGTACCTGGACCCAATGAACATCGTTTGTCACTTTTCCCTGTCCTCCTTAATAGCATAACATCTCACTTCCGAACCTTTGAAAATGCTGTTTCTTTGTCTGGAATGTTTTCTCTTTGTAATGTCCAATTTCTATTCAACTTTCATATTTTCTCCTAAAGGTCATGCCCTGTTCCCCAGCCAAGATTAGGTTACTATTGTAGGCCCTTGATAGCACCTGCGCTTCTTTATGTACCAGGCATCATTTATTGAATGTCTATCTATCCACAGACTATGAACTCCACAAGGATAGGGACCACATTGTCATTACCTAGTCCTGAGTTGTTCGTTAACTGAATCCATTCCAATTCATGGTGATACTATGTGTGCAAAGTAGAACTGCCTTGAATAGGTGTTCCATATGATTTTTAAAAAATATATAGAGAGAGACAGTAATTACCTATTTCCTCAGTTCCCTGTGCTCTACAAACCCCTGGTATTAACTGTTAGCCCCAGGGTTCTTGCAAAGATGACTTTAATCTGGTATGTGCATGGGCACTGAGCAACCACAACTGATCATCATGCTCATCATGCCTTGTGCATTGACGGAATGTTCACCCAAAGCCTTTTGGTTCTTAGATCAGTTTTAGGGACTCCAGGTTCCCATGAGTTGCCTACTCAATCTTTGGGACCACAAGTGGCTCTACTTTGTGAGGCCTACGGTTGCAGTAGGCCTTAGAATGGTCATTTCACACACTCCTCCTCACTCTGCTTCCCCAGGGCAGTAAAGAGTTTAGCTGAGAGAGAGGAGCTTTTAGAAAAGCTGTTCCTCTCATTAAGATAGAACAAGAATTCTTAGGTATCTCCAATAAAGAGCAAAGCAGACAACTCTAGTTGTAAATCCAGGAAGAGAAGCATCTCCCAGGGAAGACCCCATTCCTGGCAACTAACTTCTCTCTTTGTTGGGAGCTATCTGTCTTGGGAGCCTGAGCCGTAGAGGGTTCTGGGAAGGACTCAGACAATTTTCCTGAGATTCCCCTGGTAAGACAGTCCCAGAGGGCTGAGAAGCATTCATTGATGGAGCTCATCTGACATGTCCTCAGGTCCTTCTGAGTCAGCTCCATCTGAGTAGAGAGACATCCCCAGACCTGAGCTTGCTCAAAGACGAGAGAAGGACAAGGAAGGACACAGGGCTTCTGTTGGCAGCAGCTGGGACTGACTGAGGGCCAAAAAAGTACACAGCTCCTCCCTCAAACCCGAGTCCCGTGACTGGATTCTAACAAGGTTCTTTCCATTTTGAACAAGTCAGGTGACCCCTACACAAATGGACTCCTTTCCACCAGACATATCTTCTGCCTTCCACTTCACTCTTGGTCCTTAAGAGCAAACAAGCATCCTGATACCACTTACCCACCTCTAGTTTTTAAGGCATCCCCAGGTGACTAGATCACCCCAAACCTATGCCATACATCTCTCCTCATCCTCATGAAGACAGCCTGCAACCCACCTCAGCTGACATTTCTCACTGCTTCCCATTTAAATGAAGATGACATAAATGATCAATACATTTATGAAGTCTGTTCTTACAGGATAGATGTAAAACAATAGTTTTTGCCCATTTTTATTTTATTAAGCAGCAGCACTTTTTTCCAGTCTTATACAAAATAGACAAAAGCAGAGATGTTCCCTTTGAAGGAGGGATTTTACTCTCTCTGCCTTCTTTCTTTTCCCATGGTGACTTTTGAGGCCTATTCTATAAGGTATCACAGAAGCTATTGTGTGCTATGGTATCAGTTCTGACTCACAGTGACCCTATATAGGATTTCTGAGCGCACCTGGTAGGTTTCAACAGCCAACCTTGTGGTTACCTGCCCAGTGCGTATCCTCCAGCACCACACTAGGAATAGAAGTTTCTAGCTCTCTGCTTTTTGTTGTCAGACAGTAAGTTGTTTCTATTGTCTAACCTCACCCCACCCACAGGTGGGCATGTAGCTTTAATCTTCTCTTGGTCTGCTCTCAGTTGAAAATGAAACAGATCTCTGGCATGAGCCCATCTTCCTCCTGGGACTTTGGTTATTTTCAACACACTGGCTTGTTTGCTTGAGCCATTGAGAGCTACCAGAGTCAACTCCTTGTGCTACTTGGGATTCAGTGACCCAGAAAGCCAGTCAAGGAGTCATTCAGCTGGGACACAATAGGGTTCCAGTGGGCAGCAGAGAGGAAGCCCCCGAGGATAATAAATCAGGAGATCTGCTGAAAGGATATGCTGGGTCAGAGAAGCAGTGAGCTCCATCAGTTGACTCTAGGGTTTTGTCAGTCCATGAGGAAAAGAACCTGGGATTCCTGTATCCTCATGCCAGATGATACATCATTTTCATCAGAAAGCCCCACCTTCCCCTCTCAGGAAACATCTGGCTACAGTACCTGAGGACACGTCTGGTAAGCTCCATCAATGAATGCTTCCCAGCCCTCCTGCCTTGCCAGGGGAATCTCAGGGGACTCGGGAAAGTTATCTGAGTCCTTCCTAGAACCCTCCACTGTTCAGGCCCCCAAAAGAGATAGCTCCCAGAAAGCATGCTTTCCATTTAGTTGCCAGGTATGGAGGCCTCCCTGGGAAATGTTTCTCTTCCTGGATTTGCAACCAGTTTCCTCTGCTTTGCTCTTTAATGGAGATGCCTGAGGAATCTTGTTCTGTCTAAGTGAGAGGGAAAAGTCATTCAAAGAGCTCCCCTCTCTCAGCTAAACGCTTGATTGCCCAGGGGAAGCAGAATGGGGAGAAGTATATGAAATGTCAAAAGCCTAGTGCAACCAGAGGCCTCACACAGTAGAGCCAGTTGTAGTCTCAGGGGTTGAGTAGGTACCACATGGAACCAGAACCTTGCCTACTTTGTCTCATTCAAGCGTGGCTCTTTGACTTCATTGTTTCTCAATCTTTTAAATTGGTTGGTAGTTGTGTGACTACTGACTCATAGTGACCCTGTATAGGGTTTCTGAGGCTGTAAATCTTTACAAGAGCAGAAAGCCTCATATTTCTCCTTCAGAGCAACTGGTAGGTTCAAATGGATGACCCTGTAGTTAGCAACCCTATGTATAACCCACTACCAGTGCTACCAGCACTCCCCAGTACCACTGGTGTTGTTAAGTGCCATTGAATCGGTTCTGGCCCACAGAGTTTCCAAGGAGCGACTGATGAGCTTGAACCGCCGACCTTGTGGTTCAAACAGACTTTGCAGTCCAGCACATTAACCCACAGCGCCACACCACTAGAACTCTTAAAATGTGAGTGTGTGTGTGTGTATGCTAGAAGTCTACTGTCAAAAAAGCAAAGCTATTCTGGGAAGGCTGGAAGATTTGGGGACAGGGTAGAACAGGGAGGGCTTGGAGACAGGAAGGATGCAAAGTCAGGAGTTTTGACTGTTTATATTTCTCCTAGCCTTCTTCCTCATCCTAAGGTCCCTTACAAAATGAACCTGCAAAACACAATTTGAAAACCATTTGGTGGCAGCAGAGGGGATAGGAAAGGGTGGAAACCACTTGATCCTTCTTAGATTTCGATGTCTATGATCATTTTTACTTGCTCCATTCATCTCTAATCTATACTCAATATACTTTTCTTCATTGTTTTTCTCTCGTTTCTTCTCCCGCCATTCTCTCAAAACAACAAGTTCATTTGCTAACTTAACTTCAAAACCCCCTCTCTGTGGGTAACTCCCGAATCAGCATGTCCATTCCTGACATCTCCCCAGTTTTCAGATTCCCATTCTTAGTTGATTGTTGGATACATCCACAAGACATCTCAGAGTCAACCAATATGTTCAAGAATACAGGATACAGGAAAGGATCCACTATTTGGACTTGGGATCTAAAGATCTGAGATTGAACTCCAGCTCTGTGCTTCCTAGCTGACTAACTTAAGGAAAACCATGTAAATTCTTTGATCCTTGGTTTCCTTACCCCCCAAAATGAGCATGCTAAAGCAGATTAATAAATGTGGAACTTTGGTAAACTATATTATTCTATATAAGCTTGCTCCAGTGAGACACTGTTGTTGTTAAGTGCCGTCGAGTCGGTTCCGACCCATAGCGACCCTGTATGGTGTTTCCGAGGGTGTAAATCCTTAGGGGAGTAGAAAGCCTCATCTTTCTCCCACAGAGCGGCTGGTAGTTTCGAACTGCTGACTTTAAGGTTCACAGCCTGATTCGTAACCACTACGCTACCGCTACCAGAGCTCCTTAGAGACAAATCATCTTTTCCCTCTCCTTCGCCCTTCTGATCTGATCAGGAACAAAGAACAACTGGTTGAATCTGCAAGTGAATTCTCACCCCCTGAGGACTTTTCCTTCCCACCCTCCCTGCCACCACTCTCTTTCAGGTCCTTGTATTTTAACTAACAAATCTTCATCTCAGGCTCTAGTCTCTCTAAGTCATCCTGCACAGTGAAATTGTTTTCTTAGAACCGAAACCACATGTCATATCCCTAATGCCTCCAGAGTAAAATCTAAACTCCAACCAGCCTCACGGCATCCCTACCATAACTTCCAGCTTCTATCTTCATGAAATGTCTCTCCCTACCACTCTCCATATAACAAAGTTTTCACATCTTTCGAGGCTATATTCAAATACTAATTTTTCCAGCCAGGGTTTCCTAATGCTCTGTTAGAATTCACCTCTCCTTTCTCTGTGCTTCCAAGATCTACTGCTTTTCTATTTGCGCCAAATGCATTTGGTCTTGTATGATGTTTAGGCATTTATATGTTTGCATCTCACACTAAACTGTGAACTCAAATTCTCTCCTTCCATTCAAATGCCCTGAACTCAGCCAATGAATTTCATGCACAGCCACTGTCTGTCAGTAGGGGAATGTATGTTGCTATGATACTGAACATGGTTCAGCAGAACTTCCAGACAAAAACTGATGCTATGGATTAAATTGTATTCCTCCTCCCCCACCTAAATGTCAACTTGGCTAGGTCATGATTCTCCATATTTTGTAATTATCCTCCATTTTGTGATCTGATGTAATTATCTCACTATGTGTTGTAAACCCTAATCTTTATGATGTTAATGAGACAAGATTCTTGGGGATATATTAATGAGGCAGAATGCTATCCACAGACTTAAATTGTGGATCAATCTCCTTTGAGCTATAAAAGAGATCAAACAAGTGAGCAAAGATCAGAGGGACCTACTATCACCAAGAAGGAATAGCTGAGAGTGAAATGAATCCTTTGGATTCAGGGTCTCTGTGCTGGGTAATTCTTAGACCCAGGTGACAATTGATGATAGGGACCTTCCCCCAGAGCAGACAGAAAGATAAGACATTCCCCTGGAGCTGGTACCCTGAATTTAGACTTCTAACCTCCTACCTCCTAAACTGTGAGAAAATAAATTTCTGTTTGTTGGAGATAACCACTTGTGGTACTTCTGTTATAGTAGCATTAGAGAACTAAGACAGTGGGTGAGGAAGAAAGGCATACTGATCTGCTTCTGAAAACCCAATGGATCACAAAGGTCTGGTCTGCAACTGATCAAGGATAACACAGGCCTGGACAGTGTTCCATTACATTGTGCATGTGGTCACCATGAGTCTGAGGCTGACTTGACTGGTTTTCAGCTAACAAGGTCTAAGGCATCATTTTCTCTTCTGTACACAGTACATGCTCAATCAATCTTTGTAATACTGAATTGAGTATCACCAGATTTCAGTCTTAACAGTTAAAGTCTCCTGTTTTGTCAGTGATGTTCATACTATAATACTTCCTCCAAGAGCTCCAGTTCTGCATTTATGGCTGACCATCGGCATTCTACTTGGAGTCCTGGTGTGTCACTGTAGGTTAATGCACTGGACTGAAAGGTTGGTTTGAGCCACAAGGTCAGTGGCTCAAGCTCACCAGCTGCTCCTTGGAAACCCTATACAGGATCGGTATGAGTTGGAACTGACTTGATGGCACTTAACAACAACATCAGCATTCTATTTAGATGTCTTCCAGGGTATTTATTAATTCACTCAACATTTTTCCAAGTGTGTGTTGTGAGTCTGGCACTGTGATAGATATTAGAATACAAAGAGAAATGAGACACTGCAATAAATAAATAATGCACTCTTAAGAGCTTGAAGTTTTCTGAGGAAATAAACACAAAAAGCAGACAGACCATCAGATATGCTACAATAAGTGCAGTAAAAGAGATATGAGTAGGTGTTATGGGAGAATGGAAGGATCTAATGTTGAAATTTTCCTTCTCCCTGCAAACAATCAAACAAATAAGTGGCATGGCCGAGTAGGAAGAAGAAGGTAGAGATGGGACTTAGCTTACTGGCCTGCCACCTAGCTGCTTGTTTAACCTTTCATATTCCATTGCTTCTGCTAGAAGCTGTGAATAATAAGATCTTTTATATATACTGCATTTATACAAGGGTAAGTTAAAAAGTTTTGCTATAAAATCATAGAAAACTTTATTAAACAAAACACCAAAATGTGGAGCTTTCCTTGATCTAGGGCTATACATTTCTGCAGGTGGTGTTTCCATCTCTCTAATCTTTTCCTGAAAAATTCTGATCTCTTCGATTTACAGCACATCAAAAAAGGCAGTTTTATCATCCTTGGAGGACTCAAATCATATTCCTTTTAAATGTCTTAAATTTAGGGAATCAAAATAAGTCTGAAAGGACAAGATCAGGAATGGAGGGTGAATGGGTAAGGTTTACCATTGTAATTCTCTTAGAGTCACCCTTGCTACCTTTGAATAATGAATAGATACATTGTCATGATGGAAAAAAATTCCTCAACATATTTTTTTCTCACCAATGCAGTTTTCAATTTTCTGAAAACTTCTTCATAATAAGCAGGCCCTCCCCCCACAATGATCATCTTGTGTACTTTGAGAAAATCTATCAAGATGATTCCTTTGGAATAATAATAATAAAACAGTTGTCATAAACTTCTGAGCTGACCTCTCTGCCTTGAATTTAACTGCTCCAGCAGATCCCTTTGTAAGCCACTGTTTTGATTGGGTCTTTTTTTGAAGAGACTCTAATGAGACTAAGATAAGTGTTATTACTGAGAGAGCTTGTCTGCAGTCCTTCACTGATCACAAAGACATACGGAAGCACATTTGGTTTGGAATAAACCCCGTGCATGTATGAACTGGAACCCTTGTTGTTGTTGTTGTTAAGTGCCATAGAGTCGGGTCCAACCCATAGCGACCCTGTACAGGGTTTCCGAGGGTGTAAATCTTTACGGGAGTAGAAAGCCTCATCTTTCTCCCGCGGAGCGGCTGGTAGTTTCGAACCGCTGACCTTAAGGTTCACAGCCCGATTCGTAACCACTACGCTACCAGAGCTCCTTAGGAGCAATTATTTTTTTACTTACCCATGTATATTACAGGGATTGCTGTAAAGAACAAAATAATTCATGTAGAATATATGAAAAGAAGTCTTTATAAACAGCAACCATAATTACAAGTATGTATTTGTCCTGGTGTGGCGCTGTGGGTTGCAAAGTCAGTTTGAACTGCAAGGTCAGTGGTTCAAGCTCACCGGCCACTCCTTAGAAACCCTATACAGGGTCGCTATGGGTCAGAACCGACTCAACGACACTCAACAACAAATTTGTATGCCAGTACTTCTACAACTGGAGTCCTGGTGTGGCGCTGTGGGTTAATGAGCTAGACTGCAAAGCCATTTGAACTACAAAGTCCACGGTTCAAGCTCACCAGCTGCTCCTTGGAAACCCTATAAAGGTTCAGAATTGACTCGACGGCACTTAACAACAACAACTACTACTACAACATCCCCTACTTTGTTATTCCCACTAAGGAATCTTGTCATCCTCCAGTTAATTCAACCCAGATCAGAATCTCAAAGTCATCATGTGACACCTTCTCCCTCACCCTTCACACCAATGTTACTTAGTCCTGCCCATCTGCCTTGCAACATCCCTTGCATTTCCATCTTCCTTTCTATCTGATAACAGTCTCGTACTATCAGTATCCTAGTGCCTCACACCTGGATCTGTTGAATGTGACAGAGCCTCTAGCTGCTCTCAGCTTCAGATTCAGATGTCTCTCTTCCTAAAAGATTGCATTCTTTATGTCATTCCCCTGCATGCACACACACACACACACACACGTACACAATTCAATTCCCCCCTATCTCTAAGGACCAAAGTCCAAACCTTCTAACTTGACATTTAAGACTTTTGGCAATTTGGTTCTGTCTTATTTACTTAAATGTATCCGGCTTCAACACAAACCTGTAGCATTAACTGAACTAGTTTTTTCACTGCCCCTGTACAAACATGCATAAGCCCAAATGTACATAACTCATTCCTCTCACTCCTGTGGCCTCTCCCAGTCTACGGGGGATAAAGTAGGAAGGAAACATACAAGTCAAGGCAGTGACAGTACGGTAGGATAGGTACTGAGAAAGGCCTCCCCCACTCCCTACCTCATCCATCCTTTAAGACCATGCTCAGGCTGCATGACCTCCATAAGGCCTTCCCTAATTTTTCCAACATTCTGAACACCTAGAACACTCACTTCATGTACCACTATATGGATCAGTGGGAGTCCTAATGTAGTGCTGCAGGATAATGTGTTGGACCACAGTGTCGGCTGTTGAAACCTACCAGCCACTCTTTGGAAACCCTATACAGGGTAGCTATGGGTTGGAACTAACTTGGTGGCACTTAACAACAACATACGGATCAATACTTCTCAAATTTGAAACACAGACTGCTGGTTTCCCTTTTTCTCAAGATCCTAATTTGGGAGGTCTGGGATGAGGCGGAGAATTTACATTTCTCACAGACTCTCATGATCAGGGCCTTGAAGGCCTCACTGTGAGCACACTGCTTTGGATCACCTTGCTTTAGACTAGTTCATGGGGATAAAAAACAGTTTTAAAAAGTTCATGGAAAAATGTGATTAAAAAAAAAAAAAAATGGAATTTTTCCCTGAACTTTTTGAGACTCCTTTGTGTTTTTTACTAGTATGTCCAGGTTCTCTTCACACTAAGTTCTTTTAGGACAGAAAAGTTATCTTCTGTCTCTTTGTGGATCAGCTCCTATACCCCAGTGCACAGGGAAAAATCAACAGTTGCAATAGCGTCAACATTTACTCAAATAGCGTCAACACTTACTCATGGTGATCACATGTTTGTCAGAGTAGAAAGGCACTAGGGGTTTCAGTGGTTGATTATTCATTCAGAAGTAGATTGCCAGACCTTTCTTCTGAAGTGCTGCTGCTTTACTTGAACTACCAACATTTTAATTAGTATCTGAGTGTTAACCATTTACATCACTCAGGGACCCCAACACACAGAAAGCTCATCCCAAATTTCACTTTTACTTGTTCACAGCACTCTGCCACTATATTCTCATGGGAAGCTTTGAACAGTAATACCAGGTAGGGAGAAAAAAAGCATCCTTCTCATAGACTGTTGGGGAGAAAATAAAAATTAGCACAGTGTAGAAATTCTGGCTGGTGTTGGCCTGAGTTAGAACCATAGAGCAATCCACAGTTTGTTTTAACTGTGGTCTCCGTTGGGTTGGTGTTGAACTTTAAGCCCATCTTTCTGAGGGAAGTACAACAACCAGTCCCCCAGTTCCACATGTGTATAAATAACACAGAGGCCCAGGAAAACCAAATTGTTATGCTTCATTGCGTAGCACAGAAGAGGAGGAAGTGGCCAGACGTGTTAAGGGAGACGTGACTTAATAGTGACTTGAGGTCAAGCTGTCCAGGTGCACTGTTCTAGATTTGATACGCCCATTACCATCAAGTTGATTCTGACTCACAGTGACCCTTTAAGACAGAGAAGAACTATCCCATTGGGTTTCCAAGGATGTAAATGTTACAGAACACACTGCCGCTTCTTTCTCCCATGGAACAACTGTTGGTTTCGAACCATTGACCTTCTTGTTAGCAGCTGAGTATTTAACCACTTAACTGTGCCACTAAAGCTCCTCTCACTTACATGGTGGTGGCGTGGTGTCGCTTCCAACTCATAGGGACACTGTATAAGGTGTCTGAGGCTGTAAATTCTTACAGGATCAAAAACCCTTATCTTTTCTCCCACGGAATAGTTAGTAGATTCAAACTGCTGACCTTGCAGTTAGCAGCCCAACTCGTAACCCACTACACTACCAGAGCTCCTTTTTCACTTACACGGTTTCATTTAATTCTCACAGCAACTGGCCAAGGAGATCTCATTGCACCCATTTTAAAGATAAGGGACAAGCCTCAGAGTGCATATAGAATTTCTATAGGCCATACAGTTGGGAAAAGGAAACACTGGGACTTCTGGTTTGTCTGACCCCAAAGCCCTTGCTGGTTTTGCAGCTCTAAGCTGCATGCATGTCATAGTATCTATGAACAGTTTGCAAATACACCAGTAGCAGAAACAGGAGCAGATTCCAGAGCTCTGCATCTCTCTACTCCCAGATTGTTGGCTCAGGCTGCTAAGGGCAGGCTCTGTCCTGACTCCATACACCAATCATAGACTAGTTTTGGGGGACTCATGGTGCACAGCAAACAGGAAGGGTAAGAGGGGAGACCAGTGCTTTGCATCCTGAAGAGGTAGACCTAAGTAGCGTGGTCCTGGGAAGGCTCATTTCTGGTCAGGTAACTGGGAGGTAGAGGTTTCTGCTTCTCCCAGATATAGTGAGAGAGCCATATGAGAAGTTCATAGAAGTGTGGCTGTTCTCTCAATGCCTAAACACATTCCCACCTTCACAGCCCCTCCCAAGGACAGGCTTACCAGACACAGAAGCTGGGGTGGTGGGGGCGTAGCTTTGAGAGATGTGCAAGCTCCTACTCAAGGTGACGCACACAATTATACAAAGGACCATGCCACCACCCTGCCGGGACTCACAGAGGAGACAAATGCACACAGAGGTCAGATACAGCACCCCCACCCCCACCACTGACAGAGGGCTGCTCCTGCCCTCACTCCCACAGCCACCCACAGAGGTACAGGGGCACAGCCACCACCAGCCACCTTGGAGGTGTCTTGGAGGATTGTTAGGAAAGATGCGGAGAGCTGGAAATGCTTTCCCTACGCTTTCATCCCTCCACCCAAACACACAGCACCTATCAGCTTGTGGAAGTCATACCATTTTTAGAAGGCTCTTGGCTTCTTTTCTACCATTTGTTCTTTCCCCCATACTCAGTCCAGTTCCCCTCCAGTCAGTGTTCAGAGGGCAAGGGATGGGGGAGGGGCTGAGAGCAGTGTGGGAAGGGAAGGAAAAGAGGAGGAGGTGGAAAAGGCAAAAGTGTGCCCAAGCTTCAGAGTCCAGTGGAGGTTAGGGGGGACCTTGGCAACTTAATTTGCTGTCCCTGTGGCAGCCCAGAAAGTGTGTGAAAGGGGATGGTCCAACATGTGCCCAGGATTCTTTGATCCTTAAGGGGCTGGAATTGATGGTTAGAACCCTACATTGACCAGAAGACCAGAGAACTGGAAGAGAGTTGGGTGGTTGGATCCCCAGAGGTGGGATTAGGGAGACTCAGAGTTGGTCAGCATCAGAGGGTGGATGACACCCGTTCACTGCATCTTCTGGCTTGGCTCCTTGCCCCAACTCATGTTTCCACCATTGGGGTAGTTCTTGTCCCCTATACGCCTACAGAGGAGTATGTGTGTAAGATTGGAGTGAAGGAAGGGCAGTCAGACAAGGGGCTTGAGGAGCCATGGGAGGTACCCTAATGGGAAATAGGAGCTTTGGGGATGACTTCTGCTGAGCTGAACCCTAGCAATGGTTTGGGAGGGTGTGTGGGTGCCCCTCCCCGCTACAGTTACTGCTTGCACTTACCGGTCCATTTGAGCAGGGGACCAGTAAGCTGCATTCCCACTCTGTCTCCCTCTGCTCATGCGGGAAGTGGGGGGAAGGGTCGTCGAACTAGCGATCTTACCGTCTGTGGGGGGCTGCCCACAGCCATCTCCACGTAGTAGCCCTGGCCCGACTTGCCCCTTAAGTTGTCCACCATCTCCACAAAGCTGCCCCTCTGGTTGGGCTCCTCCAGGTCCTCATCAGTGTCCCGGGGCAGCCGGAGCCCCAGGGGGGACCCACCTAGCCCGCTCCGCAGAGGCAGCCGAATGCCGTATGGGGTGCAGTGGGCGGGCAGCACGCCTGAGCCCACCCACAGCAGGAGCCAGGGTAGGGCCGGAGCCATGGTGGCCTGGGCCTGCAGGCCCGCTGGGCTCTCTCGGGCCCACGTCGGTCCCTGCTGCCTATTACCCCCAACTCTGGGTGCTGGTGGCGAAGGCGCTTCAGAAAAGTGAGCTTTGAGGCATCAGGACTCCAGTAGCTGCAGGCCCTTCAGCCAGCCCCCAAGTCCCGGCTGTGGCTAGCGGGGAGGACAAATCCGCAGACAGAGACGGATCCTGGAGCCCGCTACATCCAGACAGCGGTGTCCAGCCTCAGCAGTCATCCAGGAGAAGGCGGATCGGGCCCCTCCGGAGGCTGGGAGGGGCACCCAGGGCAGGTCGGCAGCGTCTGCTTTCCTTGTCCTCCTGGTGGGCGCTGCAAGGTGGGAAGGGGCCGGGGCTCCGGGCTCCTGCGGCTACGTTTGCTGCTCAGACCACCAAAATCCAGCTCCCAGGCAGGCTGGGGAGGCGGAAAGACTTGTGGCGGCGGCTGTCAAAGCCAAAAGGTTTTCGCTTTTCCCTAGGATCGCTGGGAAGTGTAGTCTTCCCATGGCTGGCAGCACGGCTTCCGGGCCTGGTGAGGGGTCTTGGATGCCCTCTGCTGAAGCGGAGTCCACCCTGCAGGAGCTTGGTTGGAAAGGTGTCAGTCCCGGAGGTGAGGGAAGGACCCGCAGGGTAAAGAGTGGCAGCTCACCCTTTATTCTGTCAGACTTCATTTAGCATTTATTGAGCACCCATTGTATACCAGGCACTCTGCCAGACACTGGGGTTACAAATATAAACAAAATGTACACATACTGAAAAAGTAAGCAATTCCTGCCACTGTGGGGTTCATACAAAATGATGTGATTATAAGAAGTAGGGATTTGAGAGATGGTGGACCTGGAATTTCTGGGAAGACTCAGGAAGAGGTAATGTCTAATTTGAACCTCAAAGACTAGGTTAGGAACTCTGTGAACACAGATTGTGGGAATAAAAACAAGGACGATAGAAGATCTTCTGAGCAGCACAGAGTATAAACAGAGGTCAAAGGAGAAATTGCAGTAGTCTGTTTTTACTAAGTCATCAATCTATAGGCAGTTAAGAACAGGACTTTGCATATGGTCATTCTCCTTCAACTCTCTGCTGATCTTGTTAAAATGTAGATTCTGTTTCACTATAGCAGGAGGTTGAAACAGAATGAAAATGGGTTCAAAGTTCTGGTTTAAAACCAGTTGGGTCTTGCCTAGTCTGAATCTTTTTGTGTCTTTGATATTCTATATCATCTCCATCTCGATGCTGTGAATCCTGATTTCTGTGCTTTCATTCAAGCTAAGTAAGGATCAATGTCTGTTGACAGCTTTTTTTGAATAGTGCTATCTTTCAAAAAGTAGCTCTGGTGACGTAGTGGTTACGAATCGGGTTGCTGACCTCAAGGTCGGCAGTTCGAAACTACCAGATGTTCATGGGAGAAAGATGAGGCTTTCTGCTCCTGTAAAGATTTGCAGCCTCGGAAACCCTGTGCAGGGTCTCTGTGAGTCCGAACTGACTCCACAGTACTTAACAACAACAAAATCTTTCAAAAAAGTATATATTAGTTCATAAGAGCTTAAAATGAAACCTTTAGAGCAAAGGCCATATATGGTTATATCAACATATTGTTTATCAATTATGGAAAGCCACTGGTAAAATTTAGAAGTCATTATGATAAAAAAATGAAGTGGGAATTTCTTAAACAAGATAACGAAAATTATAGAAAACGTAATAGTATCAAGGTAAAATGATTCCTGTGAAGTCAGGCTTAAGAATGTGATGGTCATTCACACCAATCAAGTTCCACATAATTTAAATTAATTAATTTAGCTAACCCAATAAGACAAGAAAATGGAACAAGTGCTCCAGGTATTGGAATGCAAACAAGTCAGTATTGCAGGTTACATAATGTAAATACAGAATCCTCACCAACAAAGTGATTAGACACAAGTTAAAAAGAAAAATATCAAAAGACCCCTGTCTATATGAGAATTTTGTATCTGATAAAGGTGGTATTCTTATAAGTTGTTGTTGTTGTTAGATGTTACGTAGTTTTGTTGCTTATCATGATATCAAGTTGGTTCTGACTCACAGCTATTCTATGCACAACATCATGAATCACTCACTGCTCACTCCTACATCATCCTTACAATTGTTATGCTTGAAGAATCCATTGTTGCTGCCACTGTACCAATTCATCTCATTGGATGGCTTCCTCTTTTTCATTGACCATCCACTTTATCAAGCATGATATCCTTCTCCAGGGACTGGTTTCTTCTGACCACATGTCCAAAGTACAAGAGATAAAGTCTTGCCATCCTCACTTCTAAGGAACATCCTGACTGTACTTCTTTCAAGACACATTTGTTTGTTCTTCTGGCAGTCCATGGTACTTTCAATATTCTTTACTAACACCATAATTCAAATGCATTGATTCATTTATGATCCTCTTTATGTATCATCCAACTTTTACATGCATATGGTGGTGGTGGTGGTTATGTGCTGTGGAGTCAGAACTGACTCATAACGACCCTGTACAGGGTTTCCAAGGCTGTAAATCTTTATGGGAGCAGAAAGCCTCATCTTTCTCCTGTAGTTTTGAACTGCTGACCTTGTGGTTCACAGCCCGATTTGTAACCACTACGCTACCAGGTGACTGAAAAATACCATGGCTTGGTCAGGTGCATCTTAGTTCTCAAACTGACCCTTGCTTTTTTTTTTTTTTTTTTTTTATTAAA
>NW_006408526.1:29569667-29570680 GCF_000296735.1 Chrysochloris asiatica
CAACCTTCTAAATATTCCTTTATATGTGGTTCAAAGTTCTGGGACGGTCCCCTGAGCCTGCTTGGTCGGGTAGTCTGTGTTGTTGTTGGCGGAGCTCCTTTACTGCACGTCCACCCGATCCGCCATCTTGTTTGTTCTCAAATTAGTCTATTTTTAAAGTGCATTTATACTGCAAGTGAATTGTTTATTTTAATTAATATAACAAGATTTTAAGAAGAACAAAATATTCTAAATAACTTCTTTAAAGGACTGTATAAAGCATTCAAAAGATAGGCTTATCAAAATGTAATTTTCTATATTTGGATGATATTAAATTAGATTATAATATTCTTTCAAAAATTTTATTTAATGATAAATAAGAATTTATACAAATTAAATATTAATCATATTCCCATAAATCATTAAAAAAATTTTTTTCCTGACAGTGGTTTTATGTTTATGTCAACTTTAAAAACAAAACCTTAAAATCAAAATCTTTCAAGTTACTTAAACTCATATTATATAAAATATGTTTTATTTAAAGAAAAAAAAGTAAAAAATATATATTTGAGTCTACTAAAAAGTGTGTTTTTAATCAATTAAAGAATTGTACAAAAGATAAAACTTAAAAGGTTTATGAAAAAGAGAATTTATTTGATATAGTCAACATTTTTATCTGTCTAGCTTAAAATTTGATGAATTAATTTATGAGAAATTTAAATTACATGAGGCATGTTGTCAAATCAGGAGAAATGTCAAATTTTCTTTAATCTAAAATGAACATGTCAATTTTGTCCATGTGGTGCTGTAGATAGAGCTCTGGACCACAAGATTGGTTTTAACATCAAGGTTGGTGGTTCAAACTCATCAGCTGTTTCGCAGAAAGCCTATACAGGATCACTATAAGTCATAACCTACTTGATGGAACTTAACAACAACAACATTAAAACAGGAATCCTAGTGTGGTGCTGTGGAGTAAGTACTGTACTGCTAACCGAAAGTTTGGTAGTTCAAACTCACCAGATGCTTCTAGG
>NW_006408526.1:29571610-29573639 GCF_000296735.1 Chrysochloris asiatica
TCTAGTTGGTTCTGACTCATAGCAACCCTGTATAGGGTTTCCGAGGAGGAACTGGTGGGTTTGAACCGCTGATCTTGTGTTTTGCACTCCAGTGCTGATCCTATAGTGCCACACCAGGAGTCCATGTAAAGTTTTATTTGACCAAAATATTTAAACAAAAATGGTCTATGTTAAAAACAAACAAACAAAAAAAAAGGTCTGTGGTGTTAAACTTAGGAAGAAGATTATAATATTTTGAACACGGATACCATTAGACTAAATCAAGATTTATAGAATTCTTATATAAAAGATGACAATTTTTAACTACTACCAATCCATAATTGCATGGGACTGAAATTGAATACAAAGAGTAAACAACAACTACAAAATTTTGTTGCAGGAATATCTCAGAGATATTTGTGGATTCAGTTCCCTACCACTGCAACAAAGCCAATGTTGTCATCAACAAGTCACACTAATTTTTGTTTTCTCAGTACATATATAAGTTATGCTTACATTATACTGTAGTCTGTTAAGTGTGTCATAGTATTATGAAAAAGTTTGAAATATTTTGAGAGTTATACCAAAATGTGACACAGAGACAGGAAGTGAGCATATGTTGTTTGAAAAATGGAGCCAATATGACTTGCTCAATACAAGGTGGTCACAAACCTTCCATTTCTAGGAAACACAAAGTCTGTGAAGTTCACGAAAATGAAGTCAGCATTCTATTATCTAAAGAGCCATTTTTTCCCCTTTGCCTTGTTAGCTTCAATGTATATTTCAAAGCTTCTATGTGTATTTTAAAAATGTAATCATTTAACATATTTTCGTGCCTCAAACAGGGTTAGAAGGTATCATAGCACATGTCAAAATTTTATCTAAATATATTCAAAATGCTTAAAATTATTCTGCTCATGGATTTCAAGAAAAGAATAAAATGACATGATGAGAAAAATAGTTCTTCAAAATCTAATGGTCCTACCTTATGCTATTTATCATGACAATCTTTAACTTAATACTTTACATTTTCATAGGTTGAAGAAACCCTTAATAAACAAAAGTAGAACCCAAAAAACTACTTAACATCCTGGTGGGATAAAATGTATGATAGAAGAAACATTAATTAAAAGACACATTAGAATCTCACTGGAAGAGACTCTTCTTCGTCCTTCTCACCAACCCTTATACTACTAAATTATTGTTGTAAGAGCTATCGGGCCACTTCCGATTCATAGCAACCCTGTATAGAGTTTCCAAAAAGTGGCTAGTGTGTTTGAACCATCAACCTTGTGGTTAGCTGTCTAGTTCTAAATTACAGGGAATTAAAACTTGGATCCATCTGTCTCTATTAAAACAGGTTAGAGTCCCAGGACTGGAGCTATTGTTCAAAAGTCCTTGTAGACAGAGCAGATGGTTTTGGAAGTAGACTACTCCTCCCAAGATCCCTGAACAAGACCTCATGAAAGTTTTTGAATGTATTGAAATTTGTTAAATACTTATTGCTTTTGAAATTGCTTTATTTTGCAAACTTGAATTTATTAGCTGGCAAGAACTTTCCATACAGAATACGGATATTTTTACAGTTTGTATAGTGGTTATGAATCGGGCTGCGAAGTTCAAAACTACCAGCGGTTCCATGGGAGAAAGATGAGGCTTTCTGCTCCTGTAAAAATTTATAGTCTTGGAAACCCTGTACAGGGTTGCTATGAGTTGGACCAACTCTATGGCATATCACCACCACCACCACCACCATCATACTCATAACAATTTTTTAAATTGTCTTATTGCATTGTGATGGTATTATTCTTTGTTTTAGCATTTTATTTCCTCCCTGCAAATCACTGTTTTTTCCTAGTTGTTATTTTTGGCATTTGACTTTAGCTAACTTTTTTACATAGTGAAACTTTCTCTTAGCATCTCTTACTTTCATTAATGCTGTGTTTTATTGAGTATGCAAAGTGACATAGATTAAGTTGTGTCCCCCACCCAAATAGGTCTCAGATTGTCTGGGCCATGATTCTTAGTGGTTTAGGAGTTATGTGATGAT
>NW_006408526.1:29574784-29576166 GCF_000296735.1 Chrysochloris asiatica
ATCTGTTGCAAAAGACCTATTTAAAGTGCAAATATATCAGTTTGAGGAATAAAGTGCTCCTAACCCAAGCCATTGCATTTTCAGTCACTTCATATGCATGTAAAAGCTGGACAATTAATAAGGAAGACTGAAGAAGAATAAATGTCTTTGAATTATAGCATTTGTGAAAACTATTGAATATGCCATAGGCTGCCAAAAGAATGAACAAATCATTCTGAAAGAATTATAGCTAGAATGCTCAGGTGAAAACAGGTCAAGACACATGGAATTATGCAAGGGCTAATGATGTTGTTGTTATTGTTAAGTTCCGTGGAGTCGGTTCTGACTCATAGTGACCCTGCACAGGGTTTCCGAGGCTGCAAATCTTTATGGAAGCAGAAAGCCTGTGGTTAGGGGTAAATAATGTTATATACACAACCTTGGAATTATAGTATTCTACGGGTAGATCCATGAACAGATATACAGTCTTAATGGGTATGGGAGAAATATTGGGAGTGTATCCCAAAATATTTAAAAACATGAGAAAGGATATTTGTACATGGGTATTTTACCTTTGCTACCAACACAACTGTAAATGTATCAGAGCATACAGTGGAGAAAATGATGAAAACTTCTTAGATATTATCAAATATCGTAAGACAAAGAGTTGCTGGACTTGGGGGCTCAGGACCATAGTCTCAGGGGACACTATGGTCAACTGGCATAACATAATCCACAAAGACAATGTTCTACATCGTAGTTTGGTTAGTAGCATCTGGATCTTAAAAGCTCATAGCAGCCATCTAAGGTGCAACTATTGTCCCTTCATATGCAGAAGAAAGAAGAATGATGAGAACTTAAGATGCTTGGAATCAATTAGTCTAACAGACTAATGGAACATATGAACATCAGTCTTCACGACTCTGAAACCAGAAGACCTAGACGGTGCCTGGCTCCCACTACCAACTGCCATGATAGGGATCACATTAGAAGGTCCTGGAACAAAACTCAAAATTATTTAATAATAATAATAAATGGGTTTACTGGTCAAAAAGAAACCGGAGGAACCTGGATTTTGGCTCTTGAACATCCTTCAGGTATGAAAAGGAACTCACCCTTGTGGCCTAATTTTAAGCCAAGCAGTAAGATAGGTTTCTGGGGGAGGACAACAACACTAGCAAGGTATACTTACCATAGAATGGTCAATCATTCAAAATCAAAGGACAACATTTTTCTAAGGACAAAGTTGAGAAGGGATTGGAAAGTGGGCAGAATGCAAATAGAACTCACTACTGTTGTAATGAAGGGGATTGTAAATATGGAGATGAAACAAAGTATATAATTTGTTGAATGTAAAAGTGATGATCTTGTCTGAAAACCTTCACTCAGTTCACAAGAAAAAG
>NW_006408526.1:29577206-29606001 GCF_000296735.1 Chrysochloris asiatica
TCGGGAAAATTTAACGAGCCAAGTTTATTGCTGGCGGCCAGAGTGTCAGCTCAAGCCCACATCACTCTGACCCTGAAGTGAGGAGGGGAACAGGGTTTTATACAAGAAACACAGTGGTTAGAACACACAGACTTGCCTTGTCAGGTGGGGTGGTAAATTCCAGCAGACCCCTATCCTGTAAGTGGGAGTAAACCCGTCAATAAACCCTTATCTTGCTTGTATGGATGAGCTAAGTTTTATTCTATTTGTTCAGGTGTCCTTGGGTCATTCTGGCCTTTAAGGTTTTTCTGTAAGAAGTTTATTTATTATTTTTCCATAGGGTGAGGTGGCGGGGGGAAGGAGGGAGCAGGGTGAACTATGCTATAATATTTCAAATGGCAAATGGGGGCTGTTAGTTATAATATTTCAAATGGGGGTTGTTAATTATACTATATCAAATGGGGCTGTTAGTTATAACATAATATTTCAAATGGGGGCTATTAGTTATACTATAACACTAGAACTATAAAGATTATCAATGAAAACAAACAGACACACTTAGGGGCCTTAATACATGGCATACATACACTATCAAATATTACAAAGAACACACAGACAGCAGAAGACAAAAGACTGGGACCTCCTAAAGATTATAAACTCATGTGCAAATAAAAGATTTCACCAAAAGAGTAAGAAGAGCCCAACTGGGAAAATTTTTTTGCGATGATATTTGAGACAAAGAATTAATCTAAAATTTATAGAAAATGACAACTCTACAAGAAAAAGAAAAAACAACCCAATTGAAAAATGGACACAGGACATGAAGAGACAGTTACTTCACCAAGGAAGACATTCAGGCAGCCAACAAATAAAGAAGAAATGTTCAAGACCATTAGCCATTGTTGTCGTTGTTAAGTGCCATTGAGTTGATTCCAACCCATAGTGACTCTGTATAGGGTTTCCAAGGAGCAACTGGTGAGCTTGAACCACCGACCTTGCAGTTCAAATGACTTTGCAGTCTGACACATTAGCCCACAATGCCACACCAGAACTCCATTAGAGAGATGCAAATCAAATCAACAATGAGATATCATCTCACACCAGCATTATCAATGAAGTTCAAAAAAGCAGGAAACAACAAATGCTAGCGAGGGCATGAAGAGACTGGGACCCTCCTAAATTGTTGGTGGGACTGTAAAATGGTTCAACCACTATGGGAAATAGTATGGCACTTCCTCAGAAAGTTGGAAATAAAAATAATTTTATGACCTGGCAATCCTACTTGGTATATTGTTGTTGTTGTTAAGTGCTGTTGAGTCAATTCCGACCCACAGCAACCCTGTATAGGGTTTCCAAGGAGTAGCTGGTGAGCTTGAACCACTGACCTTGCAGTTCAAATGACGCATTAGTCCACAGTGCCACACCAGGACTCCTTACGAGCCACTACACAAGTAAGTGTATGCACACGATTACTCCATTGAAAGTAATTCTGATTGTTGGTTTGTGTATATGCTCTTAATCATGTTGAAAAATTTCCATTCAATTTCTACTTTGTTGAGTGTTGTTGTCAAAAATAGATGTTGGATTTTGTCAAATGCTTTTAATGCATCAGTCGATATGATCATGTGGTTCTAGTCCATGTTTTAATTTCATATGGTGGATTATACTGGTTATTTTCTAATTTTGAACCATCCTTGCATGCCTGGAATGAATCACACTTGGTCATGATGTATTTTTTTGATATGTTGAATTCTATTGGCTAGGATTTTGTTGAGAATTTTTGCATCTATGTTCATGAGTGATATTGGTCTGTAATTTTATTTTTTAGTGATGTTCTTGCCTGGGTTTGGTATAAGGGTTATGTTTGACTCGTAAAATGTATTTGAGAGTTTTCCATCCTTTCTTATATTCTGGAAGAGTTTGAGTAAAATTGGTGTAATATTCTGGTTTTCTAATTTCTGATTTTGTATGGTTTCCAAATTTTCATTTATTTTATTAATTTGTTCTTGTACTGTTTTGCCTGAATTCTTCTAAAGTTTTGTCTGTACTTTCCTTGAATTCATCTGCAGTTTTCTCATTCATTCTATTAATCTGCTGAAGGTACCTAAATACCACTCTTTTAGATTTCTTATCAGGCAGTTACAATATCATTTCTGGTGTTATATTTTCTGACTCTGTAGTTTGGTCAGTTATTTGAGGCACTCAGTCTTGATTCTTCAAGTGAGCTGAAATTGCCTGTTTTCTCTGAGATATAGTGGTGCCATTGTATTTCTATTTAATTGGTGATTGTATGTTGATGTATTCTTAGGCACTCACTACCTGTCTTTCCTGGTGTAACTAATAGAGTTATTAGTGTGTGATCACAGAGCTCTGGTCACTGTTTGTGTAGCATAGTTCAAGGTGGGTTTCTGTACCTCTAGACTTGTAGTTGGTATGCCAGTTACCCAACCCCAGGCAAAGCAGAGACTGCATAGAAGTGGGTACCACTGGCCACTGTGTTGGAAAGGTCAGGTAATGGCCATACCCTCAACTACCAGGAGGGCACCTGGAGTAAGGGAGAACTGCACCTCCCTTGCCACCAACCCCCAGCCATGTCCTGTGTGTGCAGGCTGCTATAAATGGACAGCCACTGACAAAAGCTCAACATGATTGCCCTGTCCCAGGCCAGCTGGGAGCCTGCCTGTTTTTCTTCACTTTTGCTTTTCCTGTTCAGCTTCCTCTTCCAGTTAGTACTCAGTCCAGGCTCTCTGTCTTATCCTTTGAAGAGTAGGGTTCCAGGAACACCATCTGTATCATTTCACTTGGTCAACCATGTCCTTGTTGCTGACAGTCTGCTCAGCATGTCTGCCTACTTTGCTATCCTGTCCCTGAGCACCAAATATTTGATACTTTTCACGAAAATAGTCTTAAACAGCAGAATACTTCTTGGTTTTTTTTTTCTGGCTCAGCAAGGAGTAGTTATTTGTCATTATTAACAATCTCTTCTTGTCCCTGGATAAATAATAGTGGAAAAGTAAAACAAGGCTGACTTCTTAGACATTTTCAGTTGGAAACCCAATGACATAAATTTTTTTTCATTCATACTACAAACAGGTTTAATTTTACTGATTGCTGCTGTACTACTTGTGTGCTAATCAAATGTTTTGTAAAATGTATGTTGAGTCTTTGTAATCAATCAAGTACTTCCCTTGCAATTCAACACCTTATGTATTTTAAGAGAACATCATGTTCAGAAGAGTTAGACCTCACACTTTAGCTAAAAATTCTGCCTTTGTCAAGTTGTTCCTTCAAATTTGGTCTTTTTTAAGTCATTCCCTTGCCACGAAGATCACAGAAGCTCATGCTTGACATGGTGAAGAATAAAGTTGGTGCCTGGCTACCTGTATTAGTCTGACTTCTCTAGAGAAGCGAAATGAATGTATTTTATATATACGTAAATGTAACGAGAGGTTTATATCAAGAAAATGGCTCACACAGTTACAGATGTGGGCAAGTCCCAAGTCTGTGGGTCAGATGTTAGACTGGAGGCTTCTGATTCAGGTAGTTATAGGGCCCATGAACCAAGATCAGCAGGTCAAATGGCAGGTAGGCAGGCAGGTCCTGTAGGTAGGAAGATCCTGCTGACAACTTTCAGAATTGGCAAGTAATACAGCAGGCCACTGGCTCAAGTCCAAAGAACCAGAGGTCAGAGGACAAGCCAGATACAAGATCCAGACCTAGCAGAGAGCAAGCATGCTTTGCCTGAGTGTCCAATATACGGGAAGCAGGCCACACTTAATTCCTTTAAATTGGTTGGCTGCTCATAGCAGATCTAATCATGGAGAATTACTACATTCTAACTGCCAAACCACTGAGAATCCTGGCCTAGTTAAATTGGCATAAAATGGTAACTATCACACTACCCTTTAATGATAGGGGTCTGGCATTGTAAAAACCTATTCCAAATTTAATAACACATCTAATAATTCATTTATTAACACAAGGAAACAAAGTTCATGTAGAAGAAGACACTTTGGTAATAGTGATCAGTGAATTTCTATGAAAACTCTTGAGTAAAATGCAGTAATGACCAAGAGGACTCTAAAATGTTGACACTTGACTTGACTGAGGCTTCCAGCTGAAGTGAAGGCCTGATTCCATTTTGTTAACTTGACTGATTTTCAGACGTTACCTCCACTTTGTCAATCCTCAGAAACTATGCCTGCAGGTGTATCACAAAGATGGAGATACCCTTGCAGCTATGGAGATGTATGTAGTACAACTATTATTTTATTTTTTTGACAAAATCCCAAGGATTTTACAAATAGACAAAGCCTAAAATACCCCAAATTTATTGCTCTCCGAATGGATTCCAACTCACAGCAACGCTATAGAAAGGATGGAATAGAACTGGCTCCATAGAATTTCCAAGACTGTAAATCTTTATGGAAGCAGACCGCTGCATCACACCACAGCTTCTTTCTCTATTGAAGCATGATGGGTTTCAACCACTTACCTTTCAATTAGTTACTAAGCGTTTTAACCACTGTGCTACCTTCTGCAATTTTCCTCTGCATTTTATCTGCAGTTACCAATGAAAAGTCTTTGTAAACATTTCTGTAAATACCAACCAATCTTGATACCTTTCAATGTCCTTGTTTGTGGCCTTTAACCTTTATAAAATCAAAGCCAAACCCCCTAATGTAGAGTTGATTCCTACACATGGAGGTCTTATAGGATAGAGTGAACGGCTCTGTAGAATTTCCAACGCTGTAACTCTTTACCGATGCTCTGTAAATGAATAGCTTCCGAGATCATATTGTGAATTTCCCCATTTAAATTGTGCTCTTATTTCCACAATAAACTTTCCTTCTGTTAGAGTTTTTCAACCAGGTGTTTTTCTTCGGTGAACATTCTTTAGTACTATAAATACTTTGAATGCCCCATTGTAGCTCTGGAAGAAATTTCCTTATTTAAATTCAGGGTAATAATAACAACTTAATCCCAGGCGGTGCTAATGGTGGTGGTGGTGTGCTGTGGAGTCGGTTGGACTCATAGCGAGCCTGCATAGGGTTTCCGAGGCTGTAAAACTTTACGAAGGCAGAAAGCCTCATCTTTCTCCCACAGAACGACTGGTAGTTTGGAACTGCTGACCTTGGGTTTAACAGCCCAACTCGTAACCACTGTGCTACCAGAGATCCTTTAACCCTAGGCAGGACACACAAATGGGTCCTCTTGAACTACATTTCCCATCGTGCATCGAGAAACGAGCGCCATTCCTGTGTGATCCGACGGGATAGCTAACCAATCCACTGCCACGCCTCACACTCAGCTACCTATTGCCTTCGACTAGAGGCGGGACTGTCAGTTGCTAGGTTGGTACTCCTTCCGGAAGTGGTTGTTGGCCGCTGCAGGGCAACACCCCGGCGTCCCTGGAAGCGGGGAGCCGGGGTGGTGCTGGAGAGCTGCGCAGAGGCGGGAGCCGTTGCCCTGAACCTCCAGAAGTGGGAGCCAGGTGAGGACCTACTTGAGGGATGGGTTCGGTGGCGGGGAAGGAGGGAAGCGGGATAGGTAAGGGCACCCTTGTGTGCCAGCGAGCGTTATGTGCTTGAGTGTGGGTGGGAACCGAGGGAAGAAGCGAAAAGGGAGCGGCCGAGTGAGTGTACATCTATTAAAAATTTCTCCTGGTCTGGCTCTTGGGTGGGCGGGAGGGGCACCTGAGCTGGAGGTGCTGGCGGGTGATTGATTGAACAGCGAGCCAGTGCGTGAGTGATAGAAGCCACTGGGCAACGTTTGTGAACTTGTTGAGGGCCCTCGTTGATTTACCCTATTCCCAGTTAGTATGTAAGGCCTGGAATAATGAATTTTGCTTGGATACGTTTCTGTAAATCTTTCCTATATTCTAATCTAGAGGTGACCCAACCTTATGCCATCTTTTGGCCATTTAGGGAAGTTAAAAAGTTTCATCTTTTCTTGCAGTGATTAAAAGATTTACCTTCTCTGTCAGGAAACGCTCTCCTCACGTGGCTTTCACGACCCCCTGTCTCATGGTTCTAATTCACTCCTCTGAGTGGTCTTTGCAGGCTCCTCACCACACTCCCCGGAGTGCTTTTGACCCAGCGTTTCAGTTACTTAGTGGTGGCGCGCCGAACTGCATCTCTAGCCCAGACTTGCTTCCTCACCATGTTTAACGATGCCTTCCCAACTTTCTCTGGCCCTTCAAGTCTGCTTCTCCTCCTTTATTTCGTATCGTAGGGAAAGACTTCAGCGTTCACTTAGTCAGCTAAGTAAGTCTACATACACTTGGACTTCATCGAATATAACATTTGTTGAGCATGTTCTGAATTCTAGGCTGCAGATTGGGCTACCAGTTGGGCAAGGCATAGAAGTGAACAGATAATCACAAGATACTGACAAAGTGCTCTGATTTCCCTCCTCCCTTTCCTTCACTTGCTCTAGAAACCAAGCCCCGCTATTCTGCCTTCTAATACTCCTAGAATCTTGACTCCTCTTTTCTATTCTCACAGCCATGAAGTGGTTCATAATTTCTTGCTCAGGCTGTCCCATAACTTCCTAAATGGTCTCTCTACTTCTGTTTGTGACTTCCTCTAATTGGTTCTTAAGCGGCTGTCAGAATCATCTTTCTAAAATACAGATGTGATCATGTTGGTTTTCTTCCTGAAATCCTCCAATGCCTCCTCTTCATGTATGGGATACAGCCAGAGTTCTTCCAAGCCCTTTATGATATGTTCATTGCCTTCTATTGTAGATCTCTCCGCCACCACTTTTCCCACTGCCCTTTGCATATCAGAGTGGTTAATAGCTCTGACTCAGGAGTCAGAGAGAAAAGAGTCTGTGCATGTTCTACTGTGGCATTGGCTAAGTTGTAAAATGGTGGGCAACTTTAATTTTTTAAATCTTGCTAACCCTCCATATTCTTATTTGAAAAATGGGGATAGCAATATCTACCTCACAGTGTGTTTGAGGGGAGGAGAGGAGATGATATGGGAGTATAGAAAGCAGTTAGTACAGTATCTGGAAAATGGATGCGTTCAGAGAAGATATGCTTTTGTTGTCAGAATTAACTCCCTGAACCCACCATAGTCTTAAATTCCCTTATTCACCGGGTCTGGGTGAGCTACAGCTTATCCTTTCAAGAACCATTTTAGTGGTCCTTTCCAATGCTTCCCTTGATTTTCCAAAGGAAATTTAGTTGCTCTTACCTTTGGTGTTTTCTGTTATGTACTTTAGTGAGCTTAACCCACTTGTACTCATGTGTTTACATGTTTGACTTCCCAACTAGGCAGAGTTTAGGACCATGTGTGATCAGGTTTCTAGCATTCATACATAGCAGTGCCTCACCCTTGGTAAAGATTCAATAAGTGGTTTTTGAATGTTTGAATGACCTTAATTTACTTTCCTTGGTACTGGATTTGTTCTCTTGAGCAATATAGAATAAGCCATTTAAATATATGAATAGTAATAATAACAAAAACTAACATTTATTATTGTTGTTGTTGTTGTTATGTGCCATGGAGTCGGTTATTAGGATCCTGTTATGTTTTAAATACTTTGTGTCGTTGTTAAGTGCTGTCGAGTCGGTTCTGACTCATAGCGACCCTTTATTGAGTTTCCAAGGAGAGGCTGGTGAGTTTGAACTACCAGCCTTGTGGTTCAAACCGACCTTGCAGCCCCATGCTTTAGCCCACAGGACTCCTTTAAACACTTTACATTGAATCATTTAGTGTTCTCAATCCTTTGACCTAGTATTGGTATCCCTACTTTGCCCAAGGTTATCTAGCTAGTAAGTGGCAGAGCTGGGATTCAGTGCTAAGGTGTCTCCAAACCTCGGCCCATCACCACAACATCATCAACTCTGAAGTCTTCTACTGTTTCCTCAGTGCTTCTTCCAGAAAATGTTTTCATTTCTTTAGTGACCATTTCTTATAATTGTTGGAGTAGGGTGGAGTAGGAGAAGAGATTGAGGTTGTCAAGGACTTCATTCTTCTTGGATCAACTATCAACACTCGCGGAAGCAGCAGTCAAGAGATCAGACGACGTTTGCATTGGGCAAATCTGCTGCACAGGAACTTTTTAAAGTATTGAAGAGCAGAGAGGTCAGCTTGAGGACTAAGGTGCACCTGACCCAAGCCATGGTATTTTCAATAACCTCATATGGATGCGAAAGCTGGACAGTGAATAAGGAAGATCGTAGAAGAATTGATGCCTTTGAGTTGTGGTGTTAGAGGAGAATACTAAAAGTGCCATGGACTGCCAAAAGAACCAATAGATCTGTTTTGGAAGAAGTGCAGCCAGAGTGCTCCTTGGAGGCCAAGATGGCTAAGCTTCGTCTCTCCTACTTTGGACATATTGTCAGGAGAGAACAGTCACTGGAGAAGGATGTCATGCTGGGTAAGGTGGAGGGTCAGAGAAAAAGAGGAAGACCCCCAACGAGATGGATCAGCCAGGTGACATCATTGATGGCGTCAAGTGTGGCGGCGGTAGTGAGGTTGCCCCAGGATCGGGCATTGTTTTGTTCTGCTGTGCATGGGGTCGCTCTCGATGGCACCTGACAACAACAACAACAACAGGGTGGAAGAAATACATTTTCAGGAACCTTAACTATGTATATGTTAAAGATTATAAAGAAATGTTCACTAGAGAAATGAAAACATTTTCTGGAGGAAGCAGTAGGGGAAAGGTCGAATGTATATGGAGTCCTGGTGTGGCACTGCAGGACAATGCACTGGACCGCAAGGTCAGCAGTTCAAACTTACCAGCCACTCCTGGGAATCCCTATCCAGACTAGCTATGACTTGACAGCGTTACCACCACCGCCACTACCAACTATACATATAGTAGGAGCACTGGTGGCGCTGTAGGGTAAGCACTGGGCTGCTAACCACAAGGTCGGCAGTCAAAACGACCAGCCGCTCTATAGGAGAAGGATAAAGATTTCTGCTGCCGTAAAGATTTACAGCCTCGGAAACCCTGAGCAGGGTCACTATGAGTTGTAACCGACTCCACGATACTTAACAACAACATGGTTTACTCACATTTTGATTTTTTTCTGACAGAAGATTTGCATGACATTTTTTTGTTTGTTTTTGCCATTAGGACAGAAATATCACTTGTTTCATGCTTTCTGGAGATGGGCCAAGTGTAGGGATAGGAGACACTTCTCAATGCAGAATTTCTGAAATGCTCTGAAGTAGTTAATGCAATGCCTTGACTAGAACTTGTGCTTGATAAATGACTATTGGGTTAAATAATAGCCACAAGACTGTGCTGTTCAGGCCACTGTTGATTCCTCTGTCTCCGTGCATGAATCCTTTTCCTTTCTGTTTCTCTCCCCTTCCTAACTAAGAGGATTAAAGAGTCAGGTGACTCCTGTGGACCACATCTAAAGGCTTGGGCCCTTTTGTGTCTACTTTTCAGAGTCAATGGTTGGCCCTTTTCAGAGTAGGTTGGCCCTACTCATCCCTGACTTTAGTTATGGAGACTTGAGCATGACACCAGCGGTCTATCTGGGTGAATCTTCCTAGGGAGGGGAGCAGATTCCCTCTTCAGCTTATTTACTGCAGAGAAGAAACCTTCTCCCTTTGGTCTTTCTTCCTGAGATGGGAAGTTTTACTGTTTGGAGGTGTCATGACAGGAACATGAGGGGACCGAGTCTGGTTAGTTCCTTTGGAGTCCAGTGGACTGACACAGGGAACAGAGGCCCAAGGCAGGACATGTCCATTTCCCATCAGAGTGCAGAGAGTGCCACAGTTTGAATCTTTTATAGATACATCTTTTGTTATTTGTCAAGGATCCCTTTGTAGATATCTTGGAACAGGTATGGAGTCATAAGATCCAGCTGTTTGCTGAGTAGTCAGTACAGACCAGGCCTCGACCTTTTTGATGATAGTTTTCCTGCTCACTTCTCTTTGAAGAGCTTTTCATGTTTACTGTTCCAGGTGGCAGAGTGACAGCTGAAGAAGTGGGTACAGGAGTGCTCAAGACCTGCTGGATTACTCCTCAGTTGGGAGAGGGTCTCTGAGCAGGGCTAGTCAGTCATAGCAGCCATTCCCAGAGTGGCTTTGTCTCTGCCTCATTGGGCTTCAGTGTGGGAGCCGCTGTGGGGAAAGGCTGGCGTGACCCACAGAGCCTGACATAGTTGTAGGAGTAGAGGTGAGGAGGGAGGAGCAGTCTAGAACAGCACCAGCTTGTCAGTTCGGGATTTGGCAATGCCTCATCCTTGGAGCTAGAAACCTTGGACTCAAGTTGGACTCCTTTCTACTCTTTAGCCCCACATCTTGGTCCTATGAAGTCTGGCGTCCCAGTGTCTCTCATATCTGCCCTTCTCCATTCCCACAGCTTCTGTCCTAGTTTAAGTAAGGCCTCATCATCTTTCCCCTGGGCGACAATCTTCTAGTGGTTTCTCTGACCCTAGTCTCTCATTTCCCCAGTCCTATCAGAGTGCTCGTCCCAAAGCAAGGCCAGCCTGGGTCATGTTCCTTCACCAGAGCCCTCACACTCCTCAGTGCTACAGGTCCTTTAGCATGGTCTTCAGGGCTCTTCATGCCCAGACTCTGACCTGGCTTGCCACCCCAGCTTCTGCCATGTGCGCTGTTCTCAGACACCTGGCCGATCTACACATGATGTTCCCTCTCTCTAGAACACCTTTCTCTGCTGTCTGAATTTTTGTTAGCCTTCAGTCCCCAGCACCTTGACATAGCCTGCCTTCCTCCCTTCAGGGGGGATTTATGATTCCTGTCATCGTAGCGGGAGCGCTGCTCGCACAGTGGATAAATGCTGGGCTATGTAATTGAAAGATAGATGGTTCAAACCCACCAACTACTCTGGGAGAAAGATGTGGCAGGCTACTTCCATAAAAATGGTTGTTAAGTGCTGCAGAGTTGGTTCCAACTCATAGCAACCCTGTATCGAGTTTCTAAGGAGTGGCTGGTATGTTTGAACTGCCAACCTTTCAGTTATACCGTACAGCGCCATACCAGGACGACACCTCCGTAAAACCTGCAGCCTTAGAAACCCAATGGGGGCAATTTCTACTTTGTCTTGTGGAGGCCTGTGAGTCGAAATTGACTTGCCAATGAGTTTGGTTTGGGTTTTATCTTAGTAGCCCAGAGCAAGAGGCTCTTTTCCTTTCTGCTACAGTTGAAATTGTGGGTGTTACTTCCACTGAGCTATAAGCTCCCTGAAGATGTTGTGGAATGTAAGTAGGAATGACTGTTGAGACAGTAAGGTGTCCTGGTGGCTTCCATAAAGATTGTTGTGTTTGTTAGGTGCAGTTGAGTTGATTCTGACTTAGAATGCCCCTATGCACAACAGAATGAAATGCTGCCCAGGCTCTGTGCAATTGATTTGTTTAAGGCCATTGTTGCAGCCACTGTGTGGATCCATTTCCTTGAGGTCTTTTCTTTTTTTGCTGGCCCTACACACTGTGGCACTGTAGGGTAATGCATTGTACCACAAGGTCGGGTTGAACCACAAGGTAGGTGATTCAAACTCACCAGCTGCTCCTCAGAAACCCTATACAGGGTCATTATGAGTCGAAACTGACTTGACAGCACTTAATAACAACAACTCTTTGCTAAATATGATGTCCTTTTCTAGGGACTGGTCCCTCCTGGTAATGAGTTCAAAGTGTGTGAGACAAAGTCACACCATCCTGGCTTCTAAAGAGCATTCTGCTGGTACTTCATCCAAGACATGTTTGTTCATTCTTCTCCAGTCCATTCAGCATTCTTTGTCAATACCATAACTCAAGTGTATCAGTTCGTCTCTGGTCTTCTGTGTTAGTTGTCCAGCTTTCACATGCATATGAGGCTCACGTTAGTCTTCAAAGAGACATCTTTGCTCTTTTAATGCTTTAAAGATTTTTTTGCAGCACATTTACCCAACGCAGGACGTCATTCAATACCTTGGAGCATTGATTGTGGTCCCAAGTAAAATGAAATCCTTGAGAACTTCAACCTTTTCTACATTTGTCATGGTGTTATTTATTGGTCCAGTTGTGAGAATCTTTGTTTTCTTTATATTGTGGTATAACCCCTACTAACGGCTATAGCCTTTGCTCTTCAGTAAGTATTTCAAGTCCTCTTTGTAAAGATTGTTGTTGTTGTTAAGTGTTGTCGAGTCGGTTCTGACTCATAGCGACCCTGTATAGAGTTTCTCAGGAGTGGCTGGTGAGTTTGAACCACCAACCTTGTGGTTCAAACCAACCTTATGGTCAAGTGCTTATCCTGCAGTGCTACACCAGGACTCCTTGTAAAGATTGTTGTTGTTAAGTGCCGTCGAGTTGGTTCCGACCCTTAGCGACCCTGTATAGGGTTTCTGAGGAGCAGCTGATGAGCTTGAACCTCGGACCTTGCAGTTCAAACAGCTTTGCAGTCTGGTGCATTAATCCACAATGCCACATCAGGACTCAGCATTGGAAATCCTGTGAGTCAGTTCTCCTGTGTTCTGTAGGGCCAACATGAGTCAGAATGGACTCTGCAGCCATTGGTTTGGTTGAGACAGTGCGACTTTGCACAGTGGTATGCCACTGGGTGGGGGTATATATGCTACTTCTTAGTTTGGTGTCATAGGGCTTTATCTTTATAGAAAGTTCATTCTTTCTTTTCTTTTGGGTTTTTTTTGTGATTGGCTGAGTGTTTAGCAAGCCTGTGAGAGGTTCCCCTTAGAGAGCTTTCCCGGGCTGCAAGCTTTTAAGGTCTGAATGTTGAACTCCTGGTCCACCCTGGAATACCCTCAGCTCCTGGGGAGCCTCAGGCTCATTTGGCTTGCGGAGGAGTCTGATCTGATTCAGGTGCTCCATGAGCCAGATCCAATTTTTCCTTTCTAAGCTGGGTCACTGATCTTTTCCTTGGTTGTAGGTATCTGGGATCCAGGTGTTTGAACCTGGACCAAACATGGCTGGCCGACCCATCCGCATAGGAGACCAGCTGGTTCTGGAGGAAGATTATGATGAGACCTACATTCCCAGTGAGCAAGGTAAGAAGCCTGTGGTGTATTGTAACACAGGTAGTGTCCAGATTCCAAAGGAGATCATTCCCTAAGTGTATCCTTTAAATTGAGTAAGTAAGTTGGAACCAGAGCATACAGTTCTTAACTTTAGTACAAGAAAAGACTTGGAACCTTTTCAGTGATTTAAAAACTGCACATGCAGCAATGAAGGTGATGGTGATGAAAAATTTGTTTTGAGTTGGGGCTGGTTCAGTCATTAAGGACAGATTTACATAACATCAGAAGGCATTTGTAAATCAGACATTTGTAATCTGGAGACTGGTGTTCTTTGAAGGTAGGGACAGTGTTATTTTTGTACTTCCTGTGCAAAGGATGGTTCATGCACTTCAACCTTTTCTGTAGTTTTGCTTAGTATATTTGGGTCAGATCAGAGGTTGGCAAACTATATATAGCCTGTGGGCCTAATCTGACCTGTTGTCTGTTTTTATAAATAAAATTTTATTGAAGAGTAGCCATACTCATTTGTTTATGCCTGATCGATAGCTGCTTTGGAGTTCTGGTGTGGTGCTGTGGGTTAATGTGCTGGACTACAGAGTTGGTTTGAAATACAAGGTCTGCAGTTCAAGCTCACAAGCTACTCCCCGGAAATCCTATACAGGGTTGCAACCAACTTGACAGCACTTAACAACATCAACAATAGCTGCTTTGATGCTATAGTAACCCTATGATCCACAAAGCCTAAAATATTTACTACTTTGTCTTTTATAGAAAAAGTTTGATCACTCCTAAATTAAATCAGTGATTTGCTTTGAATGAAAATATAGTAAAGGATATCATAAAATAGAGTTTGTCCTGAGGCTAATTGAAAGCCTAATTTCTGAAGAATAAACTAAAGCATATTTTAAAAACAACAATTAAAGTATTAATAACAGTAATGATAACATAATTTATTGATTGTTACTATGTGCCAGGCACTGTTCTAAGAACTTTACATGTATTAATCTTTTCAACCCTGCTAGCAACTCCATTACACGTCCGCATTGTTTAACATCCATGGAAATAGGATATTGTATGATTTGGACCTTGTGCAAACACCTGTGTCCATGGGGTGCTGGGCTTCTGGGTGCAGTGATCTGTGAGACCCGCGACTTGACAACTCCCACTGTGGATTCTTCAGGGGCACTTGACTGGGTTCTAGCTGCTTGCCACTGCCTTCTCTGCTATGTATGTTATAGGAGTATACATCTCATTCTCTTTTTTTCCAAATGTCTATTAGTTGTTTCTGTTCCATTAAAGGAATATTTCATCTTTTTCTCACTGATCTGAATGTCACCTGAGTGTATTCTGGTCTACTTTCTCTTGGCCTGTCTATTCATACACTAGTGTCACCATGCTCTCAAATGCACTTTAATATGTAACCCATTGCTGTCAAGCTAATTTGGACTCACAGTGACCCTGTAGGACAGAGTAGAACTGCTCCCCATGATTTTAGTGGTTGTCAGTCTTTACGGAAGCAGAGTGCCTCATCTTTCTCCCATGGAGTGGCTAGTGGGTTTCAATCACCAATCTTTGGGTTAACAACCCAGTGCTTAACTTACTGTGCCACCTGGTCTCCTTAATTTAATATATAATAGAATGAAAACTTTATTGCACTTCTTTTTAAAAGTTTTCTTGGCTATCATATTTGTTTTATCTCCTCAAAATCTTTAAGATTAAAAAAAAAAAGGATCACCTTGTCCAATTCTGAGGAGAAGTGACTATGAGGCAACTGTTAGTATTTTGGGGTGTCTTAGGCTAGGCTTTTTAGAGAATATAACCAGTGAAGCCTACACACACACACACACACACACATGGAGTCCTGGTGTGGTGCTGTAGGATAAGTACTGGACCACAAGGTCAGTTTGAACTGCAAGATTGACTGTTCAAATTAACCAGCTGCTTCTCAGAAACCCTATACAGGGTCTCTATGAGTTGGAACCCACTCAATGGCACTAACAACAACAATATAACAATATATATATACACACACACACATATATACACACACATATACAGACAGACAAGGACATGGAATGAGATATCATTGCTGATGTCAGATGGATCTTGGCTGAAAGCAGAGAATACCAGAAAGATGCTTACCTGTGCTTTATTGATTATATAAAACCTCTCGATTGTATGGATCAAGACAAGCTTTGGACAATATTGTGAAGTATGAGTATTTTGGAACACTTAATTGTACTCCTGAGGAACCTGTACACAGACCAAGAGGCAGTTGTTCAAACTGGGAATACTTTAAATTAAGGAAAGTGTGCACCAGGGTTGTATTCTTTTACCATACTTATTCAAGTCTGTATGCCAAGCAAGTAATTTGAGAAGCCATATTTTATGAAGGGGAACATGACATCAGGATTAGAGGAAGACTCATTAACAACCTGCGATATGCAGATGATACAATCTTGTTTGCTGAAAGTGAAGACAACTTAAAATACTCAGTGATGAAGATCAAAGACCACAAAGACCACAATATGGGTTGTATTTCAATGTAAAGAAAACAAAAATCCTCACAACTGAAAAATTAGCATCAAGATAAATGGAGAAAAGTTTGACGCTGTCCAAGACTTCATTCTGCTCACATCAACCATCAACACTCATGGAAGCAGCAGTCAAGAAATCATAGGCTGTATATATAGAGATGTTGTTGTTGTTAAGTGCTGTTGACCCTGTATAGGGTTTCCAAGGAGCAGCTGGTGAGCTTGAACCACTGACCTTGCAGTTTAAATGGCTTTGCAGTCTGGCGCTATACACACACACACACACACACACACACACACACACACACACACTTATATCTATCTGTGTATATATCAATCTATCTTTGGAATCCTGGTAGTGTTGTAGGATAAGCACTGTACTGCTAACCGCAAGGTTGAAGGTTCAGAACCACCCGCTGCTCCTCAGAAACCCTATGCAGGGTCACTGTGAGTTGGAACAGATTAGATAGCACTTAACAATAATATATGCATGTGTATACATATACATATGGAGTTCTGATGTGGTGTTGTTGGATAAGCACTAGACTGCTCATCACAAGGTTGGCAGTTCAAACCCACCAGCCGCTCCTCAGAAACCCTTATAGGGTTGCTGTGAGTTGGAGCCAATTCAGTACCCTACCATCTTACTTACCAATCTTGGATTCATCAGCCTCCACAGCCCATGAACCAGCAACCTGTTATCTGACCTGCTGATCTTGAGATCATCAGTTCCTAGGGCTCACTCATACTCTCTCTTCAAGGTTATATCAAGTCCCAAGTCTGTGGGTCAGATGTGATTCTGGAGGTTTCTGCTGCTTTGTGGGCCTAACGTCCTAAGATTGTAGGAAATGCAGCCACTGGCTCAAGTCCAAAGACCTGGAGGTCAGATGATGATGAGTCATGCAGGATGCTGATCAAGCACAAAGCATGAGAGCTTTGCCGCAGTGTCCATATATATGGGAATCAGGGCACACCCCTGAAGAAGCTCTCTTTCAACTGATTGGCTGCTCATAGTCGATCTCATTGGGGGTAGGGGCAGGGGTGGGGGGTGGGGAGAGATGACTGCATCATAGCTGCCTGACCATTGAGAATCATAGCCCCACCAAGTTGATACACAACCTTAACCATTACAGTCCACCCCTTGTCCATTTGGCAATTGCAAACATTTTCTTAAACCATACATAATCTCTAATAAAGACAATTATAAGTCATACCTGTATGTAACATGATACAATGGACACACCACTGAAAATTTCACTAGCTTTATTTACATTGTATATTTTATTTGTGAGGAAAACAAAAATATTTGATGCACACATACAAGGAAGAGATTCTATCAGCAATTAACAATTCTTGTTCCTGTGGTCATACCTGGTTCCTAGCACTGTCTACTTCCACCACCCATTTTGCATTCCCTTTGCCCTCAGCAAGTACCACAGCTGGTCATGGTTCTTTGCCTGGTGGACTGATCCAAACCTTCATTCCTGAAGGATCTGGGCCATTAGTACTCATGTCAGAATTGGATTGCTGTAACTTTCATTGATTTTAATCACAGGGTATGGCAGTACTAAGAGATATCCTAAGGAATCTCCTGTGTTACAGAATGCTCTTCTTTACCTCCCTGATGTAGCAATCTGAATTCCCCTTGGTAACAGGATCAGTCACACCAGCCAACACAGTAACTCCTTTCTTTGCCTGTTGATCTATAGGCATTAAGAGCCCAAAGTGACTAGGTGGGTAGCTTTAATGAGCAGAAATTTGTTTTCTCTAGTTTAGGAGGCTACAAGTCTGAATTCAGGGTATCAGCTCTAGGGGAAAGCTTTCTCTCTCTGTTGTCTCTGGAGGTAGGCCCTGGTCTTTTTGAACTTCAGCTCCTGCGTAATCTTCATGTAGCTTGGTATCTTGGCATCTCTTGTCCTCCGTCTCTGCTTTCTCTCTTGGCTTGTTCAGTCTTTTAGATTTCAAAAGAGATGGGCTCAAGACACCAAACCCCAAATCCACTACAGTTGAGTTGCTTTCAACTCATTGTGACCAGAACTGCCCCACAACGTTTAGAAGGCTGTAATCTTTTTAGAAGCAGACTGCCAATCTGTTTCTCACAGAGTGGCTGATGGGATACCGCTGTGTCACAGGGTCTCATATTAAGATGTTGTTGTTGTTGTTAGGTAAGGTGGAGTCATTTCCAACTCATAGCGACCCTGTATAGGGTTTCCAAGGAGCAGTTGGTGAGTTTGAACCACTGACCTTGCGATTCAAACCTACTATTTAGTCCAGTGCTTATCCTACAATGCTATATACCAGGACATACCGTACACTAATACTATCTTATTAATACAACAAAGCCCATTCTCACAGGTATAGGAGTTAGGATTTACAACATATATTTTGGGGAGACACAATTCATAACACTCGTTTACTTTCATTAAAAGTTTCAATTCTTGTTTATTTATCTATTTACTTCTTTATTGGCAGTCTTTACTGCTAAAATGCAATCTCCATAAGGATAGTGACCATCTTTCTCTTATTCAAGGCCATTCAAAGTGCCTGGCATATGGGAGGTGCTCAAAAATATTTGTGAAATCAGTGCTATCAATTCATCTCTGGCCAGCCATGGTACCTTGAAGAAAGGTTTTTTCTTTCCCACTCTCCTGGTGCCACCACTCATCTGTCAGTTTGTCATACTGTGGTGGCTTGCATGCCTCTGTGATTCTGGAAGCCATTTTAGTTTTTAAAAACCAGCAGTCAGGGTCACCCATGGGGAATAGGTTTCAGCAGAGAACTTCTAAACTAAGACAGACTATGAAGAAAGAGAGATGAACTACTTCTGAGTATTTAGCCACTGAAACCCTTATGAATAGCAGTGGAGTATTGTCTGATTAGTGCCAGAAGATGAGCCCCTTAGGTTGGTAGGCACTCAAAATATAACTGTGGAAGAGCTGCCTCCTCAAATTAGAGTTGCCCATACTGATGTGAATAGAGTAAACCTTTCGGGACCTTCATTTGCTGATGGGCACAATTCAAAATGAGGTGAAACAGCTGCAGACATTAGTTATCAAAACATGGAATGTACAAAGTTTGAATCTAGGAAAATTGGAAGTTGTCAGTAATGAAATAGAACGCATAAACATCAGTATCCTAGACATTGTTGTTGTTGTCAGGTGCCATCGAGTCGGAACCGACTCATAGCAACCCCATGCACAGCAGAACGAAACAATGTCCGGTCCTGGGCCAACCTCACTACCGCTGCCACACTTGACACCATCAATGATGCCACCTGGCTGATCCATCTCGTTGGGGGGTCTTCCTCTTTTTCTCTGACCCTCCACCTGACCCAGCATGACATCCTTCTGCAGCGACTGTTCTCTCCAGACAATGTGTCCAAAGTAGGAGATACGAAGCTTAGCCATCTTGGCCTCCAAGGAGCACTCTGGCTGCACTTCTTCCAAAACAGATCTATTGGTTCTTTTGGCAGTCCACGGCACTTTCAGTATTCTCCTCCAACACCACAACTCAAAGGCATCAATTCTTCTACGATCTTCCTTATTCACTGTCCAGCTTTCGCATCCATATGAGGCTATTGAAAACACAATGGCCTGGGTCAGGCGTACCTTAGTCCTCAAGCTGACAAATTCAAGAGGAATGTCATTCTGTTCATCATCACAAAGAACATGTCAAGATCCATCTTGAAGCATAATGCTGTCTGTGATAGGATAATAACCATACACCCACCAGAAAAACCAGTTAATGCCACTATTACTCAGATTTACTCACCAACCGCTAAAGTCAATGGTGATGAAATTGAAGAATTCTGCCAACTACTTTAGTTTAAAATTGATCAGATATGTAATCAAGATGTATTAATAATTACTGGTGATTGGAATATGAAGGTTGGAGACACAGGAAGGATCAGTAATTGGATAATATAGCCTTGGTGATAGAAATAATGCTGGATAGAATTTTGATATAATTTTGCAAGACTAATGATTTATTCACTGCAAATATCTTTTTAAAACAACATACACATGAACCTTACCAGATGGAATACATAGGAATCAAATTAATTATATCTGTGGGAAAAGACAGTAGAAAAACCTCAATATCATCAGCCAACGCAAGGCCAGGGGAAGACTGTGGAACAGACCATCAATTGTTCAAATGTAAGTTCAGGTTGAAGCTGAAGAAAATTAAAACAAGTCCATGAAAGTCAATGTGACCTTGAACATACCCTACCTGAATTTAGAGATCATTTCAAGAACAGATTTGATGCATTAGACACAAATGACCAAACAACAGAAGAGTTGTGTTATGACATCAAGAATATTGTATGTGAAGAAAGGGAAAATCAGGAAAGAAAGAAAAAACTAAAATGGATGTCAGAACAGACTGAAATTTGCTCTCCAATGCAGAGATGAAAAGGTGAATGGAAGAAATAAGGAAGCAAAAGAGTTTAAAAGAAAATTCCAGAGGGCAGCTTGAGAAGACAAAGTCAAGTATTATAATGAAATATGCAAAGACCAATAAACAACATTCTTATCAAAGGAGAAAAGATTGAAGTTGTCAAGGACTTCATTCTTCTTGGATCAACTATCAACACTCGTGGAAGCAGCAGTCAAGAGATCAGACGATGTATTGCACTGGGCAAATCTGCTGCACAGGAACTTTTTAAAGTGTTGAAGAGCAGAGATGTCAGCTTGAGGACTAAGGTAAGCCTGACCAAGGCCATTGTGTTTTCAATAGCCTCATATGGATGCGAAAGCTGGACAGTGAATGAGGAAGATCATAGAAGAATTGATGCCTTTGAGTTGTGGTGTTGGAGGAGAGTACTGAAAGTGCCATGGACTGCCAAAAGAACCAATAGATCTGTTTTGGAAGAAGTGCAGCCAGAGTGCTCCTTGGAAGCCAGGATGGCTAAGCTTCGTCTGTCCTATTTTGGACATATTGTCCGGAGGAAACAATCGTTGGAGAAGAATGTCATGCTGGGTCAGGTGGAGGGTCAGAGAAAAAGAGGAAGACCCCCAACGAGATGGATCAGCCAGGTGGCATCATTGATGGACTCAAGTGTGGCAGCGGTAGTGAGATTGACCCAGGATCGGACATTGTTTTGTTCTGCTGTGCATAGGGTTGCTATGAGTCGGTTCCGACTCGATGGCACCTGACAACAAACAACAAATGCAAAGACCTGTAGTTAGAAAACCCAAAGGGAAGAACATGTTCAGCATTTCTCAAGTTGAAAAAAGCTGAAGAAAATTCAAGCCTCAACTTGCAATATTAAACGATTCTATGGGCAAAAAATATTGAATTATCAGAAATCATCAAATGAAGATGTAAGGAATACATAGTCACTATACCAAAAAGAAATGGTCAGTGTTCATTCATTTCGAGAGCTAGATGTGATCAAGAGCCAATGGTACTAATGGAAGAAGTCTAAGCAGCACTGAAGGCATTGTTGAAAAACAAGACTCCAGGAATGGGTGGAATACAGATTGAAATCTTTCAACAAACTAATGCAGCACTGGAACATTCACTAATCTGTGCCAAGAAATTTAGAAGACAGCTACTTGGCCAACTGATTAGGAGATATTCACATTTGTGCTCATTCCAAAGAGAGGTGAACCAAGGGAATGTGAAATCATTAAACAATATCATTACTATCGTATGCAAGTAAACATTTGTTGAAAACAATTTAAAAACGACTGCAAGAGTACATCGACAGGCAGCTGTCAGAAATTCAAGGCATATTCAGAAGAGGATTTGGAAAGAGGGATCTCATTGCTGACATCAGGTGGATCTTGGCTGAAAGAGAATACCAGAAAGATATTTCTTGTGCTCTATTGACTATGCAAAGGCTTTCAACTGTGTGGATCATGACAAGCTATGGATAGCATTGTGAAGAATGGGTGTTCCTGATCATTTACTTATGTTCATGAAGAACCTGTACATATATGGATCAAGAGACAGTTGTTGAAACAGAACAAAGACCTACTGAATGATTGAAAATCAAGAAAGGTGTATTCTTTCACCATGTTCAATCTGTATGCTGAGCAAATAATCTGAGAAGCTAGATTAGGTAAAGAAGAACGTGGCATCAGAATTGGAGGAAGACTCATTAACAACCCGCGATACGTAGATGATACAGCCTTGCTTGCTGGGAGCAAAGAGGACTGGGCAGTGTTTCATTCTGTTGTGTACAGGGTTGCTATGAGTCGGAATAGACTCAGCGGCATCTAACATCAACAACAACTTTTATGGTAAACCACCGCCTTCTTTCTACCCCCTTAGCTCATAGTTCACATTTCTATTGTAGCAGATACTACTCTGAACTCTGTGTGTTTGTAAGGTTCCCCAAGGCTTAGTCATCTACAGTTTAAGACATGCTTGCTGAGTGAGTAATTAGTGATTTTGCAAATCTTGGAAGAGTTTATGTCCTGTGGTACTGCTGTCCTCATCTTAGAGAGCTCTGGCTGTGGCTCTTGAAGTTCTTCTGAGACCCTTGCTACATTGACATCTTCATCTTACTTATATCTTTCTTATACTAGGCTTCATATATTTTCTTGGAGTATAACAATGGCATGCTTTGATTCAGGTGTATCATTTATAAACTGTGATTTAAGGGAAAAGTTATATGTGCTTATGGTTTATATTAAGAGAAATCATACCTGTTCATGAAAGAAAATTTAGAAAGTAAAATCAAAGTAGAAAAAGTCTGTTGTGAGTTTTGTTTTTCCAATCGCCTTCCATCTTTCTTACCTTCCCCACCCTTTTGCCTCTCCATACAGAAATTCTTGAATTTGCCAGAGAGATTGGTATTGATCCCATCAAGGAACCAGAATTGATGTGGTTGGCACGGGAGGGTATTGTAGCCCCACTGCCCGTGGAGTGGAAACCATGGTAAGTCAGCACCAGATGTGGATGGCTCACTGACTTGACTTGTGAGAGGCCTTGGGAACCTGACATTGGAACGCAGCTTTAACAGGTCACCTTCTCCTAGTCTGTCCTGCACAGAATCAGGGACAGCAACGTGCCATTTCTTTGCTAGGCTATCTGAAGCTTTGGGCCTGAGCATAGGCTGATTTAAGGGTCCTTTTGGTGAAAATGATTAATTCCTTGGCTGGTAATAGAAAGGTTGGAGTTTCAAGTCTACCTAGCAGTACCTTGGAAGGTAGGCCTAGTGATGCAGTCTGACATAGTGGGGTCACCCTGAGTTCACATTGATTCTACGGTGACTGGTTTGGTGTTGGGTTATAATGGGGTTTAGTACCTGTATCTAGGAGCTCTGGTAGTGTAGTGGTTACGAATTGGGCTACGAACGGCAAGGTCAGCAGTTCGAAACTACCAGCTGTTCCACAGGAGAAAGATGAGGCGTTCTGCTCCTGTAAAGATTTACAGCCTCAAAAACCCTGTACAGGGTTGCTATGAGTCAGAACCAACTCCACAGCACACAGCCACAGTACATGTATCTAGAGTCAAAGGATCTGCTGTCCTGGGTCATGCTCAGGAGGTGTCATTATTCTTTGCATTTTGATGTTGAGAATGACAGCTATACTTCTTTAACCCACTGCCATTGAGTCAATGCTGGCTCATAGTGACCCTGTACCTATACCCTATACCTCTTTAGTATGTCCAGATGAATGCTGGTACTTCAGAGGTTTGTGGTAAGTTTATGAAGACAAAGAGTTTCTTTCTCCTTTGGTGACCTACTCTAGCTTTGCTGTCCTAGAGTTTGTGTAACGAATTCACGAATAGTGTCTTAGTAACTAGTGCTGTTGTAACACAAATTCCACAAGTGGATATCTTAAAAAAAAGAAATTTATCTTCTTACAGTTCTGAAAGCTGAAAGTCCAAATCAGTGTCCTGGCCGTGTCTATGCCTCTTTGTAGATAGCCTGGGCATTCCTGGGTTCTTGACCTGTAGACCATCCTCACATGGCTACTATCTTCCCCAGTATACATTTGCCTCTGTGTCTCATCTGCTTGTTTTATAGTTCAAAAGTTATTAGGTTTAGGACACACCCTATAAAGGTATGGTCACATTAACATAACAAAAACCCATTCCCAAATACTCAGGATTCCAGCATTTTTCTTTGGTGACAAGGGGTTGGGGGATGGGACACAATTCAATCTCTAATAAATAAGTCCATGTTTATGAATTTGTTCTATGTTCAGTATTAGTTAGAACTCTTTGGAATCCAAGGAACAGAGACACTCTCAAGTTGTCTCAAGGAAAGAAGTTTATGGTGATGAAACTCAGACTGGGAGAGCAAAAAGCATTTGTGGTTGCTATTCCTGTCTCCTTTCTTTTTTATCTGTGTTTTTAAACTTTCTAATGTGAATTGGGTGAAGGTTTACTGAGAAGATCAGTTTTCCATTCAGCAGTTACTACACATTTTGTTTCATGTTACTGATTGCAATGCTTATAATTTACCCCACTTCCTCCCTGTATTTCCTGTTTCCATTCCTCCTCCTTTCTTATCTTTCTTATCCCTAGTGTTACTGTTCCTCCTGTGTTGTTGTTGTTAAGTGCTGTCGAGTCAGTTCCGACCCATAGCAACCCTGTATAGGGTTTCCAAGGAGCAGCTGGTGAAGTTGAACCACCAACCTTGCAGTTCATATGACTTTGCAGTCCAGTGCATTAACCCACAGCGTCACACCAGGACTCCATTCCTCCTGTAGACTTGTCTGTGTGGCTGAAAATTGAGCCACAGGGCTGAGTTCATTTCCAGACCTGAAGGGGGACTGAGGACCATTGTCCCTGGGGTTCCATCAGTCTCTATCTGACCTGAAGCCTGGCCTTGCTTTGAATTTTTTTTATGATTTTGAGGCTTGTTCCACATTTTTCTCCCACTGTATCCAGGACCTTGCGATCTAATAGGATCCCTTTCAGAGCAGTTAGTCGTGGTGACCAGTCACCGTCTAGTTCTGGTCTCAGGGTTGTTGTCTTCTTCCTTTTCCTTTGCACTGCCTGGTATCCCAGTTATGGTGCTACTGTTGTCTCTGTCGCATCTCCTCTAATATCCTGCTTTCTCTTCATGTATGTAGGGTCCTGGTGTGGCACTGCGGGTAAGTTAATGCACTGGACTGCAAGGTCGGCGGTTCAAGCTCACCAGTTGGTCCTCGGAAACCCTATACAGGGTTGCTATGACTCAGAACTGACTCAACAGCACTTAACAAACAATAACAACAAGAGCTCGTTTCAACTTATCACTGAAATGAGTGCTAGAAGTGGAATTTCCCTGTGTTTATCACAAACTTGTCTCCCAGTGTCTTAGAGGGGCCCCTCTTTGGCTGATATGTGCAATTTTTGTACAAGGTGTAATTCTCTTGACTCATACTATTATTACTTTGGCCACACTTCAAAATGACTGCAGTTAGAGCCTTGCTCTTCTCAGCTGAAGAATCCTAATCCCTTTAGCTTTTCCTCACATGGCAGTCTCCCTGTTTTCTTGATCTTTTTAGCTGCCTTTCCTTGGACCTTCTCCATTATCCTGACATCTTTCTTACAGTAAATCTGCCAGTACTGCACACAGTATGTATCCCTGATGCCGAAGACTTCTGGTTGTGTTTGTAGGATGGTAGTTTCTGCTTTGTTTCCAAGACCCATCTTGATGGAAGGAAGGAACCGTGTTGGTACCAGGCTCTGTGCCAGCTGTCTTTGAGTACACGCTAGTGGTGACTAACACTTTCTTGTCTTGTAAGGAGAGAGCATGGATTGTTTTTGTTTTTCACTTTTAAAAAGAAGTCATTAGACCTTACATATACTGTCCTCTTTTACCCTTAACTCCCTTTCCCAAGGATAGTCACTATTAATTGAGGAATTTAATCAATTTTCTAGAATGGCTTATACAGAATGGACATTTCTTCCTTAAATGTTTGGTAGAATTTGCCAGTGAAGCCATCTGGATCTGGAGTTTTCTTTGTGAGCATATTTTAAACTACAAATCCCATTTTTTTAATAGATATTAGGGTATTGAGGCAATTTTTCAATGAGTTTTAGTAGCTTCTAAGTTGTTGAATTTGTTGGCATAACATTAAGCTTGGAGATAGTATTGTTTTATCAGATATCTGTGGTTATATAACCTAGCTCATTCTTGATATTGGTAATTTGTAATTTCTCTTTTCTTTTTCTGATTACTCTGGCTAGAGATTTATAAATTCTGTTAATCTTCTCAAAGAACCGGTTATGCTTTATTTGCTTTTCTCTTTTTTTCTATTTCCTTGATTTCTACTCTGATCTTTAATATTTCCTTTGTTCCTTTGTATTTTAGATTTAATTTGTTCATCTTTTTCTAGTTTCTTAGGTTCACTCTTAATCACCATGTTGTTGTTGTTAGGTGCCATCTAGTCGGTACCGACTCTTAGTGACCCTATGCACAGCAGAAGGAAACACTGCCTGGTCCTAGGTCAACCTCCCAATTGTTACCACGCTTGAGCACATTGATGCTGTCACTCTGCCAATCCATCTTGCTGGGGGTCTTCCTCTTTTTCTCTGACCCTCCACTTTACTAAACATGATATCCTTTTCCAGTGACTGATTTCCTCCTGACAATATGTCCGAAGTATGATAGACAAAGTTTGGCCATCCTGGCCTCCAGGGAGCACTCTGGCTGCACTTCTAACACAGGTCTGTTTGTTCTTTTGGCAGTCCATGGCACTTTCATTATTCTCCTTCATAGCTATGTAATAAGCGCTAGCATTGATAGGGCAAGTGCTTCCTATATATTCTTTAAATTATCTTGGTAATTCTTGGTCCTTTACTCTTCCATGTGAAATTTAAATTCTCAAATTCTACCTAAGTTTTTATTGTGAATTATGTGATAGTTTACATGGGAGAACATTAGCTTTACATTCATCCTGTCTTATTTTGTTTCATTGCAATTTCAGTTCCCTGCATGTATCATCAAACAGCCAAAGGGTATACCCCACAAGCCTGCCCCCTGGCTGTCAGCACACAGCCCCTCTCTCTCCCAGAGTCCAGAGTCCCCAACCACTCCATCTCTCCATGTCTCTACCTCCATCTCTGGCGTCGCTGCTTCTCTGGATAGGGTCCAGCACTCTGCTCTTCTCCCTTGATGGTCCCAGGGTCCTCCACTCCTGGACTGCAAGGTCAGCCACTCCCTTCCTTTTGTTACAAAATGTCTACCTTTACCTTTGCAAAACTCACAATCAGTCCTGATAGCAATTATTCACTATTGAACCACAAGAATTTTATCTACATCTCCTTTCACCAGCCCCGTCCAGACAGGTTGGAAACCACTCAGTGACGATTCTACCTTCCCCCCATACCCTCTGAAATTAGGCTCCCTCTTGAAAGCTTGTAAGCCAGTCACTTCGTGCCTTTGTAGCCCCCCATTTTGGGTAGCCAATGTCTAAGTTGCCCATCCCTGTCAACCCTGTGTACTGAGGAGGTGGGAATGATCCTCGCTGTAAAGATTTGTTCCCTCTTTTAAGCTACTACATCCACAAGCATAGGTCAAGTTCATCAAATTGTAGCGGATTACTCTTTTTTTCCTCTTCTTTCTTCTTCTAGTTGAGTTCTGGTCATCCAGCCATTGAAGCCAGGTCAGATGGGTACTATCTGCAAGTATGGGTGTCCTTGTGCATCTCCCCTCACTTCATAACAGCCAGACCCTTCACGCTCCGCTCTATTCCTCTGTGGCCATGTCCCTGTCCCTGGGCCCAGGAGTCCCCAGATCTTGCCATACTGCTGGCCAACCATGTCTCAACCCAGGTTGACAAGAGTCTATTGAACGTGGTCAGACTTAGATCACAACTTCATTGCTGTTTTCCCCCCACTTCCCCTTATTCGGTGATCAGTGTGGTCAGCAGCAGGACCACATGCCTTGAATCTTAGTCTTGGATGGAGGTTTTGCCCTGAGGGGACCTGACCACTTACCTTGATTGCTCCTGGGTGAACAACTTGCTTGTTCTTGTAGTAGTCATTCAGACTGCCGTTAATTGGTTTTTTTATTTTGATTTTTCCTGCTGGTCTTTCTTTCAAGAAGTATCTTCTGTTTCTTCTAGCTGTTCCAGGCTGGTCTGCTTGTCCTTTCAGTGGAAATTTCCCACCTCTAAATGTTTTGGATGAGGATTACACCTATGTTCATATGCAATGCAAAGGCTCCGCAGGAAGCCGCCTTCACTGGGCAAGTTCTAGCCCTATTTTAGGTATTTCAATCAGGTATAAGCTGAAAATGGACTTATAAGCTTTCTATGGTGATGTTTCTGGCTATTCCTGTCTCTCCCCCTCAAGAGTCTATTTTAACAATAGTAGGTGAGGGAAACCAAGATTCAAAAGACAGCCAAGCATCTTAACATTATTTCTCCTCTTTTACCCATTCAAATCATGCCTCAATCCCTGTATCCCAGAGTCCAGTTGTTTCAAGGTTGTGCATATATCATTATTTACCTCTGCCACACTTAGCCCATGCAAACCTGTCTAACTGTTCTCCCATCCGCGTTGTTCTTCCATTCCCTTCCCCCTTCTAGTGTATTGCCTCCCCACCAACACCCAAAGGTTTACAGAGTTTTACAGTCAACAAATCATACATTTCATTTTATCTTGATTCCTGTCCCCTCAATGTAACAGCACTTACTCCACTTCCTCCCTGTGTTTCTTGTGTCCATTCCGCCTCCTTTAACCACCATTCTGAATTCTGTCCTGAGGTAAATGCTGCCCATTTGATCTCGAATGGTTGACCATTCTATGGTATGCATAGCTTACTAGTGTTGTATCTCCTATCTGTCTATCTAGCTATCTGTCTATTGCTTGGCTGAAAACTGAGCCATGGGGGTGAGTTCAGTTCCAGACCTGAAAGGTGACCAAGGGTCATAGTCTAAGGTTCTGCCGGTCTCTATCTGACCTGTATGTCTGGTCCTTTTTATGATTTTGAGTTTTGTTCCACATGTTCTCCTACTCTATCCAGGACCTTCTACTGTGAGCCCTTTCAGAGCAGTTGGTAGTGGTAGCTGGGCACTATGTAGTTCTTTCTGGTCACAGTGTCTTGGAGACTGTTGTTCACCTGGCACATTAGTCCACTGTACTACTTGTTTCCAAGTGTCTCCAGTTTTCATCATTCTTCTTTCTTCTAGACAGAGAGAAACCAATAGTTGCATCTTAGATGGCTGCTCATGAGCTTTTAAGATCCCAGTTGCTGCTCACCAAAGTAAGAAGTACTCACCAAAGAACATTGTCTTTGTGGACTATGTTACAGTCATAGAATTTTCTTGTGTGCAGATTTATACATTTATTTATTAATTTAAGGTTTTTATTGTGGATTGAGTGAAAGTTTACAGGGCACATTATCAGTTTCATATTCAACAATTCATATAATTTGTTTC
>NW_006408526.1:29611886-29637123 GCF_000296735.1 Chrysochloris asiatica
TTTTTTTACAGTATTTTCGTTAAAATATAGCACAACCTTTGTTAGATTTATTATAGTTGTTGTTGTTGTTAAGTGCTGTTGAGTTGGTTTCGACTCATAGCGACCCTGTGTAGGGTTTCCAAGGAGCAGCTGGTGAGTTTGAGCTGCTGACCTTACCCTTGCGGTCCAGTGCTGTATCCTACAGTATCACACCAGGACTCCAGCTTTATTATAGAGTAGCATATAATGTTTTGTTGCCATTGCAAGTGGAGTCTTTAAAAATTATTATGGCATTTCTAATTGTTACTGGTGACAAGGAATACTATTGCTTTTTATTACCGATCTTATATATTCAGCTGCCATGTTGAATAAACCTTTATGTTAATGGTTTATAAATCCATACTTATTCAATCTGTATGCTAAACAAACAACCCAGGAAGCTGGACTGTATGAAGAAGAATGCAGTATCAGGATTGGAGGGTAACTCATTAACACTGCTCAATATGTAGATCACACGACCTTGTTTGCTGAAAGTGAAGAAGAATTGAAATACCTACTAATAAAATCAGAGGCTGCTTAAACTTCAATGTGGCTTAAACTTCAGCATAAAGAAAACAAAATTCTTCCTAACTGGACCAATAAACAATATCATGATAAAGGCAGAAAAGATGGAAGTCATCAAGAATTCCTTTTATTTGGATCCACAATCAACTCCCATGGAAGCAGCAGTCAAGAAATCAATCAATGTATTGCGCTGGGCAAATCTGCTGCAAAAGACTTCTTTAAAGATATCACTTAGAGGACTAAGGTACACCTGACCCAACTCATAATATTTTAAATCAGTGCATATGCATGTGAAAGATGGACAGTGAATAAGGAAGACTGGAGAAGAATTGATGCCTTTGAATTATGGTGTTGGTAAAGAATATTGAATAATGCCATGGACAGCCAGAAGAATGAACAGATCTATCTTACAAGACGAAGTACAGCCAGAGTGCTCCTTAGAAGTGAAGATGGCGAGACTTCATGTCACATATATGTTAGACATGTTATCAGGAGGGACCAGTCCCTGGAGAAGGACACATGCTTTGTAAAATAGAGGGTCAGCGAAAAAAGTAAGACCCTCAGTGCAATGGATTGACACAATGGCTTCAACAGTGAGCTAAAATACAGCAATGATTATGAGGATAGTGCAGGGTCACTATGGGTCGGAACTGACATGACAGCACTTAACAACAACAACAGTCTCTGGAAAAGGAGTCCTGGTGTGGCACTGTGGGAAAAAGCACTGGACCACAAGGTCGGTTTGAATCACAAGGTGGTGGTTCAAACTCAACAGCTGCTTCTTGGAAACCCTACACAGGGTTGCAATGAGTTGGAAGCTCCCCAATGGCACTTAACAACAACCAGTCCCTGGAAAACGAAATCATGCTTGATTAAGCACCGGGTTAGTGAAAAAGAGATCCCAATAGGGTGGATTGACACAGTGGCTGCAACAGTGGGCTCAAATATAACAAAAGTTGTGAGGATTACACTGGACTGGGCAATGTTTGTTCTGTTGTACATAGGGTTGCTAAGAGTCAGAATTCTTTTCATTGTTTTCTGCTGATTTGTCCTATAGTGAAATCTTTCCTCTAGTGCGTGGTTTGTAAGCTTTTATTGTAAATGCTGTGAATTATTCTTCAGTAGGGCTGTTGTGTGAGTCTCATTTCTGGGTTGTTGAGCTACTTTAGAATTACTCCTGCTGAAGTTTTTAAGTAGTTCAGGACTAAATTTTCACTTTTAATTTCCTATCTTGGTATTTCTTTACTATTGTTTGGACTGTACATCTACTTTGGTATAAGATCAATTTTTAGGAGATTTATTTTACCTGTGTGGACCCGTGTGGAGTGGATAACATGCTTCCTTGCAGTTTCCATGGCCTGTTGAGTTATTTTTTCATAGAGGGAGCAGCTTAACATCACAAATTTATAAAAGGATCTCAATTTCAGTTTCCAAATTCACGTAAGAACTTTTTGTATGTCTGAATTGGCATTGGACTCCTGGTGTGGCGCTATAGGATCAACACTGGGCTGTGAACCACAAGGTTGGCAGTTCAAACCCACCAGCTGCTCCTTGAAACCCTATACAGGGTTGCTATGAATTGGAACCGACTCAGTGACAATGACAACAAATTGGCATTAACACCCAGACTCCTTAGGCCTTCATGTACTACTGCTGGCCTTGCTCTTGGCTCAGGCAGTTATTACTCTGACCTCAAGTTTACATTTTTAATCCTGGCATCTGAGATTTTTTTTTTTTTTACCCTCTGTGGCTATGTTAAAAAATAATGTTTTTTACTGTTTGGTTGTTGCTGTTATATATTAACCTAGTATTTATCTGTGCTTGCAGGGATGAGGAGAGAGACGTAGGAGGTTTTCTTTCATTCATTTAAGCATGTTGTCTGATGTTTTGTATGTATTTCTTTAGAATAAATTTTTAGGATTTGAACATTTTGTGTTTAAAGGATGTGCAGAATTTAAGTATTGTTAGTTAATGCCAAATTACTTATCATTTAAATGTAGCCGTTCTACCAGCATTATGTATGATTTGTTCATTAAAAAATATTATCAATAGAAAAATTGTCAATCAAGAAAAAAATAATCAATCGCAGGGCAACAAATTATATCAGACTGTTTTAATTTGCCTATTTCCAAATTGTAGAATTGAATCGGCCATCTGCTTTTCATTTGTTTGTATTCTACAATTTGCTTATTTAATATTCCTTACCTTTTTGTCTATTAGATTTCCTATCTTATTTTTGTTAAGATGGTGGGACTCTTTAATTATTCTGGGTATTAATTTCACTACAATTGCTTGTATTTTTTTATTTCAGTTGCTTGTTTTTTATTATGGTTTCTTTCTTCACACCCAAAATTAAAATTCTTAATTTTATCTCTTAAGATTTTTTCCTTTGTGTTTTTCCGCCTTCTTTTTTAAGGATGGCAAGTCCTGGTGTGGCATTATAGGATAAGCACAGTACTGCTAAATGCAAAATTGGCGGTTCAAAACCACCAGCCACTCCTTGGAAACCTATCTATCCAGGGTCTCTGTGAGTCGGAACTGACTTGATGGCACTTCACAACAATAACTACAACACAACACAACAATATTACCCATTTTGTGCACTCTTTCAAGGAACCTTAATGGTACAGTAGCTGTGTGCTCAATTGCTAACTGGAAGGTTGGCGTTTCAAACCCACTAGCTGCTCCATGGGAGAAACGTGTGGCAGTCTCTGTTTCCGTAAAGATTTACAAGCTCAGAAATCCCACAGGGCATTCTACTCTATTCTATAGGGTTGCTATGAGTTGGAATCTACTTGGTGACACGAGTTTGGTTTGGGCTTTTTACTTTTAGCTTATTAAAATAGTACTCTGTATTTTCTTGTTATAGTTTTATTTTTTCAATGTTAACCTCAAATTCATCTTGAATTCATTATTTTGGTGAATGATGTTGTATAGAAATGTAAATCTAGTCATTTATCTTAGTGCTGTTTATTGAATAATAGTTCATCTTTCCTTACTGTTTTTGAACTGCTTCCTTTCTTATAAACTGAATTTTTGTATGTAAACGGTTTTGTTTCTAGGCTCTGTGTTCTATCCACCAATCGATTTGTCTATTTCTGTGTTAGTACCACACTTTATAAACTATAATATTTGGGAGATTTACTTTATCATTGTTCTTTTTTTGTAATTGGGAATACACACAGAGGAACATACACGGTTCAAGAATTTCTACAGGTACAATTCAGTCACCTTGCTTATGTACTTTTTTTTTTTTTTAAGTTTTTATTGTGAATTGAGTGATAGCTTACATGGGAGAACATCAGCTTTACATTCATCCTATTGTATTTCATTTCATTGCAATGATTACAATCCCCTCCATGCGTCATCATTCAACAGCATTTGCTTCCATTCCCTTTGTTTTTGTTTGTTTGTTTTTGGATGTACACCGAAGCACTCAGGAATATATAACTATTCAAACAACCAAAGGGTAATACACCCCGCAAGCCTGCCCCGTGGCTGTCAGCACACAGTTCCTCTCCCTCCCTGAGTCCTGAGTCCCCAGCCGCTCAGTCTCTCCATGTCATTGTCTCTGCCTCCCTCTCTGGATAGGGTCTTACACTTCGCTCTTCTCCCTTGATGGTCCCAGGGTCCTCGGCTCCTGGACTGCAAGATCAACCACTACCTTCCTATTGTTACAAAAAGTCTACCTTTACATTTGCAATACTCACAATCAGTCCTGATAGCAATTATTCACTATTGAATCACTAGAGTCTTATCCCCATCTTTCTTTCACCAACCCATCCAGACAGGTTGAAAACCACTCAGTGGAGAGTCTGCCTTCCCCCGCACCCTCTGAAACTAGGCCCCCTCTTGAAAACGTATAAGCCAATCACTTCGTGTCTTTGTAGCCCCCTTATTTTGAGTAGCCAAAGTCTCTGGAGATCTGGATGTGGTTCAGGCTTCTACCTATAGTATTATGTATTGCAAAGGCTCTGCAGGAAGCCTCCTTCGCTACTCTTTTTTTTAATCCCCCCTCCAGTCATTGTTGTTGTTGTATCTGTCACACAACTTTTGCTAATTCAACCTTTGACAGGTATACAGCTTATCATCAGTAGTTTACATTAATCATGGTTTCAACCCTACCCTTAATGTGATTTTCTATCACCCTGAGCAAAAATTTTGTGCTCGTGAGCAGTAACCCTTCCTTAACCCCTCACTGAGTCCTAATGTGATAAACACTGGACTGCTAACTGCAAGGTCTGCAGTTCCAACTCACCAGTCACTCTCAGAAACCCTTTACAGGGTCGCTATGAGTCGGAATGGACTTGGTGGCACACAACAACTCCCCCCCCCCAGTCGCTCTTTGTTACCCCCAGTTTATTCCTGTCTAGGAGCCCCCAAATTGCTCTTTGTTACCCCCCAGTATATTCCTGTCTAGGAGCCCTGGTGGTGGGCTAGGTTGCAAGTTGGGCTGCTAACTGCAAGATCCAAGAGTTCAAACACTCCAAGGCGAAAGATGATTTACAGCCTCTAAAATCCTAGATATCAGTTCTACTCTGTCCTCTGTGAGTTAGAGCTGACTGGATGGCAGTGGACTTGGTTTGGATCTCTTTTCTTTTCTATTTCTACATATTTTCTCTTTTAACTGAAGTGTGATTCTGCTTACGAAGTATTATAAAGAACCTGATTGAAATTTTATTGAGATTATAGTTGCATCTTTTTAAACTTGAATTCTATTCAGGATGTCTCTTCAATTTTCTTCCTTTCTCTTTTTAAATGACTTTTCAAAACAGTTATATGAAAGTCTCACACTTTTTTTTTTTTTCCTTTTAGCTGTTCTAATGAATTATCGATGGTGGCTGGAATGAATGGTTCACTTTGGACTTGTCCAAGTTGAAACAGACTCATGAAACATACTTTCCAAATTATTTTCTTCTGCCATGTTGGGTTGTCCCATCCTATGAGTTTAGATTCTTCCATAAAACCAGAACTTTAGAATAAGCCCTGGACTGCTAACCACAAGGTTAGCATTTCAAATCCACCAGCTGTTCTCAGAAACCCAATATAAGGTTGCTATAAATTGGAATTGATTTGATGACACACAACAACAGGCTATTTGAAAAAAATTAAACAAGGTCTATCCTAGTACATGGAGTCCTGGTGTGGTGCTGTGGGTTAATGTTCCAGACTGCAAAACCATTTGAATTACAAGGTTGGTGGTTCAAGCTCACCAGCTGCTCTTTGGAAACCCTATACAGGGTCTCTATGGGTCGGAACTGACTTGATGGCTCTTAACAACAGCAGCCAATCCTAGTACATGGAATATTGGTGTGGTGCTGTGGGATAAAGCACTGAATCACAAGGTCAATTTGAACCATAATGTTGGCGGTTCAAACTCACTAGTTGCTCCTTGAAAACCTTATACAGGGTCACTATGAGTCGGAACCGACTGGATGGGTACTTAACAACAACAAAATCCTAGCACATATCTACTTTAGCATGAATTCTAGGTAACCCAGTGATATGTTCCCATCTAGTGAAGTCCCTAGATTTCCCAGTCACTTGTTCTTGTATCCCAGCTCATTCCTTATTCTTAGCTGTTGTTGTTGTTGTTAAGTACCATTAAATCAATTCTGACTCATAACAACCCTGTATAGGGTTTCTGAGGAGTGGCTGGTGAGTTTGAACTGCTGACCTTGCGACTCAAATGACTTTGGGGTCCAGTGTTTATCCTACAGCGCCAACACCAGAACTCCAAATAGTACCCTTCAGTTTTGTGTCAGCCCTCTTCTGTCCTTCCCTCCCTTCTTAACCCTTCTGCCTCTACTTTCTCCACTCCGTTTTCTCCTCTTCCTCCGTTTACTCCCCGTTTTTCTTATTTTTCTCTTTTTCGTAAGTACTGTGGACCTGAGCAGGCATTAACTTCTGACCTCTGCCTATCCCCAGCCAGGACATCACAGGTGATATTTACTATTTCAACTTTGCCAATGGGCAATCCATGTGGGACCATCCGTGTGATGAGCACTATCGGAACCTGGTCATCCAGGAGCGAGGAAAGCTGCCAACGGGAGCCATTAAGAAGAAAGATAAGAAGAAGAAAAAGGAAAAGAAAGACAAGAAGGACAAAGAGACCTCCAAAAGTCCCCCGGTGAGTCAGCGATTGTTAAACTTCTAGAGGGGCCCAGACTGAGATCTGACAGGATGTGGGAACAGGAGAAAGACTTGGATCAACTTCTAAAAAATCAGGCACTGAAACCCTATGGAGCACAGTTCTATTCTGACACACATGGGTTGCCAAATGCTTATTAGGTGTTTTTAGATGGGCTGGGAGATTAGGATTAATAATATCATAAATTCTTTATGGTACATTATCTGAATTGTACCTGGCTTCTGGTAGATTTTTCATTCAGCTTCTAGAAGTTACCAGTATATCTAAAGAATTCCTTAATTTTTTTGTCCTTGGGAAGCACAAGCCACATAATAGGGTGAGAGAGAGGGTGACAGAGAGCTCTGCAGAGGATGGTACTTTGCAGTGGTTTAAGTAGTGAGGCCATCTGCTCCTCTGAGAGTGGTACAGGGAGCAGTTGGCCCAGGCCTGGAGGGCTTAGGATGAGCAGACTGTCATTCCTCGTCTTTCAGAGTCAAGTTTCCCTGCAGTGGCTTCTTGATTTGTCTTCCAGTGGTGTGAATTCCTAGATAGCACGTGTCACCATAGTTCCGTTGTCAGAGTGCCAGTGCCTTCAAGATCCCAAAAGAAAAGCTTCAGGCTTTCCTTCCTCCTATGGATTGTCTTTGTTGTTGCCAGTGTCTTGGTAGCTTTTTATTATTTTTTTAAGTGTCTTAGAGAATCTGTGGGAGTTCGGTGGCTCCGTAGGATAAGTACTGGACTGTGAACCACAAGGTCAGTGGTTGAAGCCCACTAGTACTGCGGGAGAATGATGAGGCTTTCTGCCTTCGGAAAGTAAAGATTTACAGCCTCGGAAACCCTCTTCAGGGTCACTATGAGTCAGAACTGACTTGACAGCACTTAGCAACAGCAACATAGGAGATAGAGTTTTATTTTTCTGTCAACATAACAGGCAGGAGGTACTGTAGCGGTGCCACTTGGTGGGATCAACCAGAAATCAGATCCCTTGTCTCCCATTGTTTCCTACCCTCTACAATGTGGTTCTCCTCTGCCTGGTCAAAACTAGCTCAGTGCTATTTTTATTTGGAATTCAAAGTACCTTTCCCCATGATGGCTTTATTTGCCCCACCAGAATGTCTGAACTTAGAAGGCAAAGCTCTGGCCCTCATGTTAAGGTAGAGAAGCTAAGGCTGGGAGCTGTGCTGACAAGAGGCCTGAGTTCTCTCAGAGCACTGTGGCAGTGCAGGGAAATGGAGGAAACTCAGGCCTTCTTCCCTTCACCCAGGTGTGGGCAAGCAGGTCACTGTGAGGAGAAGGGATATGGTAACACAGTTGAACCAGGTGGGAAGCACTGGTAATACCTTTCCTGCCCTTACTCTGGTCCAGTTGTTTTACTCTTATGTTGCTAGTCTGATTTCCCAGCAGACTGATGCTCACTTTTCAGTGAAGATGCTGAATTTCATCTTCGGTCTGTTCTGGATTTGAAGGGTTGCCGATAAATTGATCCTTTTTTATCATTTCCAGGCTCCACAGAGACTCCTCCCTCCTCCCCTGCTGCTCTCCCCTTCCCCCCAGTTACACTTATGGTCCTGAGAAACAAGTTAACAAACCCATTCCTCTAGGTCAGAGGTGGGGAATGTCTGGCCCGTGGGCAGAAGGCCCATGAAATCATGGCCCTGCCAAAGCAACTGCAGTTCTAACCATCACATTGTTATTGTTAAGTGCCGTGAAGTCAGTTCCAACCCATAGTGACCCTGTATAGGGTTTCTGAGGAGCAGCTGGTTAGCTTGAACTTCAGACCTTGCAGTTCAAACGACTTTGCAGTCTGACGCATTAACCCACAGTGCCGCACCAGGACTCAGTCATCACGTTGTTGTTGTGAAATGCTGTCGAGTTGGTTCCGACCCATAGCCACCCTGTATAGGGTTTCCGAGGAGCAGCTGGTGAGCTTGAACCACTGACCTTGCAGTTCAAACGGTTTTGTAGTCTGGCACATTAACCCACAGTGCTATACCAGGACTCCTCAGCCATCACATTAATTGTTTGACCAAATACAGCAGGCCAGTTTTTAGTTGATAATTTTGTATGGCCCACGAATGGTTATAAACATCCAAATGGCCCTGGGCAGGAAAAAGGTTCCCCACCCCTGCTCTAGATAGAGAAAGGAGAGCAGGTAATTTCCAAATAAGTTATCGAATCATATAATGGGCTCCTCATTAGCCCAGGATTGGTTGAAATGACAGCTGGGTATTTGGGCAGATTGACAAAAGATGTGCAGAGGGAATGAAGTTAGGATTCTGGGGTGGAGGGGCAGGTGGCAGACTTAGTTGCAGGTATGTGACCGCAGTCATAGAGCTCCTTGTTCAAAACGGTTCCTTGTGTGGGTTTAAGGAGTGAGGTTAATTGGACAGCCCTGAGCTATCAGTCTGGTTATCAGGACTGAGAGCAGGCACTTCAAGCTTGGTTTTGTCCAGGGGTTAGGTCTGAGCCAAGTAGGTATCCTCGACTCGGGGGCCTGGGCTCTCTGGAGCTATGCACTCACAGGCTAGGTAGGTCTTCGTATGAATGTTTGTAGAGGGTGGTCAGTTTTTGAGCGTTTCCTCTAGCTCTGTGATTTTATGATTTGTAGACCAGCTTATCCCTTTGGTAGAAGACACCAGACCAAGGTTCAGCACATTGGTTAGTCTCTCCCTTTTCTCCCTTCTCGGGACGTGTCTCGTGATCCTTGATGAGGTTGGTGGGTTTTATAAAATTGATCAGCCACAGAATCTGAGCCCTGGATGGTACCTTAAGGGTAATCTAACTGGTGAGGTTATTCTGATTGGTAATTTCAGACTTTTGGTAGTAGGAAAGCCCTGTCTTCAGACCTCTCTCCTTTCATAAATGTCTAGTATCTAGAAAAGAAGTGGGGTTGCTCTGGCTAAAGTTGGGGGTATGGATCTTGTCATGTTCCCCTACCCCCGCCACATGTGCACGTGATAGTAACCCCAGAGGCACCTCATGGGATCACCTTCCCTCCTCTGGTTCTGTGCAGTGAGATTTGAGAGCCATTGATCTAGCCCATGCTTCTCTTTGTAACTAAGAAAACTGGGGCCCAGAAAACAACGTATATTCAGTCTAAGGGAGGTTTTCTTTCCTCTTTGGTTTGTACTTTACTTTAAATGGCGGGTGGGTTTCTGCCAAGGGCTGAGGTAGCAAGTGTAAATCAGAACTACTTTGTCTTAGTTTTCTCTGCATGTTTATATAACCCATCTAGGAATCACAGCCCGAGCAGGGACTTCTGCCTTCCACCTCCTTTCTCCGTGGCCCGGCCCCTCTCCCAGCACCTGGGCTTGCTGGTTTGGACCTAGACCAAGAGATGCAGGCTAGAAGTGAGGGCTCTTTTAAGAAAGGGAAGAGCTTATGCATGCTGGGCGACAGCCCCTGGCCGCTCATGTACTCCCTGCCCAGCAAGCTGCAGCCACTGTCCAAAGGACAAGCTTCGCGAACCTACCAGATCTTTGCTGATGTGGAGAAAATCTTAGGCAGGGCCCCAGCCCAATGCAGGACAGAATTAGGTCATCAGCAGGGTCTGGAGAAAGCCCAGAAGCCAACAGAGAAAATCTACTTGGGGTTTTCAGACCCTGAAATTGAAGAACTGGAAATGAGGACCAGGCAGCAGAAACCCAACACTCCGAGCCCTGAGAACATGGAGCCTCTCCCGAGTGGGCAGAATGTGGTAGAAAACAGGAGTCAGGCTTCTGTCCACTCAAAGCTTTCAGAAACCATCCAGGGCCCGCAGCTGAAAGGGGAGCAGCACACCCAGAGCTCAGCGCAACTGAGCTCCACAGGCCCCGGTGGGGACAAGGGCCAGAGCGCCATCTCTTTGCCATCCCCTGGGGAGGAGGCCTCCCTGTCCTCTTGTTCTTCTGACCACATACTGTCTACCAGGAAGAGCAAGCCTCTGTTAGGCAGCAGTCCAGCGGAAGACCTGAGTTTGCAGGGAGTCCCTGGGGAAAGTGGGAACATTGGCAGGGGAAAGAGGCGGAGAGAGCCTCCAGGGCTGTGGATGGGACAGGTCTCCCAGCTTGTTAACAAGGACATCCCAGGGAGCAGCCAGGAAGCTGAGCCTCTTGACCCAGGGGCCTCAGCTGAAGATCCACCTCAGGGAGGCTTTCAGATTCCACCTGATGCACTGGCATCAAAACCAGCTCCGAATGCCCCTTCAGGGAGTGCCCCTGACGTCTCACCTGCCAGTGAGAAGAGACAACCCCCCGAGTTTCCAGGTGAGAAGCCTCGTGTGCCTGAGCCTGATGTGGAGAGCATGAGCAACAGTAGCCTGGCCTCACACCTGGGTTCTCAGGTCCTGCGTGAGGTGAACAACTTCCCATGGGACCTGCAGAGCTCACCGGGATCTGAGCTGAGAGTGGATCAGTCAGTTCCTGGACCCGGAGCTCAACAAGCCAACCTGTTCCCAGTGCCCCAGCTGCCCCACTCCCAGAGCTCTGCAGAAGAGCAGTCAGAGAGTGAAGACTACTCTGAGGATCAGAGGTTCTACCAGCACATCCTACAGATGGTCAAGATCTCCAGGCGGCTGGAGGGCCTGGGGCTGCCTGAGAGCAGGCAGGAAATGCCATGCAGAGATATCGCCAGCATGGTCTGTTGCATGGCAGCTGAGTCTTCCAGAATATCTAGTGAGGGCGAACATGAGGCCATCAGAGCCCTGGAGAGGGACTTGTGGTTTCCGGCTTTGGGGCCAGAGCTGCGGCAGCATCCTCAGGAGATGGCCCTTGCTCCTGCTGAGGAGGCCTCTCAGCAAGCCAGTTTCCAGTCAAGCAACAGCCCCGTCAGGCAGGGGCTAATTGAGCTGAGCGCCAGCAGAGGGCTATCTGCAGAGCCAGGCAAGATGCAGCTTCCTGACCAGGTATGCTTGGTAGAGAGCTTGGCCTAAAGGCGCCTGTGAACCTAACAGGAGCATAGCTGGTTGAGTTTATGCGTTAACACAGCCATCAGGTTTCCATTCCTGTTAGGCCAGGGCCTTGGTAAATCGAGAACCATAACTACCCAGGATGCCCATGTTGTGGGATGACGTGTCGTTCATGTAAAATAGGGACTGAGTCTCAATGACTTCCCTTCCAGATATGGAACTGGAGGTCATGGGCAGTTCACTTAAGCTTTGAAGATGATGATTCTTTTGAGGTTGAGCAAGGTAGTGCTGATCCTGGCACTCTTGCAGAATTTAGGTGCCTTCCTGGCATTTGGGAAGTCTTTTCCATCAGCTGATGCTACAGAGAGGCCCTTTCAAGGAGGTACCCCACACCAAGCTCCAAATGTAATCTCTTACTCGAGTCCCACAGAAACAGTGAGTTAGTGCTCTCACGAGGGTCAGGAGCCGAGACACTCACTCTGCCATCTGGTAAGCTGCTTCTGCTCCTTGCCTCCCAGGGTCCCTAGGAAACCCTGTGAATAACCCATCTCCAGCTTGTGCAAGCCCCTTTTGTGACTTCACTTCCTTTCCCACTGGGACTCGCCAAAGAGCTGGGCTTGCCCTGTCATTCTGACCCTTTGTCTCTTTAAAGAATCACACCATAGTCTTCATTCAGAAGAAATCAAGTTGGATTAGAAACCACGGGAAGGATCAGTCTGAATTTCCCGGCTATTCTTTTGCTGTTGCCCAGCTGTGGCGTTACCCAGTTGTTACCTCTGGTTCCTAATTGCTGGCGTGCCCTGGTTCTCCGCTAGCTCTAATAACTACTGTAGTACTATAAATATCAGATAAGCTGCAGATTATCCTGAAAGTTTTAATTAGCCCAATGGTAGCAAGCTTATCCGCTCTGAAGGACAACGCCATGCACAGCCCCATCCTCAGAGTTAATGGCCATCTATAGACGCTGATCAGCTAGGAGCCAGGAATGTATAATTTCCCTGCTAACCACTGATTTGGTAAAGGCCTGGGAGAACAAAGCCCTCAGCATGCCTGTCTCCCTCCCTCAAACCCTCAGAACGTTAGCAAATTAGTAGCCATGTTAGGAATCTGTAATTTTCCATAAATACAGTGTGGGAAGAGTTTTGCTTGCTGCTACATCAGGGTCAGTTGGAATAGTTAGGCCTGAAGCTAGGAGAAGCAGGCCCTGCTTGACAGTTCACCTGAGGCAAGCTTTCCTAGCTCTTTCTCCCCAGGCAAGAGAAAGGTATAAATATTGGCTCAGAGGGAGAATTGGTTCCCAACCCCATCTCTGCTCTGTGTGGACCCAGTGACTTTAGGCAAGCTTCTTAACCTTGCCCGTCTTTGTTTGCACATATGGGTAGAAGTCAAGCCTACCTCAGGTTGTGGTGAGAGGAAGTTGAGACTTTGCATGTGAGGGGCTCAGCCTAGTACTTGGTGTTTGAGTAATGGGCTACTTGTATAGCTGTTAGCTCCTTTTCTCCCTATCAGAGATACTCTGTATCAGGTGAGGCTGAGGCTGTGGGTGACCAGGCAGCCAACTTCACTCCTCAGCCTGACCTCTCCTGGGTTTCCTTTGCTCTCCAGGATTAGCAAGGAATGGGAACTATGTTTTCAAGTTTGAGAAATGATTTTTAAAGGGTTCATTCAAAATTGTACCCAGAATGCTATCCCTACCTCTACTTCTGATAAGCCCAAATGATTGTCATGTGGGTCCCTGTAATAACAGCAATTCTGCAACATTGGTGTAGCCCTGGACCACTCATAAAAGTCTCTTGCATTCATTATTTCATTTGAACCTGTCAGTGAACCTCCTTAGATGTCAAGGCCCGTATCCTCTTTGTCCTACCAATGAGCAAACTCTGAGGAGTCTGTGGCGGGAAGCCTTTGTTTGACCCTCCTGTGAATAGGGAACTGAAGGAACTAGTTAGTCCCATCACTGTTCTTACAAGCCTCCTTTCAGCTGCCTCCTCCTTCCTCAGCGGTGTAGAAGGGAAAGAAAGTTCTTTTGTTGCTAATACATATTTCTTCATGATTAATATTTATTTTATCCAAGTAATACAAAGGAGCTTCAAAACGTTCATGGAAAACTCCCATTTTCTTTTAATTCTATTCTTTCATGAACTTTTTGAAGCCCTCTTGTACAACATGCCCATAGTTGGAAAAGCCAAATGGTACTAACTTGTTCCCAAGGTTGTATAACAAGCAGTTCTCCTGTGCTTACCCCTCTCCCGGAGTTTGCTTCTACAGCTCTAGGTAGGATGCTTCGATTGCTTTTTCTTGATTCATCAACTTTTGTTTTGATCTCCGGAGACTTTTCGTGATGGCAGATGAGGATTTTGTCTCTGCTTCCTCCTCCTGAGAGGAGGGGAGGGGAGAGCAGAGCAGAGCCCTATGCAGCATCTGGCAGATGTGAAAGAAGTGTTGACTCTCAGACAGCAGCAGAGTTATGAGAAGCAGGAAGCCAGCCTGTGATTTCTCACACAGTTGGCACAATGGTAATTTCTGGATGTTGTGTTTCATTAGCAGCCTCTGAGCGGAGGTGGTTTACATTTGAGCAGGCAAGATTTAGATGTTTTATTTTTATATCTGTCCCCAGCACTCCCAGAGCCTGCAGTCTCGTGGGTTTGTAATGAGAGGTTTTTTGTTGCCCAGGCCCTGGGTTCCTCATTAGCTCCAGTCCACGTTCCTCTTGGGGGCCTGGCTCCATTACGAGGCCTTGTGGATGCCCCACCCTCTGCTCTTCATGGACTGCAAAGTGCAAATCTGGGAAGTTTGGTGGAGTGCAGTAAGCTTGGAGAAATTGTGTTGGTAAGTACTTTCTCTCGTGTTCAGTGTGATTAGTTACTATAGGACCTCCTGTGTCTCAGGCCTGTAGGTGAGAAATAGCACAGGCTGAGGGTTCCAAATTCATCATCTCGCTCGGGAAGCTTGTCCCACCTTCTGGATGCAGACCCTGGGCAGTATAGAATAGACCTCTGCCACAGAGATATCTTGGCTCCTCTCCTCACTGTGCATCCAGGACAGTAGGTCATGGAGAAGAGCAGTGAGGGACAGCTTCATGAACACAGTGGGACTACATCTAGGAGACGTTTAAGTAGACAGAGAGTGGGGGAAGCATGCAGAAGGCTGTTCTATTGACTTCCCTCTCTATTTTGGAGCCTTCACAGGGTCTCAAGACTTCTGCATTTACAAAAGGTCTCTTGGGATCCATTCATGAGGATCAGAACATGCTCAACCTCTTGGCGTTGGGGGAGGAGACCAACGAGGAGGAGGAGGAGGAGAGTGATAACCAGGTAATGATGAAGTCCTCCCTCTGGTTTGAAAGCTTCTGTGCCATTCTGAAAATAAGTAAAAATGGCGTGTCAGACACCACTTCTCTTCCTGACCAGTCTCTGTACTTCCTAGGTCTAGCCCAGAAAGCATAGTCAACATGGGGCCTCTTGGCCACTTGCACGGCACGAAGCATTGTTCACAGTCGGTGAAGGACTGTTTCGCAAGGCTGTGTTTGTGAAGGTTCTTCCTGAGAGTCCCCTGAAGCCCACACTAGGCACTGGCTGCTGCTCAACAGTGTCCCACTTCTCCTTCACCCTGTCACCCTGGGCTGACCACTTTCCTTAGACTGACCCCTTGTAATTCCTTTTTCCAGAGTCTCCGCAGCTCAAGTGAGCTTCTTAAGAACCTGCACCTGGACATTGGGGCCTTGGGGGGTGACTTTGAGTATGAGGTAAGAGCCTGAAGCCCCTGCAATCAAATGCTCCAGTCTGGTATGTCCCTCTTTCTCCACTAAGCCTTATATGTTGTGGGGCGCATATTTGGAAAGAGAACCATTTCACCCCAGTCTTGTCCAGGTGGGATTTCTGGGTCTTGATGAAGGACAGGGTTAATAAAGAACCACCATTCATTGAATGCTTCCATATAAGGCATGTTGCCAAGTGCTATCAGTCAGTCAGACATAAAATGAGATATGGTTTGCTGCTCTCTAAGATCTTATTGTCTCATAGAAGAGACAATGAAATGGCCAGACACAAGGTACCATGTGATGAGGCCACAAAGAAGGTAAAACAGTGTGTGGGAGGGGAGAACTTGAGGGCTGCTGTCAAGTGAGGTGACCATGTGAAGTTTGAGTGAGAAGCTGACATCTGAGGTGAGACAGGAGGGATGATGGGTAAACTAGAGATGAGTGGTGAGAGAGAGCAGCTGATGATACAAGGTGAACTGTGGGACAGGACGGCTCTTCACCTGGAGCACAGAACTCCTGTGGGAGAGGTATGAGAAAGAAGATGATGTGGACAGTTTAGGGCTGGGTCAAGAAGGAACTTGTGTGCCAGCCTGAGAAGTTTGGGTTTGAATATGCATTCATTATTACATAGACATTGGAGACCATCAAAGGTTTTGAAGAGGTGTAACATCATTCAGATTCTTAACATTTGTCGAATGCTGGCTCTGTACTCACATTCTGGGTCAAGCCCAGCGGGGCATATGAGTACCAGTAAAACATGGGTCTGTCTGGGCTTTCCTCAGGAGTTTGCAGCTGGGGAGAGAGGAAGCATACTAGGTGCTAGGTGCTTAGTACAAGTTCAGTAAGTGTTGGCTGAATGACTTGGGAGTCCTCGTAGACAACTGCAGCAAAGGACCACTGCTGAGGGGGTTCTGAGCTAGAAGACACTACTTGACTTGAGGTCAGGGAAAAGTTGGTGGAAGAGATGACATCTGAATTGGGATATGAAGAGTAGGGAAGTTTTGGACATAGGAAACGTAAGATGGGTATTTCAGGCAAATGAACAGCTTGAGCACAAGGGCTGGGAAATGCAAGATGCCTATAGTGGCTCCCTGCCACTGTCCCAAGTCTGCCTTCCACTGCCACCAGAATGCTCTGTTTAAAAAACAAACAAACCCCAAAACTTGTCACATCATAAATACCTAAAAATTCACAGTGCATTTGTTAAATCTTTTTTTTGGAAATAGAACTGGCCCAAACTTTTGACTCTTACCAGTCAGACATATTTAGTTTTTTTTTTTGTAATTTTAAAGTTGTTAGTGGCTGTGGAGTCTGCTCTGCCTTATGGCGCCCCTGTGGATAATACAGTAAAACATTGCCTGGTCCTGCATCCTCTTCACTTGTTCACATGTGTCTTCGTGTCTCATACTGCCGTCACAGACACCCCACAGGTGGATGGCTTTCTCTAGTAGCTTAACAATATCTTCTCTCACAGTTAGGCTAGAAGTTCAGACTCGGCTTAGGGCAAGATCTTGTCTCCTTTTAGCATCTCTAGGTCCAGCCTCTGTTAGAGATCACTATGTGTCTTGGCATCAGTCTTCCTCTGGATCTAGGAGCTTCACAGTGCAGGGACCCCAGGTTCCAAGGACACACTGTGCACTCCCAGCTCCTCTTTCTTGGTGGTAGTAGGCCCCTTTGAGCTGTGCTTGCTTGTTGAATCTCTTTTAGATCTCAAAAGAAATCGACTCAAGATCGAGTTTAATCCTGTAGATCAACATTAACGTCATGGAAGTGAAGATTGACAGCACATTGAATAATTGCATCAGATCAGCTGATCCCATCAGATCCCATCGTGAGGGTGATCACATTGTTATGTAACTGCCACATGACACCACTGCATTACTGCCAATGCCATTGAGAATCACAGCTCAGCCAAGTTGACACTTTGGGGGGACGCAGTTCAGTCCATGACACTATGTTTGAGTCCATTGTAGCATAGTGGCTATCACTTGTTAAGTGCCATCGAGTCGGTTCTGACCCACAGCCACCCTGTATAGGGTTTTCAAGGGGCAGCTGGTGACTTTGAACCATCAACCCTGCGGTTCAAACTCACATTGCCGTCCAGCGCATTAACCCGCAGTGCCACACCTGCCTTCTACCCCAGGGGACTCATCTTCCAGCACTTTCTCAGACAGTATTCTGTTGTGAGCCGTAAAGTTTTCGTGGGCTAATTTTCGTAAGTAGATCACCAGGCCTTTCTTCCTAGGTTGTCTTCTAGTCTGGAATCTCTGCTGTCACCTGACTAGCATGGATGACTCTGCTGATATTTGAAATACTGCTGGCAGACCTTCCAGCATCACAGCAACACACAAGCCACCACAGTATGACAAGCTAACAGACGGGTGATGGTGTAATTTTAATACTTTCTGCCAAATGCAATCTCTTTCCCCACTCAGTGTCTCAGCTTTATCATCCATGTGAGGCATGCTTGCTTTGAAATGGTTCCTTCTGAGTGGGGCCAGGTCTGGTTGGGTTTTGTCCAAAGCCTTCAGTTGATTTGGTTTCCGAAATTATAATTGTTTTTCTACTCATCTACCATTAAGACCTGTAATGCTGATGGCATCAAAGGAGGGGCTCAAGTTTTGAGCCTAGAAGGTATGACCATGAATAGAAATAGGGGTGATGAGAGGAATTTTTTGTTTTTGGTGAAAGAGGACATTCCCCATGAGACTGAAAAAGTTGTGAGTGGAAATTCTGCCATATTCATGTTTGTATGTCCAGCTGCAAACCCAGTGACTGGAACATAGGAAGCACTTAGGGTAAGTTTTGTTGCACAGCTGAGGGAATGAAGGTATGAGGCATGCTGGGACATGGAGGCTATCCAGGCAGGTTGCAGTGCACTGTTCTTTCCCCTTGGCTTTCTTGAGTTCTGGGGACAGTGAATACTTTGCCCTCACTATCAGCCGGTGGACTGCAGGTCCCAGTGCAGACTGATAATGAGTGCATTTTTCTTAGGGCTGGTTAATTTTTACTTCATAATGAATCATAAGGGAGCACAGTGGCTGTGTAGGATAAGCACTGGACTGTGAGCCACTGGGCTGGTAGTTCCAGTCACTTCCTAGGAGAAGGATGAGGCTTTCAGCTTCCGCAAAGATTCACGGCCTCAGAAACCCCACACGTGATTGCTATGAGTCGGAACAGACTTCTCTCACATGTCCTGGATTTCCAAACGCTTTCCTTTTGAAGAAGCTGCTGCTCTGTGGGAGCAGGAGCTTTTAAAACATTTCTATAACCTCTTTCATATAAATAGGCACCCCAGTGGGATGGAGAGAAATGTCTGGAGGGGTGTGTGTGTTAAACACACCTCCCACCCCTGTCTCTAACATCTCAGCAGATTCCCTTCTTTGTGCCACATGGAGTGTTGGGTTCCTATCGTCTAACCTCAGGCAGTGACTAGAGTTCTTCCTGTTGCGGAAAGTGGGTGGTGAGGATGAATGGGGATTTCAGGACATGTGCCCTGTCTTTTGAAAATGACTTTTGTTCCAATTGACAGTCCTTGGATCCTGTGAGCTGACCACCTGTCCCTGCTCCTGGGCATCTGTAGATGATCTCCTTTTGTGGTCAGTTCTACCCTGTCCCGCTGTCCAGAGTCACTTTGCTCAGGATTCCGTGAGAGGGCGGTAGGGTGGTGAGAATGCGCCTTGCACTCCATCTCCCTCTCCCTCCCTCTGCCGCCTCCAGCTCTGGGAGGGGGTCTGGGCTTAGGAATAGCAGGCACTGATGTCCATGTGACTTGAAAGTGCTGACCACACCAGGGGGCAGTGCCACTACCTACTGAGTGGGGATGGGGTGTGGACTGAGAACTGGTGTGATGGGGATCCCCACAGGGCCTGGACCTCCTTGCTCAGCTTCCCCACCCTCCTACCTCTTCCTGTATTATGTGGATTGCAGGTGCCCCTGCCTTTTATTTTTTTATTAAATGTTTTTATTTTGGATTGAGTGAAAGTTTACAGGGCACATCATCAGCTTCACATTCAACCATTCATATAGCTTGTTTCATTACATTGATTATTATCCCCTCCATATATCATCAGTTAACAGTGTTTCTATCCTCTTTAGCTTTTTTTGGGGGGGGGTGGGGGGTAACTTGCCTTTTTGGAATTTACAGTCTCGGCTTTTAGGGAAGGTTTTTACATTTGTTTGTGGATATCCAGGGCTCATGTATGAGATTACTAACAAGCATTACTGAATAATCAGATGAGGGACAGTTTGCTATGTCTACTAGGTGGCTAAAGTCTGATCCTCAGAGCCTATGGTTTGGACGGTCAACAATGCTTGGGCCCACAGGGTTTTGACCTCCTGATCGGGTCTGCACGGTCTGCATCAGATTCCCCTTATTTATTGTTTGTTTAAGGGACGCTGCCTCTCTTAGGCGGTCAGTGCGAATTCCTCAGTCTTACCCGTCATCGAAACTCATTGCAGCATAGCAATGGCTCTGTCTTAGGTTGCCAAGGTTCCACGTGATCCTTACCTGTCTCTGGCCACACGTCCAGCATAAACAGCCGCCATCCGAGGAAGGCAGGGAGGGAGGAGATCGGCTGGGGACCCCATATGCAAGACGTTGCCAGCCCACCACCTGCTCTAAGGTGACCAAGCAGGATCACTATGCTGAGGTTCAATCAAGTTCTTAGGGGATCTTACTCTCTAGCAGGGGTAGCAAATTAGTAGCCACTCAGTGCTCACTTTGAGAATTACTTATATCAGAAATTTGAGCATGTAGCTGATGAATATCCACAGACAAGTGGATATTATTCCACAACCTCCTAAAATGCTATTGGATTAAGTTCCAATCAAGTTCTGGATTACTGAAAGATAACACAAATCTATTTATACCATGAATAACCTTAGCTGGGAGTGTAATCTGGATATATTGGGTCTTATTTCCCTTAAGCGATCTTCCTTTCTCTAAAGCATTTAGTCTATTTTGTAAACCTTTATCTATTTGCCCCTGCCTTTTTGCTGTGCACAGGGGGCTTGCAGCCTTGGAGTCCTCCTGTCTTTGGTGGGTATGTTAAATACTCATGAAGTGGTTCTTTTGGGCACTCTTCTATAGGCCCTCCTTATAGAGATGGAAAGGAAAGGTCCTTTAAAAAAAAAAAAAATTTAATGTTGCGTTGTGAATTGAGTGAAGGTTTACAGACAAGATCATCAGTTTTCCATTCAACAAATCATACCCTTTGTTTCATCTCAATGATTGCAATCCCCTCCATGGGACATCACTTATCCCAGTTCCTCCCTGTGGTTCCTAGTTCCATTCCACCTGCCTTCCCATCCCTGCTCAACTTTGTCCTTAGGTAAATTGTTCCCCTTTTGATTTGAATTATTGACCCTTCCGTGGTGAACACACCTTACTAATGTTGTTGTCCTCCTGTCTACTGCTTGACTGAAAATTGGTCCATGAGGGTGAATGCCTTTCCAAACCTGAAGGGTGGTTGACTGGCCATAGTCTCAGGTTTCTCCATTCTTTTTCTGACCAGTAAGCCTGGTTTATTTTGAGTTTTGTTCCACATTTTTTCCTACTCTTATCTGGCACCTTTCTAATGTGATCCCTTTCAGAGCAGTTGGTAGTGGTAGCCGGGAGCTATCTAGTTCTTCTGGTTTTAGAGTTGTGGAGACTGATGTTCACATGGTCCACTGGTTGTTGGACTAATTGATTCCAAGTGTCTTCAGTTTTCATCACTTCTTTCTTCTGCACATGGAGAGACCAATAGCTGCCCATGGCCACTCATGAGCTTATAAGATCCTAGACCCTGCTCACCAAAGTAGGATGTAGAACATTGTCTTTGTGGACTATGTTATGCCAGTTGGCCATGGTATCCCCTGATTTTATGGTCCTGAGCCCCCAGGCCCAGCAACTGTGGTCTTAAGATGTTTGATAATATCTAGTAAGTTTTCATCAGTTTGTCCTCTGTATGTCTCACCATAGTCATAGTTTTGTTTGCAGAAAACGTACAGATATCCTCTTTTGAAGCTTTATATATTTGTGGGTATCATCCCACTCTTCCTCCCTTATCTATACACCCTTTGTCCATGTGTCTGTCTACCTGCAGAACGCTGGTGTTCCAAAGTTGTGTATGTAGCACTATCTTTCTCTATCCCTTCTAGCCCATGCATACCTCCCTGTGTCTTCACCTGCCTTCATCATTCTTCTGCCTACTTTCCTTATCTTGTATACTGCCCTCCCTTTTCTTGTATATTGATCTCCCCATCACCCAAGTTAACATGTGTCTACCCTGTAGCCAGGGAAGTACTCACCCTCCCCACCCTCTGCCCTGGTAACCATCAGAGAATGTTTCTTTTAGCATGAAAACCTTTTCTTGAGTTTTTACAATAGTGATCTCTCATACAATATTTGTCCTTTTGTGATTGACTAATTTCACTTGGCATAATGTCTTCCAGGTTCATCCATGTTTATGAGGTGTTTCTCAGATTCATTGCTATTCTTCAACCTTGCATAGTATTTCATTGCGTGCATGCAGCAAAGTTTGTTTTTCCATTCATCCATTGATGAGCATTTAGGCTGTCTCCATTTTTTGCTATTGTAAATAGTGCTGCAATGAACATCGGTGTGCATACATCTACTCATGTCCTGGCTCATATTTCTTGTGGATACATACCAAGTAGAGGGATTACTGGGTCATATGGTATTTTTATTTCCAGCTTTTGGAGAAATTGGCTTACCGTTTTTCACAGTGGTTGAAACACTTTACAGTCCCATCAGCAATGTAGAAGGGTCTCAGTCTCTCCACACCCTCGCCAGCATTAGTTGTTTTCTGTATTTTTTAACTTTGCTATTAGTATTAGCTATCCTCCATTTTTATCCTTAGTATATCTGGTTGTTGTTGTTGTTAAGTACCATGGAGTCAATTCCGACTCATAGTGACCCTGCACAGGGTTTACGAGGCTGCAAATCTTTATGGGAGCAGAAAGCCTCATCTTTCTCCCACAGAGCAGCTGATAGTTTTGAACTGCCAGCTTTGAGGTTAGCAGCCCGATTCGTAACCACTACGCTACCAGAGCTCCTTATTATTAGTATGAGGGTGGGATGATACCTCATAGTTGTTTTGATATGCATCTCCTGGTGTGGCGCTGTAGGATTAGTACTGGACTGTGAACCAAATAGTCTGTAGTTGAAACCCACTAGCTGCTTCTTGGAAACCCTATACAGGATCCCTATGAGTAGGAATCAACTCGATGGCACTTACAAACAACAACAATGGCTAATAATCATGAATATTTCTTCATATGTTTGTTGACTGTCTGAATATCTTCCTAGGTGAAGTGTCTGTTCATGTCCTGTGTCCGTTTTTGAATTGGGTTGTCTTTTTCTTGTAGTTTTCTGTAAATTTTAGAGATTAGTCCTTGTATGATATGCCATTGTTAAAGATTTTGTCAGTCTGTGAGTTCAGTATTGATGCACACAAGTGTCTAATTTTTAGGAGGGCCTAGTCATCTATTTTGTCTTCTACTGTTTGTGTGCTTTTTTTAGTAATGTTGGGTAGTGTATTTATGTCATGTATTAGAGCCTCTGGTCTTGTCCTGTAGGATTAGCACTGGACTGCTAACCACAAGGTTGGTAGTTCAAACCCACCAGTTCTTCCTTGGAAACCCAGAACCGACTCAATGGCACATAACAACCACAAACAATTAGAGCCTCCAAGTTTTCCCATGTGTTTTCATTGATGATCTTTATAGTTCCGGGTTTTACATTTAGGTCTTAAATCCACGTTGAGTTTGTTTTTGTATATGCTGTGAGAGTTAGGTCTTGTTTCATTCTTTTGCAAATGGATTTCCAATTTTGCCAGCACCATGTAGGTCTTTTTTTTTTTCTTGAAAAGCAACTGAAATTTATCTTGAGATACTCAAGGGCCTGGGGCTGTGACAGGAAGTTACAGAAGGAAATGGAAGGGATCTGAGCAGAGAGTAAAGCTGTGGGGAGGGTACAGCCCTCGTGCCCTTGCCTGTCCACCCCGCTGAGCCCTGAGGCAGGAGATGGTGTCTCTGGTGTCTGGAGGTTCATTCCAGTCGGGGCTTCAGGCCTTGGACCCTGGTGAATCTCTGAGGGACCAGGGTGGGAAGCGGGTGAAGTGTTAAGGGAAAGAGGTGAGCCTGGAGCCGTATGGGTTTTTAAGACACTCATCTGTCATTTAGCCATTTGTGGGTCATCTGCAACAAATGCTTAGTCTACTCTGCTGTTCCCACCCCCAAGATGTTCCTTGGAATGCCCTGTCTTTGTGGTTAGCCAGCCTCGGTGCGGTGAATGGAAGCCCATTTTCATATTAGCTAAATTTTACTCTTTTCAAGTTTAGGCAGTCACACTAGGATTAGTCCTATCTTTGAAAACCTTTTTAAGAAATTAAGCTACAAATTGGGTCTAAGATTTTTGTCATTTGGCCGTGTCCTCTCCTGTAGGAGAATGACACTCTGTCTGTCTGTATCTGGTGTCCTCTGATTTCTGATAAGTTGCTTGATTTTCATCATCTCCGATATTAAGATCGGTGTTCCCCAACTGATGAGGGGGTTCAGTTCTGAGGGTCTGTCCTAAGTTCTGATGTAATTGTTTTCTTTAGTTTTCATTATTACTGTTTTTTTTATTAGTTGTTAAGTGCTGTCGACTTGGTTCTGAAACATAGTGACATTATATAGGGTTTCCGGGAAGCAGCTGGTGAACTTGAACCACCAACCTTCTGGTTCAAATGACTTTGCAGTCCAGCACATTAACCCACAGCACCACACCAGGACTATCATTACATTAAACATCTGTGAGGGAACATTTGAGAAGGATAACATTAACAAATTATGTACTGTAAAGTTGTATGAAGCAAATATTGCTAATGATAAGATGTAGAAAAACAAACCAAAAGTAAGTCCAGTTTGTGGTAACTCAAATATATTGTAAGTTGGGGAGTACCTGCAGTTAACATTATTTAGCTACTTCCAGTTTAATAAGCCCTTTCACAGATACATTTACTTCCTATCACTCTGGTAGCATAGTGTTTACGAGTTGGCCTGCTAACCTCCTATTACCAGTTGTTCCACCAGACAAAGATGAGGCTTTCTGCTCCTGTAAGGATTTATAGCCTCAGAAAACCCTATGCAGGGTTGCTATGATTTGGAATCAACTCCACGACCACCACCACCAAAACCTCATGAAGTAAATTTTACTTTTTCATTTTGCATAGTAGGAAGAAAAGTCTCAGCTCCTCACAACCGGATTTATTGATTAAAAAAAAAGTTTTTTTTCAGCCAGCAAGTATTTATTGATCTGTGCCAGAAAGTAAATGCTATGGGTAATAAGAAACTAACCAAGTGAAAAGGAGCCCTGGTAGCACAGTGGGTTAAGCATTGGACTGCTGACTGCAAGGTCGCTCTTCAGATTCACCAGCTGCTCCACGGAAGAAAGATGAGGCTGTCTTGGAAACCCAAAGGAGCAGTTCTAGTCTAGCCTATAGAACAGGCTCAGTGGCAGTGGTTTCGGAATCTGGTGAGGGAAATAGACAAGAGGGTTAACAGTTGTATAATAGTTGCTAGGATAGAGGATGGGGACTTGCATGTCAGCTGAAGGAAGCCTTGCTGGAAGAAGTGATGCCAAGGACCAATGGGATTTGTCAGGGTGGGTAGTAGGGGTCTAAGCATGTACATGGCAGAGTAGTGACACAGCAAGATGGCTGTTTCCAGGGTGGCAGTAGAAGACATGTGCAGGGTGTGGCTGGAGATATACCACGAGGCGCAAGGAGGGACTGAGCCGACTTGACGGCAGCTAGCAGCTAGCAGCAATCAACAATCTTTATGGAAGCGTATTGTCAGATCTTTTTTCCACAGTGCCACTATCACGCTTGAAACACCATGCTTTAGGTTCGTAGTTAGTACAGGCCATTTG
>NW_006408526.1:29638169-29639379 GCF_000296735.1 Chrysochloris asiatica
TGGTGTTCCTACTTCTCTGGATAGGGTCCCATGTTCTGCTCCTGCTCTTCTCCCTTGAGGGCCCTACAGTTCTCTGTTCCTGGAGTGTAAGATTAACTACTCTCCCCTTTTTGTTACAAAACTTCTACCTTTACAGTTGTGACAATTGTAATTAGTCATGGTAACAATTACTCACTATTGAATCATAAGACTCTTATCCCCATCTCCTTTCACATGACCTTTCTAGACAAGATGAAAACTATTCAGTGGGGATTCTACCTTCCCCTGCATACTCTGAAACTAACTATCTCTTGAAAACTTGTAAGCCAGTCACTTTGTGCCTTTATAGTTCCCCCTACCCGCCAATTTTAGGTAGCCAATGTCTAAGTTGCTCATCCTTATTAATCCTGTATACAAAGGAAATAAGAATGATCCTTGCTGTGAAGATTCCTTCCCTCTTGGTTGGTATTTTAAGCTACTACACCCATAAATATAGGTCAAATTCATAAAATTGAAGGTATACTTTTTTTGAGGGGTTGGGGGGGTGTACACAAACACTCAAGAATATATAATACTTTAAACCACCAAAGGGCACATTCTGGAAGCCTGCCTCCTGGCTGCTAGCACCCAGTCCCTTTCTTTCCATGAGTCTAGTCTTCAGCTGCTTCCTCTCTCCGTGTCCTCATCTCTGGTGTTACTACTTCTCTGGATAGGGTCCCGCACTCTGCTTGTGTTCTTCTCGCTTGATGGTTCTAGGGTTCTCTGTTTCTGTGCTGTAAGATTAACTACTCCCCCATTTTTGTTACAAAACTTCCAAAGATACACCTTTTTTTTAAAGGATGCTTTTAGTGCCGTGAAAATAAAACACAAAACAATTTTGAGGTCAAGTCTAATGCCAAATTTGTAACAAAACTCAAGTGTACATCTACCCAAATCATCGAAGCTTTGCAGTAAGTTTAAGGGAATGCTGCCCCACATAAAACGGTTTTAAGGAAGGTCAGGAAGACGTCAAAGAATAACTGAGTTAATACTCATTAAATGAGTTCATTTTTAAAAGCACTTCCCCCCACAACTTTTTATTATGAATTAAGTGAATTAAGATGATCAGTTTTATATAGAATAAATCATATACTTTGCTTCATTTGTTGTTGTGAAGTGCCTTTGAGTCTGTTCTGACTCATAGCGACCCTGTATAGGGTTTTCAAGGAGCAGCTGGTGAATTTATACCACC
>NW_006408526.1:29639634-29645649 GCF_000296735.1 Chrysochloris asiatica
AAAACCTTTTTTGTTTTTGACTTTTTACAACATTGGTCTTACATAATTTTTGTCCTTTTGTGATTGTCTCAGCATAATGTCCTCTAGGCTCAACCATGTTATGAGGTGTTTCACAGAATCATCATCATTATATAACATTTTATAGTATTCCATTGCGTGTAGGTATCCAAGTTTTGTTTAGTCATTGTGTTGTTAATGGGCATTTAGGCTGTCTCCATCTTTTTGATGTGTCTCTTGTAGACAGTGTATCCAAAGATCCTGTTTTCTGGTCCATTCTACTCTCTATGTCTCTCACCCCAGCCCCCTCATTCTGCAACTAAGCACATTCATGCAAGCTTGTAAGCCAGCCACTTCATGCATTTGTAACCACTGGCTCCCCTCCCCCATTTTTGATAGCCAATGTCTAAATTTCTCATCCCTATCAATCCAGTATACCAACGAAACAAGGTTGTTACTTAATATGAAGAATCCTTCTATTCTGGTTGGAATTTTAAGTCACTGCATTCATAGGAAAAGTCTAATTCATCAAATTGTAGCAATTTGCACTTGTTCTCCATATCAAACATCTTTATCTTTCTTGGTTTGAGTTCTGGTCAACTAGCTATCCAAGCTAGGTCATATGGGTACTAGCTGCAGGTCTGGAAGTTCAAAAAGTACTTTTAATGAGTTAAAGAGGTCCTTGTTGTTGTTATGTTGTTAAGTGCCATCTAGTCGGTTCCAATTCATAGCATTCAATCTTCACGGGAGCAGACAGCTTCATCTTTCTTCTGCTGAGCAGCTGCCATGCTCAAACCACAGACCTTTGTGGTTCACAGTCCAGTGTTTATCATATGGAGCCACCACACTCCCCAAAGAGGTCCTAAGGTGGTCTAGATTGTTTAGTAAGAGCACTGTTGTGTTGCTGTAGGATAAGCACTGGACTGGTAACCACAGGTCGACAGTTCAAACCCACCAGTCACTCTCAGAAACCAAGATATGAGTTGGAACTGATTCGATGACATGCAACAAGAGTAGAACTAGGGAGTTACTGAGAGAACTTATTTTCAACCATCCCTTGATCTCAGAGACAAGTTTATACACATTTTATTTGTTATAAATTTGTGTCTGTATGAACTGAAACTTGAGTAGCAATACTTTTTGACTTCCTCTCTTATTAGGGCCAGCCACCAAACATCACTGCAGCGGAAATGTGTACTTCACCGAATGCTGAGGGTCAGGGGGCTGGTGTTACTGAATGCAGAGATGGTGGACAGGTGGGGTGCCTGCTCAGGCAGATTAACAAAAAAGAAGGGACGACAGAAAGAGAAAAGGGAAAAATACAAGGGGGTGTGGAGAGGGAAGAGCTGAGAAGAAAGGATTAAAAAAAAACACACAAAAAACTCCAGAAATATTGGCGCAAGTGTTAGCTGCAGTGATAACACGGTGTTCACTCTGAGGGTGTCGACTGCAGTCCTTGGAAGGGCAGGAGCAGCAGGTGGGGGTTTGTTTTGAGGAGAGTCAGTGTTGCTCTTTTTGTTGTTGTTAAGTGCCATCGAGTTGGTTCCAACTCATAGTGACTCTGTATAGTGTTTCTGAGGAGCGGCTGGGTGAGCTTGAACCACCCACCTTCTGGGTCAAACTGATTTTGTAGTCTCCAGTGCATTAGCCCATAGCACCACACCAGGACTCCAGTGTTGCTCTGGGTGATCCAAAAAAAGGAAGTGGAAAGGAAGAGAAAAAGAAAAGAAAAACAAGCAGGGTCAATAAGAGAGAAGAAGGAAAAAAGAAAAACAAAAAACATTTAAAAATAAGAAAAGCAGTACAGTACAGAAAACAAAAATCCTCACCACTGGACCAATAAACAACATTCTTATCAATGGAGAAAAGATTGAAGTTGTCAAGGCCTTCATTCTTCTTGGATCAACTATCAACACTCAAAGAAGCAGCAGTCAAGAGATCAAACGACGTATTGCATTAGGCAAATCTGCTGCACAAGACCTTTTTAAAGTATTGAAGAGCAAAGATGTCAGCTTGAGGACTAAGGTGCGCCTGATCCAAGCCATGGTATTTTCAATAACCTCATATGCATGCAAAAGCTGGACAATGAATAAGGAAGACCATAGGAGAATTGATGCTTTTGAGTTATGGTTTTGGAGGAGAATATTGAAAGTGCCATGGGCTGTCAAAAGAACCAACAGATCCATGTTGGAAGAAATACAGCCAAGAGTGCTCCTTGGAGGCCAAGATGGCCAAACTTTGTCTCTCATACTTTGGACATATTGTTAGGAGGGACCAGTCGCTGGAGAAGGATATCATGTTTGGTAAGGTAGAGTGTCAGAGAAAAAGAGGAAGACCCCCAACGAGATGGATTGGCAAAATGTCAGCATCAGTGTATTAAAGCGTGGCAACGATAGTGAGGTTGGCCCAGGACCAGGCAGTGTTTCGTTCTGTTGTACATAGGGTCGCTATGAGTCGGTACCGACTCGATGGCACTTAACAACAACAACTGGGGAAAAGTGTTTGCCACCAATCATGGATGCTCAGAAACTCAGCTGTTGGTTTGGGAACATGCATATCTCACATCTGACTTGGGAGAGGCAGCATGGGTGCTGCTAACTGCGTGGGCATGGTAGGGAGGGGCACCTACGCCACATGATTGGTGGTTATGTGCCGTGGAGTCAGTTCTGACTCATAGTGACCCTGCATAGGGCTTCTGAGGCTGTAAATCTTTCTGGGAGCAGAACGCCTCATCTTTCTCCCACAGAACAGCTGGTAGTTTCAATCTGCTGACCTTGAGGTTAGTTGCCCGATTTGTAACCAGTACTCTACCAGAGTTCCTTTATTCCATGTGATTGGAAAAAGAAAAAGAGACAGACAAGGGATTAAAAAAAGAAAAGAAAAATGGGAGAATGGGTCATGGGGAGAGGGAAGAACTAAGACGAAAGATAAAAGAACAAGTCACCTAGTAATGGCAGTAGGAGCTGGTTTGATCAGTTGCCTGGTGTGTGCGGGTGAGGGTACTTGTCTCTAGTCACCTGGAAGTTGTGCAAGGTAAGGGCAGAGGTCACACCTCTCTGGTCACCTATTGCTGATGTGGTGTTGGTGTAGTTCTGGGCCAGTGGAGCTGATTATTTGATTCCTGCACCAGTTGGAATGCTGCTTGCAGTAATTAAAAATGGCCATGCTTGTACCAATTCACAGTTTAGTGCTCCTTGTTCACTGTTTTTATTTAGTGTCCTCTTATTGGTATTTGATTTATTTTTCCTTTTCTTTGAAACTTTGGGCTTCATGATAGTCATCTGTATTCTTTTCACTTGGTTCCTCAAGTCTTTGTTATAAAGGATTTGGATAATGTCTCTGCCTAGTCCACCATCTTGGAGTCTCTACCTATTATCTTCTTGAATGAAGATCGGCTTCTGAGTCTACAACTGTATGATTTGGCTAATGGGGCTGGAATGAAGTTGCATCATTGGAGACAGATTTATTTATTATTGTTAAGGAGGTAGATAGTCCAAATCACTGGTTTCCAAGTCTATCTGTGGACTGGGACCATATTGGGTATATCAGAATCACCTTAATCTGATCGACTCAATCTAGGTTGATGCCAGGAATCTGTGTTTTAAAAAGTTGTTTGGGTGTTTGATAACCACTGGCCACAGAGCTTGAGTTAAGGAATGGCCATCTTTGTTTTGAAGCAAACTCCTAAACTCCTTTTATAAATTCCTTTTATGTTCTTTCTGACCTGGTCTGTGCTCCCTAGGAGTCTCCCAGAACAAGCCAGCCAGAGGAGAAGAAAGATGCTTCCCTTGATTCCAATGCTGCTGGTCCTCCTACTCCTGGCAAGCTCTTCAGCCATGGTACAGACAGTAGCCAGAGCAGTGCTGATGGCCGAGTGCAACAGGAAAGAGGGGCAGGCTCTGGGCTCCCAGGAAAAGAACAGCATGAGAAGAGAGATTCTGGGGCTTCCAGAAGTCAGGTGATCCCCAAGGCAGAGCCAGCAGGTGATCAGCCCACCAAAACCTCTGAAAAAGAGGTACCCACAGACCCGGTGGAAACAAAAGAGGAGGACATCAAGAAGGAAGAGACAGTGAAGGAGCCAAAAAGGGAGGCTTCTGCCCCGAGACAGAGTGTATCAGATGCCAGTGAAGTAAGTTACTTTTTTCTGTAGGAAGTTGCTGATTGCAACCCTGTGCTCTTTATTTTAAGCTTTGTTCCCTAGCCCCACATCTTTACTATTGAGTCAGAAGCTTCATTTCCAGGCCCTGCAATGGGCTGACAACATCAGCCAGAACTCTTAATTGTGACAGATGTGCCCAGATCCAGCAGGACAGTAAAATCCTGAATGAAACTCCAAAGCTGGCACTAGAAATTCAGAGCAGTAGTGTGCTTTTCCACAAGGACCCCGCTGGGATATTAATGTTCTTTTATCCTACTATTTCCTCTTCCCCTGTCCTGTCTCCCTTTTGTGCTTCCTGACATTAGGTGGAGTCAGTTCTGGTTGCAGCAGTCTGTCCTGGAGAGAGAGAACATTGTGAGGGAGAGGGTAACAGAGTTGGGAGTGTAGGTAGGTTAGGTGACAAGAAGACTCTGCTCGTTGATGGTTGTGGCTCTCTCTGAACCAACCCAAGACATGAGAGTAGTTGCTTTAGCAAAACCACTCTAGTGACATAAATGGACAGAAGTATGTCCAATCCTTTGTCTTTTGGGGATTTTCTAACCCTTAGCTGTAGGTAGATGGCAAGGTAATTAAAAGAAATTTGATCTATTTTCTAGAGAAGATAGTTATTCCATTTTTAGGACAGGGTCAGACTTCAAAGTGCCAACTGTCTTGCCCTCCCACTGTACTTGGCCCTCCTTTAGATGGCTCCATCCGTGCTGACCTGCTTCAGAGTGTGGCTGTCCACTCTTGGTGGGCTGCCCAGCCCAAGGGCATGGGGGTTGGTGCATGTGTCCAGAGAGGATGGGAGGGTCCACAGATTGTCCTCACAAGAAGTAGGTTTCTGTTTGGCCTGAGCCCTGTGCTGATGCCCTGGCCTGCACAACATTCCCTGGACAATCCCCTTGTTTTTGCTGCAGGGCTCCTGGCCCCCTGTCATGTGCTCTCTGCAGAGCAGTGTGATGTTGTGATGTCTATCTGTGCCTGTTTCCCCAGGAGTCAGACATCAGCGAACATGTGAAGGAGCCGCTGCTCTCAGACTCTGCTGCTTCCGACCCCAAGTCTTTCCTTGACCTGGTGAGTTTGAGATGAGGTAGCGGAGGGTGATGACAAGCAGAAGAGATTTGAATCCCTGTGGGCAAGTGATTTGCCTCAGAGCACATAGCTAGTAAGTGGGGGAGTTAGGATTAGAACTTGTGTATAGCATCAGTTTCTCCACCCTTAAATAAGGATAATGCTACCTACTCTATGGTTTTGTTGCAGGAGGAAAGTGAAGGAAAGAAGGTAAAATATTAACATAAACTAACATAAATAACATAAAACATTAGATAAATGCTAACGCTTTTTGAACTGTAAGGTCAGCGGTTTGAACTTACCAGCTCAGCTGTTCCTCGGAAACCCTATACAGGGTTGCTATGAGTCAGAACCGATTTGTAGGAACTTAACAACAACAGCAACATTGTGTTAATTGTCTGTGAGATCATGTAAATTGCCTCTGGGCACTAGCTAAGCATTACTTTGACCTTGTTGTTATTGTTAGGTGCCATGGAGTAGGCACCGACTAATAGCGACCTTATGCACAGCAGAACGAAACACTGCCCATCCAGGGTCAACCTCACTACTATTGCCATGCTTGAGTCTATCAATCCTGCCACTTGGCTAGTCCATCTCGTTGGGGGTCTTCCTTTTTCTGTCTGACCCTTCACCTTACCAAACATGATATCCTTTTCCAGTGACTGGTACCTCCTGACAATATGTCCGAAGTATGAGAGACGAGACACAGTTTGGCCATCCTGGCCACCAAGGAGCACTCTGGCTGCACTTCTTCCCAAACTAGGAGGGTAGAAACTGGGGTGTGTGTGTGTGTGTGTGTGTGTGTG
>NW_006408526.1:29645749-29703575 GCF_000296735.1 Chrysochloris asiatica
AGAGAGAGAGAGAGAGAGAGAGAGAGAGAGATTACTGAGCTATGATGAGGACCAGCGTTCATGGTTTCTTTGTCCCAGACCTTCCACCCAGCCTGCTGTATCCTGGTTTCTTTTGCCAGGCCTGTATCTAAGGGGAATAGTTTGGGGTGCTTTTTTTGGCCAAGCATTATCTCTAGAAACTCTTCTCCATCTGTTTGGAGGAGGCAGATCAAAGAGAAGGGATTAATGGGAGAGGGTCAGGGATGAACAGTAAGATTTGAGGGGTACAGTGGAATTAGAAGGCTGTGTACTTCAGTCTCTCACTGAGCCATGGGCTTAGGAGGCAGATGGCAGCTACATTAAGTGAAGTAGAACTCAAACTGAAGGGAAAACATCACCGAAAAGAAGAAAAACCCACACACTAGGAAGGGAAGGCAAAAAGTCATTGTTGTTGGCATACACCATCCATGAAGAATAGCCTTGTCAGAGAACATTTTGAGGCCAAGAGTGTGGCCCTTTGAAAGGAGTCACCCATGTGGAGAAACATGCCCATCAGCATTTTTCTTCTCTCTGGGAGTGGAGGGAGGAAGTCTTAGACAGCAGGACCAAACCTTGGCTGGGCGGCCTGCCATTAATCAGGGCTGATGACAGAACTGTCCCCATTAACATGCTGTCAGGTAGCAATCCTTTACTTGATCCAGCTGGGATCTTGGGAGGGGTTGGGCTCATGGTCCTGTGGCAGCTAAAGGGCAGGAAGGAGCTGGCACCAGTGTGGGCACTTGCTGACTGTGGAGGAAAGTCACTAATTAATCCCCATTGGCCAGAGGGGCATGTGCATGGGGAGGGGAAGAAAGGAGCTGGAGAGGAGCCCCAAAGCCTTATTTCCTGGCTGCCCACAGGTTTCCCGTGCTCTTTGGCCTCCCTCCTGGTGCTCTAGTTGGACGCTGGATGGGGAGAGACAGCTGGGGAGTGAAATGCTTTGCAGCTTGTGTCACAGGAAGAGCTTGGTCTTTGGAGTCAGCCCAGGGGTACATCTGACCGGGCTCCCCCTGGCTTATCTGCTGGGTGACCTTGGGTAAATGAATTGTGTCCTCAAACCTGCTTCCACATCTATGAGACGGACCTACAAGCATCTCAGTCATTCAGTGTTGTTTTTGTCCTCGTCATTTGATTATGAAAAATACTAAACATACAGAAAGGTTCAAAGGACGTTACGGTGGACACCCATGTGCTCACCACCTAGAGTCTACAGTTCACATTTCACCATATCTGCTTTTTCACATCTCATCTCTGTCCATCAGTTCGCAGGATCATTTGGAAGATTAAGTTTATCAAACCCAAACCAAGCCTGTTGCTGTTGAGTTCATTCCTACTCATAGTGACCCTATAGAGCAGGGTAGAATTGTCCCCATAGAGGTTTCCAAGGCTGTCATCTTTATGGTAGTCCACTGCCGCATCTTTCTCCTGCGAAGTGGCTGGTGGGTTCGAACCATCAGTCTTTCAGTTAACAGCTAACACCACCAGGATGTCAAAATGTCTAGCATGGTGTCTGGCACATAGTAGGTGCCTTTCTGGGAGGCTCGAGTTGGGGTGGAGGAGAAGCTCTGGTGGACCTTCCATTTCCACTGTCTCTAGGACTTTGGTTTTCGCAGCCGGATCACGGAGCACCTGTTGGATGTTGGTGTTCTTTCCCCGGTCCTGAAGGAAACCGATTGGGAGGTAAGTCTCTCTGGGTGGGTGAGTAGGCTGGGGCCTCACTCTCTTTGGCAGCCACCTTTTGGAGTAACTCAGAGCTGAGCCCCACCTACTCCTGGGTGCATTCCTGGGCATTCCCTCCCGTCTTCCTCATTAGGTATGGCCCTGCCTCTGTGTCCCTGGGGTGGGGGTAGGGGATTATGATCATTCCTGTTCAGTTATGCTGTGAATGAAAGCATGTTTCCACATTTATTTATCTGTTTATCCATTCACTCAGCAGCCAAGGGCTGACCACCTGACCTGTTCATGTACTGTGTCACTTGTGAGGTTCTACACAACATGGCCTACTCAACCTTCCAGTCTCATCCTGAGTCCACCTGCTGCGTGCTAGTCACACACAATCCCCCAGTATTCCTGGAGCACACCATCTACTTTCTCACCCCTCTGAGCTGTGCTTTCTTGTGCCCTTTTGTCCCTGCCCTGCCCTTTCTCAGTCTTGGAGGCCCACCACTGATGTTACCTTCTCCAGGAAGGATAAAGTGTTCCCTCTCTTTGTGCCTCTTAGTGTTGTGTTTTTTATTTTGTTTTATGGTTATCTGTCTCACCTTCCAGATGTCAGCTCTGTGTGGGCATGGATGTCTGACCCAGAGTAGGGTACACAGATGATTCAAACAGAAATTCTATTGATAAGAAGTTTAAAGCAAAGAAGATAATTTTTTTCTCTTCTCTTTGGGTTTAAGAGAAGAGATTCTGGCACGTCTCTACAAGTTTAAGTGAATGTTTGGTTTAGGTGAAATGGGAATTTGTTGGGTGCAACAAATAAGATGTTTAATAGGAAGTAAGACTGGATGTTCTTTGTGACATGAGCACTGGAGATGGCTGAATGTTTCGGCCAGTTGCCTTTATTTGAGCATCACCTGCCCCTCTGAGCTATGGGCCACTGCCTACCTACCAGGCTCCCACTGGATCTTGGCCATTCTCATTTGCTAGAGGAATGTCAAAGCATAACCCAGGGCAGGTGGTATTAACTGGGAGAGTGTGGAGCAGGTGACTTGTGACCTTGACATTTGGTAACTGAAAAAGTTATGAAATTGGCAGGGTAGGTTAGGTTTCTACTGCCCTGGCTTCCAGACCTGGCCAATATCAGAATTACACAAGATCTTTACAAAAGACTGATTTCTAGGCCCTATTGAAGATGTAATGAGGCCAGCCAGCCTTTTTTTGGGTCATGTCACTTGGCGTAAAGCAGTAGCAGGGCTGGCTTGGATGTGGTTCTCATTAGGCACCCCCTGAGGCAGCCAATAGTGGCAGAGAAAACCCTAAGCTCTTCATCATAGCCAGCCATTCAGGGTGTGGGCATGGCTAGGAGCTTAGCTTGGCTGACCAAATAGAACCTGCTGAGAAGGTCAGCTTCTACCTCTCTCCTGTCTTCAGAGTGTGGAAGGGTGGGCCTGGTCTCTTATAGGACAGACAGAACCATAGATGCTGCCCTCTTTGTCCTTCCCATGAGCTCTTATTTAAAAAAATTTATTGTGGTGAAAATATACGTTAATAAAACATATGCCATCTCACTCATTTCTGTCTGTGTAATTCAGTGACATTGGTTACATTCTTGAGGTTGGGTAACCATTCTTGCCTCCCTTTTCCAGATCATTCCACCAATAATAACATACGCTTAGTGCTCACTCAGCAGACTCTCGTCCATTTGGTTGTATCTTCTGAATCTCTTCCAAGGTGGGGGCCGAAAAAAGGCTTAGATCTGAGCTAAGCTAGTTTTTGTTATTTCTTTAGAAAACTCTGCAATTGACATAGAATTCAACTTCACCTACTAAAAATTATACCAGTTGATAAGTTTTGGCTTATGTATGTTGTTGTTAAGTGCTGTCCAGTCGATTCTGACCCATACATATTGACTCTTGATACTCATCAATCAAGACCATTAATGATCATTGTGTTTGTGGCTGTGTGCCACTATTGGTTCTGACTTCATGGGGACCCTGTATAGGATTTCCGAGGCTATAAATCTTTACGGGAGCAGAAAGCTTCATCGTTCTCCCTCAGGAGTGATGACGATGACCTTGTGGTTAGCAGCCTAGCCTACAATCTACTACACTACAAGGGCTCCTTAATAAGGATTGCAAATACATTATAAATAGTAAGTTTTATAATAAATTAGAGAAGTGATGATATAATTATATCAAATAATAGAGAAGGTCAGAGTCCTTCATATTCTGCAGCCTCCCTCTTAGAGGTGAGAGCTAGTGACAATGTCCATTAAAATTTCTTGTGTACCTTTCCAGAAAATTTTCTCTGTTCATGAAGGCATACACCTGTTTTCTGTTTTGTTTATTAATTCCCACGAAAATTAGGATTATGCTGCAGAAAGTGCTGGGTGATGTATTCTATCTTGTTTTCTTTCAAGGTTGTGTAGCATTCCGCTGTATAAATGTACCATGGTTTCTTTACCCAGGGACTGGTCTTTAAATACGAATAAAACGCTAGAGCCCAGTTAAGGATGGGGAAATGGTGTCTCAAACAGTCTGTCTAAAAGCCAGAGGCTCTGAATGTGCTTGCTGTACCTCCTTTGTGACAAATTTTCTCATCTGGTTACTTTGGTCTCTATTGTGGGCTGGAAGGTTCAGGGATTCAGTAAAACTTGACAAAAAGGACCATCTGTCTGGGTTTCTTCCCCAGTGGTATCCCCTTTTCTATGGTGGTGGTGGTGGCTAGAGGCTCACGATTGGTCAGTTCCTCACAGAAATACAGAAGAAATGGGGAGGGAAAGGACAGAAGACTTTTGTCTGCAGCCAGCCTTGCTCTCTGCTTGCCTTTCTCTTCTTAATACACAGCGTACGGCTCTTCCTGGATTCAGGCATCATTTCCTACTTTTTTTTTTTTTCTTTAAAACTTTTTATTGTGAATCAGGTGAAGGTTTACAGAGCATATCATCAGTTATCCAACAATTCATGCACATTTTGTTTCATGTCATTGATTGCAGTCCCCACAATGTAACATTTATCGCACTTCCTCCCTATGCTTCCTGTTTCCATTTTTCCTTCTTTCCCACCCCTTCTGAGCTTTGCCCTTGAATCCCCCAGTTTTTATTAACAATCGCCCCACTTTACTACCCGTCCTTATAGTTTAGTTTGTAAAATGGAGTTCTCCCCCCTTAAAAAGTGAGAGAAAAGTGTTCAGTGAACTCGTGTCATTTGTGTGTGTGTGTGTGTGTGTGTGTGTGGATGTTGTGAATGGTCCAGCGGTGGGCGGGTGGTGTGAGGACAGCAGGCCTTCTACTGTGTGTAACCTCTGTCCGAGCGGATGTGATCTGAAGAGGCAGCACCCACAGAGTCCGTCTGCTGCAGGCACCGGGAGGTACTTGCGTGCTACATGCCTATTTATAATGGGATCTGGGGGAGCCAGGGTACAGTTCAGGCCCTGCCTGCCCTCCATCACCCATCCAGATGGCAGAGCTAGCCCCAGCTGTTGAGCTCAGGCTGCCAGTAGAGAGGGGGTTACTGTGAGCACAGGACTGGAGACCCCACTGGGGAAGACAGAGTGAGCTGTCTCCTGCCCCATCTCTCCTGCTAGCCCTGGTGTCCCAGAACAGACGGGGTGGTGGGGGCGGGGTTGTCTGTGTGACATAAGGACTGCAGGGCCTAGGCTGGGGGAGAGGGAGAGGAGTGTGGGAAGAATTGCCTTCATTGGTGGCATGTCTTCTTTGAGTAGAGTTTTGCATATAAGGTCTAATTGAATCCTTGCAATCAACCCTGTAGGCCGGTGGTTTGTTATCCCATTTGACAGTGCAGGAGTCAGTCTTCCCAAGAAGGAAGTGTAAGAATTTAGGGTTGGGTATAGGCCGTGGCCCCTGTGGCTGAGTCCACTGGGACACCACCCTGTAGAAAATATTTGAAACGCTCAAGAATAATTCTTTTTCCCCACCATCTTGCGACATTTGCCAAGACTCCCGAGCTTTTAAATGAAATAATAATAATAAAATTTCTGCCTGGGGAGGTGCTTCATTAGATACTTAGGGGATCTGGGTGCTTGGGGAGCTGGGGATGGAGCTGAAGCATCCTTTGTCTTCCTTCAAATGCTAGGATGCTCCCATTTTGTCCAGGTTCTTCCTCTTAACGGACTTGTCTTCTGCCCGCAATGCTTCCCACTTAATTTCAGTATCCCGGTATATCCCTGGCCCTGGGAACTCTGGGGCTTCATGGACTTGAGGTGTACACGGTTGTCTCTGCTTGCCTTTTGGAATCGACAGTGAAGTCTTCTGACAGCAGGAGGTGGGATTTTCTCCTTCATTCGCTGGCTATGGCTGTGCTGGTCTGACTCTCCAGCCCCGGGGGCTTCACTATTCAGTGGACAGGGCTTTTGTTTCGTGTCCCACGCAGTCCTTACCCACTATGCAGAGTGTGTGTGTATGTGTGTGTGTGTCAGTAGGAGGCTTAAGACCCAAATGCAGCTTCCTCCCATATACACTCTCCACTGCTTCTTACTTACAGGCCCAGGAGTTGGGAAGAGAGAAGGTTGACAGCCAGTCCAGCCAAGATGAGTCGCAGAGTGTGCGGTCCAGAGGCTCTGAGAGGTACAGTACACAGGAGGCTGCCATGAGCTGAGAGGCGGAGCGCACCTTTGGGATGGTGCACACTTGGGTATGAGCATGGCTTCAGTACTGCTGCCTGGAGGCAGACGATGGGCTGGCTGGATGACATGCAGGATCTGTGTGTGTATGCACGTGTGTGTACAAGCATTCTGTATTTCTGATTCCGCACCAGCACAGGAATGTGTGTGTATTTGGGGGGACTTATTGCATATGTCAAAGAGCTCTGGTAGTGTAGTGGTTACAAATTGGGCTGCAAACTGCAAGGTCAGCAGTTCAAAACTCCCAGCTGTTCTGCGTGAGAAAGATGAGGCTTTCTGCTCCCGTAAAGATTTACAGCCTCAGAAACCCTGCACAGAGTTGCTATGAGTTGGAACCGACTCCACGACACATAACAACAACAACAACAGTGCATATGTCACTGGGTTGGGTGGATGAAGCGTGTGTGTGTCTGGCTGTGGTTCAGGACCGGAGCGTCCTGCTGGGGTGCCAGGGCCCTGCCACATCGGAAATGGTTGTAGCTATTAGTGTGTGTATGTGTGACAGGCCCGAGCCATTATCAGAGAAGGGCCACCACCCTGGAAGTGGAAGGGAGGTGAGATCATTCCACTTTTTGCATCTTGAAAAGCTATCAGCATTCTTACTTCCATAAAACCATCGCTTCATGTTTTTTCTATAATCTGACCATTGGAGACTGGCTTCTCCCCATTTTCCCCTCAGTTCTGCTGTCCCTCCCCTGACCCCAGTGATGGGATAACTAGGAGTGGGTGCAGCTGTCACTCCTGGGGGGGAGGCAGTGCAGCCTGACTCCCTCCCAGGCTGAAAGAGCATTCAGGAGGGTGCCTCTTCTTCCTGAGTACTTACCTGCCCTCTGTGCTGTGGACAAGGTGGGGTCTAGCCTGCGGGGTTGGTGACATCCTGCCCTCCTCGCATCTCTTCCTGCTGCTCTCACTAGGCTATCTCCTTCTCTTCTGCGTGGGGAGTGGCTCCCGAGTCCCCTTCCCAGCCAGGCCATTGGAGGAAGGACCCCACAGGTTCCAGCAGGGCAGTCTGAGCAGGAGGAGGCAGGGGAGCCTGGGCAGGGGTCGGCAGCCAGCTCCACCGTGCCTGTTTCCCTCCAGAGGTAAGAAGGAGCAGAGGCCTCCCTGTGTGTAGTTGGTGTGCCTGCTGATGCTGGGATGAGGCGAAGCATGGGGTGCGATGGGCTTGGAGAGGGAGGTGAGAGAGTAGGGGTGAGCTCGCAGCCTAGGCAGTATTAACAGATTCCAGTTAGCATCCCTTTGAGCTGGAAGTGAGGAGACCTGCTTTTCCGTAGTCCTCAGTCTGGAACAGAATTTGGATGCTCAGTCTAGTTAGGGGAGCTTAGAGACGCTTTGATGTCAAAGTATCTTTCTGCCAAGGCCTGGGCAGACACTTAGCTGTGGCCCTGGCTGGTCTCTTCCTACCAAGGGAACTCTTTTTCCCATTGCCCGCCCTGCCAGCACCTTACCCCCATGGTGCCACGAAACCCAAATGAAACCCTGTTGTGCACTAATCACCAGGGTACAAAGGTGCGGAAACCCTTACCTCAGGCTAGCTGAGAGGTGCAGAGCTTGGTATACGTTTGCTAGTTCTTCTGTTCCACTGGGTGGGCTTAGAATCCATCCAGCTGGAATGAATCACTGGGGTAGGTGTTCAGTTCGAAGCCTCCATTGACTGTGTGCTGTGTGTAGAGCGTCTCTGGGGGCCGTCACCCTCTGCTTCCCACTTGGGTTGTGAGTCTCTGATGGTCAGTGTGAAGAGCCGGGGAAGAGGTGGGGAGGGGAGAGTGAGGCCTGCAGCCCGAGCTGGGGAAACTTGGTTGGGGCTGTCCCTCTTGTCCGCAGCACAGCTCGTTTGACCTTGAATGGGGTGACCCTAGGTCTGCTTGCCTTCCTAAGAGCTTTAACATAGTTGCTTCCTTCTTACCATCAAGGGAGCATGGCCTAAACCCACCTGCTGCCCACGAGAGGGGTGTGGAGCTGCGCTCCCAGGCCGAGGAGCTGGGTGCTGGGCAGGAAGAGGCTGAGGAACCTGAGGAGCAGGTGGCAGTCAGCTCCATCCCAGCAGTCTCTGCAGAGGTGTAAGGGCCCATTGTAATGTGTCTGTCCCTGTCCTCTGTGTGTATGGGTGGGTTAAGTGCCCGTCTACCGTTGGGAGGGGTGTGGGGACACACTGAGTGTGCTCTTGGTGCTCTGGACGCAGCCTGGAGAGCCTTAAGCAGCTGACACTGAGTCTCACGTGGGTTCACATTGTTCCTCAGGGCTCCTTGTCAGCACCTGGGGGTGAGGGTGGGGGCCAGAGAGACCTCCTGGCTCACTGGCAGAAACTTGGTCAATCATGTTCCCCCTCTACCAAACTGACCTTGTGGTCCAGTGCATTATCTCACAGCACCATACCAAGGGCTCCTTGACCAGCCATAGCAGTGTGCTTTCTTTAAGGACAGGAGGCAAGTGTGAGTCAGTGAGAGGACGATCTGGCATGAGATCCAAGGGGTCTCTAGTGGGGTGGGACTGGGTCAGGCTCCTCCCTGGCTGCCTTGACTAGTGAATCCCCTTACTTTGGTTGTTCTGTCATCCCAGTGAGGCTACCCTTGCTGGAGTCTCAGAGACACTTGTTGGCCATGAAGTTTAAATGTACACACTGCATTTAGGAAATACCTTCTCCTTTTCTGAACTCTTCCAGACCCCAGGACTAGCTTGTTGTTCATCTTCACAGCTACATGAGGAATTGATTGGTTTTTTTTTTTTCTGGATTCTGTGGGGAGTAGCTCTGTGTCTGGCAACTTCCAAAGATATAGCCCAGCCATAGCCAAATGGGTTCAAAATCGAGCAGGCCAGAGAGTAGGCAAGGCTAGGAGCAGCCAGCCACCACTGCCACAGGCTTTGTAGCCAGAATGCCCAGGGCTGAGAAACAGGAATCTCCTCCCTTCACCATCCTAGCATCTTCCTTGCGTTTATATTTATAGACAGTAAATGAATCGAAACCACCGGCTTGAGTATGAGAGGAGATTTGCACTCTTTGATTCCAATCCAGGTTTTAACATATTCTTTTCTGTGGCAGTACACCTATTTCACCATCTTCCTGAGGTACCATTTCCCTCCCTGCCTGCCTTCGTATGCCTTGCAGCTGCTTTGTGACCAGCCTGAGATGATTATCGTCTTGTAGAGCCTCCTATTTGCCATTAACTTAGAAACTGGGTCTCGTTGATGCTGATACCTGAGGAGTTGGCCTAGAAATGAGAGCTGTCTCTTCCTCTGGCATCATCGACTTCCCAGTTGTCTCATAGATCTTCAGGGACACTGTTTACTGCCTTGGACCTAAGCTGGGAGCTGGAGATACTAGATCTTTAAAACCAGGGTTGGGAGAAGAGGTCCACCAAAAACTGCCCCACCTGTCTGCGTGCCAGGTGTGCAAGCACACGCACTGGTGTGTGGAGCTTGGGTGCACATTGCCCGTCTTTCTGCAGCATCTGTCCCTGGGGCTCCACGTAGCTCTGCAGCCCACAGGGAAGAAAGACATTAAAAGGTACCAGCTCAGGGAAAGAAAGATGTTTTCAGCCAAGGTTGGAAATGAGTTGGAGGGTTGATGAGGCGGAGAGCTGTGGCAGTGAGTGGGGTGCGGGGGAGGCTCTTTCCGAGGGCAGGATTCTCAGAGGAGATGGCAGCTGCATCTCTTACATCTGTTGGGTTGTGTCCGGGGCCTGAGAGGAAGCCGAGGTTTGAAAGGAGGGAGGAGATGGGAGCAGAAAAGAATGCAAAGCTTTAGACGGTTTCTGGTCTGAGCCATGGTTTTACGTAGAGGGAAGGGGGGAAGGTCTTAATGGTCTACTTCAGAGAGGTCAGCCACAGTCTATGTCTGCCTTCTCTCTGGCCTCAGAGTCGTTGTTTCCTTCTGTTCTGCTCTGATCCTGTCCACTGCCTTCCATCTGCTGTGGGGCTGCAGCCGGAGGGAGAAGGGCTTCTGAGTCCCCAGCAGGGATGATGGGCCCCTCCGGTGTGACTCCGCCCTCTGATTCGGGCCATGCTCAAACCTTCCTGCTGAGGTCACCTGAGCTACCTGGCCAGGCCTGCAGCTACCTGAGAACCAGCATGAGAAGTGTGATGATTGGGTGCCAAGACCCATTTCTTAACACCATGTGATAATGGTTGGTGGTTATATGCCGTGTAGTTGGTTCTGACTCATAGCGGCCCTGTATAAGATTTCCGAAGCTGTAAATCTGTACGGGAGCAGAAAGCCTCATCTTTCTCCTGCAGAACAGCTGGTACTTTTGAACTGCTGACCTTAAGATTTGCAGCCTGATTAGTAACCACTACGCTACCAGAGCTCCTCAACACCATGTAGACACCTGGTAGTACAAAGCTGTTCTGGGAGGCTAAATACTTTATCCTGCTTCCACTTTCATTGCTCAGAATGTTCTCAGGGTTTCTCTTTGGGAATTTCCTTCAAGAACCAGAATACCAACTTCGTTACACTTTATAGCTATCTTTTTAACTGAAACAATTACTCCTTGTCTTACCCTGACCATAGTCAATCCAGGCTTGTTCTAGATCTCTCTTGCTCATTTTCAAACATTGACTGTACTGTGTTGTTGCTGTTAAGTGCCATTGAGTCTGTACCAATTCATAGCAACCCTGCATAGGGTTTCTGAGGAGCGGCTGGTAAGCTTGAGCTGCCAACCTTGTGGTTCAAAGCAACCTTGCAGTCCAGAGCATTAACCCACAGCACCACACTAGGATGAGAGGATGATAATGTGCCCTCCCCAAGATCTGGAATCATGGCCTCCCTGCAGACCCCCTTGCTCCTGTCCCTGGCTTGGGAAGGGTGTCCTCCTTGGCACCGTTGGCAGTGTGGGAGAAGAGTGTCCTATTCGTGGACCATGGCAGGAAAGTGCAGGATTCATGGGCTAGTTTAGGTCTTGGTGTCAAGAGACAAACTACTGCTGCTCTCGCTGGCTCATATTCAGTACCTCTGTTCAATTTAGGAGGCAGAGAACAGCATTAGGGGACTGTTACCAAATTGCTAGCACGAGCTGTAAGCAGCAGTGGAGCCAGGAGCCCTTTGGGGCAGGGGCTGCACTAGGAAGGGGCAGAACTTCACTTTTCTCTGCTGCTGTCAGACCTTGAGCCACACACAGTTTCTAGCTACAACCTAACAGGCCTCCTGAGAGCCTTAGATGGGCTGGTCTCCTCCCTGGACTCTTGGGCACTACGGTGGGGCTTGTCTTGAGACACCAATGAGAGGAGTTCCTGCCTGCCCTTGGGTGACCTCACTTGCTAAATGCTCCCCGTTAGGATTCTGCACTTATTGTCCTGTATCTGTATAAATACTTGGTGTGCTGAAAGCTGGGTGGGTAGTAAGATTGCGGTGCTATGCTGTTTTCTACCCTTGGAAGGCGGTTCACAGAGCCTGCAGCTCCCCCAAAGCAGCTCTCAGAGACTGCTCTGAAGGCCATGGACGAGGCAGTGGCACAAGAACTCGAGCAAGAGCAGAAGCAGCTGCTGGAATCACGGCAGGAGAAGATACAACTACTGCATGAGAAGCTGTGGCAAGAGGAGGAAGAGGAGATCCTCCAGCTTCGCCAGCGGAAAGAGAAGTCTCTCAGGTCCTGCTCCTTCCCTTAGGCAAGCTCCCGGGGCCTCACAGTCACGTGGGGGAGTGAGGGATACACTGATGCCCGTGGCCCCACCAAGACGCCTTCTCAGTGCTGGAAAAATGGGGCACCCGGCCAGGACATGTGCCCGGGAGTTGTTGGTGTTGTCAGGTCAGTTCTGACTTACAGTGACCCTGTTTGCAACAGAACACTGCCTGGTCCACTCCTGCGCCATCCTCACAGTTGTGGCTCTGTTTGAGCTCATTGTTGATACAGTAGCTACTGTGTCAATCTTATCTCAATATGGGGCTTTCTCTTTTTCACTGACCCTCCACTTTACACCAAGCATGATGTCCTTCTCCAGGGACTGACCTCTCCTGGACAGTATGTCCAAAATGTGACAGACATATCTCGCTGTCCTCGCTTCTAAGGAGCAGACTGTACGTCTCCCAAGACAGATTTGTTTGTTCTTCTGGCAGTCCATGGTACTTTCAGTGTTCCTCACCAACTCCATAATTCAAGTGCATTGATTCTTCTCTGGTCTTCCCTATCGAATATCTAGCTTTCGCATGCATATGAGGAGGCTGAAAATACCATGGCTTGGGGCTTGCTTGGTTTTTGGTTTTTAACACTTTAAATGAACCCAGGTGGCACAATGGTTAAGCTCTTGGCTACAAATCCCCCCAGAAGGTTGGTAGTTTGAATCTATGAGTTGCTCGACCAGAGAAAGATTTGGTAGTCTCCTTCTGTGAAGACTGACATCCTGTAGAGTCTCTGTGAATCAGAATCAACTCGATGGCAATGGGTTTCCAGCTAGGACAGTAGGATTACACTGTTTTTTTTTTTTTTGAGAGATTCCACTGTTCCATGGACTTCATATACATTAATTTGTTTAGTTCTCAGAACAACTCTTGTGAGATATTATTAACCTCATTTTATAGACTCTATAATGCAAAGAAACTGAGGCATAAAAAGATTAAGTCACTTGTCGAAAGTGTCATAGTTAATAAGAAACAGGATTAACTCTAATTTGTCCAAAGTGTCATAGTTAATAAGAAACGAGATTAACCCAGGCAGTCTGTGTTCTTTCTGTTTTAAAAAAACCAAAAAACATTTTTCTGTGCTTTTGGTGAAGGTTTGTTTACACAGCAGTGTAAGTAGTTTCCCACTTAACAGTTTCTGCACAATTGTTCAGACACTGGTCATATTCTTCATAATACTTGAAAAGTCTCAGTATATGTGTTCTGGTTGTTTTGTTTTCACTAATCCAGTTTCCCTGTCCCCTTACATGCTTGTCTTGGTCTCATAGCAATGATTTTTTGAAAAAGACTGCAGTCCTCACGCTCACCTGAGATTCTTTATTTTCTGAGCTCATTTGTTATGTACCTGAAAGGTGACCTCAGGGGCACTTTGGGGCCAGGGTTTCAAGAATGTCACATGACAGTAGTCTCAGGGAATCTTCCAATCTCAACCAGCCCTGTAAGTATGATTTTTTTTTTTTTTTTTAAAGGAATTTGAAGTCCTGTTCCTTATTTCCATCTATCAGGGAGCATCTGTTGTGGCCCTGGTCAGAATGGTTAGTAATAGCAGGGCACCGTCTAGTTCTTCTGTTCTCAGGGTAGATGAGGCTGGTGTGGTTCATGTAGACGACTCTGACAGCCTTTGGTTTCCTTTTCCTTTTGCTCTGGATGAGTAGAGATCAATAGTTGTATCTTAGATGACCATGGAACCTACTTTCTGAACCACTTCACTAGCCTCTAAGGAAGGAGCTTTGTTTGGGAGTCATTGCCCTGTTGGAATCCCATGAGATGGTAAGGATCACATAGATTTTGAGGTGATCTTGACCAGTAGCTAGAACTTTCCATTTCACTGTAGCTGGCCTCAGATAAGCCACCTAACCTAGGTTGGGCCTGTGTAATATGATTGTGTGTGTATGTATATAAAAAAAAGTTAGATATTTATTTTTATTAAAGAAAAAGACAGTCCAGGGACGGTATAGTGGCACCACAGACTCAATAGGGTCCCCTGTCTGCTCTGCCATCTCTAATGCAGGTTTTCTATATGGTCTAGAATAGTTGCAGGAGCTCCAGCCATCGAGTCTATCTCCAGACAGGAAGACTAGGGGCAGGGTACAAAAGAGGTACCTTTCAGCTCGGTCTCTTTTAAAGGAGATTTCCTGAAAACGTTGCCCATTAGCTTCTGCTCATATCTCAGTAATTAACCCTAGTTGCAAAGGAGATTTGGAAATGTAGTCCCTTTGCTGGACCCATTTATCCAGTAGAATAAAATCAGGGTGCTGTTAGTAAGGAAAACAGGGAGCATGGATATTGAGGAGGTAATAAACAATCTCTACAGTCCAAGGATGAGAAAGGTGAGCACACTTCATTTACTTGGCAGTTTAACTCAAGGCTGCATCTTCTCTTCTTAGACAAAACTTCTAAGAGTAGTAGAGAAATTCTTTTTGTACCTTCCTTTTCGAAGAAATTCTCTTCCGGGTCATGTTGTGTTAGGTTTGAGTTCTCTGAAGGGGCAGCACACAGCTCTTGGTGGCGTGAGGACTGGGTAACAACACGGTTTGTGTAAGCATTGGGGGTGTCAGTGTGGGGTGAGATGGTCACTTTTGCTGGACTGTAGGAGCCCTGGTAGTGCCCAGCTGCTCACTGAAAAGTTGACTATTAGAACCCACCCAGCAACCCTGTGAGAGAGAGACATGCTGGTCTGCTCCCACAAGGATTGGTTGGTTGTTAAATGCTGTAAAGTTGGTTCCAACTCAGGGTGACCCTGTATAAGGTTTCCTAGGAGCTGCTGGTGGGTTTGAACTATTGACCTTGTGCTTAGCAGTCCCGTGCTTATCCTATAGCACTACACCAAGACTTGTAGAAAACCCGAAGGGGCCGCTCTTCTCTGTCACAGGGGATCGCCATGAGTTGAAACTGACTTGATGTCACTTATCAGCAGTGTTGTTGTTATTAAGTGCTGTCAAGTCAGTTCTGACTCATAGTGACTGATCCTGTTTCCAAGGGTTTCCAAGGAGCAACTGGTGGGTTTGAATTGCCGACTTTGTGGTTAGCAGTCCAGTGCTTAAGCACCACAGCAGGACTCCTGCAATAACAGCATAACTTTCATGGACTGCTAACTGCAAGGTCAGCAGTTCAAACCTACCAGCTGCTCATTGGAAACCCTATTGAGGATCACTATGAGTCATAACTGATTCTGTGGCACTTAACAACAGCAACATATAGAGTCAAGGTTTCTTATAGTTTGGGGCTGGGTGATGCTGTTTGAATTCAACAAACATCTGTTCAACACCTGCTTGATCAATTGCTATATTCAGCCCCTGGGATATGCCATGCTTTAAGATAATATTCTTTCTCTGGAGAAGCTTCCAGACTTGACAAAGACAACAGACCTACACCAGATTAATTATGATGCAATGTATTGCTCAGTACAGGGCAGTATGGGTAAGAGAAGTCCACGTACAAGTGCGATAGGAAAGGAAAGGCTAACTGACCTGCCTGGAGGGAGTTGGAAAGACTTCCTAGAGAGGAAGTGACATTTGAACTGGGTGTTGAGTGATGAACATGTTCACCAGGCACAAAAGGTAATTATAGGCAGAGGAACCAACACAAACAAAGGCCAAGAGGCATGGAAGAATGTGATTTGGAGATGGAGACTCTTCTGATGTGGCTAGAATGGCATTTGTTCGTGGGGAGTGGAAGCATATGGAAACAGACTATATCAGTGCTTGAATGGTTACCATGTTGAGGTGAATGTAGGCAAAGGGCAGCCTTTGGAAGAAATGTTGTTCTGGGGTCAAGTAGCCTGCAAGCCGCTTCCTGTGGCAAAGGGTACAGGTGGGGTTCATGACCTCTCCTTTACCTTGGTCAATTATGCTAGGCAGCATAGTCTCAGAGACTGAGGCGAGATCCATCTTTATGAGTGAGAGTGTTTCATAGATAGGCTACAGGGCTAATGGAGCCTGAGAGCCAGGGATCATGACTAAAAGAGGAAGACATCTGTGGGCCTTCAAATAAACTCGCCTCTCCTTTCCCTCCAGTGCCCTGAAAGAGCAGCTGCAGAAAGTCACTGAGGAGGAGGAGGCTCGGTTGAGAGAAGAGGAAAGACAGAAGCTGTCCCAGCTCCGAACCCAGGTCCAGTCAAATGCACAAGCAGATGGAGATCGAATGAGGTTTGAGTGTGTCCTGTGAACTGCCCAGCTCTGAGGGGTTGACCCCCAAGTGCATGGGCCCATCCCTTCCTTTCCATCTTCCCAGGGCTGAGCAAGAGGCTTCTCTGCAGAGGCTGAGAGAGGAGTTGGAGGCTCTACAGAAGGCCGAGAGGGTCAGCTTGGAACAGAAAAACAGACAAATGCTGGAGCAACTCAAGGAGGAGATGGAGGCTTCAGAGAAGAGAGAGCAGGCGGCCCTGAGAGCTGACAAGGAGAAGGCTCTGCAGCAGCTGAGGGAGCAGCTGGAGGGGGAGAGGAGAGATGTGAGCAAGTTGGGCTCTATCGTGCCTCTCAGCCACCTGGGCAGGGACTGATGCCTAGGAAGAGGCTGGGGCCAGCCTCAGGTGTGCAGGGTTTGAAGCCAGGCACAGATAGGCACAGGAGACTGCGTGCTGACTGTCTGGGACCCGGTACTCCACAAACCTAACTGGCTTCAGGGAGATGCCAGCCCTGGTCTCCCTGACAGAGTAAAGGATGTCCCTTCTTGGGCTGGTCTGGGCTGGCAGCAGTTGCTGATATAGCCTGTGGTGGTGGAGCCATCTGAGGTTTAAAGGACAAAGGGATTTGGGAAGATGTTATAACAGAGAACTGAAACCAGAAGAGAGGTCTCAGGACAAGGATGCACCTGAGTTGACTTTCCATTTCTCTTTCTTGTCTCAGAGAAAACATTTAGAAGAGGTTTCTTTTCTTTTTTTCCCTGTTGTCCCATTCCCTCTCCCTCCAATCTCTTGGTTTGTCTGCAGTTCACTAGAACTTTTTTATTTTTGCGGGGACGGGTGGAGGTTTTCTTAGATGCTTCAGCTATCAGATGAAGCCGATAAAACACAGCAACTCACAGAGAAAACTGCATTGTACTGCAAATACTTGAGGAGGCTGAGTTGAAACCTTCACCTTGCTCTGCATTGGGTCTTATAGTCCTGAGAGTCTTTGTGTATGCCTGGGTCAGCCCTGAGGGTGGGACTAGTGACCTGCGGCTTACTGCCCTTCACCTCTGGCTTCATGTTCTTGTTCACGTACCAGTTGCAGACCTCAGGGACTGAATTATCCCAGAGGAACAAAGATGTGCTCATGATTCCATCTGTCACTTAGCTCAACGTGGGGGGCTGGGGATGGTCCTCCTGACTCTTCTTCCCCCATGGTCAGTCCATGGCCAGCCCTCCCTGCCCTGCCCCTTTCATGGGCCCTTTCTTGCTCCTCAGGCTGTGGTCACGCTGGAGAGGGAACATAGTGCTGAGCTGGAGAGGCTCCGTTCCTCCTTGGAGGCCCAGCACAGAGAGGTGAGACAGAGCTGGCCCTGTCCCCACCAGGTAGAGCCTGGACTTCCTGGTCACTGAGTGGGAGCCTCAAGACCCTCTCTGGGCTGGTTGGTAGAAGCGCTCACCCCCATCCCTGGCCCCTAGGGAGGGAGCCTCCCTCACTCTCCAGGGCCTGGATGCTAGGTCTCTGGGAAGTGAGTGCCCCCTGGCAGCTCTCCGGTGCTCACCGGGGGTCCCACTCCCCTGTGCCGGGGCCTCAGGTGGTTTCCAGCCTCCAGAAGAAGATGGAAGAAGCTCAGCGGAAAGAGGCTGCCCAGCTGCAGGAGGGCCTCGGGCGGGTGGAGCAGAGAGCACAACAGAAGGTTTACCAAGTGATGGAGTATGAGCAAGAGGTGAATGAAGGTCTGCTGCTTTAGCATTGCGAGTACTCGCATAGACTCTTCTGGGCTGCCTGCCCATCTGGCCTGTGCCCTTCAGTTTGCTCTGGACGCCTCAGAGGGGCTTAGAACCTGGGCTCCATTCTGATGCTTCAGTTCCCTCAGGCTGGGGACTTCACCTCTGTGACACTGTGTGTGTGGGGTGGGTGGAGAGTGGGGCTGGGTGTTGGGGGCAGATGTGCTATATATATGGTAGGATGCGTCTATGGTAGTACTCCAGGGGGTGTTGGGGAGGTGTGTGCATGTTACATGGCGCATGAGTCCCACGTGCTGGTCCACCCTCGAGCCTGTATGCCCCTCGAGCCTGTGTGTCGTGTGCCCTGCAGCTCAGTAGCCTTTTGAGAGAGAAGCGTCAGGAGGTGGAACGGGAGCACGAGAGGAGGCTGGACAAGATGAAGGAGGAGCACCAGCAGATACTGGCCAAGACCAGAGAGCAGTATGAGGCTGAGGTGACTGTCCATACCCTTCTCCCCAGCAGGCGTCCATCCTAGTGGGCTGGGAGGGCAGGGGAGAGGGTCAGGGAGAGTGGAGACTTTCCCAGACTGTGCGGTGGGGAGCGCCTTCCCTGCCTCTCCTCTCAAACAGTGGAAAACCTCCCCCTTAGGAGCGGTGGCTCTCCTTTCGATTCTTTTAATGACAGTCATTGTTTGTTAGGTGCCATCGAGCTGGGTCCTACTCATAGCGACCCTACACACAACAGAACCAAACACTGCCTGGTCCTGCACCAGCTTCACAATTGTCGTGTTTAACCCATTGCTGCTGCCATTGTGCCAGTCCATTTTGTTGGGAGTCTTCCTCTTTTTCAGTGACCCTCCACTTTTCCAAGCATGATGTCCTTCTCCAGGCACTGGTTCCTCCTGATAATATATCCAAAGTACCAGAGACAAAGTCTCACATCCTCACTTCTAAGGAATGTTCTAGCTGTACTTCTTACAAAACAGATTTATGTGTTCTTCCGGCAATCCATACTCTTCACTAACAACATAGTTTAAATGCATTGATTCCTCTGTGCACTTTCTTATTCATTATCCAGCATTCATATGCATATGAGGTGACTGAAAATATCATGCCTTGGGTCAGGCTCACCCTAGTCTTCAAGTGACATCTGTGCTCTTTAAAGAAAGAGGTCTTGTACAGCAGATTTGCCTAATGTAATACTTCATTTGATTTCTTGACTGCTGCTGCTTCCTTGACTGTTGTTGTGGATCCAACAATCATAGCCAATCTATATCTATCTATCTATCTGTCTATCTGTCTATCTATCTATCTATCTATCTATCTATCTATCTATCTATCTATCTATCATCTATCATCAGCTCTTACTGTCTGTGAGCTGCACAGTTCTTAGCTCTTTTATATGTATGACCTCATTCAGTCTTCACACAGCCTTAGGTGGTAGGCACTGCTATGATCACCACTGAAAAGGTGAGGAAACTGAGACTTGGAGGGCGTTCGCAAACTTTCCCAAGGCCACACCTGGCTACAGAGTACAGGAACTAGGATTTAAGTCCAGGCTGTCTGGCTCTAGAGCCTGCGGTTCTTACCACAACAGGAACATGCCACTGGTATTAACAGAAATGTCAGGGCACCAAGAAATAGACTGGAGTCTTGGTGTGGCGCTGTAGGATAAGCACTGGACTGCTAACCACAAGGTTGGTGGCTCACATCTACCAGCCACTCCTTGGAAACCCTATAAGGGTCACTATGAGTCAGACCCAACACAACAAGAAATAGACTAGTAAAAGCCAAACAATACTTAGATATTACCTGCACTCTCGAAGCCCTTGAAGCTTCAGTTACTTGTGTGGAGTAGGCCCCAGCTGACTTGGCTAGCTCACATTGGGGGTGACCAGTGAGTGAGTGGAAGGGGCTGACTTTACTGCCAGCCAAGTCTGTGCTGGGAATTTAGGCTGATGTTCCAGTAACAGGGTTAGAAACCCAGGCTCTTTCTACAGTCTTCCCCAGGACAGAAATAACTGGCCTGTGATGAAATTCAGTTCAATTCCTACCCAAACCAATTGTGACCTTGCTGAAGATTAGTGGTCATGACTTATTAATGACCTCTCTTCCCCTAAGGAGGACAAATTGTACATGATGGAACAACAGGAGAGTCAGATTCCCAGAGGGAAACTTCCTCATGACACCTGACTGATGTCTGCTTCAACTGCAGAGAGGGGTGCTGGCTCTCTCAGGGAGAGGACTGCCCTCTTGCAGTGCTGGTCTGAGGATGCTGCTGGTTTCCCCCATCTTGTTGGCCCATGGGTGCAGCAGATAGAACTGTGGTTTCAGGGGCCTGAGGGGCCCACTGTTTGTCACCAGCAGCCCCCCTGCCTTGGCAGGAGCGGAAGCAGCGGAGTGAACTCCTAGGGCACCTGACTGGAGAGCTGGAGCGCCTGCGTAGTGCCCACGAACGCGAGCTGGTGACCACAAGGCAGGAGCAGGACAAGCAGCTCGAGGACTTGCAGCGCCGGCACCGGGAGCAGGTGAGGGACCCTGGCCAACATTGGGCCAGGGAGGGGTCTCATTCATCTCCACACAGCAGGACGGAATGGGGGTCTCTCACTAGCCCTCCCTGGGCTAGGCATCTTTGCGCCTGTATTTTCTAGCGCAGAGACCATCCCCTGTGTCAGAAAAGGAGGCCGGCCCCTAGTAAGGACTTGGGGTTGGCATCTTGGCTGGTCCTTGCGCCTGCTGGTGATACATAGGGCCTGGTGTTCTCCTGGGAAGTTTGAGGGGAAGATTGGGAGGAAGCCTGAGCACAGATTGGAGGTCACGGTGCCGTACGGTGGACACAGAAACCCTTCCTTGCCTCCTCAGTGAATGCCTTGCACCCTTTCTCCTTTTGCTCCCTTTTCCTCCACCTACGTGTCTCTGTAGGAAAGGAAACTCCAGGATTTAGAGGTGGAACTTGAAAGCAGAACTAAGGCTATCAAGGCCAGATTGGCTCAGCTGGACGTCCAGGTGAGGGCGTGGGTGAAGACTAGCAGGGTCTACAGGTGTCCTTGGCTTTGGAGTCAGCTGTCCAGGAGAGGGCAGCCTTTCCTGCCCTTCAGACCTGGGGCCTGGAGACTGCCACAGGTCCTCCCCAACAGGAGGAGACTGCCCGTAGGGAGAAGCAGCAGCTCCTGGACACGCAGAAACAGGTGGCTCTGGAGAGTGAGGTTTGTCTGCCACTCTTGGCCTCCTTGGTCTTCCCCCCTACTTCCGCTTCTGCCCTCATCCCACTTTTGCTTACCGAATCTGTCTAGGGCACTGGCCGATAGTCTCCAAATAGGACCTCTCTGTGGAACTTACCTCAGGGAGAGGGGTGGGGTGCTGGGGGAGGAGAGCAGCCTGCAGACCTCCTCTATCAGAAACTGATTGCAGTGGGTCTGAGTCCCACCCTTTCAAAGCCCTGTCTCTCTGGGCTGCCCTGTGCCCTGCCTGCACCTCACCATAGCTCTCTCTGCTTCTGGGCCCAGGAAGCCACAGCCACCCACCAGCACCTGGAGGAGGCAAAGAAGGCTCACAGCCGGCTGTTGGAGTCAAACCGGCAGCTCCGGCGAGTTCTTGATGAGCTTCAGGTGCACAGGTTGGAGCTGGAGGCCCAGGTGGAGCTGCTGCAATCTCAGAGTCAGAGGCTGCAGGAACGACTCAGGTGCGCCCCGCCACCTGCTCACTGCTGCTCACAGGCCCACCCGATGGATGCCCTGACTCGGGGCCAGGCAGGAGGGCTTGTGTCTGCTACATTGGATCGGGGCTCAGGGGTGTGTTAAAGGGAGCCCTGGTGGTGTACAGGTTGGGCTGCTAAAGGCAAGGTTGGTGGTTCAAACCCATCAGCTGCTACACAGGAGAAAAATGAAACTGTCTGCTCCGGTAAAGATTTACAGTCTCGGAAACGCACGGACCAGCAGTTCTCCTCTGTCCTGTCACCTAGACAGCCATGTGGGTTGGGATGTGGTACACTGTTAAAGCACTCGGCTGCTAACCCACAGCAGGCAGTGTGATTCCACCAACAGCTCCATGGGAGAAAGCTTCCTTGGACACCCTGTGGGACACTCTCCTTTGTCTTTAGGGTCACCTTGAGTCAGAATGGACTCTGGCAGTGCCTTGACAGCAGTAGGTTTGGATGTTTTGGTTTGAGGGGTGTTAAGAGACTGAAAAACTGGTCTTAGCACTCATGATCTGCCCCACCTAGGGACTTTGACAAGAGTGAGAGGTTGGGCTGGGTTCTGCTCTCGACCTGAGACCAGGGCTTGAAGCCCACCCCAGGCATCCCAGCAGTGTGCTGTCAGGCCTGTTCCATCATGTGACCCTGTCCCCCTACAGTGACCTGGAGGCTGCAGTTGAGAAGAAGCAGGACTTGTTGAATCAACTGGCAGTCAAGGAGAGTAATGCTTCTCCACGCTTTGAGTCGGATCTCCACATAGAGGACCTGAGGAAATCCCTTGGCACAGTGAGCATCTCAGGGTGTGGCTGGCCTGGGGCTGGGGCAGGGGACCAGGAGGGGGTGGCCAGGCTGGTCCTGTTGTCCAGGCCCTTGTCCTCCCTGTTCTTGTAATTCCCAGCCCTTCCACCTCTGCCAGCCATATGATATTTCTAAGAGAACAGTATCCAGCAGTGGGCAGGGGCATTTCTGGATTTAGGCCACTGGGAGGGGCTTTGGGGTCTGTTGAGCCTACAGGCTTTTGCTTTCGAATGTGTTTGCTGCATTCAGTGGGTCTTTTCTGCCATATGTCCCTAGAACCAGACCAAAGAGGTATCCTCTTCTCTCTCTCAGAGCAAGGAAGAGACCGACTTGTCCTTGGACAGGTGAGTTCTGATAGCAGATTGATTTGGGATTAGAGAATGCTCCAACCCAGAGCTGGGGTAGCTGACATGAGGTGATAGCAATCACTAGTGGGGCTTGGTTCAGGGAGAGGGGCCTGGGGAGTCTGAGGGATCTTCTTTGGCCAGTCACAAAGCTGCCCACTGTGGTACCTAACTAGCATGCTGCTGTCTGCTGACCTCTGGCTGAGGGTCAGATTGATGGGCATGTGACGACCTTAGGTGTGATCGCTTTCAGGGTCTCCTCAAGCTGCAGGTCTTAAACAGTGAGCGCTGCCCAGCGACACTCTGCCTACTCCAGCTTCTCCTGTCCCCACACAGGGTGGGTATCTGCTGGGAAAGGGCTTGCTAGAGTCGGTCTCCAACTCCTCTGCCTTGGCCTGCCCTCCCACAGTGTTCGGCACTACCTCTCTGCCGAGGGGATAGCCCTCCGTAGTGCCAAGGAGTTCCTGGTGCGGCAGACACGCTCCATGCGGAGGCGGCAGACAGCTTTGAAGGCTGCCCAACAGCACTGGCGCCATGAACTGACCAGTGCTCCCGAGGCAGCCAAAGACCCACCAGGCACCAAGGTTCCGGAAGATGTACGCAAGAACCTGGAGGAGGTCAGCAACTTTTGCGGGAGACTGCAGCCCTGGACGGGGTGGGAGAAGGCCTGCGGGACTTCCTGAGATGATCACATGGGGCCCTGGGTCCTCAGACACGCGTTGTCTTTGGTGATGTAGGATGTCGCTGTGAGGGTGGGATTCCAGTGTACAGTGTGCAGGGCACTTTCTGTGATTGTACCTCACTTGATCCTGACAGTAACCGAATGCCCTGTACGGAGCAGCGTAGTATTTCCGTCTGCTAGGTGAAGAGTACAGCTGAGGTCTGTCAAGTTTCCAATCCAGTGCTTTGCCTCCATTACACTGAAGAATCCATTCATCAATGAAAACCTTTTCAATCCACCCAGAAATAATCCACTGAGTTGTTTCTCTGCTCGAATTAATTCCTGACCCTTAGACCTAATAACCTAATTTGCAATAAAAAGGCAGACTCCATGATTATTATTTATTAGGATCGTAAGTCTTTATTCTGTTGGAGGATCTTGGCCTTGTAGGTTCTCTTGAATCATGTCCAGTCCCTTAGAATTCAGATGCCCAGAGCTGATGAGGGTGCTGGCCCCTGTGGCTGGCTTGGAGGCAGCAGGAGGACAAGAGGCTGGTATACAAATGCTACTGCTTTTTCTCTCCCAGGACCTGATATTGCTCTGCTTAATCCCTCATGATGAGGATGATGATGCTAGTCATGCTAGTTGGAACAGGAATAATAATAACCATCATTTGGTTAACATCAACCGTTGGGAAATTTATTAGGTGTGAGCACGGTATGAAGCATGGAGCATATACGCTCATTTAATTCTCAAAACCTCTGCAAAGTAGAAGTTCTCTTTTCTAGACGAGAAGCCAGACTGAGAGGTTAAGTATTGTGTTTCAGATCTATGTGGTGTGTTGTGAGCCCCCACATCCCCCAACATTTCTCCCTCTCTGCAGGAGACCAGGCACCTGGATGAGATGAAGTCTGCAATGCGCAAGAGTCAGGATCTGCTGAAGAAGAAAGAGGAGAAGCTGAACCAGCTGGAGTCCTCTCTTCGGGAAGAGGTACAGCTCTAGGGACACGTAGCTTGTGGTGTCCATGTCCTTCTCCTCCTGCTCCTGGGATTTGGCTGCGTTCTCTGGTCCCGTGGGAGCAGGACTGGGCCTCTGTGATTGGGGTCTGGGTTGGTGACGGTTGCAGTGGCTTCAGTTCTGAGTTTGGATGTCTGTGCTGAATGGTCCTGAGGACCCTTACTCTGTCATAGTACCCCAGAGAAGTAGGAGCAGGGAGCTGACAGTACCCAAGGAGAGGTGGAACCAGGGAGTTGGGAAGAGCCATGGGCAAGAGGCTTCCCTAGCCTTTGTGGACTGTTCTCTGTAGGTCTGAGGCTTATGTGACAGGAGGAAGCTCAGGGGGGAGACACTGCAGGGTGAGCTTACAGGGAGGGGACAGTGGGGTCTCTCTGACTGACCTGTTGCATGTATGTCAGGCAGTTGAGTTCTCTTAATCTCTTCTCCCTCCACAGAGAAGCCTGCATAATATACCTCTCCCAGGGTGCTTTGTGGAACTTCAGGTCACTAACCCATTGGCCTAGTTCTTAGTTCCCACATATCATAAGGGTAATGGGACAGAAAGCACACAAGAAGTGTCCATAATACCCGTTCCTTCTGCCCATCAGGCCTCAGATGAGGACACTCTGAGAGGAGCTTCCGTCAAGAAAGCGGTGACCTTTGACCTTAGTGACATAGATGACATGAGTAGTGAAAGTTCTGAATCTTCCTCGCTGCCTCAGAGTGAGTAGTGTGTAGCAGTGGGGAAGTAGAACAGGGGTGAGGATCACCATACCCACAGAGGTGAAGGGACTTCCGGGAATGGAGGTACATGCCCCTTCCCTCAGCCCTTGGAGGTCTCTGGGCTAGTGCTCTCCCTGCCGAGACATGTCACTTCCCTACCACCTCCTGGGAGGTTGTGCACCTGCTCCCCAGGGCTTCTCCCTTTGGCCAGCTCCCAGTCTGCCCTCCTCCCATCAGGTCTGAGGGGTGGTGGCTAGAGGAACCAGGAAGGGCCTGGAACCAGCAGTAGGGTGCTACTGTGCCAGCTGGGCCTGGGGACCTTCCCCACCATCTACCTCTTTCCTTTTAGTCAAACTGACCCCAAACCGCAGCTTCCCCAACAAGATCCACTACTTGAGCAGTTCCCTGCAGCGGATCAGCAGCGAGCTCAATGGTGTCCTGGGCATACTGGGCAGCCTCAACACTCAGCCCCCACCCCCGCTCTTCACCTCCACGCCTGCACCCCTCTCTCCCCTGGCCTGTAAGGGCGCCCTTGGTCCCACCTATCCCTCCCTGCCCAGGGTCTCAGCCCCGGCCTCCACGACACCCATGCCCACCCAGTGGGCCTGGGACCCGGGGCTGGGCCCCAGACTCTCCTCCTCAGTGACTCAAACAGTGGACGACTTCCTGGTGGAGAAATGGCGCAAGTACTTTCCAAGTAAGCCTCCTTCTGGGCCTGTGTGCAGTTCAGCTAAGCCTTCCCACTCTCTTCCTTCTTTTCTTCTTCCCTGTTGTTGGTAAGTGCCGCTGAATCATTTCTGATTCATAGGGTTTCCTTGGAGCGGCTTAAACTGCCGACCTTGAGGTTTGCAGCCCAGTGCTGACCCTTGAGTACCACACCAGGACTCTGTTTTCTACTCCTTCTTTTGTCCCTTTCCTCCCTGCCTTTCCCCTACTCCCGTCACCTGTGGCGTGGTCCCTGGGTCATCATGGTCCATGCCAGTCTCCATGGGGTCAGGATGGCTTATCTGGAGCCTGAGCTGACCAAGGTCTGGCCTGTGGCATCTTGTGCTTGGCAGAACCGGAAGGTCATTGTTGTCTTCTGTCACCTTGGGCTGTGTATCACAGGCCAGGCATTGCATATGCATTTTTAATTTTAATATTTTCAGTTCTTATAATAATTGACTTGATGTCTGAGAGATTTTTATAAGAACCTCTGAGGCAGTAATCCTTTACCCCACTTTACAGACTTGGAGAGGTTAAGTAATCTGCTCCCTGGTACCCAGTGAGGATGGGATGGACTTGGGCTTCACCCAGGTCTCTGGCTGGGAATTCTGCTTGTGACTTGTCGGCAAGGCTTTCTCTTGCTCCTAGGCCAGGCAACCTCTCCTGACCTCCTCACCCTGCTGAGGCTTTTTTAAAGACCATCAAAAGCAGTCATTTTCTCACTTCTCCCATCAATCCAAATAAAAAAGCTGATTAGATTGAAGAAATCAAATCAATAGGACAATTCCTGCCTTTCACTGCCAACTCCTGAAACTTTTCTTGTTTTGGAGTTTTTGCTTTTTATGGAGGTGGGGGAGGCACCGCCTTATAGTGTCAGGTGAATGGGGAGGCCGTAGGCTGAAGAAGGCTTTCCTCCTGCTGTGCCAGGTGGTGTACCAGTCCTCAGCAGTGGCCCTGCTCCGCTGGAGAACAGGCTGGGTTATGTGTCGGCCAGGTAAGCCTCCCTCGGGGCCTCTTGCTCCCTGTACAGGTGGGACCTCAGGGGAAGTCTCCTGAGAGTTCAGGTGGCCCTCCAGTCCACGATTTGCCCTTCAAAAGTCAAGTCCACACCACCCAGGTCCCATGGAGGCAGCACTCCATGAGGAAGCTGCCCTGTGCACCTGTGGGGAGAAACCTGTCCCCTGGTGGATCCCTGAGCACTGTCCCTCCTGCTGACCCCTCAGGCCCTGCAGCCTGGCCTTTTTCTTTGTCATACGATTCCCTTCTTCCTAAATCCTGCTGAGCAACATCTGGATGAAAGGGACGCCCTGTGGGGGAGACAGACAGGCAATTATTTAAACCTGTTATTACTCCCCTATTCAGCTTATTCCTTGCCAAATGCACCTCACCCTCCCTCCTCCTCAGTCTCTCCCCCTCCCCACACTCCTCTGACCATTCGGGAGGTGAGGGAGCCTAGGAAAGGGCAGAGGATGCCCACTCCCTTCCCTTTTGGGAGCCAATGCTCATCATCCAGAGGGGACTGCAGCCTGGATCTGGGAAGAGGTCAGATCTTGCCAGTAGAGGAAGCTCTGAATTGCTAGAGACCCTGAGCAAGGCTGCAGCTGGCATGTGGAGAGGAAGATGTTAGCAGCGGGATATGTGGGTCTGCTGTCTGCACACCCCCTTCCTCCAGTATGGCCCGCCCTCTTCTCCCCCTCTCTTTCCCAGTGAGCAGCTCCGCCTCCTGCAGCGCCCCCACTCCCAGCTCCCCGAGGCTGGCAACACCAACTTCCAGGGAATGATTGAGGCAAACCGAAAGTGGCTAGAGCATTTCAAGAATGACCCCAAGTCGTATCCTTTTAGCTGGTTTCCAAACTCTAGTCCCTTCTTGCTGGCTGACCTCAGTGGCTGGGACCGTGGCCTGTGCCCTGGGAGTCTGAAGAAGACCCATTCCCCACAAGTGCGTGGCTGACTAGAGTTTTCCTTCACCTCAGGGCCAGCCGTCTCTTCTCGGTGCCCAGGCCCACCACCAGCTCAGGCCTGCTGCAGCTGGGTTTGGATGAGAACAACAAACTGAAGGTGTTTCACTACTGAGGCCCTGAGCGGTGGGTGTGGGCCAGCCTGGCCTCTCCTCCACCCAGACCAAGTGCCTGCGGAGCTGCCTGCACTTTATCCCCATCACAAACCATCCTCCGGGCCTCTTGCTGATGGGTCCACTCAGGACTTGGAGGAACCACCTGGGGCTGTAGCACGAGAAGCATGGCATGGCTGGAAACATGAGAAGCATGGCATGGCTGGAAACACACCACATAGCTCAGGCAGAACTCTTTTGGACTCGGTGAGCCAGCAGCTTCTGCATTGACGTGATATCACTGATGATGTGGGTGGGCAGCTGAGGGCAGGCCGATGTGGGAGAGCTTTTGGAAGAAGGGTGGTATTCGGGGAGTTGCCTTTGAAAGGCAAGGGAATTCCTTTGAAGCCATGTTGGTCCCTTGAACCTGTAGGGTTCTGCTTGGGGCTCCTGTGAAGATGTTGTGTTTGGTCCTTAGCCTCCCAGCATTCTATTTCCTGTGGCCAGCCAGGTTCATGTGGGACCAAACCACGTTTCCAGTGCCTCAGCTTCATAGATCAGTCCTTGGCCTCTTTTCTGCTCCCTTTCTTGAGCACTCAGTTTACCTGTTGAATCTCCTTGCTGGAGGTTGCTGGAGGCGGGGCTGAGGCAGCTGAGCCATGTGCCACCCCCCTACTGGCACTGTGCTTTCTCCTCCACAGAACCACCATCCCAGCCAGACTCTCAGGTCTCAAGCACACAACTTCTCCAGGAAGCCAAAGAGCCGTAGGATACCTGGAGATTATTCATCGGTCCTTGTTTTCATTTCTCTTTTCTCCCTGGCTCCCAGCACCTGGGTTACATAAAATGAATTCCAACTTAGCTTTCCACCTGGGCCACCCCCTTCCCTCCCATCCAGTCTGGTGACAGGATTGTTCCCCTAGGAAGAGGTCTCCCTAGCTTGCTGATGAAGAGAAGAGGTTTAGGACTGGGCCAGCCCTTGGCCTTGGCAATGAGAAATCTTGCATCATTTGGAGTCACTGCCATATTGGCAAAACTTGCAGCCCCTCTTCCGTCAGTGGGCTCCTCAGGGTTGGCAGGAGATGTTTTCTGATGTCTGTCTCATTGTTGAAATAAAATGCCCCAGTTTTTCTTGTCTATAGGGTTGCTTTTGCCTCTCCAGTGCATAGAAGACAACTCTTTCCTTCCCAACACTCATTTTGAATAAGAAACTAGGATCCAAATCAGTTCTTTCTTTTTGTTGTAAACCTCTCATACATTGTAGACTTCAGCTTACCATTACAGAAAAGGCCCATTTTGTTACCTGGCTTATCCAGAGTGCTTTGGGAATAGCTCATGGGTGACAACTAACTCTGGTGACAATCCTGTGTTTTCTACATCAATTAAATTGCTGCAGGTCCATTTTGTACAAGGTGAACGTGTGACGGTGTCTTCTTCTCTATAGCGGTCTTTGCCTCGTTTCTCCTGGGAAGAAGGGAGGAAGGAGAAACTTAATATTCCTAGGATACCCTGGGTATCTGGTGTGTTCATCATAACTAACCTATGATGTAGATATTTTCAGCTCTCTTTTTATGGAGGAAGAAACTAAGGTTCTCAGAGACTTTTAAGTGCCTGGGGTCCCAGAGAACATCCAGAGCCCTTACCCTTGCATTTCTGCTTTTCCAGAGCACCCTCTCCCCAGCTGCCAGCGGTTATGAAATGCTGACTCCACCTCTCCCTTCACATCTCCCTCCTCCTCCCAGATCCCCCACCTACCAGTACATTTCCCAGAGGCCCAGTGGCCTTTTTTTTTTTCTTCTGCAGAGAAATGAAAGATAAGCTCCGCTTAAGTCCTGAGCTGGCAAGTTAGGTGAGTTGACTCTGCCCCAGTGATACGAGCTGACTACACACAGTCTTGGATTTGCAGTAACAAAATCACTTGGAGAATCAACCAACGTGGCTATGTGTCATGGTTTTGTGTAAGAAAAGCCAACTTAAAAACAAAGCACCTAAAATAACCCAGCCTAGTTAACTGAAAGGGTGGTGGTTCTGTGTTGGAAGAAGTACAGCTAGAATGCCCCTTAGAAGCCAGGATGGCGAGACTTCATCTCTCATACTTCAGACATGTTATCAGGAGGGACCAGTCCCTGGAGAAGGACATCATGCTTGGTAAAGTGGAGGGTCAGCGAAAAAGAGGAAGACTCCCAATGAGATTGATTGGCACGGTGGCATCAGCAGTGGGCTTAAGCTTAGCAACAGTTGTGAGGGTGGCATAGGACCGGGCAGTTTGGTTCTGTTGTGCATAGGTTTGCTATGAGTTGGCACCGATTCGACACCTAACGACAGTAGCAGCAGCAAGTTACTGTGTTCCACTGAACTAGCAGCTCTGATAAAACAGGAAGAAACCTCAACATTCACTGTATGCCTTCTGTGTGCCAGGTAGTATTCATGAAATTGGAATTCTTATTTTATAGATGAATACAATATTTGTTCATGCAACAAATAACCTAGGATTTGAACTCCGATCCGTATGACTCTGAAAATCAAGTCTCCTACCAGGCTCTCCTCTGCGTGTCTCCTGTCTTCCTAGCTCACGGAACAGTACTGGTCAGCTTGTTCTGAAGCCTTGCTCTCAGGAAAGAGATGCAAAGCAAACAAAACCCTCCTGGGCCAAAGGTTGTGAAGGGACTTTTGTTTCAAAAGACTCCAAATGTACCAGTGTTCCACTGGATTTTAGAATCTGGCTGGGGAGACAAAGCTCATAGCCCTTTGGAGCAGAAGGAGACCTTGGGAATACTTGCCTAGTCCATTCATCGTTTACAGTGGGGGATGTGGCCTAGGGAGGGTACATGCTTTGCCTAAAGGTCCACCGTCTGTGTGGCTGAGGTGGCAGCAGCCTGTTCCCCAGTTGGGGGCTTCAGGAAAGATTATTTTTCTAAAATGGTAAGTATTTTGAATAGGTGCACATGTTAAGGTGGTTCCGTCTTCAGACCCCAGAGAATTCTCACTGTGACCACTCTGCCATCTTGTTTTCCTTGAAGATAACAGTTCATACCAGATTCTTAGGGAGATTTTTTGCAAATACAAGAAAAGGCATTATTCTGATCCTCCCCCTGTCATTCCTCACACAGGATCCAATGGATTTCTCCAAATTGAGAAGTGTATTGACTTTTTTTCAAGGGGGCAATGTTGGAAGGGATGGTGGAGATGCCCCCAACCCACACACACTACACACAGGCCTCCACATGAGATAGTGCTGAGGGGAGTGGGAAATAACCCCAGCCTTAGGATATCATGGTTTACTTCCAACTCCAGCACTTCTGGGATCTGAACAAGTCCTTTCTTGCCCTGGTCTTCTCCCTTGTCCAAAGCACTAAGCCTGAATGTGGACTCCAGGCATGGAGTAGGGGTGGGTGGCCACCTCAGCTTCAGCAACTCTGAAGGGTCAGCTTTGGGTGAGGAGTTGGCTTCATCCTGGGGGCTTCTGGGAAATCCCTGATGACTTAAGATAGGGCTGTGAGGGAATGGTGGGGAAGTGGAAGAAAAGTCTGCTACCATCAGTGTCTTGATGAATTGGATAGTCCCCTCGCCCTCCCTTTCCCTCTTGCATCTGCTACCTCCATGCCCTGCTTTCCACTTTGAGTTTGCAGTTTCCAGCAGGTGTGTTCCACAGAATGCCAGGTGAAGTGATGAGCAACCTCAACAACCATAGGAAAAGACAGCGGACCCCTTCGTTTCCACTTCTTTTTAGTTTGAAAGCATAAGAACGCACCACACTCTCTTTCCCATTGGTGTGCCACACGGGCCAGCACACACGTTAGCAGTGACCTCGTTTCTATCAGACAGGCCTATTGAAATGTGGGACACATCACGGTCATTTGGAGAAAAGAAGAAAAAGGTGCTGGTGCATATCAGTTGGGGGTTGGGAGACAGCAGGCATTTGTAAATATGAGTTGTCCTTTAGAACTTGCCAGCATTTTTTTCTTTTCCCCATCAGATGGTGGCTGTTGTTTCTTGTTAGGTCAAGTTGGTTCTGACTCTTAGCCACCCTGTAAGGGAGTAAATGCTCAGGGGATTCTACTTGTCCCTTCCTGGACACACACGCACACACAACACACAGTGGAGTTCTAAGCTCAATTATGGGTTAAACCCATCACCTATGTTTAGTTGATCCCCAAGGTCTTGTCTTGCGGGTCATCTAATCACCCTCTTGGTCGTATGCCTTTTGTCAGTGCTTTTAGAAGGTCTAGGAACATTTCTTCAGAAAGAGTGTAGCAGACCTCATTCTGTCCTCAGCCCAGAACATTCTCACCTAAGGAGATGCACACGACCTCTCTGGGAGGCCCTATTCCAGGAGATACCTTTCTAGGACCTAGGTGAAGGACCTACAAGACACCTATGATGGAATAGAAGACTACATGTGGAGTTCCCCACCAAGAGCCAGCACCTATCAACTGCATGGTTGCTGGAAGCTCAAAGGGATGCAAACTCAACTAGTGACCAGCCCACCTGTAGGACCTTCACCTAGGATTAGGAAAGATGGGTCTTTTTTGAGTACTTATTCTGTTAGGCTGAGTTTGAGACCAAAGTATAATTCCAAGGCTCACTATTATGCTACCTCCAAGAGACCTGGGGCTAAGGTTAGTTTGCTATTTACTAATGGGGGCATCTTTGGGAAATGATTTGTCTCTCTAGGCCTTAATTTCCCCATTTGTATAATGGGACTGAAAATAAACGCACACCACTTCTAAAGAATTAATGAAATGACCTATGCCAGATACCCTGGGAGAAGTGCCCCAATCCGCTGTACTCTGCGGAGTTGTAATTCCAGTCTCTGCTGGAATATTTACAAGGCCAAGATACTCGCCACCCCACAGGATAGCCCATCCTGCTGTAGAACAACTCTTGAGTGTCAGGGAGCCTTTGTGCTCTTTTTAAATACTATGTTTTAGGTGAAAATTTGAAGAGCAAATTAAGTTCCCATTTTAATTGTTCCATATTTGGTTACACCGTGTGTCAACATTGTCATTTCTATTCTGTTTGTTCTCTTTCCATTAATCTAGCTTCTCATCTTTGTTTTAGGGTAAATATCAACTGTTTGGTTTCATATAGTTGACTGTTTAAGGGAGCACAGTGCTCAGGGTGATAGTGTTTAATTTATAAGCCAATCTATTTGAATGAATGGCGACCACTGAAAATGGCTTCAGCTCCAAGTTCAAAGGGCAACTTAGACAACAATCTCGAGGGTTCCTCTAGTCTGTAGCTCCCGTATGTCTAACCTATGTTTGCAATTTGAGTTTTCCCCTTCTTTCTATCCAGTAACTTCTACAGTGTGTGTCCTTGGTTAGAACAGTTGGTTGTGGAAGCCAGGCACCATGTAGTTCAGGCCTCAGGCTAGATAAGTCTGTGGTTCATGGAGGTTGTTAGTCCTGTGAATTCATTTCTTCTTTGAGTCTTTGTTTTCCTTCATTCTCTTGTTCCAGAGGAGTAGAGACCAATAGCTGTATCTTAGATGGTCACTGGGAGCCTTCTCTCTTAAGTGTGCTCTGGAGCCACACAGAAAAATAAGACACCCTCCTGTGAGACAGTGACCACCACAACTTTCTCCTTCCCTCTTGCCCCAGTCGAGAGCACATGTAGGTGTTACAGTGTCGTGACTGGTATTCTCACAGGGCCTCCGTTTACACATCGTGCGCCAGTGCTACGTGTGTTACCCATCGGCAGGGCACACTGAGTCCTCACAACAGCCCTATGAGGCAGCAACACTGACTTCATCTTTACCAGACTGGAAGAAAATAACACTTGGAAAAACGTAACTAGTAGATGGCAGTAGGTCAGCATTGAAACCTAAATCAGAATAAGTCATCTTCCTAATTTTTAAGCTTGGTTATGCACATGGGCATTATGAGGACAAAGGCATACACGCTGGTGACCACATACCTGTCCTGGCTCTAGGATTGGAGCACAAGAAAGGTGAGGAGCTTGTCCTGTGAAGAGGGGGAAACCTCTGGTCTACACTTTCTTCTTTTTACTGTTCCCCTATGTTCAGAGGCCTGCAGAACCTCTGAAAGAAGGCAGGCCAGCATTTGTGCCTGGAGAAGATGAGTAACATCTTTTTTAGCCTATGTCCACTTGAAAGTTGCCAGGCTCCAGGGCAATAAGAACACCCACTCATCTGTAGCCAGGAGAGGCCTCGGGGTGGGAGGCAGCCCCAGGCCTCCAGTTTCTTGGAGAGCTGCCTCCTGAGGATTGTAGACTCCACAGTCCCACCCTCAAGCCCTGAGCCTGCTTCTTGCCACTTCTGTGCTCTGGATGAGCACTCACCCGTGCCCTTAGTGCCTAGCAAAGTATGCAGCACAGACAGGCAGGAGATGGCCCTCCTTAGCCAGGCCCTGTCTGATTCCTTCTTCTTGGCCTGGTGGGCCCTAGGCTCCCTGGTGCTCTGCAGATTCCAGGGACACCTAACCTCCTACCATGAAGCCCTGCTCAGCTATTAGGCTGCTCCCCTCTGCTTGGCTCCAGGGCAATCCCACAGTCTTTTGGGGACAGAGTGGACTACCTTGAAATCCACAAGGGTGAGTGTGTGTGGGGAAGCTCTGTTGGCCACCTCACCCTTCGGGGGGCAAACTCTCATCTAGTTTCTTGTTCCTTTTGAGGGGGTCTCCAACACACTGGAGGCTTGCGGTCCAGGGTGGCTGGGTAGAGTTAGAGGCTTTAGAAACGCGTAGGTGTCAGGAGGCTGCCATGCCTTTGCCAAGATGATTGGGGCCCAATACCACGGGCCCCACAGTGGCTGCTCTGGGTTTTTATGTCAAGGAGGACCACCACCTGCCTGGGGAAAGAGAATGAGACCAACAGCAGTCTCATGCTGTTGGTGGGAGGCCAACCCTACATAGGAACCTCTGCTTAAACCAAAACCCCACTGCCATCAAATGGATTTCGACTCAGTGAACCTACAGGACAGGGTAGAACTGCTCCTTAGGGTTTCCAAGACTAAATCTCTTTGGGAGCAGACAGACTGATTTTCTCCTTTGGTGTGGTTGGTGGGTTCAAACCACCAACCTTGCCATTAACAGCCCATCACTTAACTCAGTATGCTACCAGAGCTCCTTTTGGAAAGGAGCTGTTAAGTGCTATTGAGCTGGTTCTGATTCATAGTGAAAGGAGTTAAGTGCCATTGAATCGGTTCTGACAGTGACCCTGTGTAGGGTTTCCGAGAAGCAGCTGGTAGGTTTGAACTGCAGACCTTGTGGTTTGCAGTCCAGTGTTGATCCTACAGCGCCACACCAGGAAAGGAGAGGAGGGTGTAAATGAGTGTTAGTGTCAACTCTTTATTTGGGTCCCTTCTATGTCACCAAAAACAAAGCACATCACAAGTTAGAAGTTTTAGTTCTGGACTGAATTTCTTTGTACAGTACTCCTGATCTCCCAGAGAAGCACATGGTTCTCATTGGGATTTTGTGTCACCCTTTCTTACTAGCTAGTTGTAAGGAAAGGAGAGCTTCCACCATAAGTGGTTAGCAGAGTACTTAAACATACAGCAGACTTAATAAATGGTAGCAGTTAGTATTCTACTATCTTCTTTTACCTTGGGGCACTATTCTGAGAGAATCAATATTTCACGACACCTCAGGTTCACTGGTATTCCTCTACTTCCTATCCATTTCTCCCACTATTTATCGTTCATCCACCTATCTAACATTTATCATGTGCCTCTGCAGTTAGGCAGAGTCCTCGGTGTAGCAGGGAATAAACTAAACAGTTCCCCGCTCTTAGGGGAGCGTATCAACCATGAACAACAAATGTCATGGTTAGAAGGCTGTCTGCCGTGTCAGGGGAGAAAGGCACTTGCTCTATGTGGCCCCCAGGAGTGGGGGTACTTGGTCTTCTGGGTGGAAATCAGAGAAGGCAGAGCAAGCTTAGGTGTAAGGGAGACTCATAACGGATCAGCTGTGGAGCTGATCAAATTGACATGGACCAGTTGGGAAGTGATGAGTTCATTCTTAACCAGGAGATACTCAACGTGAAGATGACCCTTGGATTCAAGATTTGGATGGAAGTCGGGACTAAAACTCAACTCAAACCAAACCCACTGCCGTGCAGTCAACTCCAGCTCATAGGGACCCTGTTGGACCGAGTAGAACTGCTTTGTTGAGTTTCTGAGAGGATAAATCTTTATAGGAGCAGACAGCCTCGTCTTTCTCCTGTGGTAGGTTTGAACCACCGACCTTGTGGTTAACAGTCTAATGCGTAACCCACTGTGCCACGAGGGCCCCTTAAGCCTGGACTGTGGATCTCTAGAGCCACGAGATCTTCAAACTTCCAGAAACACAACCTGGATCCCCTCCAGGGAAGCTGTCCTGTTTTTGACTGAGCTCATTGTCGCCACTTTCCAGAAGATCTGAACTCTGGGAGGAGGGAGAGAGCCTGGTCTTACCACCTGCTCCTACAGACACACAGATGACCCCTCCTATCTGAGCTACTCTGATGCTATTCCCCACCCTTTGCCTGCATAGGAACCCAAGCTGTGGAGGGAAGGGAGATGGCATGGGGTGAAAGGTGGGAGAAGCCATGACCTAGGTTATGAGGAGAGGATTTTCATGGAGAGCCTCATCTGTTGCGGAAGTTAGGATGATGTAAAAATAAACTACAAAATCACAGTGGCTTAGTACGTTAAAACTTTATTTCTTACACAAAAGCTAGTTGGCATTGGTGTATTGGAACCTAGGTATTGGTGTTCTGCATAGATGTATAGGAACCTAGGCTAACAGAGGCTCTGCCGTCTTTAATAAGACACTTCCAAGCTCACCTTGGACATTGCTGTTTAGCTGGAAAGAGCAGAGTGTGGATAGGGAGGTTTGATGAGCTAGACATGGAAGTAGGATTCTCCCCACATTCCACTGGTCATTGCTGATCCTACAATCACATGACCCCATTTAGAAATAAGGGGGTCTGGGATCTGTAGTCATTGGCTGGACTGCCACTTCCCAGCAACAACCCTGCCCTGTGGAGACACTTTCTTTGGTGGGCACCTAGCCACCCCTGACACATCTCCTCTCCTAGGCTTCTTTCCTTGGGCCTCTGCCAGTTTGCACATACATTGGACAGTGAACTCCCAAAGGGACTTGTTGGGGACAGTGGCAGGCCAAAAGACATGCTAAAGGGGGCTTTGGTGACTGGTGAGACAAGATGCTGGGCCTGCGTGCCTACAGATCCTGATTCAGCTGGGCCTGGTGAAATCTAGGTGTTTAACAAGCAACTCAGGTGAATCTGATAGAGAACAACTCACTTAACACTGGTTGCTGGCAGAAGAGGAAGCACACAAAGGTTGGTCCCTGTGAAAGCTGTCTGCAGCCGGGACTCTCAAAAGTTAACTTTAAAGTGCACCTGAACGCCCCAGGGGTCTTGCTAGAATGTAGATTCTGATTCAGTCCTTCTGGGGTGAGGTCTGAGATTCTACATGTCTCACAAGTGTCTAGGTGATGTTGATGTTGCTGGTCCGTGGACCACATTTTGAGTATTAAAGCTACATGGAGATCTTTCTGGAGAGGGGCAAGGGTATGCTTAGGATGCCTTCTCCAGATACATAGACCAGTTGAGGGTGAGTGAGAAGGACCAGGAGTTTAGCTGATTTGTGAATTGGCTTCTGGCTACTGTTCAGATGGCAAGTTTGGCTTAGCCAAAGAACAGACCAAGGTTAGGAATTCTACCCACTGCTATTGAGCTGATTCCATCTTACAGCGACCCGAGAGGACAGAGTAGAACCGCTCTTTAGTTTCCCAGACTGCCAATCTTTGTGGGAGTAGACAGCCTCATCTTTCTCCCTTGGAGTTGCTGGTGGGTTTAAACCTTTGACCTTTTGATGATCAACCCAATGCATAACCCACTTCTCCACTAGGGCTCCTTTAGGAATTATTAGCAAATGAAATTGTGTGCTTTGTATCAATATGTTAGTCTGTTAGAATTTCTTCAATCTTGTGCTTGATCAGAAGGGCCCCTGATCAGTTTAACACAAGTTGAATGGCTTTTCTAGTGCCTCTCCAAATCCTTCTCACCCTACACAGTGCATTTCAGACCCCAGACCTTCTGCAATAGCTCTGCAGGGCCGAGTCCCTCATCCAACAAAGAACATCTGAACTTCCATTCCAGGCCCACACTTCCTGGATCACAAGGCTGTGTTTTTTACTAATGACTTCACGCTGCTGTCCTGCTGGCCAACCCAGCTTGCTCACCTGGTCCTGGTGGACTCTCTCATAGGGCAGCATCCCAGGGCAGAACTAAACTCAGCTTTGGAGCAATGGTGCATTGGTGGCAGTGGGTAAGGAATGAGCTGCCACTTGTGCCGGCTCTTCTAATCTTGAATATGTTAACTCCTTAAGCCCCAGATCTCTCATCTGCCCACTGGGAAGCATACCTACCTCCCAAAGCTGCAGTGAGGCTTACACAAACCAGTGCAAGAAAAGCATCTAGCCCAGCACCTGATGCATAGTATCAACCAGTTATTAATGAGTTAACTGACGCTTAGCGACCCCAGGCATGTCAGAGTGGAACTGAGTTCATAGGGTTTCAGTGGTGGGTTTCTCAGAAGTAGATCTCTAGGCTTTTCTTCTCAGGTACCTCTGGGTGGATTTGAACCTCCAGCTATTCAGTTAGCAGCTAAGCATGTTAACTGTTTGAGCCACCCAGAGATTTCCACATACAGTACTGGGCTCCATGTGTACTTCCCATAATGCAGTCCGGTGCCTCCATCTTAGCCTGCTATGGCCTCTGGGGAGTTGTTCCTCCCCTCATCGCAGGGGGTGGGTCTGATTTGTGTTTAGCATGCTGGGACATGGGGGTAGCACTCTCAGCCAAGTCTAGGAAAATTCCCAGGTTTCATCAGTGTGCATGCAGTTTGGAAGATGACCTGCAGATGGCACACACAGCCCTGGGAGGACATCCCTTTTATTCAGGGATGGTGACAAACTGGACCAGCTGTGTGGATCGCAGGGCCTTGGTTTTTACTGATGCCAATAGCTGGTTTCTAGGGCTTGTCATGGGGATGAGACTGGGGTGGGGACTTTTTCAAGGGCCTAGGAATCACCAAGGTACTTGTAATTTTTTCCTGACCCCTCTTGTGGCGTCAACTCTCTTACCTTGTAATGCAGTTATTCCAGTGAGGAGCCACCCGTCTGCCCCTGTACGCTCTAGGAGCTCAGGGAAATGTTTGTGGAATAAGTGGCTTCTATTAAGGGCCATACATTCCAGGTATAATCTACATGCATCCTGTATAAACTACCCCCTCCACCCCAGCTCCTTCTCCCAACTGTGAGAGGGCAGCAGGTTCCAGACTTAACTTCTTTCTAGATCCCCAGTTCACCCTCAACTTGGGGTGCTCAGGAGCCCCTTTTAGAGTTTTTGGGTGTCCTTTTTTTTCTCCAGCCATGATGGTGGAAGGGCTCTCTCATTTTTCTTAAGTCCATGGACTCCACGCCGTTTGGCTCCTGGCCTGGGTCTTCCCCTCTCTTCTGCCAATACAAACCCACATACTGCCTCCTGGAGGATCCTGCAGTCTGAAGCCGTTCCTCTGCACACTGACAACACCTTAGCTCCACGTGCCTGTCTGCATGCTGCTTCCCACCTGGCAATACTGCTGTCACTACTGACACCAGGTGAGGTACCTGGCTGAGGTCTCTTTGGCTGAGCTCTATCTCCTGACCTCCAGGGTATCTCAGCCACCCCCTTGACTCTGAGGATCCCTCTCCTTATGACCTGACCTTACCTTACCATCAGCTCAGAACTTCAGGCTGTCCTAACCCCCATCTATTAACCTCGCACTCCAATTTCTAGGCACCTCTTATACAACTTAGGGGAGTCCCGGGGTGGCACAAAAAATTAAGCACTCAGCTTCTAAATGAAAGGCTGGCAGTTTGAACCCACTCAGAGGAACTGTGGAAGAAATGCCTGGTGATCTCTTCTAAAAAATCAGTTGCTGAGAACCCTATGGAGCACAAATCTACTCTGACATGCATGGGGTTGCCATAAATTGGAATCAACTTGACGGCAACTTTTATTTTTTAATATAGCTTCACTGCTCCTGTGGTTTTCGGTGGCTTCCCCCCATGGCTACCCTGCCAGTTCTTGCGGGACAGGAGTCAGCGGGCACCCAGAGCCTCATGTCAGGCTCCCCAGAGCTCTCACCAGCTGGTCTTATTTCATCCTCTACAAGCTTACTTCCATTTACACACAAGGAAACAGTGACTCTGAGGGGTTTATAGCTTGCTCAAAGCCACAGAGCCGGTTCTCCCTCAGAGCCCGGCACCAAAGTGAGAACTGAATGAACATGGCTCAGGGGTGACCCCTGACTAATTGAAAGTCTTAATAAATAAAGCTCCAAGTGCTGAGTGTCTGGCCACAGCCTCTCCGTGAGTTACGGACAGGCTGGTTTTAGGGAGGGGGCATCTCTCCTCTCTCCCCACTGGACTTTGGGAAAAAAGGCACCACATAGAAACATAACCTTTATTGCACACGGCGCTGGGTCTTTTTTCATAGAAAAAGGTATCAACACATAAGCATCTGCAAATTGAAGCAACTCCTGGTTTTCTTGGAACAGTAAAATCGCATGCAGTGTCTCTGAGTTGGGATTTTGGTCTTTGTCAAAACCACCTAGATTGTAGAGTAAGTGGGGAGCAGGAGGGGAAAATTGCTGAGTTCTTGTGCCTCTTTCTCAAAATACGATGAGAGAAATATATAGATATATAGCTTTTTGATGTGTTCCCACCTCTCTATATATGTATATATATCTCCACACATATTTTGTGGGTGGGTGGGGATTTGACTTCTTCTGTCAAATTCTTTGTGCCCTGGCTTCATGGAGAAGAAGAAAATAGTTTCATTTGTACAAAAGAGTTCTATGTACAAGCGTTCATGACTTGGGATGGGAGGTGTCTCTTTTTGTTGTTGCTTTCATTTTGTCTGTCATTTTGATATAAATAATGCAGGAAAACAGCCAAGTTGGTGTGTGAGGGCTACAGGTGTGGACAGGTCCAAGCGGAGGGGTGCTCTTCCCTCTGTGGCCCTACACCAGGGTGTAGGATTTGGAGTAGGCCCCAGCCCCTTGCTTCTGAGATCTTCCCACCCCTGACGTGCTCATCTCAAGAAGTGAGTCCCTGGAACCCCCCATTTTGGTGTGTGGGCCCCCGGCCCGTGGAGGCTCGGTACTGGGGGCCGGAGGGGCAGCACTGGGGGCGGTGGGGGGCTCAGAGGGGGTGGGGCCGGGTGCTGGGGGGGCTGTGCCGGCTGGGGGAGCTGGCATGGCCAGAGTCCTCTGAGGTAAGGTGGCTGTGGAGGCGGCAGCGGGGGCCCCGGGGTGCGGAAGGCCCAAGGGCTTGCTGGCAGGGTCCAGGGTCAGGTGGCGAGCCTGGGGGTGGTAGGTTCGAGCCAGGTTCCGGATGGAGGCCTCTCGGGGTGGGACCACGGGACAGGGTTCACGCCCATCTGACTTTCGGAAGAAGGTCTCTGACTTGGCATACAGGGGCAGGTTGCAGTAGTCACCTGGTGTCAAAAACAAAGGACGTTAGAGGCAGAGGTCTGTCTCTAGGATCCAACTTGTTCAGCCACTCCCCAGCCCCGATCCTCTCCTGATCTGACAGGAGCCCCTCCACACAGTGGGCAATAGAGGGATCCACGGTGTGACCTCTCTGACCATTAGCTTCCAACAGTTTGTGAAATGTTAGCTGCTATCCAATTGGTCCTGATACACGGTGGCCCCGGCACAACAGAATGAAGTGCTGTCTGCTCCTGGGCCGTCCCCACCATCAGCTGTAGATCAAACCCATGTGATCCATAGATCTCCAGGCCTTTCTCCCTAGTCTGTCTTAGTCTGGATACTCCACTGAAACCTGTGCAGCATCAAAGCAACTCGTAAGCTCCCACTAACAAAAGGGTGGTATCTGTGCATGGGTGCATTGGCAGTGAATCCAATCCAGGGTCTCCCACCGAACCACCGTTCTCCCAATCTGTGAACTATAACTGTGAGGAGTGAGTGAGGAAAACCCTGGAAAACGCCTTCCTACAGTGGCTGGCACATATAGTGGTGGTGGCTGTGTGCCATCACGTTGTATAGGTTTTCCAAGGTTGTAAGTCTTTACGGGGAGCAGAAAGCCTCATCTTTTTCCAGTGAAGCTGCTGGTGGATTTGAGCTGCTAATCTCGCAGGTTAGCAGTCCAACTTGCAACCCATTATGCTCCCAGCCATCTTGGCACATGTAGTAGTGGCTCAATAAACTGAATACTTGTTATTAAATGACCGCTGGGGGCTGCTCAGCTGGCCTTTGCTAAAATACTTGAGGTGGGGAGAATTCATAGCATCTATGGCTCTCCATCATCCTTGCCTCCCACTAGGCATGATTATGTCCTCTGAGGATTCACAGAACAAGGGCTCCCTCTTTCCCCTAGCAGCCTTCTAGATGTCTGAAGTCAGCAACATGTCCCCATTCCTACCCATGGCGCCCTCTTCCCCAGGTGAGATGTTCCTCGCTTTTTAAATGGTCTCCATCTGACATGTTTCTAAGACCCACACTCTAGCTCTCTCTGCTCTGGGAGCACATGCCCACCTGTTCTCACAGTGCCTATCAGCTGCGAACAGGGCCAGGCACTTTTTACTTAGGTTATTTCATTTAATTCTCCCAAAAGGTCCTGGATAGAGTACTATCTGCCTGCATTTTGCAAACAAGGAAATTGAGGCTCAAAGAGATGCTATCATTTGCCTCAATTCACACACCTGAAGGATGGGGGGTAATTATTATCTGAGTCTGCTAGTATTCAAAGACTGTGTACTTCCCACCACCCCAGGTTCTTCTCTACAGGATAAGCTAGCACCTTCTCTCCTCGCCCACCCCCCCAGGTTAGCAGGGCACTTGGCATGTCAGTGCCCAGCAAAGCAGATACTTCACTGTTTGAGCCTTGCATACTGCTGGGGCCTCCCCTCCTAGAGTTGCCTCCAGAATCCTGTTTCAGATTAGTCTCCTACATACCCTTAAAGGCATAGCTCTGACTAGGCCCCCTAGAATCAGGTAGTTCCCAGGTCACGCCCACCATGAGGTTTGGTCACTGTGGGCTGAGCTGCCAAGCTTGCTCCTCTGGGTCAAATAGCATTGAGAGCAGAGGTACCTACCTGTGCCCATAGGGGTCTCTGTTCACCTGGGCACAGCTTCATATGAAGGAAATAATCACTACTTAGTAAACACTTACTTCATGCCTGGCTGTCCTGGTGTGACTCTGTAGGATAAGCACTGGACTACTAACTGCAAGGTTAGCGTTTCAAATCCACCTTGGAAATCCTATACAGGGTCACTATGAATTGGAACCAACTTGATGACACCAAGCAACAACAAAAGTGCAAGGCACATATATTATCTCTATCACCTGTTACAACTATGCAAAATATACACTTTCATTTACATTTTAGAAGTGAGAAGATTGAGGCCAGAGAAGCTGAATGTCTTGCCCAAGGCCACAAGAGCTAGAAAAGGTGGAGCCAGGATATGGGTCTGACCTGCTTGATCTTGGTGTTACTACTCAAGAAGCCATTTTGGGCTGGCTGCGTCCTGGTGCTGTCAGGCATAGATCTAGCGGGGGCTCACAGGGTGGTGGGGGGCAAGGGAGGTGGCCTGAGAACTCACTCTTGTTGGCCCGGTGAGGGATGGGCACAGCCACATTCTTGCCCCGGTCAGCATCCTGGGGCTTGGGCGGGGAGGCGGTGAAGCGGCAGATGCCTGGCTCTGAGGGTGTGCTCATGGAGGTCATACTGTCGGCATTCTCGTTGGTGCCCGTGGTCATCTGGTCAGAAGAACTGTCAGAAATGAAGCACTCTGTGATCTCAAACTTGGCATGCTGCAACTGCTCCTCCAGCTTGGCATGCTCGTAGGCCCGGGCCAGCTCCTCGTAGGTGGACGAGGCGCTCTCAGTGGAAACCATGCTGTTCCGTCCTTTATCTGGGGAGACGAGGGAGAGAGTGGGTTATGGGGAGCCATGGTACAAGAGAAACCAGACAAAGTAGCACCCAGCCCCTAACCCAGCTGCCATCTGAAAGCCTAGCCTCAGAAGGAGGGCACTGTTCATTCTTGATAATAAGCCATCATCCTCTCGAACACTCTGCTTTTCTCCGACAAACTCCATATGCATTGATTTTCTCTGACATTTTTGGGGAAAGCAAAATGAGACCCTTGACCTAGCAAAGTCAGAAAACCACAGCTCAGGATGTCAAGTGTTTTTGTCAAAGCCACACAGTGAGTGAGTGAGTGTCTAGCTGGAAATGAAACTGACTTGCGTTTACACCCTACGAGTGGGTGGGCAGGAATAGTAAAGACTAGAAGGTGGAGGTGGGTAATGGGGGAACTGGAGGAGAACGAGCAGGCTGCAGGCAGGGCCCTTGCACTCACCTGTGTCTTGGGAGAGGCTTGCGCTGTAACTGTCACTCTCGGTGACAGTGACGCCATGCTGGGAGCCCACGGTGCGCCAGTCGGAGGTGAGTGTGCGGGCGGGTGTGGAGGCCTGGCACTTGGTCAGAGTCCACTGGCTAGAGTACCGATTCCGGGTGCTGTGGGCTGATTTCACATTCTTTCTGGACACTGGGTCTGCACAGAGGGAAGCAAGTGATGGAGTTCATCCTCCAACAGAAGGCCCTCGGACTTTAGCAGCTGGCACTTACCAGAAAGGGCAGCAGGGAGGAAGGAAGGAGGCAATAGCAGCCACAGAAGCCCCCCTTCCTCCCTTTCCTGAGCTGGGGGGTCGGGGGAGTCAGTGGGTGGTGCCCTGGTCCTTCTGGCCCATACCATTCTCTTCTGGGGAGGACTGTGACCTCCTCTCCAGGCGCCTCCTGACTGTCCCCTCATCCCCACAGTCCTGGCTGAACCTGTGCCTACACCGAGTCACAGTGCTAGAGCCAGAGCCCACTGGAGAACAAGAACAGCTATTCCTCTCACATGTACAGGTAAAGCAATGGAGGGCCAGAGAAAAGCTGAGCAGTATGCCCCAAATCACAGCTAGTGGGTCATCAAATTAGATGTGCCCTCAAGTTTCCAGATTCAAACTCCAGTGCTCCTTTTTTCTTCCATGCTGCTCTTCCCCATGCTGTACCCTGTGTGTGAGAAGGGTTGTCTCCCCAGCACCCCTGTCCCGGGGAAGAAGGCATACTGGTGCCTGGCCGGATGTCAGACATGTCGATGAGCGGCCCTGTGCTCTGGATGAGGGCCGGGTGATGCAGGGAGACACCAGTGCAGAAGCTCTGTGGGTTGACAGCTTGGCTGAACTCAGCGTTCGTCACAGGGATGGTGGCCTTGTCATCTCCTGGGGGAAGAAGACCCATCACTAGGAGTCTTTCCCTGAGAAACCATCTTTACTCTCCAGATTTCTCTGACTCTACCCAACACTGAGGCCCAACAAGGCCAGGACAATTACTCTCCTTGGACAGACAAGGAAAGTCAGTCCTTGAGAGAAGCAGCAGTGAGCGCTGATGCTGTGAACTACTGACAGGGCTGCTGCTAGAACCCTGGGCACCTCTGTAAGGGCTGGTGGCCACCCTGCCTGGGCTATGGTCAGGGGAAGCACACTCAGGGTGGGGCAGGAAGCTTTGGTCACCTCCACTCACCCAGCTGCTTGATGCCCTCCTTGTCCTCGATGAGCAGCTGGACCCTGGGGATGTCAATGTGTAGCCGTGGGCCCTGGGGTGGGCCCTTCACAGGGGTGTCAAAGCTTCGGTTGTTCTTGCTGTGAGAAGAAAGGCTGGAAGCGTGTGGCTCTGCAGCCATAGGGAGTGGGTGGGAGGGCTTTTCAGGACAGTTGGAACTTGGGAAGCCTGTTCCCTAATCTGAGAGCACAGAGTTCCTGTGTCCCTTGCAGAGGGGAGAGGAGGAGAGAATAAGGAGCTAGGTGATACTTACCTTATCAACATCTCTGCCAAACTCTTTGCATCTGCAAAATAGTAGAGAGAGAGGTTGGGTAAGAATGGAGTCTGAGAACAAAGAGAATTGGAAGAGCTGTGGGGAACAAGGTGGGTGTATTCCCTAAAATGAGGCCAGGCCTGATCTCCTGAGAGGTAAAGCAAGAGATGTGAGGACCCCCAAATAACCCCAAACACAATGAGGTCTCTCTGTTCCCAATTCAGGATTTGGCTCAGGCCTATTTTCCTTTCCTCAGATTTTTATCTAAAGAGGAGGTCTTTCCCAAAGTCGAGGGGGCATAGTATACACTCCATATATTTCCTGAATTGACTCTAATTGAACAAGATACCATAGCAGACACTGGGACAGACATTGGTGGAGGTCTGTCTTTAGTTATTGCTCAGGGAGAGGGGAGAGTGGAGGATGAGGTAGCCCTAGACGACCAAACTCCTATATTACCTAGAAAGTTTCACTTCTGTCTCCAGGGTATTTGTCCCCAGTTAGTACAGAGATGGATTCCCTGCTTTGTCTGAGAGAGCCTTTGAACAGGACCAGGCTCATAGGTTAGGAATTGGGGAGAGAGGAGAAGCAAAGGGTCTTGTTACTATACTAAACCCCTTATAACTAAGAATGATCTATCAGAATGAATCCTGATAGCTGCATGCAGCAATCTAAACATCCCCCAACCATCTATCCAACCATCTACCTATCCATAAATTCAAGCATTTATCTAATCATCCATTAATTTACCCATTCAACTACTTATTCATTCATCCAACCAACAATCTAATTATCCATCCAACTATCCAACCATTTATCTGATCATCTATTATTTATCCATTCAACAATCCATCCATCCATCCATCCATCCATCCATCCATCCATCCATCCATCCAACCAACCATCCTTGTATCCATTAATTGAACCATTCACCCAGTCATCCCTTCAACCTGAACACTTAAAAAAAAAAACCCATTGCCATCGAGTTGATTTCAACTCATAGTGATCCTGTATAGGTTTTCCAAGGCTGTAAATCTTTACAGGAGAAGACAGCCTTATTTTTTTCCTGCGGAGTGGCTGGTGGGATTGAGTGGCCTGCCTTGTGGTTATCAGTTCAGTTCCTATAGTACCACCAGGGAGAGATCCTTCCTGAACACTCTGCTGCTATTGCTGCTGCATGTCACTGAGTCGATTCTAACTCAGCGATCTTGTATAGAATTTCTGAGGCTGTAAATCTTTATGGGAGCAGAAAGTCTCATCTTTCTCTCTTGAAGTAGCTGGTGGGTTCACAATGTTGACCTTGGGGTTAGCAGCCCAACGACGCTACCAGGGCTCCTTCCTGCCCACCCTGGTGGTGGTGGTGGCTGTGTGCCACTAAGTTGGTTCCCACTTATAGAGACCCTGTATAGGGTTTCTGAAGCTATAAATCTTTACAGGAGCAGAAAGCCTCATTTTCCTCTCTCAGAGTGGCTGGTAGATTTGAACTGCTGACCTTTCGGTTAGCAGCTAGTGCGTCACCACTGTGCTACTGGGGCTCCTTCCTGGTCCCCCCAGTCTGTGTGTGCTACTATTGTGCTTTGGCCTCTCACCTGACTGTGAGTGAACTCTGAAAGGTCAGGGGTTGCCCCTTCTATCTCTGTATTCCTAATGTCAGACAGTATTTAGGATGCAGCAGGCACTCAAGAAATGTTTTCTAGGTGAGTGAATCAACATGAACTAAGCAGTTAGCAGGTGCCAGATGCTGTGTCAGTCCGCGGGGAAACTGAAGTAGCTCAGACCCATTCATACCAGACTGTGGCATCTAGTGTTCAGGCAGGAATGACATTCTAAATATTTTACCCCCAACAAGCCGCAGACTCTGCCTATGAACACCTGCTGGGTCGACTTTTCAGGGAAAGTCTGAGGGATTCTGGGTGAGAGAATGGAGCATCCAAAGTGGAAAGGAACAGCATCTATTCATGAACCAACATAGAAATGTTGATGTATTGTAACCACCAGTGTGGCTTTGCGTGGTGAGCATATCTGAATGTCAGCCCTGGTTGGGGCAGGAACAAAGTGTGGTGGGATGGGGGGTGGTGAAGCAGCTCTTCCTGCCAGGAGACCAAGACTCTCATGGAGACAGCAGGGTGAGTGAGTAAGCCTGGTCAGTGTGGCTACATGTCAGCACCCCATCCCAGAAGCCCATGGGAAACATCCCCACCTCGGAGCCGCTTCAGCCTCTTCTCCTTCCTTTTCTTGCGTACAATAAAGAGCAGCGCCACCCCCAGTGTGGCCAGGATGACCGGGCAGCCGATGGTGAACAGCTTCTTCACATCGTCTCCCTCCCCCTGTGCAGACTTGATGGGTGGGATAGTGCCTGAGAAGGGGTGAAGGAGGGAGTCAGATATGAGCCTGCTCACTCACCTGTCCCTGTCTGCATTCCTGCCTAGTTCTCTGTTTGTGTCTGATCTGTAACCGATTATGGGCGAGGGGCAGGGCAGCGTTTAGTTCTGCTGTACATGGGGGTCCCCATGAGTTGGAGGATGACAATGGCAGCGGACAATGACAACAACAACATCTGTTTCTGTTCATGCCACTCTGCCAGCTCTCCTGGCACTGCCTTGTTCCTGCTTCTAGGAGGGGACAGCCTTCCCCGCTTTGGGACTCACTGCCGTCATAGTCCAGGGTGGCGAACTGGGCTGTCTCATTGCCGCAGCCAGCGCTGTTGCAAGCCCTCATGCGCAGCTCATACCACGTGGCCTCCCGCAGTTCAGTTAGAAACACCTCCACGGAGTTGTTGGCCCGGAGGCCCTGCCAGGCCCAGGTGCCCTTGGGCCGGTACTCCAGCATGATGGTGGTGATAGGGCAGCCTCCGTTGTTCCAGCCCTGCAGGTTAAGCCTGGCATGTGTGGAGTTGATGTGGGTGAAGAGATGCTGGTCTTTACTGAAGGAGGGCTCTGAGGGCCAGAGGGAGAGACAGACAGAGGTCAGAGAGACCGAGAGGGGTCTTCACCTAGATAGAGCTGTCCCCATTGACACCTGGAATCCAGGCAGTGAAGGATTTCCTTGGGGCACGGATTCATCAAGACAGAGCAGTGCAGGGAACGAGGCTGTCTCCTCTCTTCTGTCTTCCTGATTCTCTGGTCCCCTCTTTCCCTGTCCCAGCCATCTAGGCTCCTCCACCCCCACCTATCTCCTTCCTGGGCCTGTCCTCCATCCCACTGGGTCTCACATTGTCCAGGCCTCACCTCGTCCATGAGTCTTGGCCTCGATGATCTCACTGATACGCCCAGAACCCACGCTGTTCTTGGCGGCCAGCTTCACCTTGTACCATGTGCCACACTTGAGGCTGTCTAGCTTGAAGGAGCGCTCGCTGGAACTGATGAACACATCCTTCCACTCCTCACTGTTGTCCACTGAGTACTGCAACACGAAACCTGGCAGGGAGGTTGGGCCTGGGTCAGGTGGTGAAGGGCAGGTGGCAGCATCCTCTCCTCCCCCTCCAAGCACACTCCAGACAGGGATAGGGTGGAGCCTTCGGTTAATCCAGGACCATATGCAAATTAGATGCAAAATGGGTCCAGCCTTTTCTCTTGAGGTTTAATAGTGGGATTTAGACTCCAGGACCATATGCAAATTAGATGCAAAATGGGTCCAGCCTTTTCTCTTGAGGTTTAATAGTGGGATTTAGTAACCAAGGTGAGGAGAACAACCCACTGCATCAAGGTGATTCAACTCCTAGGACAGAGCAGAATAGTTCCATAGGATTATCAAGACTATAAATCTTTGCGGGGCCAAACAGCCTTATCTGAGTGGTTGTTGGGTTTGAACTGCCAACTTGTGGTCAGCAGCCCAATACTTAATCCAAACTGAGGGAGGAACCAACTCTGTCAGTCAGCCGATGCTGACTGTGTCAGCACCATCTGGGAGCTCATTAGAAAAGCCAATTCTGGGCCCCCACCCCAGACTACTAAATCAGACCCCTTGAGGGTTCCTGTGCATATTCAAGGTAAGATGTAATACACTTGTCTATTTTCTACATATTTGAAAACTGAGTCCTAGGGATGAAACCAGATGTTGTTGTTGTTGTTATGTGCCGTGGAGTTGGTTCTGACTCATAGTGACCCTACACAGGGTTTCCAAGGCTGTAAATCTTTACGGGAGCAGACCGCCTCATCTTTCTCGCGCGGAACCACTGGTAGTTTTGAACTGCTGACTTTGCGGCTCGCAGCCTGATTCATAACCACTACGCTACCAGAGGTCCTTCTAGGGATGAAACCAGACTTACTCATATTTATACTGCAAACTAGTGGTCGGGGTGGGTGGGGGGATGAAAGCCCAGCCACCTAGGCCAGGTACTTCCCATGGCCCTGGAAAAGCTTCTTTGTGGTCTCAATCTGTCCCAGGGCATTTCCTGGGTGCTCTGGGGTAGGAGGTGGGAGTGGGTGAAGCCTGTTCCCTTCCCCTGACCCAGAATACCTTCCCGTTTCCTCTCCCTCCCCCCAGGTCCCTTCTCACCTCGGATAGAGCTGCCCCCATTGTCACCTGGAATCCAGGTCAGGGTGATGGACGAAGCTGAGGTTTTAGAAACAGTGAGGCGGGGCTGGTCCGGGGGAACTGTGTGGGGAAAGTCATCAGCCCTCACCACAAAGGGTGATGGAGGAGGGGTGAAGGGCACCTCAGCCTGCCCACATCCTACCATGCTTGATTAGCCAAGGATTGCCAGGTGTGTAAAGCTTCGGGATGGGAATCTAGGGCCGGGGACCAGCTCTCCCACCCTTTTGCTCATTCTCTCTCCACCCTAAAGCTGTCTTGCCTTGGGTTTATCTTATCTACCCATCTGTCCCTCTCTTTCAGGTGATTGAATTCCTGTCCCTTTGGGTCCCTGTCCTTCAGAGCCTCACCTTGCACCAGAAGGTTGACGATGATGGTGTCGAAGCCACCAGTGTTGGTGGCAGTGCAAGTGTAGTAGCCAGAGTCCTCGGCCTTCACCGCGCGTAGCAGCAATGTGCCATTAGTATGGATGAGCCGGTGCCCATCCATGGACACAGGGATTGCTGAGTCCTCACTGACAGGAAAACAGGTTTTGACAGTCACCCCTCACCCTGAGAGCCTCCCCCAAGTCACTGGGAGCAGAGAACCCTGGGATCTTTCTGCTCAGCACTTTCTAGGTGTATCAGCGATACTGGCTTCTTTAATCACCCCAGGAAGGAAGATGCTTGGCACCTTTCCCCCTACAACCTAGGAGAGCTAGAGAGGCCGGGTCTGCTGGAGAGAGCAGTAGCTCTGTACCCTGGGGACACATGAGGTAGCTGGAAGGGAGGGAACCCAGACTCTTCTTCATGGTCTCCTGGAGACCATCGATCTCGCAAAGAGTCCTACTGCATACCTGTCCTTGGTCCACTTCACAGCAGGGGCTGGGTCTCCCACCGAATTACAGGGCAGCCGCACATCTTTCATCCAGGGTGTTGTCACAGTGCCCCCAAATGAGATGATCTTTGCTGGAGCTGCAGGGAAGAGAGGAGGGAGGTCACTCTACTCTACTCCTCCACACTGTCCACAGCACCCTTTCTGAGGACTCCCTGGACTTACACTTCTGGTCCTTCTTCCTTTATCTGACCTCCATCTTGGATTTGGGGGTTGGGGGAGGTAAGCATCCAAGAATTTCAGCTGGGAGTCGTGGATTCAAAACAGATTTATCTAAATGTTTATTATGGACCAGGTATCTCATGAGGATCTAAGGATTCAAAGATGGATAAAATATAGCCCCTGTCCTCAAGCTGCTCACTGTCCAAAAGGAAGACAGGTGGTTAAAAATATCATTACAGAGTGAAAGATTCTTTGGTAGAACTAGATACAAGGAATCATGGGAGCACAAAGAGAGAAGTAATGTATTCTGCTTGGAAAGTGGGTGGTGAATGGAATTGATGGTCAATGAAAGATTCTGGAACTGAAAGTTTTGATTTGTATCTTGAAGGTTAATAACGAATTCACTTTAGGGTAACCAAATCTCCTGGTGTGGTGCTATAGGATAAGCACTGAGCTGTGAACCAAAAGGTTGGTGGTTCAAACCCACCAGAAGCTCCTCGAAAACCCTATACAGGGTCACTATCAGTCAGAACCGACTCGATGGCACTTAATAGTAACAACAATGACCAGAACTCAGGAGAAGCAGGGACCCGAGAGAAAAGGGTTCTGTTTGGCATAACAAGGCTATTATTGGATTTTCTCTTGAGGTCATGAGGAGCCACTAGAACTTTTGTAAGTAGATGGGATAAAGGACATTTTTATATAAATCACCGGCTGCCGGCAGAGGACTGCTTGGTGGAGGTGATCCTGGAGGATGTATACTAGTGACAAGATGGTAGCCGGGAAGTGACTACTGGCTCAGGGGGAGAAGTGGGGTCTCACTGACTCAGGAAGAAGTTGTGGGGAGTTAAAGATGACTCTGTCTGGATCAATGAGGTGAGTGATGTCATCCTGACAGAGACAAGGCAGATCAGAGGAGAAGCAGGTCTGACAGGAGAGAGTTCTCGAGAAGACTGCTTCTTGTGGAACCCCAAGCACTTGTGGGACACTCCCATGGGGCACTTAGAAAGCAGGGAATAGAAATGCTCTGGAGCAGAAAGAGATGTCTGAGCAGAGATCCTGATTTTGGGGTCATCAACAGGTCACCAGGATGGGGGATGGAGATTGACAAAACCCTAGGATCAACAACATATGCATATAAAGCATGAAAGGAGAAAGGAATGTCCCCAAGGGAGATAGACGCTCACTGAAAGTCAGGCTGAGAATCAGGAGAATAAACACCATAGAAAGCAAGAGAGGTCAAATGTCACACAAAGTGAGCAGCTAGAATCAGGGGAGTCATTTTACACTCCCCCTTTCCTCTTCCTAGACCTAGTCAGACCCCTAGTCTGTGAGATCAGAATCTCCTTCCCATTATCAGTCACCGCCTCCAGCCTGCCCACACCCAACATCTTGTCGTTGGTCTAAAAGTGATAAATGAAACAAGGGACCAAGTACCTCAGAGGCCCAGAGTGGGCCCCACACACCTAAAGACCCTAAAGGACTAACTCAGGGAAAAGGGAAAATGTAAGGAGAATGAGGAAGCAGTATTGACAGGTTTGGGTACAAGATCCCCTGTGAGGGCTGACAGAGCTCACCGAGAGTAGAGACAGTGCTGAAGGGCTGCTGAGGAGAAGGAGAAGGACTTCTAGGGGCAGTGGGAGATCACCTACAGAGACTTGGGCCTGAACAGCAGGGCCTAAGTTAAAATGGCCTCCATTGTGGGCAGAGAGAAGCCTTGGGGCCTCAGGGATGTGGTGTGGGCTAGAGAGACCTGATTCTAAAAGTGTTTCGGCTGCGTGATTGGGGTTGACTCTCTGAATTTCTCTGTGTGTGTATGTGTTGTGTCTGTCCTACCTCGTAGGGTTGTTGAGAGGACAGAAGAGGAGGGCATATGAATGTGTTCTTATTATTGTTAAGTGCCATTGAGTTGGTTCCTGTATAGGGTTTCCAAGAAGTGACTGGTAAGTTTGAACTGCTAACTAAGAAGTACAAAGTACACTAGGAAAAGGGGAAGGGTCAATCTTTTGCTGAGATGCCCAGACCTTTGGTTCTCTGCATCTGGATCATTGTCAGCTGCTCTGGGAGGACTGTAGGTTCTTAGGTCCCTTCCCTCCTATCAGGAGGAATGTTCAGGAGAAGAGGTTGGATGAAGGATGAAGAAATGCTGAGGTCATGTGGAAAGAGCCCTGACTTGGAATCTGAAGTCCCAGGCCATCTTCTCTGCTGTCTTTGCAGGCCATGCTGCTATTGGCTCTTAACTATTCAACTATAGGACGGGAAAATAAACCCTATTGGGTGGCAGGAAGAGGTCCCTGGCCCACTGTAGGCCTCTAACTGAACACTAGCTAACTGAGCTGGTAGCAGGGTGAGGGCTGAAGCCATCTGAGTCTAAACCAAGGGAAGCTCCAGTCATGCAGGAAGGGGACTGGGACCTGTGGCAGGAGAGACAGGTAGGTAAACACTGGTTGTGGGAGAAGACAGGGAAAATTGGAAGGGCCCAGGGAGGCCCAGAGTCAAAGTACTTGTCCTATATGTCTTGTGGCTAATTCCATCCCATCCCGTCAGGGTACAGATGGTGGGGAAGCCTAGTTATCAATGTTGCCGCTTCTGTCTTGAACTGGGCTAAGGTCTCAGAACTGTTGTTCTTCTGAAAAGTAGAGGTGCACATGCACCCCATTCTATACTTGTGCCCCTCAGGGATTCAGGGTGTGTGCCCTAAATACAAAACCCACTGTGCCCTGCATGTGGCTTGGAACTTCACACTCCATAGATACCTGGAGAATGTCTGTGGGTTGAAGGAGACTGTAACCTGTGGAACCACATTTCCCAAGATGTTCAGGCTTTCAAATGAAGGACTTTTTTCTGAGTCTCATCTGCTTTGTAAAGTGGGATACTCCACCCTTAACCCCATCTCAAGAAGCTGAGCAATGAGACAGCTGTTCAGCTTTGGGCAGGGGGTATGGTAAGTCCCCTTCTTTCAACTGAAAGTAGAGTTTGGGGTAGGGAAACAGACGTGCACTCTGCCCACCCCTTCTGGGTACCCGGGTGGCTGGAGCCTGTTGTGAGGCTCCCCTGGAGTCAGGGGGCAGCAGAGGCTCAATCTTGGCAGATGCAGGAGGGAGGTGAGTGACCAGCACCTCACAGCCAGGATGGTAAGGTGCAGAGGAGACAAGTCCCCTCTTTGAGGTGAACCAAACTTTTGGAAGGGAACCTGCCACCTTCTGCCCTGTCCCAGGTTCCTTACCCTTTCCTGCAGGCTCAATGGTGACCTTCTCGCTGCTGTTTCCCCGGCCGGCAGAGGTGACGGCGGCCACCCAGAGCAGGTACTGCTGCCCCCGGTTTAGATGGGCGATCCGGTAGAAGAGCTGCTCTGGACTCGTCTCATACTCGCTGGGAGCCTGCCAGGCAGAGACCAAGAACGGATTAGAAGCTGAACTCGGAACGCTAGTCACTAGCCCCCAACTCTTCCTGGGTGCCCTGGGACCTGAGGCCACTGGGACTCAGGGTGGGAGGCAGCATCCTGTCTGGTTTTCCCACTGCCAGATGTGGAGCAGCAGTGAACAGACTTTACACCGGTTTGGTTGCTGTCAGTTTAGTACCTTTTGACTGATCCCAGTTCCAAGGCACTTGTGGCTTCAGGGCAGGGAATGGGAGAGTTTGGGGTGAGGGGAGTATATGTGTGTTAGCAGAAGGAAGAACACAAGTGGGAGGGTCCCAGGAAAACGCTAAGGAAAGACTCCTTGAGAAGAAGCAAAATTTCTGCCTTTGCTTTATTAGGGTTTGAGACAGGCTCCCCCAGTCCCTCCCTGCTCAGAGTCACCTTCCAATTACCACCTTTATTCTGCTCCCGTAAAGATTTACAGCCTCGGAAACCCTGTACAGGGTCGCAATGAGTCGGAACCGACTCCATTGTAGAATGGAGTCCAGGTGTAGTGCTGTGGGTTAATACGCTGGACAGCAAAGTCAGCTTGAACCACAAGGTCAATGGTTCAAGCTCAACAGCCACTCCTCGGAAACCCACACAGGGTTTGGAGTTATGGGTTGGAACCGACTTGAAGCACTTAACAACAACAATTCTGTAGAAGGTATCCTGGTGTGGTGCTGTGGGTTAATGCGCTGGACTGCAAAGTCTGTTTGAACGGCAAGGTCAGTGGTTCAAATTCACCAGATGTTCCTTAGGAACCCTATACAGGGTCACTATGGGTTGGAACCTACAGACAGCTCTTAACAACAACAACACTTATGTAGAAGGAGTTCTTGTGTGGCGCTGTAGAATAAGCACTCGACCACAAGGTTGGTGGTTCAAACTCACCAGGCACACTCCTTGGAAACCCTGTACTGGGTTGCTTTGAGTTGGAACCGACTCGACTGCACTTAACAACAATACTGTGTAGAGGTCAAGCCCGTCCAAGGAGGAAACGGCAGGATAAGGGATCTATCTCTGAAAGCTACACTGGACAACCTTTTATTAATGATCATTCATGCTATGTTGTTGTTAAGTGCCGTCGAGTCGGTTCTGACCCACAGTGACCCTGTATAGGGTTTCCAAGGAGCGACTGGTGAGCTTGAACCACCGACTTTGTAGTTTAAATGGCTTTGCAGCCTGGTGCATTAACTCACAGCGCCACACCAGGACTCCATTCATGCTATAGATCACCCTATATATTTGTAGGCTACCTACGTAAATCTCTTAAAAAAAAAATTTTTTTTTTAACCAAATGACAGTTTTGACAAGTTGCCAACAAAACAATATAGGATCCCAGTGGTTTTACCAGTTGCTTTGATGAAAAGATTATGTTGCCTTGGAAACCAGAGGCTCAGATATTGAAATGAATTTGAGAAGGAGCTTTTGATAAGCGTTAGTTTGCAGACCTCCTGTCAGCCTCTTCCCTGGCACAGGCGGGATGGGGCTGACTTTCATTTTATTTTATTTTTTGGCCAGCCGTGGGGAAGGGAAAGAAGGACAGCATCAGGTCGGGCCTCTTTGAAATCTGGGTGGAAGTCCGGGATGGGGGAGCAGCTCTTGGAACAGATGAGGGCCCCCCTGAGGCCAGAGGGAGCTAATAATTAGTTATCTCTGCAGGCATGTCATCTTGCACACACACACACACACACATGAGTGCTCACACGCACACACTCACACATGTACGGATGCACAGACATGCATGTATGTGCTGAGGGACAGACCTCGCATGGAAGTGCACCACTGTAAGGCTGACGGGCAGCTGGCTTAAAACAGGAGAAAACATTCCTTTTGGCCCCAGGCTGTTGGCAGGAGCATGTTAGGAGAAGGTACAGGCATCCCATAATACACACAGAGCTCCTGGTGATTCGGCCTCCTGCCTTCCTCATCAGGGTCTGGGCTTGAACCCCAGAGAACACCCTGAATCCTGGTAGTTGATTAGCCCTTTCAGACTACTGCAGGCTGGGGGCAGGTGTGCCTACCTGCAGGCTGTATCTGTGCCTGAGGTAGTACCGTGCAGTGGCTTCAATACCTGCCTCCCCTTCTATGTAGGTACACATATGGCCTACAGCAGCTACCATAGTTCCTGAGGCCTCAGTTTTCTTTCCTTCATGCTTGGAAAGCCCAAGAGCTCTGCCTGCCCTATGGGATAATGGGTGTCCGAGTTCTTTGTTATCTGAACATGTTCTACTCTGACATTTTCTGTGAGGATGTGTGAGTACGTATCTCTTGTCTGGGGAGAGAAGTTGTGTGTACTTGCTTGTGTGTTCCAGTGATACCTAGGTGTACATTTGTACACAGGGGATGAAAAGTTTGACTTTCTCCTGAAGGTATTAAAATCTTACCAGATTTGCACTGGATTCCTTGTAACTTGGCTCTGCCTGGATATCCTGAAATCTCTTTCAGAAACATACAGTCAATTCCCCTCAAAAGTTCCAGTGGTTGAAAGATTGAAAAGAAAGGCAAAACCATGAAAGAAGAAACTATAACTAGCTATTTATATGTTGTTGTTGTTAAATGCCATCAAATCGATTCTGACTCGTAGCAAGCGACACTGTATAGGGTTTCCAAGGAGTGGCTTGTGTCTTTGAACCACGAACTTTGTGGTTAGAAGTTCAATGCTTATCCTACAGTGCCAGACTGGGAATCCAAACTATTTATACAGTTTTCTAATATTAAAAATAAAGGCAAAAAATAATAAAATGTAACTTGAATTAAATAAAAAAGATTAAATATTGTATATCAAAGACAGAATCAAAAGTCAAGAGATGAACTGGCAAGAAATACATGCAATTTTTATGATAGAAAAACGGTTGTTATCCTTAATATATAAAGAGCACTTATAAATCAATAAGAAAATGGAAATCTAAATAGAAAAATGGACAAAGAATATGGATTGACAGAGGACATGACTAGAAACACATGAAAAAAAAAATCACCCTAGTTAATGTAGCTTAAAATGAGAAATGATTTTTTAAAATCCAACGAACAAAATTAGAAAATAAAACCTCAAACACCTAAAGCTGAGATTAGCAAAGGTATAAGGAACTGACATGGATTTATAACCCTAGTGAAAGCATAAATCAGTCCAAATTTTCTGCATGGTAATTAATATATATATATATATAGTCCTGGTGTGGCACTGTGGACTAATGCACTGGATTGCAAGGTCAGCAGT
>NW_006408526.1:29704307-29706960 GCF_000296735.1 Chrysochloris asiatica
TGAAAGTACAAATAATTTGTGCTTTCTTCTTTTATGTATTTTATGCAGCTTCCTACAATTGAACCACTATTTTTCTAATCAAATAACAGTACACCTTTTAAATTAATTGATAAAATTTCTAACAGGATTCAATGCAGCTCTGGCTGCGCTAGAGAGTAACTCCTCAGACTCACTTTCACGTGTCTTTTCTGAGGATCCCATGCATACATGTTCATATACTCCCAGCTGTGTGTATGAGCACACTCAGCCTCACGTACTTTTGCCTCGAACCCCACACTCACACTCACTTTGAGCATTAAAACAGTCCTGGTGTGGTGCTGTGGGTTAATGCACTGGACTGTAATGTCAGTTAGAACCACAAGGTCGGTGGCTCAAGCTCACCCGCCATTCCTTGGAAACCCTATATAGGAATGCTGTGGGTTCGAACCAACTTGATGTCACTTAATAACAACAACAACCTCTGTTGCTGTCTCTCTCAAACACACATAGCATTCTGAAGCTGTCTTTCATAAATGAGTTTGTACTTGGAATGTGAAATATATTTATGTAAAGTCCCTTACTAAGCTAGCTGCTGCTGCCTCTCACCCCACATGGCTGAACTGTAGCTGTCACTCCAGCAGACCTGACCTTGTGTGACACCATCTGGTGGGAAATGCCCAGGATGTGCAGAGGATGGAGAGAGGGTCTCAGTGTCTCCAGCAGCAGCAGGAGGGACTGGGGACCAGGAGCTCTGTTCTGGGGTCTGGGAGAGGGGTCCTAGTCAGTTCGCTGGAGGCTCCTAAAGTCTTAGTTAATGAAGAGTTGGATGCTATGGTCTAGTTCTTCTCCTCCGGAGTATATACTCAACAGAAGTTCATGTGCACAAGCACCAAGAGACATGTACTAGAATGTTCACAACCCTACAAGAGTGAGTAAAAAGTATCACTACAAAATCATAGAAACAAAAATATCAAAATGTGAAGCTATTGTTTCTCAACATGTCCTTTATCTAGGTCTATACACTATTGGAGGTGATGTATCCCTTTGAAAGTTTTCATTATTAAAAGAGAAAATGATTGCAAACATCCAAGCTAGAAAACAATCACCCTCTCTCATCATGTATGAAGGGAAGCTTGCCCACGTATAAGGCTTTACAAATGCCAGGCTGTTAGCCATTTATTCATGAAGCATGTACTTAGTGACCATGTTCTTTTAGGCACAGTGTTTGCCACTGGGGACCCAAAGGTGATAAGATGCTGTTCCTGTCTTCATAGGGCCTCATAGACAACAAATATGTCAACAGCTGGTTGTCACTAAACTTATTCAGTGTGTGGCAGAATGCCAAGTCAGGGAGTGCCAGGGACTAAGATGTGAAGGTGGGAGACGGCACAGTGGGTGTCCAGAATGGTGGGAAGCTTAGCTTAATGAGAGCCTGGTAGGTGTGCATGTGTGTGTGCATGGAGTATAGGAAAGGAGAAAGGGTGAAGCGTGGTGTGTGGATCACGAGAATTCATCCACGGAGAGTGGGTATCATTGGTAAAAACACCAGACAACGGTGGGGTCTGTGTGAAGCTAACATCTGCAGACCCTATGTCCTTAGCTCTTCCCCCCCATGATACAGACCCAACAAAAATGCATGTATACATTTATTAAACAAAAATATCAAAATGTGAAGTCATTGTTTCTCCACATATCCTTTATCTAGGTCAATACACTTCTGAAGGCAATGTTTCCACATCTCTAACCCTTCCCCAAAGAATTCTGCACTCTTTGATTTACACCATACCAAAATAGTAGTTTTGGCATCCTTAGGGGAACTCAAATTGTGTTCCTTTTCATTGTTATTTGAGCATTGGGAACAAAAAAAGTCTTAAGGGAAAGGTCAGGGCTGTAGGGTGGATTGGGGGGTATGGTTTCTCTGAAATTCCTATAGGACAGCCCTTGCTCTCCTCAAAGAATGAGCAGGTGCATTGTGTGATGGAAAAAAAATTCCTTGGTGGAATTTTCCTGACCTTTTTCTCACTAATTCAGTTTTTTAATTTTCTGAAAACTTTTTCATAACAATCCCTGTGGTCATCCTATGTCTTTCCAACAAATCTATAAAAATTACCCCTTTGGAGTCTCAGAACACAGTTACCATAACCTTTTAGGCCCATCTCTCTGCCTTGAATTTAATTGGCTCAGAGGATCCTCTTGGAAGTGACTGCTTTGATTAGACCTGGTTTTCTGAAGGCGCCCTAATGTATTACTGAGAGAACTTGTCTGCAGCTGTCCACTGACTGCAGATATGTTTAAACACATTTTATTTGGAATACACTGTGCATGTAGACGGGGGGTTTAAAAAGTTTGTGGAAGAATTCAATTAAGAGATAATGGAATTTTCCCATGACTTTTTGAAGCCTTCTTGTAGGATATGGAATTCTAGTAGCAATATGTTTTGATTTACCCTCAAATTTGTAATTGTGCCAAACTGAAAGCTACCCAAATGCTTATCAGTGGGTATAAGCATAAAGACCAAATAAATTATAGTATACACATATAATGGAAAACTATACAGATGATGTTGTTGTTGTTGTTGTTAAGTGCCATCGAGTCGGGTCCGACCCATAGCGACCCTGTACAGGGTTTCCAAGGGTGTAGATTTACCCTCAAATTTGTAATTGTGCCAAACTGA